>NC_090923.1:195512627-196136220 GCF_040938575.1 Ambystoma mexicanum
AGTCGAAAAATGACTTGGCTCCAAGGAGAATATTGAGATTATTGCTAAGGACAGGAAAGCTCTCCAAAGTAGATGAAATAAGGTAATCTGTATGTCCCACAGTTCGTGGGTCGGGGCCCTAGTTGTGTGGAAGATATAGTTGCCCTAACCTCTCAAAAACAAACTAAAAGTTTAGGAAATAATTTAGCTAAATATTTAGCCATGAAAGAAACTTACTCTGAATATGCCTGTGGCTAAACTTTTAGCCATGATGGAGAGCCAAGTACTAAATACAGACAAGGGGGCTCATCACAAGTCTGGCGGTAAACCGGCGCAATTACCGCTCGGTGCTAATAGCGTTACTGCCGGGTCATACAGCCGAATCAGTGCCGCATCACAACCTGGCGTGAACACGCCCACGACTCCGGCGGGAACGCTCTAAGCGCCCAGCAGTAATTGTGCAGAAATAAGGGCTACTGCTGAGAAAGCAGTGTTATTAGCACTACCGCCTGTGAACCCAGTGCTAATAGCACCGGCGGAAATTGCATCACTGCCGGAATGGGAAGCATTGCTGCAGCAATTTTGAAAAACACAATCCATTACATATCTCCATTACCTGAAGCCATCCGGTCCTGTAAAGCAGCAAAAATGTCCCAGCAGATGACAAGAGGCAATCACCTGTGAAAACCTAAATTTAGCGATGGGGAGCCGGTGCCCCTCACAGATGAGGTAATTGCCCACTGTGAGGAACAATATGGAAGCCGCCAACGGAAGACCAGTGGGGAGTGCCGGATCACCATCTGGAACTCCATCTCCCAGAAGGTGACAACAGTCTCAAGTGTACCCCATGATGGAGAGGACTGCCACAAGTGGTGGAACAACCTGATCATCAGGGTGAGGGGACTGCTGTCTGAACACCGCTGGCACCATAGAGCCACTGATCTTCACCGACTAGGAGTAGAATATAGCACAGTGCTGGACCTAGAGGGGATAGAAGAAAGTCAGCAGTGCAGAGGCAGTGACAGCAGCCTGCAGGCAGGTGGTGAGTTAACACCCCCAGAAAATGCATGCACAAATGATAGCCCAGCATAAGATGCCCCAGCGGACAGGGACAGATCTGGGTCTGCAAACAGGGCAGAGTGGCAGGGTGGCAGAACAGCAGCCATGGGGCAGGGCCCCAAGGGTGTCCCTGAGCGTCACAGCAGCAGCAAGGGCAATCATCTACATCCACCACACCCACAGAGGGGTCACAGCAGGGCATGCCGCAGAGACAGTCACTGGGCTGACAGGGGGGTCATGGTTGTGAAAGACTTTGGGGCACTAATTGCCATGAATAGCCATGCTGGCAAGTTAGTGGTGGGAGGTGTTAGGAGAGATAGTGTGATGGGGAGTTGGTGGTGTCAGGGGTGAAGGGTAGTTTGATGGGGAGTTGGTGGTGGTGGTGCGAGGGGGGAGAGGGTATAGTGTGCTGGAGAGTTTGTGGTGGGGGGGAGGCAGGACAGTTGGGGCACTTCATTACCTAAATACCATTGAACTTCATCAATGCGAGGACATTCCTGATCTTGTCATTGTCGTGTTTATTGATTGAGGTTGTGTCACACAGTCATGCATTGTTTGTGCCATGTCAAAAGAAATTGTCTATCAGTCCCTGGCATGCCAGTTTCCCATCCCTCATGTCATCTCTGGCAATGTGTGCATTTGCCTCAGCCACAGGCACTTCATCCTCATCCTCTGGGGGTGGCCTGTCCACATCAGGGGTAGTGGAATATTTCTCCCCAGGCCTATATTGTGCAGCATGGCACAAAGTGGCTTACATACAGATACAAAATGTCCTAGAGTCTAACCATTTACTTGGAACCCCTCAATCAGGATTCCGCCCGCAACATGGGACTGAGACAGCTTTAATAGATCGTAAGGCCCAAATAGACGAATGTAGAGATAACGGCCAAGCAGCCTTACTCCTCCTTCTGGACCTATCGGCGGCATTCGACTTAGTAGACCACACAGTCCTATGTAGTCACCTTGACTCTGCAGCCCACTTCTCAAAAGAGGCTATAATTTGGATCAAGTCATTTCTGAGCAACCGGACCATGAGAGTCTTCGCTCCATCAGCCTCAGCAGATCCAATCCCCATAACATGCAGCGTACCACAAGGATCTTGTGTGTCACCCACCCTCTATAATGTTTTCACGAAGCCCCTCTTCGATGAAATGGATCATCTGGGTATTGCCTACACCAACTACGCAGACGATACCCAGATCCTCCTCCCGCTTTCAGGAGTTTACGCCAAGGACCTGGCCCTAGTGAACAGAATCTATAGCATCGTTCAGGCATGGACGGCCACACACGGCTTATGCCTGAACGATGATAAAACAGAGCTTATCATTTTAGGCACCCCTTCCTATATATCTAAACTTAGCCCTGATAATGACAACTTCATTATCGATGGGAACAACATAAAAGTAGCTAATGAGGTGAAAACCCTAGGATTCTACCTAGACGCCACCAGGAACTTTACCAAACAAGTTAACTCTCTAGCCTCTGCCACAGCAAACTTATCAGAGCAAGCAAACAATTCCTTTCTACAGATAGCTGCATTACACTTGCCAGAGCCCTGATACTATCCAAACTGGATTATTGTAACGGGCTATACATTGGGGCAAATAAACAGACCATCCACAAAATCCAAGTCCTCCAGAACAACGCCTTGAGAGCAGAACTCAAGATTAATAGAAATGAGCACATATCCTCTATAAGAAGAGAATATAAATGGCTCTCCACCGCTGATAAAATCCAACTCAAGATCGCCTCACTTACCCACAAATGCCTTAATAACAAAGCTCCTCCATACCTCATGGACAGATTATGAAAAAGAACCTCGTCCAGACCAACTAGAACAGCCAACGCAAACTGCCTCCAAGTTCCGTGCTTCAAACTCTCCACCATGGGAGGAAATAGCTTACCTGTCAAGGCTGCGCAGTTATGGAACTCCCTCCCCCATGATATCAGAGAACCCCAGCCTTTCGCCAATTTTAGACAGAACCTATCTAGGTGGCTGAGAGCCAATGACAGCTTACTACTCTAACCTTGATTGACCTAATATGTCACACTGTACATAACTGTATATATAACTGTATATTATGCACCTACGACTATGCAGGAGCATGTACCTTGCCTCTTTGTTCCTGGATCTCTCCTTGCACATACCTGCCTACTGTAACATTGTTGATGACTGCACTTTTATGCTTCTATCATGTATCTGCATCTAGCCGAGCATACCTGTAACCAAGCTCAGCATATTTCTGTATTTTCATATTTTCTTCCTACTCTATGTACCTGTAACTAAGTTGAGCAATACTTGTCTGCTTGCGCCCTGTTGCAACCAGGGTATGGCGCGCCATACAAATAATAAACTAAACTAAACTAAACATACAAGCACAATTTAACCCACATTGTGTGAAGGGTACATCAGGGCTCCACCAGTACAGTTGAGGCAATGAAAATGTGCCTTCAGGAGGCGGTAGGTGCACTCAATGCACACACGGGTGCCCCTATAAGCATAGTTGTAGGCAGTCTCTTGCAGTGTTTGTAGATCACGCACAGGGGCCATTAGACAGGGTGGTTGTGAGTATCCAGAGTCACCTGCATGGGGGAGGCACAGGCATTAGACACAGTGTAAGGTGTGGGGGTGGACTTACACAATATCAGGTCAATGGGCTACTTGTGCATGCACATGGACCTTCATTTCACAACATGTGGCTATTCGATGTCTGTGCATGCAACGTCACTTGGGTCATGCTTTGTTTGTGCTTCACATGCACCCTGTTTCCTTGTAGCATATGTTACATACAGTGTCTGTCTATGACATGTGTGGCAAACATGGCGGTTGTCATGTTGCAGTGCATTTCCACCATGCATGTGGCATGCTGGGTTCCTCATGGCCCCTCCCTGAGCATCTGGTGCCAACCGGTGGCCAATGTGGGCTGGCCACACATGGGTTCATGGCTGTGGTACTGGCAAGGTTGTTATTTGAGGCAATGTGACCATGTGTCAGCATTGATTTGGTAAGTGAATTTTGCATTGCGAAACTTGTAGTCATGTTGGTGTATGTGGTTGCTACTGTATGTGTACAACTGCTTCTCCATGCAGGTAAATCTAATATGTGCATGCTCCCTGGCCTGTACTGTGACTATGGTGTGGGAGATGGTGTATTACAGGTTTCACATTTGCTTGTCATGTCATCCTTTGTGTAGTCATTTGCATCCTACCCTCGCACCCATTTGGGCATGTGCTTTGTGGCGCATGTGTGCGGGATTTTCTACTCACCCACTATCCAGCTCTGTTGTCCTCTGTGCATATCCATGTATCCTGGCAGTGTGCTGTTCTGTAGGGCCATGGCATTGCGGGAGGAACCAGGGTAGCGGGCACAGCAGTGGGTGATGTACAGGTTGTGGTCGCAGGTCAACAGCACATTCACGGAGTGGTAGTGCTTGCAGTTTCGGTACACTGCTTTGTGGGCCAGGGGGGCCACCACCGCAACATCGGTACAGTCCAGGGCAGCGATCACATCTGGCATTTGGGCAATGGCATAGAACTGTGCCTTCATGGCATTGACCTGGGCTGGGATGGTGGGCAGTAAGATGTGGAATTGCACTTGCTGCAGGAGGGCTTCAAGCACCTGGCCAAACACTGCAGAGAATGTGGGCTGTGCTAATCCGTGCATCATTGCCACAGAGTGCTGGAAGGTGCCAGCTCAAAGAAATTGTAGAACAGACACTAGCTTCAGAAGTGGGGGCACAGCTGTCCGGATGTTGATCCTGCTCTCTATGTCTTCCTGTATTGTGGTGAGCAGCTCTGTTATGGTCTCCCTGTTGAGGTGGTACAGGGTGACCAACTGGCTGTCGTGAGGGTCCAGGGTGAAGGACTAACCATGGGGATTGATGTACACCTTGCTTGGGCTCCCCTCCTAGTCCACCTCCTCTTCCCTTCCTCTTCTCTTCCTCCTCCTCCCCACTCCCCCAACCCCTGTGGTCCCTGTGCCCTGGCCTAGTTCTTCTGCCTCTCTACTTCCAGGGGCTGCATGAGCAGCTTCTGCCTTTCCCTGCTCACAGTAGCTTGTGGCCACATGGTGTTGGAAACAGTGTTTGGGGTAGGGGTGTGTCTTATGTAGCTCTCTGGGATGAATTGGGATCACCTGTGTTAATTTTCCTCCAACTGAAACTGCCCTGTGTTTTTCGGCAGTATTAGCACCGGTTTTCCACGCTAATTGTGCAGGACATGGACTTGTGATGCGGCTGTTTTTGTGCCTCGTGTGGCCGGCTGTAATAGCGCCGGCTGCTTTTGATCCAGCGGAGCGTTATTGGTGGCTATATTTCCGTTACTGGCACTTTTAAGGGGTACCACCAGATTTGTGATGAAGATCAAAGTCTTGGTGCGTCTAGAAGTCAAATCAAAGAAATTACATGCATATTAAAGTTGAATACGTGAACTATAAATATCAATTGACAGTTAGTAAAGCCATGTACTCTCTCTTTCTGGATTAAATGGGTCGACTACTGTCCCTGCTACAAAAATCACTAACACAATGAAATACAATAAGGGCTAGGATAATAAAAAGAGTAAAGTAGGCGTGAATCTGGCTGTGGGATAAGGATTGCCTGTAAGACTGAGATTGAGTCCTCCACTACCTCGGGGGCCAGAGCCACAACAGAAGTAATAGACTTAACCAAACCGACCACTACCTCAGACAGTTAGGTATGTCCCATGTTGAGGGGTGAGGAATCTTGCTACCAGGCTGATAGTTGTAGGCTTACATTCAGGGGCGAAGGAAGCTCTCCATTTTCCCTAGACCACCCCTCTCAGGCTGCTCCATGTTACGTCTGTAACTGGGTGTGCGCATGCGCGAGCCTCGTTATGGCCACGCATGCGCGTTTGAAATAAAGACGGTCCTTGCGGCAGATGCCGCCGGGACCTTGGAACGAACGGACGTGTGTTCACTGTTGTCTGAGTGTGCATGCGTACGGATGCTAGTACGGGGCGGCCAGAGGCACAGGGGACACCATCACATTGGCGACTAGGCGGGACACGGGGAGAGAAATGCTTGGCACGTACAAACGTGTTGCCATGGGTATTCCATCTTCTCGTGTATTACAAACTTCACACGTGTGATGGCGGCCATTTTGTTTTTGGTATTGACGGTAGTTGCGGCACGCGAGGGTGCTTGTGCGCTGCCTAAATACTGAGGTGAACATCTCCTCAATTTTTGGACTTTCTGCAGTTCTCCCAAAACAAAAAGGGGGACTGCACTTCGGCCTGTACAAACAGGTTGTGGGAGAGAGGAAGCCACAGCGCATCATCACAGCATCTCAGCCCAAGAGTTTTGGTATGTCGAATCCGAATTTAGCCAGGTTTGCAGCCTCTAATACGGATTGATGTGCCTGTGCGACATGTGAAGATGGTGGACAGGGACGGCGGAGCTCCTGCGGCGGCGAGTGTGGTGAGAAGGCAGCATGGCTCCTTACAACCCATGCAAGAATTTGATACTTCAGGCCCACCCTCAAAACTGGGCCCGAGATGGCTTTTATGGATCAAAAAACTTGATATGTTTTTTTGCGGCCACTGGGGAAACGGACGATGATGCCAAAGTGGTGACACTGCTATACTCAGCGGGGACAGAAGTATTGCGTATTTATGAATCCTTCACCTTACCGGTGGTGACTTACGATGCTGTCAAAACTGCACTTAAGGACCATTTTATTCCTTTATCCAACATTTACTTTGACAGGTTTGTCATGTGCGGAGAAAAGCAGCATGAGGATGAATTGTTGGATCAAATTTGTGCACGCTTAAGACAGCTAGCCACCACGTGCAGATGGACGGACGCAGTAGTAATGGTCCGCCATCAACTAATTCAAGGTTTCAGCTCAGGTAAGCTGCGGAGACAGGTCTTGAGGGGGCCGGGCATATCTCTAGCACAGATATTGGACAGTGGAAGAGTGTACAAACTGGCCGAAAGTAGAGGCGCCAAGATGGATGCTGCCGTACTCCCAGGCAAGACTGAGGACGCTTTTGCCATGGGGAGACAACCTCAGGCAAAACCGAGGTGGAGCCAGAAGAGACAGGAACAGACAACACCGCAAGGTGGTTCTGCCATTTGTCAATTTTGTGGGTATGACTTACCGCATTTAGAAGACTGTCCAGCTAAATCAAGGGTCTGCGGGAGATGCATCACTCCAGGGCACTATGCCAGGATGTGTAGAGCTGCTGCCCCGGTTGCCACGCAGAGAGGACCCGCCAGGCTAAGCGGTGGGTTTAGGAGACAACGCAATATCGCTGCAGTGGAGCAGGACACCCAGAGGCTCAACATCGCAGAGGAGGAGGAGGAGGATGAAGAAGTCTTCTTCATCTCGAATTTGGCGACAGGGACCAAGAAACAGAGACAACCGACGTGTGTTGTGGACATTCAAGGGGTTCCTACACAGGTGCTAATTGACACTGGGGCCTCGGTATGTGTGCTGGCCACTGAACATTATGAGGCCATCCCAGGTTCTCCTCCACTGGACAAGTCAAGGGCCAACATTTTCACGTTCGGGGGTGACACTCCCTTGCCCATAAAAGGGGTGTTTATGGCTCCCGTATCCAGAGGAGACAAGTCAATAAAAGCAAGGTTTTTTGTCACAGATTTCAGCCCACGGTCCCTGTTGAGTTGTGCGGCCTCGGAAGCGTTGGACCTTGTTCATTTTGCACTTGCGGTCTACCAAGGGGGCATTACTTCACTTTTGGAGAGGTTTGCGGATACCTTCCAAGGGATTGGCAGACTGAAAGCAGAGCCAGTGCGACTGCATATAGATGAAACCATTCGCCCGATAGCGCTGAAGCACCAACGTATTCCGTTCCACCTTCGTTCCCAGGTCGAAGATGAGCTCAAAGCACTCATCAGCATGGACATCATCGAAAGGGTGGAGGGGCCGACTCCATGGGTCTCGCTGATAGTTGTGGTGCCGAAGCCCTAACAACCGGGCAAGGTACGCATCTGCGTGGACATGCGGTTGCCCAATGCAGCCATTAAGCGTGAACGCCACCTGACGCCCACGCTAGATGAAATTATCAGCGAACTGCAGGGAACCAGGATATTCTCCAAGCTGGATCTGAGGGCAGGATACCACCAACTGGAGCTGCACACAGACTTGAGGTACATTACCACCTTTACCGCACATGAGGGTCTGTACCAATTCAAGTGCCTTAGCTTTGGGATATCCTCTGCCGCGGAGGTCTTTCAAAATGCCATCAGGGGCGCTCTGGCAGGCCTCAAGGGAGTGATACATATGAGTGACGATATTTTGGTCGCCGCCACATCGCATGCCGAGCACATGAAACGTTTGGAGGCAACCCTGCAGAGACTGAAAGACCTTGGCCTCACTTTACATCGTGACAAATGCAAATTCTTCAAGGACCGTATTGGGTTCTTTGGTTTCGTGTTTCACGAGAACGGGGTGTCCCCAGATCTGGAAAAAGTCAGGGATATCCGCGAGGCTGCCGCCCCCCAGTCACCAACGGAAGTCCGCAGTTTTCTGGGGATGGTTAATTATTGCGGCCGATTCATCAAGGGGCTGGCATCCCTCTCTGAACCCCTCCGGGCCCTGACGAAGAACGACGCTGTCTGGATGTGGGACAAAAGAGAACAAGAGGCATTTCTGGCAATCAAGAGGGCGCTGTCCGACCAGGACACGGTTGCATATTTTGACCCCACGGCCGAATCCGAGATTGTGGTGGATGCGGGTCCGGTGGGCCTGGTGGCAGTCCAAATGCAAGCGGATGCAAGAGGCGAAATGCTACCCATTGCATATGCGAGCAAAGCCCTCACGGAGACAGAGAGACGCTACTCTCAGATTGGGAGGGATGCCCTAGCTATCCTGTGGGGCTGCAGACACTTTAGGTTGTACATTTTGGGGAAACCCGTGACTGTTATAACGGATCACAAGCCACTTCTGCCCATCCTAGCGGGCGCATCTTCAAAGCCACCTCCCCGGATAGAGCGGTGGATCCTCACCCTTATCGAATATGGAGTCAAATTGGTATACCACCCGGGGATGAACAATGCGGCAGACTACCGGTCCCGCCACCCCAACAAGGAAAGGGAAGATGGACATGGGGAAGTGCCAAGAATTCATCCACAACATTGTCGAGTGTGCCATGCCGGTGGCGCTGGACAGAAATGTTGTGGCACAGGAGTCGGCGAACGACGAGGTATTCCAGATCATCCAAGTGGCAATTAGGAGTGGGGAATGGAGAGATATCCTACAGAACAACACAAGGAGGGAAGACAGAGTCCAGAGGGACCTCCAGGCACTATGGAAAATTTGTGATGAACTCTCAATCTCTGAGGATGGTTTGCTGCTAAGAGGGAGGCAAATTGTTGTACCACGGTCGCTGAGGACTCGAGTCCTGGAGCTGGCCCACACTGGGCACCAGGGTGTGGCAAAAATGAAAGTGAGACTGCGACCAAAAGTATGGTTTCCAGATCTGGAGGGCCTTGTGGAGGCGCTCGTGAAAGGATGTTTGCTGTGCCAAGCAGCAAGTCCCCTGGAAAGAGTGCCACCGATCAACTCCATGGAGCGGAGTGAGAAGCCATGGGGTACGGTCCATGCTGACTTTGGGTCGACCGGAAGGGGCATGTACTTCTTAGTGGTAGTGGACCAGTGGTCGAGATATCCAGAGTTGGAGCTTGTGGATTCAACGGCCAGTGACAATACTATCCTGGCATTAGAAAAATTGATTGGCACGCATGGCCTCCCAGAAGTTCTCTGCTCAGACAGTGGACCAGCATTCACTGGACACCAATTTGGGCAGTATCTGAGAGAAAGGGGTATACAGCACCGGAAGGTGTCGCCACTCTGGCCCCGGGCGAATGGAGAGGCCGAAAGGCTTATAAGAACACTCAACAAGGTGTTTCGCATCACAGCAAACAGTGGAGGGGAACTGAAGAGGAATCTTTTCGAGTTTCTCAGAAAGTACAGGACGACCCCTCACCAGTCCACCGGAGTGGCCCCAGCAGAGGCTCTGTTTGGGCGATGTCCGAGAGGGCTCCTCCCGGAAGTGGGAGGGCGTGAGCCGGTGGTTATAGACAATGACAGAGTGAGAAAAGAGCGTGAGGCCCACAACGAGAAGGAGAGCGGAAGGAGAAGGCTGCAAGACAAGGAGATAGTGGTGGGAGACTCAGTGCTGGTAAGCAACTGCAGGCCTGAAGGAAAGTTGTCTTTGCCTTATGAGCCACAACCATGGGCTGTCACCCATGTCAAGGGGTCCATGATTACCGCAGCGATCGAAAGAGGAACTATCACCACCAACCAATAATTTTTCAAGAAGATCGACATCCGGCCCGGAGATGCTGAGCCGGTGGGGCCCTCATGACACGAGAATGGTGCTGAGCTTCCTGAAGAGGACACATCCGTGGATCCGCTACGGGCAGTCGGGACCCCGCCACCAAGTCCAAGAGTGGAGCGGCGGTATCCTGCGCGACAAGGACGCAATTTACCTGTTCAGCTCAAGGACTACATCCTGGACTCAGGAGACTGAACAGGTGACTGCCCGAGGCCAATAAACTACTGTTAAGAAAAGTTAATGTTTGTTATTTAAGCCTTTTCAAGTTGCGAGTTTTTGTACTATTTTGTTTAAAGAAAAAAGGGATGTTACGTCTTTAAGTGGTTGTGCGCATGCGCGAGGCTCGTTATGGCCAGACATGCGGGTTTGAAATAAAGACGGTCCATGCGGCAGATGCCGCCGGGACCTTGGAACGAAAAGACGTGTGTTCACTGTTGTCTGAGTGTGCATGCGTCGGATGCTAGTACGGGGCGGCCCGAGGCACGGGGGACACCATCACACTCCATTAATGATTGTATGGTCGAATGTTCCTAAGATCAAAGCTACCTCAGTTGAGAATATAATTTTGCTTATGAATAAGGTGATACATTGTGTAAAGAATTTATGCGGTATGACACTGACTAGATGAAAAGACTTTGTGAGGGCAAAATGCTCTACTTTGGTGGGGATAGTTATTAAAACAATCCAAGGTAGCTGTGCAACAATAACATTAAACTGTTCGTCAAAGGTATCTCACCTACATTGGAGAGGTACACATCATAGTTTATCCAGATCCGATATCAGTTTCATACCCCTTGGATTTTTCTATAAGTCAGGGTTGGTACGGAGTTTGAAAACCCTAGTTCTACAGGTGTCCCCATTTCCGAGCACAGATATCACTCTCCATCCAAGCGATTACATAAAATGACTGATATACCATTGAACAATCAATTTGAATGCTTGATAGGCCCCAAGAAGGTGATTACCAATCAGACTCTGTTAAAATGGGAGTGCACCAGATGTCTCCACATACTTGTTTTCAGGGTCTTATTGCTAATGTGGGAAAAACACAGAGGTGCAGGAAAACATTTTCTGGGATATACGAATGCCTGGGATGAAAGCACTTTTGATTAATAATCCAGTAAAGCATGCCTGTATAAATAGATATCTGGTTGTTATGTTTCAGGAAATATGGTAATTTGAAGCTATCCACCTACATGGCGTTCATCTTTTCCATGTACCAGTGATGAAAATGGGCGCTAAGGGCAGACATTTTGGGGGCTTGGCAATCTATATAGCAGTAACACTGGGCTTCCAAATTGAACATTCTGCCCTATCAGATGCCAATATAATGATGATCACTGCCCTAGCTCTAAACTGCTCAGCTTTATTATCTTTTATAACAACAAAAATATTGCTCAAGCAGCTTAAAACTCTACATCGCAATATGACTAAAATAACTGTACCCTCTGGCTTGTCCTTTCCCTTGATTATTGTAGGGGATATTAACCTTAGATTGGGTACCAGTGAAGATCTCCCCAATTACAAAGTAGAGGAACATGCTTTCTCTGTTCTGAAGCTTTGCTCGAAGTATCCTGCTACCGCAAATGGTGCACTTGTACTTTTGATCTAGATAGGTTTTTGAGCGTTAAGTGGGGGATTTGGCTGATTTTATTTTTAATAATGGCCTCTTTCTCAGCATCATTGATTTTATTTAAATCACAATGCACTGGTGGGTGAATATACGTAGATTTGAAATCAATGAGCAGTGTGAGAGCGATCATAACTCACTTGGTCATGTGGTGGACAAGAGAGTAAAACACCTAGTGGCTCTTACCTGCATCCTCTGATAACATGAGCAGGAAATAAGGTGCTTTGAAAGGCTGATAGGGAAATAGAAACCTTCAATAGAGTAGGAAGAACAAAT
This sequence comes from Ambystoma mexicanum, assembly GCF_040938575.1. Taxonomy (NCBI): domain Eukaryota; kingdom Metazoa; phylum Chordata; class Amphibia; order Caudata; family Ambystomatidae; genus Ambystoma; species Ambystoma mexicanum. The sequence goes on from NC_090923.1 coordinate 195,524,893, forward strand.
AAAGATTGCTTACTGACTTGTCTCAGTTCAAATAAGACTCCAAGGAACATCATTGAGGCTTAAAACTTGTAGAGAGTTTTTTTTTTAAAATGCAATATACGTATCAGACAGGACAGACATCTTGGTATCAATTAACTGCATGTAGAAAAAAGAGCTCTTCTGATTGCTATTATGGCGGCTTCTTCCGATGCTACAGATATTAAAGAGAGGCGAAAGGACTACAAGAAAACATTAGCGATAAGAAGAGTAGAGATAGCTAATAATCACTGGTAGGCACCTTGTAGGCTGAAATATATCTCATGACATTGAAACCTGTGAGATATCATTACAAGAAATACTAATGGGTTAGATCTGGCTGTGTGCGAGGCTCAGAAATCTATGTCCATGAAAAGGGGTGGGTTTCACATTTTTAGACTTTATATGGCCCTGAAGTACATTCAGAGTTGGAGGGTAGTAGCAGTAATAATGTGCTTTTGATATTCGTGGACTCTGGAAATGTGGCGATCTTCCCAATAAGAGACTTAGAATTAGTCATCGGATTACAGAGATTACAGAAGGCTCATGGGGCAGATGTTATACCAAATTACCTATTCTGTTCCTGCATCGATTTATGGGCTCCTCTTATTTTCTGAAACTTGCACACCTGAGATTTGGAAGATTGGTATCAGTGCCAACATACAAAAAAGGTGCAAAGTATATCCATTCCTCTCGTCATCTCATCACCTTCTTTGATGGGACATCACACCTCTTTCTGGGAGTTTTGATGTATAGATTGAAATAATGGTTGACTGATAGGAATATCCTGTCTGACACACAACTGGCTTTTAGACTGTGCCCGGGTACCGTCGACCAATGCCTTAACCTTCACTTTATTTGACTAAGTATGTTTTTCTACTGAGGAGCCCTGTCTAAATGGCCTTTATGGAACTTAGTTCTGCTTTTCACCATGTGGAAAGGGTTTATCTCTGGAAGACTCTTGACGAGATGGGGGTACCAGAACCATTATTTCGGATGCTGGAATCTCTCTATATGGGTCTAATGTTCCTGTCCGTTATGGGTGGGCAGTAGAGTACAGCAGATTCATTGAGGTAATGAAGGGGGCCGGCCAGCGGTGCATGCTTCGCCCATTCTGTTCAATTTGTATATTCATTCTCTTTCTTCCTTATTAGAATGTCTTGATGCTGACATACCTTAAATGGGTATCTGCAGAAATTATCGAATACAAACATACCTAATGAGAAATGACTGCATTTTTTCGGTTGAATTCGTTTGAGATTTCTGTTTGTTTTTATTAAAAATAGATGGGTGTGGGGTAAGGGGATAGGTTAAAGTAGGGGATGGGGGGTGCGGGTGGGCTCCCCCAGCATCATTAAAAACAGAATTTGATATAAAAAAAATGCAGTGATTTAGGTCTTTGTTTCTCGTAATTTCATGGTAATCCACCTAAATGTGAAGGCACACAAATGTCAGTGCATATTTATGCTGATGATACCGCTCTGTTATAAAGAACCCCAAAGTCTCTCCACATTTTGGTTGAAGGCTACAATAAATACATAATTAGTCAGGGACTTATGGCCAGTGCTGGAAAATGTTATTTAAAATATTTTTCCAGGAAGCCCCAGTAATCCCATCGAATAATTTTAAAGGACAAATGTTTATCATGCTGCCAACATTTTGACTACTTGGGAAGCACTTTTAATAGCAGGTTCTCATGGAATGGGAACATCAGTAGCAGGGAGTAAAGAAGAAAAAAGCAACAAGCAGTCTTTTTAGATTTGCGAAAACACTACATCCACATGCTGACAGCTTATAGGGAAAAGAGCATAGCAGTGGGGTTCTATGGGGGTGTGGGTAACTTTGATGTGTTACAAAATGAAGCAAATGCTTTTCATTCAAGTGTCTTGGGTTTCCCCCTCTACATCCACTTATGCTACCCACTTAGAATCCGCACTAGCCCACCCTTTGGAGACTCTTCTTTTAAGACCGATTTATTTTGATACTCTTTGTAGGCTAGCCAAGCTCAGTGTTTAATGAAGCTACTCATAAAACACATTTATTTCCATTGGCAATTGTGATACATTCAGCTGGCTGGCTTTTTTCAGAACATACCATAAAGTCTATGGAAATGGGGCAAAGCTTTGATAGCCCTGAAAATATAATCAGAGTCTCAAAGGGGCTCCTAAAATGAACATTTCCGACTCTTTGAGTAACCATAGGGAAGACATTTGGATACATCCTCTGTGATGAGATATCTATCTCTTTCAAATTTGATAGGGGCAGCTGGATATCTTGCCTTGGTCACACATTCATACCATTGTATCCTCCTGACCAAGGCAAGTCTGCATGTGCTCCCTGTCAATACATTACCCGATAAATGGCTTGGCACAAGGCTGAGAGTGCATGTCAAACCTTTAACCAAATATCCTTTCACCCAAGAAACTGTATAGTGTACAAATGTACATGCAACTCAATGTGTAACGTACGCCAACAATCCTTTAAATCTTTACGTCAATTCCTCAATCACTATGTGAAACTAAAAGACAAAAGTAAAATTAAAACTTAACAAACCATAGACTCCTGTCCATAGCGCAGCCACAGTGGTCTGCAAGGACATTCATTAGCCTGCATTTTATGAACTGCTTGCAAAAGCACTTTCCACCACATCAAAATGTTAGTGACACACCATTCAACTATACAGACTCTTGTGCATCGACTATACTATGCAAAAAGCCCTGCTGTACAACTGCAAAATTTAAAAAACATTCTTCTACATAGAACAGCCAAAGCACTGCTTCAAGAAATTGAACACGTAATTACTTTGGAACTGATGGTGACTGAGAAAACTCTGTCACTTTAGAAAACATCACTGAACACCTCATAACCACCAACATCCTAATAAAGACATACAAAAAAGAAATAGCTAAGTTTCAAAACACATCTGCTGAAATACCAGACCTAATATGTGCCAGCTGTCGAAGAACGTTTTATAAAAAGAGCACAAAAATACAAAATAACTAGCCCCTCAACAGTTTTCACGTACTGCAACACAAAGCTTGACAGTAACCAAATGCCATCACGTGCTATCGCTAATAACTTCAAAATATTCCCACTTCCGAAAGCTCTCCAACAGCTTAACTTGTATGAGGACATTATAATACAAACATTGCACCCATTTTGAGCTATAATACGCCTTCAACCGAAATGAGCCAAATTACCTCCATCTGAGTTACTAAAGGGCATCCATGGCAAAGTAGTATATTTACCATTAGATGTAAAAGAAAAAAGCACAAACTCTAGGAGTACTACAGCCAATAGATCAATCTTTGATTGCACTAGTTAATGGTGTGCCACAACAGACAAAAGGATTTTGCAAAAACTAGTCGACTTAAGCAAAGTTAGACAAGCCCTACAATATCTAAAAGAAAACAATGAATACGACAAAGATATAACTTAGAGGAAAACTTAAGAGAAACTACCCAAATTATGTAAGACTCGCCAGCAACAGGCCAATTTGAACATGTAGATCCTGTTACTGCAGCCAACATTTTAGAACAGTATACAATTCACCCACTACACTCCAAAAACACCATTGATGATGCATTAAAACATATCAAATGCATCAAGCCAAAGGATCTCCAGTGAGCATATGGGTATATAATTGTAGAAGCATATTCTTTTCTTGTACTCTTTCCTACATGAAAAGGAAAAAGATATGATGAAAGATCAGCGCAAATTAGTTCATCAGAATACCACCTGATTTAGACAAAATGATGAATACATTTTCCACCTCCTATTCGAAACAGAATTAGGAACTCTATATTATGAAGTTGCAAACACATTAAAAACAGGCTCTAATTTTTTTAACATATCTGCTACCCAACTGCAGTCAAGTATCACTAATCTCTTGGCAAACATGTGTGGTACAAAAGAATACTGGTTCCAACATCAAGCTGATTTACTTTGTATGCTAAGGAACCTAAGCCAAACATGGTTTGTTACTTTAAGTTGTGCAGATTACGCATGGGAGGAGTTGCACGACTTCTTGCACACTGCAAAGCAAATTAAAGACAGGATAGATATAAAAACACTAGGAGAACTCTGTTATTTTGACCCTGTCAATTTATCAACGTACTTTCACCATCGCTTCATTGCCATGCTGCATTTTATATGCAATAAAACTACCTCTCTGCTCGGAGAAATGCAACACTTCTTTTGGATAAAAGAACATCAATCCAGAGGAGCACCACACATCCACATGCTTTGGTGGATGAAAGTTGCTCAAAAGTTTGGCCATGATAGTGACACCACTATTTTATAGTTTATTGAAAAATACATTACCTGCAACGTCCCTTCAGAAACCACAGATAGTGACCTGCATACACAAGTGTTACACTTCCAAAAAAATAAATGTGGCAAAACTGCTGATGTAGATATAAAAATAAAGGGAAATACTAAACCAAATGTCGCTTTGGCTTCCATAGACCAGTTTGCAAAAAAAAGACAAGTAAATAGCTTGATGTCTTCTCTTAGACATAGCGTAAAAGGTAAAACGCCTAAAAATACATATAACATTAAAAGAGATGAAGCATTCAAGAACATCAATGATTATAATGCAATCATTGCCCACTTGTGGAATGCAAACACAGACATACAATACATTGCAGACAATTCCACTGCATTTGCAATATATGTCATAGCCTATCTCACCAAAGCTGAGAAAATAGAGCTAAAAGACTTCTGCGATGACATATCATCTGACAATACACTATCACAAAAAGTGTACAGCTTTGGTATATAAATGCTCTTCCATAGAGAATGTGGGTGCTACGAAGCTGCGGACTGTTTAACAGGTACAGCCTTATATGGCAAATCTGAATAAATTGGGGATCATTCTGAGCTTGCCGGTCAGGAAACAATGGTGCCGATAAGCTTACCAGCACTGTTGTTTCTGGACCGACATATCACAGGTCTGCCTGCTGGAGTGGCTGTGCCCGACAGGTCTGACTCTGCTGCGTACAGCATCCACGGTAGGCTCCAGTATGTAAATGATAAAGCTGGTTCTGGTAAAACATTCTTAGTTAAAATAATCAGCACATTTCTACAAAATTTAACAAATAACCTTTGGGTGCAGTAACAGCCACCACAGGTTTAGCTGCCTACAACATAGGCCGTGTAACTTTACAGAGACTACTACTCCTCCCCCTAGAACACCCAAAAAATTGGAATACTACAAATTATCAGCAGAATTCAAAAACGAATGAAAGTGCTCCTGATAGATGAAGTAAGCATGCTTTCCATCCTCATGTTGGCTTTAATTCATCTCAAAATGCAAGATGTCCTTAAAACCAACTACAAAGGACTGTTTGGACGAAAACATGGAATTTTCATTAATTTTTTACAGTTTTATAGCACACAGGCAATCCACAGGCATCGTGGCGCTGTTATAAGAAGGCTTACTTGGTTACATTGTTTGCACTGGTTACTGTCATGGCCACTGGGCTGGAACCCCGGTTTTCATCCCCTAAAGGGTCCAGCTGGAACCAGTCCTGGTGCCTTTGGCGCCAGACACATAAGAAAGTGTGCTCTGCACACCGTTTTCCCTGGGCACGTCCTATTCCATCTCATTTCAGTCGCCACTCGAATCTGGGCCGGGTGTGGCCATAGGAATCCAAGAAGCAGCATGTGCAGAAGCATTCGGGAGTGGCATGGTGGAACCATCTAGCAGAGCAAGGGGGTGTGGCTGAGACCAGGCTATTTAAGCCTGCCCCACCCGCAGGCCTAGGCTTCGCGTTATTCTGCCCAAGCAGCGTAACGCTAACCGTCGCCTGAGAACCGCCTTACCTATGTTCCAGTGCAACCACCTCGGAGAAGCATCTTGCCTGTTCTTCAACGACCCACCTTGGAGAAGCCACTTACCTGCAGGGACAGCAAAACCATCATGGAGAATCATCTTACCTCCAAAGACAGCAAAATCATTGCGGAGAAGCATTTTACCTGCAGAGAGAGCAAAACCATTGCATAGAAGCATCTTACCTGCAAGAGTCAGCAAAATCATTGCAGAGGCACACTTACCCATTTATCTCCATCAGAACTAGCTGAATCATCACAGAAGGGCCTCTTACCTGCTCGCAGTGACCCCATCCTCGACCGGCCAGAGTGCACTTACCTGGATTGCGGATGTCAACCACCGACTGCGCATCTTACATGATTCTCAGCAGGAGCATACTCACCGCTTAGCTCCATCACGGTCACAGGCTTCTTCAATCTGCTGTCTGGCCCGCGCGCCGGCACTCATCTCAGGACGCCATCAGATCAGCCCTGCAGGAGAGAAGAAGAAATAAGGTTAGAAACCTGTTTGGGACATTACTTAAGGTTGGGCGCCATCACATCTTGTGCTTACCTTCTTGGGAAACACCTCGAAGTCCAGCACCAGCATAATGGCTCCACTGGGTTGCCATCGCCTGTAGGAGAGAAAGAGACATTATAAAGAGAACAAACTTAAATCATGTGACAAGGCATTAATACTCATATGAACAATAATCAACACAAAAACTCTTACCTTCAAAGTGGTTCGGTCACAGCCAGTCTGGGCCACCACATCTATGGACCAGTGAAGGAACTGGGAAATCCAGAAGCACCCCTGCTGATAAGAAGCCGGACGGAGAGCTCGCCATTACTAAATACCAGGTGAGCCTATATGGGTAAACGCTTACTCACCTCATTTTGGGACGAAAGATCCAAAGAGAGTCACGATGCCTCCACCCCATTCTTATCACCTTTTTTGTTCCCTCAGGGGCAGTAACAGCATCTGAAACAGCGTACTGGGCAGCAGCTGGGGGTGAGAATCGAGCCTGGGGAGTGGAATCCAGGGAGGGCTCCAACCGTGCCCCAACGTCCCCGCAGAGACCGGGTGAGCATAACATTTACAGGGGATAAAATGTAAATCACTGTAACATTTTCACTATAGAGAACTAACTCAAAACATGCATTAGTCTTTAGACCTCACGTATCCTAACATTTAAAAAAGCATTAGAACTCGTCTGCTTACTACAGATGCAAAATGCATCTTAAATAGTATACTAATCCATGAGCTATATGGACGAAACACATCTGCTCCTCATGTCATGGCACAATTAACTCAACAAAATCTTGAATGTATGTTCTTAATGCCAACCCTTGCAAGCTGTAATCAATTCAATGGGAAAAGGTTGAGAAAAATGCAATCTATACTGCATATCAGCTCCACAGACAAACTAGAAGTGCACGGCATGACACTTCCTATGTGTCAATAAGTAACAACATGAATAAATAGCTTAGAAAAATGTATCTCCAACACAGCCAGATTGGAGAAAATATTGACTTTGTGTCTAAACTTCAAAGTAATCGCAAATGTAACTTTGACGTAGAACAAGGTTTAGTCAATTAAGCAATTGGTACAGTTGTTGTCTTCCAAATATATCCACATGACAACAACATTCAGTTTGTCAACATCCACTTTGACAAACGTGCAGAAGTTAAACAAATTGTCCGGACAATAGCATGTTTCCTTCTTTTCAAAGACATGTACGCAGAGAGCAATTTTCTCTATCTCTTGCATATGCTATCACTATTCACAAATCACAAGATCTAACCCTAGATCAAGCATTGATTGACATTGGCAGCACAGTCTTTAAAGAAGGTATGAGTTGCATAGCACATTCACATCTGCGTACACTCAATGGTCTAATCCTAGTTACCTTTGATGCAAACAAAGTCAACGCTGACATTCCTTGCATCCTGAAATACATGAGGCTACAGTGTTTTCTTTCACGTCATGTGGAATCACCCTAGAGATCACTTACGAGATCACACAGACCGAAAGTTCTTGGACACAGGGAGGCAATAACCCACACTTAGACCAATAGTTAAAATATGATTGGCTCTTTACAGGCCCTTTATTCACATAACATAAAAACCTACACTAAACACTATAAATTAATGAGGTTGGTTATACATAAACACATACATCAAAATAACTAGAGAAAGTACTTCATTGTTAGAATAGTTGAAGAAGAGAGCTTCATGTCAGCCACTTTGTTACTACCCTGTCCCAAGGCAGGTGGGCAGAGAGATCACACGATCGAATGGGGTCTAGAGCAGAGTGTCCTCCCTCTCAGAGAGACTTCATCACCTGGGGGTTCCAATTCTAAATTCTACTACCTGGATACCCCTATCTTATGGGCAAATGATCCCTGCCCACCGTAGGTTGTGAAACTGTCCCTGGCCCAAGGACAGGCAATGAGCATGGGGACACAGAGTGGAAAAATCCAGTTAATAGTGGAAAAACTCAGCTTGTCTCCCGCGTGCTGACTCCCTTCTTGGCATGTCCTTGATCAAACAATGCGCCAACTATCCCTCTAAATTAACTCATCTGCTTCCATAATAAATATTGCAACTGTGCAACTGTGGCAGAGCTCATGTCTGCTTAATTTGGATCAGAAAAACGTATAATTCCATTGCAGTTATGAAAGTGAATGTCTAAAATGGCTGTGCACCGGCACCATGTATTTTAGCTCATTTTCTCACACGCATTACATACATGCACTATACATCCCCATCTAGATATGTAGCCTGTACCTCAAAAAAGAAACCTTTTAAAAGACAAGTAATACAAACAGAAGCTGTAGCAGATCTCCCAACAATACAGCCAATAAAGCAATGACCAACTCCTTCTGCATCAAACAATTCAAACACAAAAGTGTCTAGTACAATGTCAACTGTGCATCAATCGGAAAAGAATAACAAAAGTCTCTTCTCCAGAAAGCTATGGAGGCCCATCAAACGATCCAGAAACAGAACTCTCTGGTCCATTTAAATTCAGCAACACAACTGGAGTAAATTGTTATACTAATATGACTTCTCTTTCAATTGTCACCAATTATTCACAACATTTACTTTTCGGCTCGGACCAGTTGTGTTTGCAATACGCCAACAGGTGTCTAATTACTTCAAGAGTTCCCTGAATCACAACATACTTCAAGCAAACATACTATCACCCTTATCATTTAATGTCCAAAACAACAGCAGTGTGTCATACATAGTACTTAGAATGTACTGTTTATGAGGGTCTAAAAAAGAAAATGTATATGTAAAATTGTACAACTATAGCTTTATATCCTGCTTAACACATTGTACTGGTTTTTTCCCACAGAAAATAAACCAGAGATTCCAGCTTCATCACGCAACAAAACCAAGTAACCACAGCAATTACAATCAAATACATATTGTATGAGCACGATCCTCAATTGTACTACAATCATAATTGCCATATACAGTTCAATTACATAATTCCTCCATATTACAAAAACTTTGTACTCCCACTACATTACGTATGATTACTATACACATATTACTACTATGGTGATTCTAGCCATACTCATACTACATTACTACATTACCTATGATTACTATACACATATTACTACCGTGGCATTTGTGCCCAGTGCAAATATTCTTGGGGCCATTGCCTGAGGCCATGCCCCCAGAATCTGTCCACTGGCCCCAAGCACCACAACTATTTAAGAAGTATGTACCTTACACCGTCAACTAATAAAACTCACCCTGATCCCCTGCAATCGAAATGATGTCAGCCGACACCAAAATTGACTACAGACTTTCCAAACCCTTTTTTCACCTATAAAAAAAGCTCCACATTACCTTCATTACAATTCCCTACCATTTCTTTGCCCTCTTCCAGCCATCAATCAAATGTCTTTTCCAAGCTGTCCGTTCACGGCGCTGTCTGCAAACTACCATGGTGTCTGTGGACAGCTACGATACCTGCCCAACCTTTTTCAACCTTCAAACAAACTCAATATCATCTTTTTTCCACTCTCCCACCCTTTGCAGTCCCTCTTTCCACCACCAAATAGACCAAAATGGGTTTTCCAGACTTTTTTGTCATCGTGATATCCGCAGTCACCCGTGGCCGTCTATGGATCCAACATGGCGGCTGTTTCCAAAAATATGATGCACCTCACGCACTTCACCATCCAATCAGAAGGCGCACCAGATGTCTGCGGACCTCACATTGGGCCCTGGACCAATCAGAGGACCGTCCATGGACCAAACAGGGAAGTGAGTCTGCAGACCGAACCCAGATATCACTAATCTCTTTTTACCTACTTTTTGTTCATGTTAAAAAAACTACTCGACGGATTTACACCAAATTTACAAAAGCAGGACCAAGCTGCCACTCCTGCCGCAAATTTGGTGAACATCTTTCCAGCGGTTTGGGCTGTAGGTGTGAGCAAAACATTTTTTCCATTGCGTCTATGGGAAAATCCACACATTTTGGGACCCCCTTAACTTTGCCCCCCCGCACAAGACCTTAGGTTCAATCTGAAGGCGCCATGTACTTTTTTTTGCAAAGTTTTGCGAGGGTTCGTCCAGCGACGGCGAAGTTATAAGCCACCCAAAAAGTGCACTTCCTATGAGTTGAGCAACTTTATATTTACAGTTTCAATTGTTAATAACATTTGATTTGTGTGGCGGATAACTTTTGATTTGTGTGACGGATTTTGAAGCTAGTTAGAGATGCGTAGGCCCCTCCAGACTGCAAAGTACTGTAAATATTTGTTAAAAAATGTAAAAAGTTAAGTAGACTGTGACACAATAGGCATCTAGGATTCCCATCTAGGCAGCAACCAGAACTGACCCAGTTTATCTTTAAATTAAGGTAGCGGCTGGCCCCCTCAGGCCATGTTGCCTAACAAATGCACATACGTTAAAAGACCCTGAGGGGACAGCAGCTTCCTTGCTTTGAAGCTAAGCAGGGTTGGTCCTGTTTACTGCATGGATGGGTGACAGTCCATAGTTCCGGATGCAGTGTGTTTTCTTAGTTTTAAATATCTCATAACACACTAAGAAAACACACAGCATCTGCATTATTTTTTTTTAAATGTGCAAATGACAGTCCTTGAAAGTATTGCACTCAGAGATTTTTTTTTGCCTTCTTCTGAATTGCATTCTGCTATTTGTAGTCTCCCAGTCAAGATGGGGAGAATAATGACACAGTTGTACACTTTTTGCCACTTTTTGCATTGCACATTTGAATAAGGATTTATATATTTGAGTAACACTATGGAATGTGCACTTTTCAAGTTATCTTGATAAAGCTGAGTATTGTTGAAAGCCAGACATGGGGGTGAGGAGGGGAAATGATGAGAGGGCAAGTAGGTCATGAGCATTTGCCCACGATGTGGCAAGAGAGTTAGAAATCCTGGACACCGGTGCAGTTATTCTCCACTGATTGTTGTTGCTTTTCAGGGCAAAAGTAAAGGACACGTGGGTGAAGAGTATACCTTTTTTCAGAGGGCGGACGCAACCCCATACAGTTTTGTTGTGGTTGGCAATCTTGCTGAAGTATTTGGCTGCCAGGATTTTACTCAGGTTGTCTTCTTCCCAGTGCAGTCGCGTATCCCCTTAAGACAACAAGCACTTAATTCGTATTGGGATTTTGTTTACCAGGAAATATTTCACTACAGATTGCTGGGTTTACAATGTGAGAACCTTTTATACTTTGCCAGCATGTTTATTGGAACATTTCCTCTCTCATGTTATTTTTCTGGTGTTCATTACTTTTTTTGCACACTTTATATCAAGCGGAAGATCAAATGAACTACATTTGTATATGTCTTTTTAAGATATATGCTCACTTACTGTGTATATATTCATGGGTGCCAGCTTTTGATTTTTGCTATGGGGGCAAAAGTAACCAGGACATGTGTTATTCTTGCAGCTGGTCATTTTTTTCCCTTTTGTGTGCTGCTTAAATGTGGTTAGTTGAGGTTGTGCGATATATCACAACACTCACCAAGAGACTGGCCATAAAACAAGGGGCTTGTAGCACGCTGCGTAACCAAAGTGTGTGGTCCATGGCAAATAATTCAATCTCAATGCACATTGCCTAAAATCATTGTGAGTTCTCAAAGCATGCAATCTTTTATACATAACAATATCAGTGTCAAAACAGGTCAAAATCAGTTTGTGATTGATGAATGTCTATGTTAGATGGGTGGCAAGTGTTTTAAAATAGAGTGGCTGTGCCCATCGGCCATGGCCAAAGGCCATAGGTTAGTGGTCTGGTAGTGTTTTAACAATCTATAAACAAAACCCTAGAAATTCAAGAACAAAAACACGCTAGTAGCAGGGATGCTAAGGTGAGCAATAAATTGTAACAAATCCTTTGAAATTCAAGGAAAATCTTTTAGTTGCTGGTACTTTAGGGTGAGAACTTAATGCAACAAAACCCGTGAATTTCAGCTAAAGCCACCTTAACTTCGCACCCCCTGTTGCACAGCTGATGACCAAAATTATGACATCACAAATGACATCACTGATGACTTCACTGGTGACATCCCTAATGGCATCATCCATGACAGCACTGATGACATCACGGATATCATCACTGATGACATCACTGGTGACATCGCTAAGCAGAAAAAAATGACATCAAAGATTATTTAACTGATGGCATCAGACATAAGATCACTCTACATATGTGCCCACATTTACACAACCCTTACGATTCTACAAATGTGATATTAGCATTTTAGAATAGTTCATTATAATGAATACATTGTTTAAAACAGTAACCAGCTACAAATGCATCAAATCACTACGTGTGAAGCTTTCCTTTGTAGAACGTTGGTAAAAGATGATATCTGAATTATAAATAGTACACTGCTTAGAATGTTTAGAATGTTCATGTTTGTAAAAAATATATCTAAAACATGTTCACTATAATATAATCTGTATATACATTTACAAAAAAATTGTAGAAATAAATAGAGAGCATCACATGTTGAACCTTAATTATTTATGATGTTATAAATTAAACATGTAAATAATCAATTGTTTTATGGAAACGAAAAATGTGTACACCTATCATTTGCTAAATGACATGAGAAGTGCTTTAAAACAGGGAACAACTAAGTATTAGGATTTGTTTGAAGAATTTTTTATACATGGGTGTTGAAAAAAGGGAATATTACTCTAAATGTATATATGTATACAAAAAAATGAAGTTTTAAAATTCAACATTTGCTTGTAAATATGTACACATGTATATTTCTTTCTGTGTGTCTTTTGTAAATGATTAACATGTACTGTACAAAGTAAAATTAAACTGTAAATAGTATCCAATGACTTAATACATTGACTTGTGTGTATGTCATAGTGAATGTCATTAGTGATGTCACCATGCGGTCATAGGCTGTGCAACATGGTGCGAGAAGTTTAGGTGGCTTTAGCTGAATTACGGGGTCTTTTTGTGTTAAGTTCTCAAATTAACCTCCCAGCAATTTACATTTTTTCCTTGAATTTCAAAGGTTTTGTTACAATGTATTGCGCAACATTAGGTCAAGTGACCTTTTTTTGAAAAATCAAAGAAAAAAATTATTTAGAAAGAAAGAACACTCTGTGACCGCATAGAGCAGTCTTTCTAAATTTAAGTGTCAGCCCCTACGATGCACACGAGTGGGCGCTGTGGCTGACAGGCACGCTAGTACCCGGAAGCAGCATGGAGAATGAATGATATGATAGATGCATAAATCGAACTGTCTGCCCCTGCGACACACACGAGTGGGCTCAGTGGCTGACAGGCATGCAGTACCAGGAGCAGCCTGGAGAATGAATAAGATGATAGATGCATGTGTGTTTGTGTGTGTTTTGGGTGTTTGTCCATGTTGTGGTTAAGGGATTCCTGGCAGGCGAGGGAGGAGACAGGGGTTGGAGGGAGGGCAGTGGGGGTGGGGGTAGGGGTTCTGCGCAGAGAAATGTCATTATTACAGTCTTTTGGTTAGGTGACCTAAAAAAATCGAAATAATGACATAGAACTGTATTGCTCACCTTAACGTCCCTGCAACTAATGTTTTTTCCTTGAATTTATATATATATATCTATATTCAGTAAAAAAACGTTGTTAAAGGGTCGTTATGTTTAAATTGCACTACTAAAAAACCTATAAAATTCAGTGAAAAAAAGTTGTTAAAGGGATGTTATGGTTCCAAGTAAAACTGAAAAACCCCTGAAATTCGTAAGTTATGTTAAGCTAAGCAACCATAACTCGCATCACCACCATGCACTGCTAAGACTAACACCCAGGACATCAAAGATGACATCACAAATGTTATTGACATGACATTATCATGTGCCCGCACCTGCGCTAAACGTAATGAACACTGTCTGGGCCCCCGGACACCTACAGTTTTTTTTTCAGCAATCCAAGTTATTTTCCTGGGAAAGTTCAGCCTTGCACATGTCCCACACTATGTCCCTGGCGATATGCATATTTTTGGGAATTTTTTGAGCCCTCTCTTGGTGTTCGAAATGTTCAGGGACAGCGCGGGTCTCCATGGACAAATCGAAAAATCTGAGCGTGGGGAATTAAAATTTAAATAGTATGCCCCATTTCCCTTTTGAGGTTGGCTTCAAAAAGAGCCTTTTTTGTTTTTTTGCAGATGCTTCAGAAACACCTTTTATTTTGTATTTCTTTTTGTTTTTTTCCTTATTTTCCTCCGAACATCTTCACATTAGCTTCTCCAAAGAAACCCTTATGTCCAAAACAGCATGGCATTTCCCACAAAAGATAAAGACATACCATCTTCTTTAAAGTAATCAACATTTCCAGAGTCAATGTTGTCATTGTTGCAAAAGAACATGCCAGCTCTAAGCATAAAAGCAAACATGCCTCAGTTGATTAAAGACCTACCAATATTTTGCTGCGGACAATAAACAGAACTATTGTCCCATATTGCCCCAGGTACCAAACCAGAAAAAAATTACCTTGGCATTTGGAAGTAGTTTCATTACTAAATCTAAGGAATCCCACAGAACAGCTTCCTTCCCTTTCTGCTGAGAGTGAGTTATCCTAGATGCATGCAACCCTAGTCATGTTCACCCCTTAACCAAAAAAGGGCGAATAACCAAGTAATTATTAAAAATACACATTTTAATATTTATCAAAAACACTTAACACACTACAATATATTTTTCTAAAACAACACAACAATATGTTTAAAACACACGCTAAAACTCATATCAGTGTGTGTACATATTCTACAAATGGCAAACACGCAAACATTTCAAAATCGTTTTTGTTCCTAACTGGAGGGAATGTCTCTATTTAACCGTCTACTGTTATTAATGACACATTAATGATACCCTTCTTAATTCATACGGGAAAAAGAAACTGTGCCAACACTTGAAGAATGTGTTTCTAGAACCAACATGAATCTCAAAAATAAACACAGGATTAAATCCCCATTGTATATCCTGTCGGTGCTGTCATCAGGGCACTTAATTTTTGTTATATACTGGTTCTCACGTATATCTTCACATGCCAATTGCCATAGTTTCAATATTTCTAAAAAACAAACAAACATTTAATCTTAAAAACATGGTTTTCAATTTTTTACACAACAAGTCGTGCATAGCATCTTTTTCAACTTCATCTCCATTTCTAATGTAAGCAGAGGGATTTGGTCATTTGTGGTCTTATTACTGTCCACTACTACACAATTTTTCAACATTTTACTTATCCTAATTTAGTACAATGTCCTGATTTCATACAATTTTTCAACTTTTTACATGTCCTACAAGGGAGAGAAAAACATCCCCGTCGTTCAGAACAAAACATGGCCTTATGTGAATGTTTACCTCTTGCTGGTTCCCCAAAAATCGACCAATGTAGCACTAGTAACCATTCCGTATTTGCTATACGGTTCCACCCTTCACTCTTCTATTCCTCCAAGGGGCAGGGGGGTGCGCGGAGTACCTCGCCGCTGTCCACGATATTCTATGCAGAAAGAAGTAAAAGCCCGTATTACTAGGGACTATCTAGAAGAACACTACACTTCTACGTCTTATTTCACATCGGGCTTACCAATTGAAAAATCTCCCCAGAGTCTCGCTTTTCAAAAGGACATGTGGAGTCCAAGACCTCACTGGATATTGTTGCCCATATTGTCACGCAATCTAGTCAAAACAAAAAACAAGAGGGGAATGAAACTTCTTCTCTGCGGGCAAACTGAGGGTATTTGTTCTAAGCGCATTCATCTTACCTTATGAAAAGACATGTGCGCTTCCCATCTCCTGTCCGTGTCCTACGCTGTTACCTGGTATGTTGAAGCAGCAGGACGATCATTATTTGTCTTGGGCTATTTATCGAACAGTGCCTCGAATCACGTGAGACACACGCTAACGCGTGGTCATATTACCACGTGATCGGCGGCCATCTTAGTGTGGGTATCATGTCCACCATATTGAAGTGGTATCTGTACTTTGCTCACTACTCCACTTCAACTGACAGAAGACTGTAAATAAAAGATCGTATGTCCCAGTCCAGATTTTTTCTCTAGATGTAATAAGATGTCAGGCACCATGTGCATTGTCAATATACGCATATGTGGATTACTTCAATGTCATATTTAGTCATGATCATATCATCTCTCATGACACCTAGCTACGTGATTTAACCCACTATTTTTTGTAATGGATGAATAGAGACCATTCAATTGAAATGTTTAAACCGTTCCTTACGGTATCCAAAGAATAGATCCACTTTTGTTCAGCTTGTCTCAATTTTAAGTCTCTGTTCCCTCCTCTTGGTTGGGGACGTATCCGCTCAATAATGAACCAGTGGATGTCATCCACACCATAGTGAATACCCTTAAAGTGTGCCACCAGGGGTTTCTCTGGTACCTGGTTCTTCACACAGGATCTGTGTTCGCAGATCCTCTGCCGGATAGGTCTCTTGGTTTTGCCGATGTACAACAAACCACACGGACACCTTATGCCATATATCACCCATTTACAGTTATAGTTGGTGAAGTTTCTTAGTTCCCACTTTCTACCTTTCAACTCTACATATTTCATGTTTGATGTTAATTGACAAACCGAACATCTGCCACACGTGTAATGGCCTACCACGGTGGCAAATTCCACAATGTCGGTTGGGGGCTTGAATGCCCATCCATGGGGGTTCTGTAAGTGTGTACCAATTTGTCTCTCAGATTAGGCATCCGGCGGAAAGCAAATCGCGGTTTATTGGTGGAAAAGTCATCCGTATTAGTAATGCTCCAGTGCTTCAATATACACCTCCGCAAATCATTGCTAATAGGTGAAAATGTGGAGACACAAGTGATCTTGTCTTCTGCAATTCGGAGTCGTGGTACAAGACAGTCCTGTCTCTGAGTATTTTTAGCTCTTTTTAATGATCTCCTTACGATGTACGAAGGAAAACCTCTCGCTGTTATCCGCGCAGCCCCCCCCTACCCCTTGGAGGAATAGAATAGTGAAGGGTGGAACTGTATAGCTAATACGGAATGGTTACTAGTGCTACGTTGGTCGATTTTTGGGGAACCAGCAAGAGGTAAACATTCACATAAGGGCATGTTTTGTTCTGAACGACGGGGATGTTTTTCTCTCCCTTGTAGGACATGTAAAAAGTTGAAAAATTGTATGAAATCAGGACATTGTACTAAATTAGGATAAGTAAAATGTTGAAAAATTGTGTAATTCTTCAAGTGTTGGCATAGTTTCTTTTTCCCGTATGAATTAAGAAGGGTATCATTAACAACAGTAGAGGGTTAAATAGAGCCATTCCCTCCAGTTAGGCACAAAAAACGATTTTGAAATGTTTGCGTGTTTGCCATTTGTAGAATATGTACACACACTGATATGAGTTTTAGCATGTGTTTTAAACGTATTGTTGTGTTGTTTTAGAAAAATATATTGTAATGTGTTAAGTGTTTTTGATAAATATTAAAATGTGTATTTTTGATAATTACATGGTTATTCGCCCTTTTTTGGTTAAGGGGTGAACATGACTAGGGTTGCATGCATCTAGGATAACTCACTCTCAGCAGAAAGGGAAGGAAGCTGTTCTGTGGGATTCCTTAGATTTTGTATTTCACGATCCTCACCCACACAGCCCCTAAAAAGAGGATCTTTTCAGCTCATGGTAGTTGACAGTAGTTTCATTACTGCCTGAACCAAGTTTTCTAGATCTTTTAACAAAATCTGGGTCACTGACATAACCCAAATGCAAATCACCATAGTGCAGGACAACCACATGTGGACTGTTAACCCTAGCCATATCTAAGCAAACTTCTACCATTTCCTGCAAATTCAACCAGGCACAGAGCTCCACACCACCTCCACTCCTTTTACATCAAAATTTTTTCCCATATTCCTACACTTTGCATACTGCTCCAAACCATTCACAAACATATCGCCAAGCACCACCACCCTGACTTTCTCCACCTCCGCCATCTTCACTACACACAGCCTCTCTCAATACAAAGCAGTACCTCAACACCTGATTGGCTAATCCTCAGAATACACTCCCATATCTTTCTCGGAAGCCCCGGATGTGGCATGTCCTGTCTGTGAACAGCCATGCTGTCCGCGAAGAGCGTAAGTAACACTGGGGCAGCCCTTCTACCCTTTCCACTTCACTCTCTGCACCATTCCCTCATTGGCTACTGTTAAGCAGTCACACAACCATCCACCATTCACATGCAAGACTTCTACAGCTAACTCGATCATCACAATTCAGCACTTTAGATGTACTGTTGATAACTCTGAGTACAATTGAGCTGTGACTGCAAAGCGCCTCCAGCAACTACTAGTAAACTCTCCAACATTTCTACTTGCAGATTCATGCACATCCACATGCATGAACACAAAGTACAGCTATGAATATTTTTTGCACAGTACATCATACACACCAACATTCCGAACCCCCCTGGGAAGCACTTTTCCTCCGGAAAATCGGGAGACAACATTTGTGTCATAAGAATGCATCGGGCAAGGATGTATTTTCGGTGGGAGAACGTGAAAAATAACAATATTTTTAACTGAAAAATTGGAAGTCTTCTGACGAAATGCATATAACCAAGTAACTACAACTTACCCTGTGTAACCTGTAAAACATGCTTACTGTCATGTCTCCCATCTGCTATGAACAAGTGTCACTTGCAAAGTTGTCTGCTCTCCAAATTTGTATTTTCCCATATAATTAACTGCAATGTGCAGACTGTTATTTTCTTCATTCATTCTATTCATTTCTGTAACCACTGCCACATGTTTAAACACATTTCAACCATGCTAGCATTTAATGCATTATAGTGCATAAGTTGTACATACAATTTCCTTTCTATACATTCTGCATACTTCACATACATTCTATCATTTCAACTTCCTTTACAAATGACTATATTAGTAATCAGAAACAACGCACACAGCTATCTAAACAGAATGAAACCACTAACAAAACTAAGTACTAAACTACAAAAAAGACTTCTCAATAAACAGAATATCAACAAAGATAACTTCACAAACATCGGTGGAGGTGAATGGAGTCACACCACGAGCACAGAACCATATTTCAATGAAGAAGCATACAAACAAAAGCAAACAAACCCAATTGCCATACATAGCAGTGGATGAGGGTATGCAAAACATAATAATACCATTATCGAACAAGAAACGCTGCTCACACAAATATCCCCAGAAAACTCAGTATCACCTGTCCATTCCACTCAACCAATACATCCAATCGACAAATAGCGTGCACATCAATGTGTAACATTGCCAAAAAATCTTTCAAATCTTTACGCCAGTTCCTCAATCAGCATGTGAAAGGCAAAGACAAATTAAAAATTAACTAATACAAAATATGGACCCCTGTCCAGTGCGCAAATACACCGGACTACAAGGACATTCATTAGCCTGCACTTGTGGACCTATTTGTAAAAGCACCTTCCACCATATCAAAATGATATCAACACATCATTCAACTATAAGAAATCTGGTCCATAAACTGTACTATGCCAAAAGTCCTGCTTTAGCACTAGCCAATTTAAATAACAATCTTCTACATGGGACAGCAAAACAACTACTCAAAGAAATAGAGAAATATTTTGCAATTGAAAGCCACTTACAAAATGCAATAGATTTACAACAGACTAGCAACAACTGTACAGATGGCAAACCTCTTTTACACACATACAAAAAATAAATATTAAAGTTCAAAAGTACATCTCCTGAAATACCAAACCATGTCTGTGTGTGGTGCTGCAGGACTTTTTAAAAAAATCGCACAACAATTATAGACATAATGTACAAAATAGAAGACAATGAAGATTCCAATTGGTTCCAATTAGCTCTCTATCTTATATCAGAAAACAAATACGAGATTACTGACCCCTTAATACTTTGCAGTTACAGCACTGCAAAACTTGACAACAACCAAACACCTTCACATGCTAAAATAACTTGGAATTATTCCCATTACCAAAACCACTGCAACAACTCAATTTATATGAGAGCAACATAATTCAAACAATGCACCCATTTCAAGCAATAATATACCTTAAACCAAAAACAGCAAAACTACCTCCTTCTGAATTAGTGTAAGGCATTTGTGGCAAAGTAGTTTATTTGCCATTATATCTCAAAGTAAATGTACACACTCTGGGGGTGCAACGTCCAATAGATCAATCTTTAATTATCTTAGTAAATGGCGTGCCTAGAAAAGGCAAAAGAATTTGCCAACAACTCGTGGTCTTACATAAAGTTAGAGAAGCCCTGAAATATTTAAAAGACAACAATGAATACTACAGAGAAATTAATATAGAAGAAAACCTGAGGGAAACCACTGAAATAATTCAAGAGTCATCAGAAACTGGTCAATTTCAACTTCTAGATCCTGCTACAGAATCCAATATTTTAGACCATTATACAATTCACCCATTACACTCTAAAGACACCATAGATGATGCACTGGAAATGTACCAAATGCGACAAGCCAAAGGCTCTCCAATCAGCATATGGGAAAAAAGTATAGAAGCACGTGCCTTTCCTCTACTCTTTTCTACTGGAAAAGGAGGAAGGTACGATGATAGACCCACACAAATAACAGCTTCAGAATACCGCTCTTTACAAATGTATTCTGAAGACCCCAGATTCAGAAAAACCATTGAATACATATTCCACCTTCTCTTTGAAAGTGAACTAGCAACTCTATGCTACGGAGTTGCACAAACATTGAAATCAGGTACCCATTTTCAAAATATGTCAGCTACGGAATTACTACAAAAAGTGCAAGAACAGGATGAGATTTTACAGTCAAGCATTACAAATATTTTAGCAAGCATGCGTGGTACAAAAGAATACTGGTTCCGATGTCATGGAGATGTACGCTGTATGATAAGAAACCTTGGCCCACCGACTTGGTTTGTGACATTTAAGTTGTGCAGAATATGCATGGGAAGATTTGCACGATTTTCTATGCATAGCAAGCAAAAACAAAACAAACATAGATATAAAAACACCAGGAGAACTCTGCTCTCTAGATCCTGTGAATGTATGAAGATATTTCCATCATCGATTCATTGCTATGCTGCACTTCATTTGTAATAAAACTGTTCCTCCCCTTGGAGAAGTGCAACACTTCTTTTGGAGAAAAGAATATCAAGCCGGACGAGCACCACACATCCACATGTTTTTGTGGATTAAAGATGCTCCTAAATTTGGTCAGGATAGTGATGCCATTATTTTGCAGTTCATCCAAAAATATGTCACTTGTGAAATCCCTTCACAAACAACACATAGTGACCTTCATGCACACATTTTACAATTTCGAAGACACAAATGTGGCAAATATTGTCATCGCAAATATAAAAACAAAGGGAAATACTACACCAAATGCCACTTTGGTTTCCCTAGACCAGTTTCAACTCAGTTCAAGTAAACAACTTCATGTCTTCAATTAGACATAGTGTCAAAGGTAAATCACCTAAGAACACATATTACATTAAAAAAACAGAAGAATCAAAATACACCAATGATTACAATGCAATCATTGCCCTCCTGTGGAATGCAAACATAGATGTGCAGTACATTGCAGACAATTCCACTGCAGTTGCACGATATGTCACAGACTAATTAACCAAAGCAGAGAAAAACAGAGCTTCAGGACCTCTGGGATGACATATCATCTGACAAAACACTATTGCAGAAATTGTACAGCTTAGGCATAAAAATGCTCTATCATAGAGAATGTGGTTGCAATGAAGCTGCAGGTCGTTTAACCGGTACTTCCTTGTATGGAAAATCTGCCAATATAGTATGGCTAAGTCTTAGTCGTGCTAAATCTAGAAAAAGAGTTCTCAAATCATATGAGGACATAGAAACAATAGCCAAACCTGATTCCAACAGTCAAGACATTTTGAAAAACAATTACTAGACACATACTACCCAAACAGGAGTACCACTTTGGAAACCATGTGTCTCTACCACGTAGCCCAAAACTTCACATACAAATAAAAAGAAAGGTAGATACAGAGTAGAACATTGGGAAGGCAGCTTAGTGAAACTTACCAAACGCAACTTAATTAATCATATCATATTGTCATTAAAAACTCCTCAACATGAAGAACTGTATTACATGTCCCTGCTACAACTTTGTAAACCATGGAGGAAAGAAGAAGAGTTACTGGATACGTAGGACTCCTATGAAGACGCTTTCAAAACAAATGAAAGCACTATAAGAAACATAAGCTTTACACAGTACCAAACAATGTTGCACAATGAACAGCAACAGGAAGAAGAACTCCAGGCCCAACTAGATGTGGAGACTCCTACCAGTAGTCAAACTTATGTAACAGGAAGCCAAGAACCACTTTGACACCCACTAATAGCAAATGAGGCAGAATTAGCCATGACAGAAGTAGAAAACACCATGTGTCAGTATGAGCAACCTACCGAAGACTTTGCTGTACTGAAATCACAGCTAAACACTGAGTAGCATAGCATTTTCCAAGAAATAACAAAACAAATTGAACATGGTGTGCAACATGAAAATAAAAACTGTACCTGCCAGGATTACAAACCTATACTGCTATACGTGAGTGGTCAAGCTGGTTCAGGCAAAACATTCCTAATCAAAATCATCAGAAAGTTCCTCCAACAATTGACAAACAACAAACTGTCAGCTATTGTAACTGCCCCCACAGGTTCAGCTGCCTTCAACATAGACAGTGTCACTTTACAATGATTACTACTCCTTCCAGTAGAACACCAAAACAAATTAGACTATTAAAAACTTTCTACAGAAGCTGCAATGGAACTACGCAGAGTTTTCAAACCAATGAAAATGCTGCTAAAAGATGAGGTGAGCATGGTCTCCAACCTAATGTTGCCTTTAATTCACTTCAGACTACAACAGGTCCTCAAAACAGACTACGAAGACCTCTTTGGAGGAAAACACATTATTGTTTTCTGAGATCTTCTTCAATTAACACCAGTGAAAGCTGAACCTATTTTTAACACCTTAGGACACATACTGTGCCGTAAAACTCTTGGCAGCAAAGGAAATGTCAACCTTTGGTAACATTTCCAATACAGAGAATTAACTGAAAATATGTGGCAGTCTGCAGACCTGACATACGCCAAGATTATAAAAAGTATTAGAGTTGGTGTACTATCTGAAGAAGCACAAACTATATTAAAAACCAGGCACATCCAAGCACTCTATGGCTATAACTCATGTGCTACTGATGTCATGGAACAATTAGCACACACAAATGTCAATTGTATGTCCTTGATGCCAACTCTTGCAAGCTGTTCAAATTTAATTAAACAATGTTACAAAAAGAAATGCAACAAATAGTTCAAATTGCTTCCACAGACAAACTGAACGTACATGGTATGACACTACCCATGTGTCAACAAGCCACAACAAGGCTAAACACTTCGGAAAACATAACCTTGACGTGGACCAAGGACTAGTTAATGGAGCACTTGGTACAATTGTTGGCTTTCCAACATACCCACATGACAACAATATTAAATTTGTCAATATTCTCTTTGACAAACTATCTGAAATTAAAAGGATAGGACACTCAACTGCCTGCTTCCTTCTTTTCAAAGACATGTATGTACGCAGAGAACAATGTTCTCTAACTCTAGCATACGCAGTCACCATTCACAAATCACAAGGTCTTACCCTAGATAAAGCATTGATAGATATTGGTAGCACATTCTTTAAAGAAGGTATGAGCTATTTAGCACTATCATGCTTCTGTACACTTGACAGACTCTTTCTAATCAACTTTGATGCAAGTAAAGTAAATGCTGATATTTCTTGCATTGTAGAATACGATAGACTGCGTTCACTCTACACCCCCCATCTAAAAACCTATCCTGTTCCGCAAAAAGTAAAACGTTGTAAAAGAAAACTACTTAAGACTCAATCGATGCAGGATCTCACAGCAATTCCTCCAAAGAAAGTAAAAGAAGGTAACACTTCATCAAGGACTACAACCAAAGAAGAATCTACTGCACAAAGTAACTCAACTACCTCTTCAAAGAAGCAATGCACACTCCCAACAAATTATTTGGACACAGAACTGTCTGGTCCTTTCAAATTTTCAAATACAAATGGTGTAAATTGCTATGCAAATGTAGAAATAAAGATTCTATTCCAATTGCTACCAATTATTGACAACATTTACTTACACGGTGCAGACCAATTGTGTTTGCAAATGTTAGTCATTCATAGAAATGCAACCAACAATTCTGACAACACTTATAGTGTTCATGGAATAAGACAGGGATTGCACTACTGTGCTACAATGGTCAAATTCACTATAAACCCACAAGAAGATCCACAAGAATTTCTAATGTACTTACTACAAGTACTAGAAAACAAAAACACACCTACAAATGAAATTTTCTGATTTCATACATGTGGAAACATACATAAACTCTCTGCAGGCATGTAGTACAATAAGAAGTTCCTAATGAATGCTTTGTGTATGTATCCATACCTAACTGTGAATCCATTCCATTTCTGCAACTTGTACACAATGCAAACCATGGAAGATTATGTACTACCTGCAATTCCGAGAATCGTTCCACCTTACAAATACAGACACATAGTAAATATGTAATAGAAATGCTTTTATGTTATAATGCAGATGGTACCAAAACAACTGCAAGCTGACTGGATTCACATATGGTCAAATATCACTTGGTAAGAAAACCTTCACAACAATAGGTATAATCTACCATGCAGGAGCCACCACCAATGCAGGTCACTAGACTGCATATATAAAAAAGAACTGTGGATGGTTCGAATGTAATGATAGTAACATTACTCTAAAGCAGAGTTTACCAGCAAATCTTGTAAACGCTTGCTTAATATTTTTAAAACCAAAATGTAATAACTAATCTGTGTATGAACATAAACAAAACTAGAACTTCAAAACTATGACCAGCTAGAATACGACAACAGGTATTTAACTGCCCCAAGAATCTGCAACAAAGAAACAGATAAATGAATACCACTAACATGAAACAAGAAATAAACCGTTAGAATGCGCCAACAGGTATCTAACTGACCCAAAAATCTGCAACAAGCAAACAGATAGATGAATACCACTAAAATGGAAAAAGAAATAAAGAAATAGAATACACCAACTGCTAATCCAGCATGGATTTTTTTCCCACAGACCCAATGATTTAATCAACAAACACAGGAACTGAGCAAATTGCACAGTGCACTGGTTTGAACTATAACACTTCTAAAGTACTAACTATGAGGGTCCACAAAATACAGAAATGTCTACCATGCAATGCAATACTCATTATAAACTACCTACACTAACATGTGATTTTTTTCTTTTATCGCAGTGATTGAAAAAGAATGTGTGCTCCAACTACCCATGTCATGAAAAAACTGCACACAACCACAAAAACTCAGACAGTAAGTATATAGTGAATGGACTCACAAACATCACAGCATAACACACCCATTCAAGCAAACACCTGACCATAAACCACAATCCAAAATGTTTGCTTCCATGGGTATCATATGCTGCAGCGCTTGTAGCCAAACACTACCCTGTTGACTTCATGCCTGGCCAACATTCTTCATACAGCCTCAACAAAGGAAACAGTAAGTATATAATACTGAAACTCACAAACACTGTCTTCAATATCAACAATCTTAACACAATCCAACAAACAAACACACACACATCATCTAACTATCCTATAAACACTATTACACTACTACCAATCAGTACTCACATTTTTGAAAACATATCTCCTAAGCAGGCCACATACCACAATCAAAATGTTTGGTAGCATTGTAGATTTATGCTGCAGTGACCTGCGGCCATGCACCCAAGATTCTAGGCCCTGGCCACAACCACCGCAGCATAACACACCCATGGAAACAAACACCTACCAAATGACCACAACCCAAAAACATAATACATCCACCTCAAAACTGTGCACTTCAATTAACATTCTAAAAAATAATTACAACCAACGTACAAACTCTTCAATACATACCCACTTCACCCATTGCGACCCAAAACCAACATCATACTAAACTAAAATAGCCAGTAGTGCGCCCAGTGTTTAGTATGTCCGCGGACCACAGCGTTGACCGCGAACACCGCAAACACATCCTGGCCTTCTCCCACCTAAACAAATACAGCATTTGACCCATCCCTTACTCCCCCACCCTCTCCAAGCACTCATGCACACCAACACACTCCCCAAAATTGGATTTATGCTCACTTCCAGCGCATGTCCGCCCATTCAATATGGTGGGTGCATTGAAACAATTTGACGCACCTCACACCTCATCCCAGCCAATCAGAGAGCAGGTTGCATGTCCGCAGATATGACGTAAGGTGATTATCCAATCAGTGTTCTGTCTGCGGAGTGAACAGCAAAGTGTGTCCGCGGAGCGGACATAGATATCACTAATGTTTTGAGACCTACTTTTTGGTCTTTTTAAAAAAACTACTGAATTGATTTTCACCAAATTTACAAAAGCATGATGGGACCCCCCGATAACTTTGCCCCCTCTGGACCAAACCTCACCAAACTTTGCAAAACAATTCAGAGTGGGCCATATACTTTTTTGCAAAGTTTGGTGAGGATTCGTCCAGGTGCGACGAAGTTATAAGCTGCCCAAAAAGAGCTCTTCCTATGGGTTTAGCAACTTACCCATAACTACACAGCCGCTACCGTGGGCTGTGTAATATATAAAACCAAGAAAGGTGGTTTTAAAAAGGTTTTAAAAAAACTTTTCTTGAATTTTTTTTTTTTTTACTTTTATTACAATTTCCTTAAGAATTACATGTCCTTATTCAGATCATCCTCATCATCAACATTCCAACAGCACCAAAAAGGAAAGAAATGACAAGGCAAACCAAAGTAGCCTCCACTCTATTCGCTACTCGTATTCTCCGATGTAGATAGAACACTGTCCAACAAGTTTATTGCCGCACAAACTAGGTGTACTGAGTTCCCACTTAGGATTACCACCCATAAATCATCTGGGTTTCCAGTTATTGGTGCAAACTGGCCCATAAATAAGGATCTAGAATCCTTGAGTGGTTGACATTCCGTTAATAAGTGCTTTACTGTTTCTGGACAAAGCCCGCAGAGCCTACAGGAGTCATCTGTAATATTTTCCATGTGTCTCACAAGCAGCATGTTCCGCGACTTATAGATGTTAGTTCGTAGACGGAGAAAATGATCTCTGTGTAGTCGAGATGGAAATTGACAGAGATATTTAGGTGGATTGTCCAATTTGTTCAGTGTCGGCCCCAAGTCCATTGCAGTTGCCAACTCGTAATATTTGTCTAGGTTTTGTATCGAAAGCCACTGCCTCCGTTTTTTTCTAGCAATTTGTGGTCATTTCAATAGCATCTCCATTGTAATATTTGCAGACCGCATATAGACTTTTATTCTTTGAGACCATTCTTTCAAGAGGTTATCCTGATTTATTTTTCCATAAGGAACAAAGATTTTATATGCGGGTTCCACATTATTGAGTTCCATCTTTCTTAACAAAGCCATGGATTTCCAAATAACTATTCCGTACAGAGGCTCCACTGCTACTTCCTGACGAATTATTGTCATTGATAGGTATTTTGGCAGTTGTAACACACAACGCCAAAAAATCCTTCAAGTTTTGTCCAGATTTTTAGGTCGATATTCCAGCCTGCCTCTGCACAGAATATGATTGCTGGGATCACTTTTTGAAGGTAGAATGAACGGACTGGGACAAGCGTAAATTTCCCATATAGCGTATGGATTCTTGCTCCTTGTAGTGCAAGGGTTCGAGTTTGCTTGTCAAGCTCGTTCACCCAGCTCCGTTCTCTGATTGAGGTATTTATTGAGATTCCTAGATATAGGATCACATTCACTTCGTCGATCGGAACCTTTTTGATGTACCACTTGAAGTTCTTGTTTCTTGCTCCCTCTGTGTGACCAAACTTCATGATCTTCGGCTTTTTCACATTGATCTTAAGGTCATTTGCTTCCATGTACCCTTCCAAGGCACTTAGGAGACGCTGTAGGCCGATTGGAGTTCTGTCGGCCAGATCCAGGTCGTCGGCATAAATCAAGCAACGTATTTGATGCCCGTTTACTTTTGGGGCGAATGAATATGTACTAGCTAAAGCTTTCGAGACATCAGCAATGTACAGTTTAAATAGGACCGCGGCCAAGGGGCAGCCTTGCTTCACTCCTTTATTTGTTGCGATCGATTCTGAAAGATCACCATTTTCATTAAGCCTTATTCTCATTGTGGTCGATTCATGTAAGGCTTGTATTGGATTTAGCAGAGAGAGAGGGCATTTCCATTTCTTTAATTTTTCCCAAAGCTACTCTCGGTTTATGGTGTCGAACGCTTGTTGCATGTCAATAAAAGCGAAGTACAAGTTTTCCCTCTTCCGAATGGCTTCCAGCTTCAAGATGTTTACTATAGCGAGGTTGTTTTCCGTGCCCACTCCTTTTGTGAAGCCCGTTTGTCTTTCGCCATCAATTTCGGACCTCCGAGCCCACGCTGTTATTTTTTGTTGTAAGAACGTTGCAAATACCTTCCCAATAGTGTCCAACAGAGCAATTGGGCGATAATTGACAGGATCTTCTCTGTCACCCTTCTTCTGTATTGGTACAATAATTGCTTCGGACCAGGAAGATGGAATTTTCCTGGTTTTTGCGATCTTCCTAAACAGCTCCGCAATGAAAACTGACCATTCTTGTTTGTGTTGTTTTAACATTACATTGGTGATGCGATCTGGGACGGCAGCTCTCAAATTTTTTAACTTTGATATTGCACTTGCTATGTCCTCTTCAGATTGGATTATGTCCCAGGCAATTAAAGATGGATCATTTTCTACTTCCAACTTGAGTGTTTGTGACGTAAATAGTTGCTCGAAATGCCTCACCCAGTTGGCTTCAGATACACCATTTGCCATTGTGCTTGCATGCTTTATACTGCTTTGGTTCAAAATGTTCCAGATGTCTCTGGTGTTATTTGTTTTAATTAAAGCTAGCATTGCCTCACCGCGTTCTTGATCGCGCTGAAAGTTGAAAGCCTTTAGCCAGTTACGATAGACTTGTTTTCGATGTTTGATCGTGGTAGCAGTATTCGTGTTGCTTCCAGATCTCAGCTCTTGTAGGTCTTTTCTTAATTTCATTTTTTCCTTTCTCAAAGTGTTGCTCCATATGTGCAAGTGATCGTATTCTTGATAGTATTGCCTTTTAATTGTCAGATTAGTTTACGTCAGTAAAGCGGTGTAGTTTGGTGGATCCAGGCTATCCTTGGTTTGTAACTGGAAAGCAGATGTGAGTTTCAGGATCTGGTTTACTTTTATCCTGAGTCTGTTACGCCCAGAATTCACTTCCAGCTCTGTACATGCAGAACCTGCCAATGTCTTACAACTTGGTTCCCAAGACATGATCAAAAGTGAGTGATCACTGTTGTTTGACGGAATTATCGCCAGATTGTGAATTAGCTTCGTCACATTATTAGATGTCCAGATGTAGTCTAAAGTTTTTTCATACCCCATGTTTCGCCAGGTGACTTGTGGCAGGATGTCTCCCTTCACATTTCCGTTGATCATTCTGCAGTCTCGTGCCTCCATTGCATCGTTCCATCTTATTCATCTGGAGCTGGCTTTACGTTCTTCTAGTTGGGATACTTCAATTAATTGTTTTTTCCCATTGAACCATGCTAGGTTTAGATCTCCGCACACGATGATCCATAGATTTTGATGGGACGACTGGTTCTTATCTATTAACGCTGTTATGGAGGTAATGAATTTGCTGCTAGCGATCATACGTGGGTTCCAGTAGACATTCAGCAGCAATAACTTTTGGTCTTTGTCTATTTCTCCGCTTGATCTTTCAAGTAGGGTCGCTTGTACGTGCCGATTTGGATTAATTGTTTCAGTCACTTCCCAATTTGTTCCTATTTTTATCAACGATAGAAGACCAGAAAAAAGACAACCTGTTATGTTTTTATCGGCAGGGTTAATCAATATCCGATAGCCGTCCTTTACTGGTGGCTGCCGCAGCCAAGTTTCCTGCAAGCAGATTGCAAAGTTGTTCTTTAGGTCCACTGGGAAGTCGTTGTATAAATGACTGAATCCCCTGGTTTTCCACGAAATGAGGGTGGCATCGGCATCCTGTCCGGGTAAGACTAGTTAATGTCTCCTTTTAGCTTGCATTTGAAACTTTTTGTTTGTCGCAGATGATGGATTGGTACTCAAGTAGGTTCGTAATTGTGCTCGCCGTTGAGTCAAAGTTGTTTTTCACTCATTTCTTTTCTCGCGAGCTTCAGCCAACGGTGGTGAGATCTCCAGTTGTTCAGAAATCTCGAAGCCAAGACATAACAGATCCACTTTCGCAGTCAATATGGTCTTCCTGACCGCTTGAGAGCTGATGTGTAAAAGAAC
Organism: Ambystoma mexicanum; assembly: GCF_040938575.1. Taxonomy (NCBI): domain Eukaryota; kingdom Metazoa; phylum Chordata; class Amphibia; order Caudata; family Ambystomatidae; genus Ambystoma; species Ambystoma mexicanum. Next base: position 195,555,714 of record NC_090923.1, read on the forward strand.
ACAATCAGCTCGTTCTTCAGACATATATTCGACAATTCGTATATCTTCAGACTTCAGTATCCTTAATGTCGGCACTGAGTGAAGTAATCGCATTACATTGCCTCGGTTCAAGTTTACCTCTGAATCGTCACCAAGCACGTTGATTATTTTTATTTTTCCTGAGTCACATGTACGTTGTCCTCGGAAAGTTGCTGGCATTTCTTTTCTTGTTTGATTTTGATCTGCCGTGTGTTTTGGATTTAGTGCCGTTTCCAATTTCTCTTTAAAACTGTTTGCATTTGACTGCCTGTCAGCAATTTTTGGGGCTTCTGCCTGTGGCAATAACATTTTCTTATTTCCCATTTGTTTTGTGGCAGATCTCGAGTACTTCATACTGCCTTTCTGCCTGCCCTGATGCTTTTGGGGGGGAGTTTCCAAAATGCTCGAAATCTCGGATGAAGAGATGTAAGTTTCATCTTGAGTTTCATCCTCTCCAGTAGCATTAGAATATGTGGAGAGGTTGCACAGTTCCTGAATGTCATCAGATAGTGGAGCACTGCTTGTGTCTGAGTCGATTCTTGTCCATTTTTTGGGGTTTATTTTAACAGTTTTTCGTAACCTTCGGACAGAATGATCTTTGGAAAATGTTTCAGTGTCTTTTTTCTTTTCCTTTTCCAATGTATCCACCTTTACTGCTTCCAAGCCATTTGGAATCAAAGGTTTATTGATGATTTTCCCCACTGCATTTTCTCGAACAAATAGCTTTGGTTTCGGGGTCGTTGTTAAGTTTCTGAAAAATTTCCTTGAGTTTGATGTTTGGTTGTTGACTGTCAATTTTTTTTTCTTTTCTTTTCGTTTTTTTGGAATGACTGCTGCAGGAGCGCCATGTCCCATCGGCTGTTTTGAATCAGGGGTTTTTCCTGATTGGATGTTTTTTGCCAGACCATGGAAGATCCCAAACGAATCCTTGGCAGTAGAACAGCTCGGAACAGCCGGCAAGGGCTCGCATCTTCAGAGTCTCTTTACTTTTCTCTTGTGCGTCGTTTAGACGCTTTTCCATTACCATTGCAGAAGAAGCTGGAGCACTTACCTCCTGGCAGCTAGAAGCGGATCGAATACTTGGATTTGCGTCTACCAATTGATGGGTTGGGACTGTAAAAGCTTTTTGTGTAAATTTTTCCTCTCCTTTTGGCTCTGAGCTAGTAGGACTAGCAGTAGCATTGAGTCCATCGTCTGTGTTAGCTGAGCTTGAGTTTGCCAAACTTAGATTCAAGAAGGACCTTTTCATAAAGTCTAACAGGTCATCCAATTGCTTTCTTCCTTCATTTGTCTGTCTTTCGATTAACTCGTATATCTTTCTGAAGCCATCGTCTATCTCCGTGTGTTGGTTAAGTTTTTGTTGTTGTTGTATTTGGACTAAAGTTTCCATTTTTTAAACTTTTTCCACCAAATTGCCCAAACAAGCTGCATTGTTTTGTATGGCTTCATTCAAGTTGTCGTGCAGTTTTATGAAAGGAATTAGTGCCAGGGAGGTTGCAGCTAATACATTGTTGTGAATCTGGATCACTGCTGCAACAGATAGATTTGATTTTGTTGCATTTTCCTTATCTGATGTACTTGATGATTTTTCCCTGTCTGGTATTTTTGAGTCCATGCAGTCACAGACCAGAAGTGTCTGTTGATGCTTTTGCAAAGGCTCCGCAGTTACACTTACACCTTGGTTCGTTGGGGTGGAGCAGTTTGGTGCCCTTCTGTCCCTTTTATTCTGCATTTTTTTCCCGTGACCAAATGATTCACTAAGGGAGCTTGCAGGTTTATCACCAAGTTCAAATGTCTGTGGGTGACCATGCACCGGCCGCTCGCCACTCCGCCCAGTTTCCACTGTGTATTCTTTACTCGATTGACAACGCGTTTTGCATTGTGAGTTTGCAAGACATGAGTCTATGTTGGTTACTGACTCTATAGGTACCGGATTTCGGCAGCCAATTTTATCCTCTTTCTTTTTATTTGAGAAGCTGTCTGATAGTTTCACTTTAATATTTTCGAAGTCGGCTTGTAATCTCCGGGTAAGTCTTGCCTCCCGACCTGCTAAGTCGATGTCACTGTAGTTCGGACTCTCCATTGCGCTTAGTTGTGGTGCAATTTTTCTCTCACCTTCAATTTTTTTTTCTTTCAGGCTCTCCTGCCGTTTCAGTATTATATTTTAATGGCAACTGTATTCAATAGGCAGCGTGAGTCGCAGCGGCTGTATGGAGCTAGTTAGACGTGCAATTTCTTTGTGATTACTACAGCATGTTTCTTGTTGGTGAGTATCGAAATTAAATGTTTTGGAGTTTGGTAAAGTTTGTGATGTTTCCATGTTTAGTAGTTCTGCGTCCGTCACGTCAAATGGGGAGTAAAACAGGTCTTCGCCTGCTTCATTTCTTCCATCTTCTGATTGTAATGGTTGAGATGCTGGTGTTTTTGTGTTACCAACTGTTGCGCATTCCCCAAGATCATTTTTCTCATCTTTGTTCACATGGGGCGTGAACAGCGAATTTAAATCCGTTTTGCCAGAGAAGTCCGTCTTTCTGGCTAACTGCTCGTTTCCTTCATTTTTGCTGAACTTGTTTTCTTTATTTTTCGCATCATGCAGCGTCTGGTTAGATGTAGCTGTTGACTCTGTACTGGTGACTACTTTGGGCACAGTGCTGGTTTCCTCAAAGTCTGCCTGTGGCATGGCCGACCGTGGACAAGGTTTTACGTCCATTGACCTTTCTCCTAATTGTGAAGATGAAAGTTCTCGGCGACAACGGGCAGCCAGATGAGCAAGCGCAGCAGGGCCGTTAATACTTTCAAGGGACGTGGGTGGATGGAGATGCGTGTGGAGAGTAGGGGAGGCGGAAGGAACTGAACAAGTTAGAGCGCACAAGTGACGTGGGCTGGGGAACCACAGGCTCACCGTGTGTTAGCTCACTCCCTCTCCCCACCTCTCGCTCGCATTTTTTATGTGCTGCCGATGGAACATCACATAAAGGACTTTCTCGCACTTCAATGACTTTCTGATTTTTCATTTTAGAGCTAATACTACACACGATGGATGCCTGTTTTGCTTTTAAACGGGTTTGAGGACCCATATCCATAAGTTGATGCAGTCTTGCCTTCCTCTTGACGTCCTCCCGCGGGCTGCTGCAGACTGAGACTCTGCACACAACTCTGCTAAGGTCCGCTTCTTTGAGCCACCAAACAGCCACACAACAGTCGGTGCCCTGTACCCCGACGGGCTTAAAGCCGCAAGGGTGTCTCGCGGCAGCTTATGTGTGTCCAATGAAGTCACGTGATGAGTCACGTGTTGTTGCTGCGGTCCGCCTCCTCCAGGAAGCAGCTTCGGGACTACAGAAGCAGGATTCATCTCACAATGCTGTTATGGCTAGGTAAGCGTTCCTTATCGAAAGGCAATTTCTGAATGCTGAAATGTGAAAGGAGGAAAGTTCATTTGAGCTAAGACACATGATTTCCTGGACAAAAACATTTGCTTTTGGCCTAATTTGCATACCCACAATGCCTTGCTGTTGTGGCTCAGAACTGGAGGAGAACTACCAGCGATGGCTACTAGGTGGCATTGTGGAATGTGTGACTTGGCTCAAATGAACTTTCATACTATGTATGTATAGGGGAATAGCCGCCCTATAGTTAAGGTGAGTCATACTCCCATCAGATACTCTCAAAAATATTGTTAATACATTTTGATTTGTGTAACGTATTGGACTGAAATTCTGAAAGTCATGAGGGCCTTGTGGGCCCCCCTAGACTGCAAAGTTTCATAAAGATATGTTAAAAAATAAAAACATTATTATGAAGACAAAAAACATTTTTTTACAAAGTTGCAGCCTACTTCCCCTTCATGTTCCCATAGACAAACAAGGTAATGGTTTTCAGAAATGTAAAAGCCACCATCTTGTTTTTCTCTCGATGCGAGAGATATTCGGGGTTATAGCCGAGGATATGGGAAAATGAAACACGGGAAAAAACTATGTGCAGGTCAAAAAACATGCAACTTCCATCAAGTTAGAGGTGGGGGGTGGCTAGAGGGCACCAAGTGAAATTTGGGAGTAGGAGGGGTTCTACGGACTGAGTTTGCAACACAAAACTTTCCGTACCCTCTGCTATAGCCACGAATAGCTGACATCTCAAAGCAAACTGCGTCACATAAATATTGTGTGTTGTGGGGGGAAAGGGCGAGGGCAGGGGAGGTTAGGTGGCCCTCTGTGGAGTGGGTGAAGCTGGCACATATCAGAGGGCACTTGGTGAGGGCCTGGAGGGACAGGAAAGCATTTTTTTATCGCCTGTTTTTCCCATATTCAGGGCTAAATTCGAAGCTATAAAGGACTATGGATAGCCAAAGGTATGTGTAGTTCAGTACCGGCAGTTACAGTTTTCTCTTCGTTCATGTGTTTTCTTTATTTTTGCATTTATAATGGCCCACCACTCTGTCTTTTCCTTGTGTGCAGTTTAATGCTTTTCACACTGTCTCCCAAGTCTATATCTGGTAAATAGTCAAACTCACCATGACTGTTTTCTTGGTGAGTTTTTTCTCATAGCACAATGTAGCAATCACGCTCCAGCTGGGCGTACGTGGCAAGGAGCAATGCACCAGCCTGAGCCTTGGAGAGGGCTGCGGACCGTTACCAGCCTGTACACCCCCAGCTCGGTCGTGATTGCTTTTCACACCACTTGGTTTGACTCGGGTGCAAACAGTTTATTTTTTTGTGGGAGATGCTATTGAGTTAACCCAATCTCCGGAGGAAAAAAAAAGAAAGATGGCCACCACCATTGGAACTGGAGCATAAAGCTCTGGTCCAACAGGTAAGTGGGGGGGATGGGGAAAGGGTGTTGTCATTGTGGGGGAGTGTTGGGATGTGGGGAGGAAACAGGGAGAGGCTCCCTGTTGCCTCCCCACAAGCAAGATGGCACCACCCAGGGAACGGCCTCCGGGTCTGGAAAGAGCGGGCGATACACACTGTATTTTCGCTCACTCTTCAGCCACCTGATTGGCTGCGCGCCCTTCCCCAAATGTGAATATATATTGACAAATCTCTGAGAGCTCACTTGGCACTGACCATTTGCTCTTGTTCTGTATTAGTTTGGGCCACCACTCTTTCCTTTATTTTCCATCTATAGTAATTAGTAGTACTCCTCTCTCTCACCTCCTGCTGTTGATGCTGTGGGGATTTGCAGCCATAGCACTTTGATGAATTCCAATCCTAGGAATTGCTTTGATCCGCATGTGTCTACCTTTGAAGCTCAGCAATAGCAAGCGAAATAGTCTGAGCCAGAGCCTCATTTTTCTCCCCCTCCACCTGAGACACTGACAACTCCTTCTTCAGAGCCGCCTGCACCTCCTTCTCTTCCATGATCCACCTGCTGCTCCATAGCCACCATCTATTTTTCATCTTTTGTCTGCGTAGCCTCCATCACCTCATTCATCTCCACCTGAAAAACTTCTAACCCCTTCCTCCTTCCTCCATCTCCTCTTCCCGTCCTCCTTCTCTTCTCAATGTGTCACCACCACCTCCTCCACCCATGTCCTTCAGGATTTCGAAAAACAGCTTCTGTAGCCTCTGCCACAGCCTGTCACTCCATAAATGCAGCTGGCTCCTCCTCGCACATCTCTTTCAGAGACTAAAACCTCCGGCCTATTCACCTCCATCATCACAGACATCATGACTCTGCCTCCTCTATCTCCGGCTCAATACCTGAGGTAAGTGACCACTATTGCTGTACAGATAGATCTCCCCACCTATACCTGACATGAGAAGCACCTACACCGTGGCCCCTTTTGATAAGTTGTCAGGCTCTATTCCAAGGGTGTTGATGCAGGTCTGCTGAAGCCCCGACTGGCAGAGGTGTCAAACATGTCCTTGAGAACACATTCTCTCTTTCTCCATGCCCAGCCTCTATTCTACACACTAAATAAAAGTGACATACAATCAAATGAAAACATAGACATAGATATAGAATTCACATTAATGATGGTGCAATTGTGGAAATTAGGCGGACAACTGGGGCATATGTATAAACAAGCTGTAAATGGATAAGCAAATAATATTAATGTATTACTTACATAGCGCTAAACACCCATAGGTTTCACAGCTGCTCAAATAATAGAAGACATTATTGTCCCACACAGTGGTACCCATTTTATAGACTTCAGAAGGATGAAAAGCTGAGTCGAGGCTGTCGGTATTCGAATCTGCCACAGCAGGCTGCACAAAGATATTAGTTCTTAGCTTGCTGTGCTATCTGACCAGCTAGTAGGTAGAGTGGAAACACACGAAACACAAAAAGAGTAACAAAAGAAGAGTTTCCTTTTAACAACTTATACAAAAAAAGCTTTCTTTAACTCTCCACACGAGTTCCCTCCTTTTCTAAGCTATTGGAGAGAGTTATTTCCAAACTCTCTCCAACAGCCTATAACATCCGTCAAAGTAACTGGGAGAGTTGTATAGATCTCAAGACTTTTTTCTGGCCGTTTTCGGCAGCTGATTGGTTGCTCCAAGTTCTCCTGGATGTTCAAGGAATCTAATTGCTTGTCTCTCCCTCTCACGAGGATCGAACTCCAGCTTTGGATACAAGCAGAAGGCTAAGCATTGCAGAAAGCAACCGGGATGATGGACATCGAAAACTCCTATGTTAAGGTCTGATTGTTTAGGTATTTAACTGCTTGATATCAATTTTTCAAAAACCAGAAGGAAAGTATAGCCAATTAGTCACTGCCACGGCAAAATAAGGAGAATGAATACAATATTTCAACAAGTCCATGTTCTACTCTGTGAACTCGGTGAATTTTTAAAAGCCGCATTCAACACTTCTGGCAACAGGAATGTTGACGCCCCTATTCCTGTACCTTGTGTTGCCCCACACACAGGGATGAGCTAGGACAATTTACAAGAGCATATATTTCCGTCTGCAAGAAATCATTATTTTTTGTTGTTGCAGGGAAGTTATGAATGGCTCATTATTTTAACTGTTTTTCATGATTTTTCAAGCTGGTCAGAAATCTTCAGATAACTTTTTGGAACAGCTTCACAATGAAAAGGCCCTGTCACATGTGTTGCATTTTTTGTATGCAAACATGTCTTTTTGAAAAAAGATGGTGTTTATTTTGGGAAGTATGTGGTGTTGTCGTGAAGTAACAAATATTAGCTGGTTATCACTACAGCCTTTTTTAGAAAATACAATATGTTCTTTCTGAAAAAGGAAGAAGAGTTTGTGTTGGCACACCCTGTAATTGAAAATAGTGCAGTCACTTGAAATGTCCTTATTGCGTAATTCCATTCCCTCACTTCTTGTTCTACTTCCCCAATTACAGATATTGTTTCTTCTTTTTTTTTCTTCTTCCCTCAGTATTCAGGATTACATTTGTTGCCATGGATACTTGCCTCATGCACTTGTGGCTGCTTTGCATACAACAAAGGCGTTTTGGGGAACTGAAAAGCCTGTCATAAAACCTTTGTATGCTTGAGTCACTAGCTACATACTGCACACCAGGCTTAGGGTTCATGTAATTTTACTTAACAATCACTCTAACATGAAAGTGTGTGCAAGTGTGAACTATGTATTCTCCTTCAAACAGTCGCAGGATTATGATGTCTGAATACAATGGCTGGGGTCCTAGGGACAGCCTGATTCCAGTTTGCAAAGGCTGGACGGAAATTCCAAAGAATAAACAACTGAACCAGAAGTTTAGAAGAGATGATAATAGGCGAATCCTAAACGCAGGATGTCTGGGATTATGGAGCCGTGTTCATGCCCAATCTCCATTGCAGAGACACCCTTAAAGAACTATACACTGGATAATATGGTCTAGCGTTTAATCACTCTATCCTGAAAAAAATCAATTGAAGAATTAAAAGGTGTGGGAGTGCTAAACGTATTTGCATTGTGTAATGAATCTTAAATTGTAAAACCATTCTATGCATACTTAGCAGCTATTCCCAGCCTTGCTACCGAAAGTACAAAATGAGTTGTATGTTCTTACTTGTCGATATGGGAAAGAAATGACTAATCCCTAGGTCTTCTTACCATATAATGTGTACATTAAGAGGTGGGTGGGTGGGGGAGCCTGGGGGGATTCGCTGTTTCCGTAAATGTGCGTTGTGAGCAAGACACACAACGTCTGTAGTTTATAGAACCGTTCATATTGCACATTGCAGTACTGGCATACAATGCAGATATCATCAGTTCCATTTCTTTAAAGTGAAGAGGAATTTGTATGTTTTCATTTCTGTGCAACATCAACGTCTTTAAAATTTGAATTGAGAATGTTTTTGACATACGTTTCGCCATGTCAATCATTTCCTCTATGACTCTGGGGCACAGAAATACGGCAGCGACCAGGTCTTGAAAATTGCTGCAGGGAAACGATAAGGGTTCCTGATTCGTTACAGCATCTTATTAATGGTGTTCAGAATTGAAATGGTAAATGTATGCTATCACATGGCATTCACAATCTGCTAACCCAACATAGGATGCAGAGACACTTTAGAATGATAAATATGTTGTTTCTTTTTAGCCTTTTGCATATTTTTGCAATGCATCCTGAAGTGTGAATACTCTGCAGAAAGCCTGCTTGTCTTTTTCACATGAGACGTTGCTCATTTTTACGCATGTTTTCCTCATCTCTTGGGTTCTATGAGACTGGAAAAAATAAACATGCATGGTACATTTAGCATAGCATACCTGCTGAGTAATCCTACAGTCACCTTCCAGAATCTCAAGAAATAGCAGTTTCCCTGTAATATTTATGGATACAAAAATTACAATGCTAGTTGTTTATTTATTTATTGTGCATTTATCAGGCGCTTATACAGCAAGTAAATTGTGTTTCAAAGAACCCACATGGCAACAGGGAGGAAACATGGGATTAAAAAACAGTATATACACAGGAGGATGAAGACGGACATGCTATGCTTTGTGAGTATTCAGAATGTGCAAGTGCAGAGGGAGAAGAAGGGGAAGATAGAGTGGGGGTAGGTGCTGGACTTTCCATGCTCATGGGTGAGCAACAAATGTAAGTGCCAAGTATAGTAAGTGCTAAGGAGCGGTGATCTGCAATAAGCGGGTAAGTGCAGGTCTTCAATGGTGTAGGCCACTGCGTGCCGAGGCAAGTGTTGTGTGTAAGCAGAAGCTGAGGCAATTGGGCGTGGGAGGCCAGGGCCTGAGGGCACATAAGGGCCCTGGTCACCAATCACAGCGACTATGAGGTTAACAGAGGAAGGACGAAGGGAAGGAGGAAATGAAAAGGAAAGTCTTGAGGAGCTTCCTGAATTTGAGGAGGTCCGGCTCAAGACGAAGGGGAAGGGGGAGGATGTACACAAGAGGGAGCCAGCAGAAGCAAGAGATCAGCCTCTGACCGAAACGCTTAACACATAGAGAGTTGGTTCCATAGGAACATAGAGGTCTAGAGGGCGAATATAATAGCAAGTTGTAGATAGCGTGGTCCCCGGACCCAGACAGCCTGGTGGATGATGCAGAGGAATTTTAATTTAATCTGTGCTGCAGCTGTGAGTCAGTGAAGAGTTTTTAGGGCAGGAGAGATGCAGTCCCTGAGCTTGGGGCCAAGGTAACGTCTTGTTGCTATAATCTGGTTTGGCTGAAGGGGTCGTAGAGAGGAAGAGGGTAGATTCAAGAGACGCTGTTGCAATAGTCAAGCCTGGAGAGAACCAGAGCTCTGGTAACACTGGGTTTATGGGAAAAAGTGTGAAAAGGGAGAATTCCTTTGAGAAGGAAAAGTTGAAAATTGAACTTCTTGACAATGGGCCTCATTAGGACCCAGGCGGAGTGGGTTTCCGCCAGCGCTAATCGCGGCGGACCCGTCCGCCGTACTACGAGTTCCCTTAGCGCCATGGAGGTTTTCTCCGCCTGGTTTTACCAGGCGGAGAAAACCATGGCGCTACGGGACCTCGTTGTTAATTACGCCACCGTATTTTACGGTGGCGTAATTAACTCCTTCCCCACTCCCATTATACCCTATGGGGCAAGAATGGGAATGGGGAAGGGCAGAATGGGGATTGGGGATTTACCGCTCCGCCGAGGTCGGAATGGGGCGGTAAATCCGCCAACCCCCATGGCGCTATCGACGGCTTTCCGCCGTGCTTCGCGGTGCATTTAGCACCGCGAAATCCGCCTGGGTCCTAATGAGGCCCAATGTCCTGAATGTGGTTTCAGATGAAGGAGTTGGGGGAGAGCCCATATAGGATGGCCAGAGTGAGGGGAAGAAGAAGGGAGCAGGCATTCCTTTTTTTAAAATGTTTTTATTTGTTTGGCTGAAATACAACCTTTCAAATTTTCAGTACAAAAAGAAGAAAAAAAGAAAACGAAAATGACATTCAATTATTGTTAAAAATGCATTTCAGATATAAAAACTTAAAGAAAACTAAAATCATAATCTCAAAATTACAGACAATTTCATCATGTAAAAATAACAGACAAAAATGTAACCAAGGCAATATACATTGAGGAACGATCACTGTTGATCAGATATCCCCACATTTCCTCATCTGAGCAAAAGCAATAGAGCTGTAGTACATTTTTTAAAAATCTCTGCCGTAAAAAATTCAGCATTGGGCAGTTTACCACTAAGTGAGTTAAAGACTCGATTTTCTCATTATTTTTACAGAAGCGGCAGCAAATATGTTGCTTCTGTACAATACCACGTCTGACCAAAATTTTGTTCATTGGGTATAGGTTTAGTTGTATTCTCAACATCTGCGATCTAACAAAACTCGAAGGACATTTTTGCAAATATTTTTCCATTGCCCCAATTTTTTTTGGATGAAATATTAACGATGAGTAATCGACATACTTTTTACACATGTCTTGAGTGCCAATCCAGTCTTGATAATATAATGCTGCCTTGGCTTTTGTTGGATTGAGAATTAGTAATTGCAAAGAAATATTGGACTCATGTAATGCCTTTAAAACACATTTATACCACATATTTGGGAATTTGTCCGTAGAAGTTAATAGATAGTGAGCTATGGTATTTAACACATTTTTCTCCGAGGCGCCCACTATACATTTCCTAAAAAAACAGCACATTTTCCAAATGACTGGAGAATAGATTGAGGCAACCCCCAATTCTAATCGCAACAAGGCGATCGGAGTACAATTTGGAAGTTTAAAAACAGATTTCCAAAAGTTACCTTCACATCGATCCCAATATTTTCTTGTTTTTGGTTGCTGGGATTCTGCACCATATGTCACTATGGGTATCACCTTTTGTTTATAAAACAGTGTAACATGAGTAATCGTGAACTTTCCATATTTACGCATTAGAATGGATGCTTGAGAAGCCAAAGTTCGAATTTTAGCATTTAGAGTCATTGATTTTAGGTGATGTCCAGTGCTGCCTGAGAAAAAGAGGCCTAGATATTTATAATTGTCAACAACACTGAGATTTTGCTTGCCTAAATACCAATGGCAGTTCTTTGTGCGTTTCCTGTCTTTATTCTTCTGACAGATGACTACCTGTGTTTTTTCAGTGTTAATAATTAGGTTGTTCACTACACTATGTTTCTCTAGACAGTTGAGCATATTCTGCAGACCTCTCGGGGTCTATGAAACAAGCACCAAGTCATCGGCATAGAGAATCCACCTTATTTTTTGTGTTCCCAGCTTTGGGGCATCGCTCTCTATGTCATCAAATTTGTTCCCTAGATCTAGTATGACTAGATTAAAGAGTGTTGAGGCCAGAATACATCCCTGCTTGACTCCTCTTTCCGATTTAACACAAGATGATAAGAGCCCTTCCAGTGAGAGTCTAATTTGGATAGTTGTATTCAAATTTAAGTTCTCTATTATAGTTTGAAGTGATTGAGGACAGCCATATTTGCTCAGTTATATAAATAACAGTTGGCGATCAACTGAGTCAAAAGCACACCGAAAATTGACAAAATCCATGTAAAGATTTTGATACCGATTGTGATATTTGGCTTTTAGCATGTTAATTATTATCATATTGGGAGTTGTGCCAAGACCTCTCACAAACCCTGTTTGAAATGGGTCACGCATATTGTATATGTTCATCCAAAGATTTTGTTCTTTCAACACTATTCTTGTGTAAATTTTTCCCGGTGCATCGAGGAGGGCTATCGGCCTATAACTCTCAGGTTTTTCACGATTGCCCGTTTTATAGAGCAGAACTATTATAGAGTGTTTCCGTGAGCTTGGAATGGTTTGGCAAATGTTTATTTGCTCAGATTAAGAACAATATGTTTGTCCATAGATGAGGATGTTGTTAGACAAAATGTAGTTAGACAATCCATCAAGCCCTGGTTCTCTTGATGCACTGATGGATTTGATATAATACAATATGCCTGATTTGTCTATATTGAGATGAAAGGGTGATGATTTTATTCTGGATACCACTGGGTTTACGTGATCAGGTGGAGCTAGAATTTTTTTAAAGTATTCTACACAGGACGCTTCAGTGACATGCTAAATTTGTTTTGATGTCTGTTGGGAAGAGGTAGAGTCATTAATGGCCTTCCATATGCGAGTCGTGTTCTTGTCCTTTATATATTCAAGCATTTGTTTCCCATTAGTTTGCAGCATTTGCATTTGTGATGACGTAACCAATTTTTATAGTTTGTCTTAATACGCCTGAGAGTTTGATAACGAACATATAACGGCAGGGATTCGGCCTCACGTTTTTCCCTACGAAATAGTGTTTTTCTCTCCTTTATCATGCGATCAAACACGTGATTTCTATTTTGGTGAGGTTTTTTCCTAGTGACCGGCTGACTCAGAGTTTGTATGATTTCATGATAAAATTGAAACTTTGGGAGCTTGACCCACTTTTGTACTATGAAAGGCTGATTTCAGCAACAGACTAAAATGTGTAATGGACCGATCTGTCCAACGTACCCTATTAACACTGTTATTAGCAGTTAATGAACCCCCCCATTTTGATTATGTTTGCAGTGGTCGTCATTTAGGTAGGGACCATTATAGGCATAGCATACTATGATCGCTATTCATCCTTTTTTCAATTCTTAATTCTAACAGATGCGAGGATAGTATATTGTTCATATATATATATAATCAATGGTGCCACTAGATCCTCTTTGAGACCAGGTGGGCTGTGGCGGGCAGTGAAAAGGACTAGACCCGTTCAGCATTGAAAAGCCACGTGTGTCCATTATATGGTTCCAGAGAATTCTTCTCTTTTGTTCAGCAGCCTTAATTTTGGTTATACAGTGGAGATTTAAATCTCCAGCTATCAGAGTGTGTTCTATTTTTGGTGTAGATGTAATATAGTCTAGCATAGATGACACGCTGATAACAAATTCCATATCATCAATTCCCGCTGGATTCCAGTACAAATTGACCAGAGCATATAGGATGGTATTGATTGAGACAATAGTCAGTTGAGAATAAGAATTTGGAGAGTGTTTGCATATAATTGAGATATTATCACTAGTTTTAGTGGCAATGATAAGGCCCCTCATCGAGTGGCCTCTAGGGCCTTTTAGGGCTGGTGTGAGATGAATCTCGTGATTGTCCCATAGAATGGAGTCAGTAATCCACGTCTCCTGTAACAAGACTATACTGTATTTGTAAAGCTCGTCATTTTTGTTTTCAATGAGATGATGGAAGCCACAAGTATTCCAGCAGACTACTGAAATTACTTCACACTCATCCATATGCTCTAGTTAACTTCTGGCTTCTTTGCATTGACATTGACATTTATGTTTTTTACCATTTTCAATCTCTTGATTATCATATTTTAGGCACCATGAAACAGTTTTTTTAGTATCCTCTTTTATCAGAGGGTTGGTGAAGACTACGGCCCTCATTACGACCCTGGCGGAGATCGCGGTGCAATATGCACCATGGAGCACGGCGGAAAGCTGCCGATACCGCCATGGGGGTTGGCGGATTTTCCGCCCCATTCCGACCTTGGCGGGGCGGTAAATCCCCAATCCCCATTTTACCCTTCCCCATTCCCATTTTTGCCCCATAGGGTGTAATGGGAGTGGGGAAGGCGTTAATTACGCCACCGTAAAGTACGGTGGCGTAATTAACAACAAGGTCCCGTAGTGCCATGGATTTCTCCGCCCGGAAAAACCAGGCGGGAAAGGCTCCATGGCGCTGCGGGAACTCGTAGTAGGGCGGACGGGTCCGCCACGAATACCGCTGGCGTAAACCCACTCCGCCAGGGTCGTAATGAGGGCCTACATCATGAGATTCACAGATTACAAAAAAAAAACATTTGAAACAGCAACTCTTTAGCTTGCCAAGCAAGATTTCTGATAACTCTTGATCGAAACCATAATCTTACTGTACTTAGTTGATTAATGGAAATGAACTCAGCCTGTTCAATATCTGAGCTGATAATGTCATCTAGTAATTCAATATCAGAGAATAGTTCCATTATACTTTGCCGATTTAAGTCGTATTGTGGATATGGGTCTGGACGTCAACCAAGAATCAATGAACCTAAATTTTGTTGCTTGAGCTTTGTTTGAGATACGTCCTTTACAGGCATCGATTTTTTGTTTGACAGTATTGAGGGTTGCTTACCCGTTTCTTCAATGGGTTTGGCTGGTAACAGTGCTTTCAGCAGCTGGACTATTTCAGCACCGTAACCGTCATTTTGATTAGTCAATTTCGTTTGCTTACAAACAGAGCTTCCTTGTTTGTTAAGAGATTCACTAAGCTGCATTATATTATCATCACCAAAGAAGAGCTGTTCTGGACTTACTGACTGGTTGGAATTAATTGGCAGCATTTGGAAGTTTTTCTGGTAAAAATGTTGCACCTTTTCCATATCCTCTTTACACTCACAAGGGTTTGAAGGCAAGGGAAGCATATCAGTAAACTATGGTACCTTTAGATCTCTTTGAACAGAGAATTGTGCCATATAGGCATCAACTTCTTTTCTGATCTCCTTGCACCGTGAGGCAACATTTTGATTGTCGTCACACTGCGCTTTCTCACTCAGTTTAAAAATGGAAGATTTTGTAGCCATATAGGAAGGTATAGAATTGATGGTTCTTGAATGGGAGTTAACTGCTTGTATTAGATCATCCAATGGCTCATGAAGTATCACACTTGTGTTTGATGAAATTGTGGCACTTAGTTTTAATTTACGTGCCTGCGCTAACTGTATATATTTTTTTGAAACATCAGTTTCAGAATTCGAGCTAGGCTCTTTAAGGTGCTTTATCAACTGCTTAGAGGCAGCTGTCATCATTTGATTGGTACCTTTGATGTTTTTTGATTTCTTTGTCATTTTGCAAGGCAATTTTTTTAAGCTTCGTTGCTTTTCAGCATGATCAGATTTGTAGAAAATGGTATAAACAGTATCGTTATTAGCAGTTTTCATGGGGATCTCGCTTCCCGGCTTATTCAACGAGACCGGTGCAGCCTGATTATTAACAAGCTGCTCTACAATGATGTTGGGAAAGCAAGGCAGCACCGACGTCCAAGGTTTTGGGCCTGCACTCAGACATTCATCAAAACCTTTGACTGGAGAGGTAGCCATGCCAGCCAATCTCACCTTGTCTGATTGCTTACTTTGGGCAGCTAATACCACACTTGGTAACTGGATTGCATCAAATTTAGCTTGCCAAGCAAGAACAGTATTAAGTTGGTCATTTTGCGCTTTCATTTAGTCATTTAACGTGTCAAAACGTTTAACCAATGTGTTCATGGTGGTTTGCAAGGCTTCAAAAGACCTGAACACAACTTTGGACAAGCCATCATTCTCTTGCTGAGGTTGTATTTCATTTTGTTTGCGTGGAGTAGGGACTAAGAAAGACAAAGAGGTCACTGCTTGATTCCGATAGGGGATTTCGGAAATGTTTGGCGAGGAAGATCATTTTTCCAACATGGCACGATTTGACAGATCACTGTGTGAATCGACCATGTCAATGGTCAGAGGATCAACAGTGTGTGGAACAGGTTGAGAAACAGATTGATCGCCTATAACAACGCTTGCATAGGCCACTGATTCCCCTCTAAGTACTGTCAGGCAAGGACATGCAGTAATTTTTATGACATCTTCATCTTCGTGTAAGGCAGCAGATATTGCTTTATCTGACAGGGTATTTGAAACTGGATATTCACCTTTTGTTTCATTGTTTGTCACTAGCACAGCAGGTTTATTAGGTACATTAATGGGTACAGAGGGTGAGTAGAAGGTTCTAATATCAGTGAGGTTACGTGCAGAATCATTATTTCTACCGCGCTTTCTACGGCCAGACATTGCTTTAGGGGTTGAGCAAGACGGCATTATGTTGCTAGACGCATTATTTGTATTGCTTGTGATTTCCTCTGTATTTTCTGTTGTGTGTACTGTCCTCCATACATTTAGAAGCAGGGGAATATTAGTTTTTAAAGTATATATGTACCGCATCTTTTAGATGGCACAAAAAGGACACTAAAGACAAAGCAATTAGGCAAAATTCAGGAATGACCTCTTTTAAGAGAAATTCATAAGATAGCAAACTAACCATAAAGCAATGAGACAAACAACCCTAACCACAACAACTTAACCAGAAGCTCCTAAGCCCCCTCCGGCCCCGTGCCGCACACCGCGAACATAAAACAGTACTTTCGTAGTACTTCTGTGGAGCGCACGCGAGTGCGCAGGTCCGGGGCTATTTGTAATGCACAGCCTGAGGCTCGGGGGGCAGAGCAACTGGGTCCAGGAAGCCTAAAGATAGAAAAGGGAAACATTCAGATACAGAGGCTAACGCTCATTAGGGGCAAAGCGAAAGCACATGGAAGGGAAAGGGGAGGTGGAGGGGGTTCCAAAAGCACACGAAAGGAAAGGGGAGGGGAAAGGGGAGAGAGGGGTCCAAAAGCACACCGGACCAGACTCAGAGACCCTCATTACGACCCTGGCATTAACCAATGGCGCTATTAGCGCCATGGTTAACGCTGGTAATTTACCGGATCCGCCATGGTGACATGGGGAATTACCACCCCATTCCAAGACTTGCAGGGCGGTAATTCCCCATTTACCATTGGCCCTTCCCCATTCCCATTTTTGCCCCATAGGGCACAATGGGAATGTGGAAGGCGATAATTACGGTACCGCAAAATGCGGTACCGTAATCACCTTCAAGGTCCCTTTGCGGGTCCCTACCTTAACGGCTGGTACAGAACAGCCGTTAAGGTTGGGACCCACAAAGGGACCTCGTAATTATGACCCTGGCGTTAAGGGATTACCGGTACCAGTAAGGGTACCGGTACCGGTAATCCCTTAACGCCAGGGTCGTAATGAGGGCCAGAGTCTCAAACAAAGTCACCAAAGTCACCAAAGTCACCAAAGGAGGCTCTTCTTACTTTTCTGTAGCTGAGAATGAAGTCCTCACAAAGCTGTCACGCCGCTCGCATAGTAAGGCTGACTCACTGGGACTTCACAACATGCAATCCACAGAGTTCCAGGGGTTCCAATAGGAAGGATATTGCTGGACTTGAGTCAGAGATCATTGGAAGTGCACCAGTACTGGATGGCAGATAGGCAGTTTGCGATGATGGAAGAAGCAAGAGAGTCAGCGGGATGTTTGAAGAAGAATTGAGTGTCGTCTGCATAGCACTGGACATTTCTGGAGGAGGAGATGATGCATGCCAACGGAGTAAGAAATGGGTTAAAGAGCCATGGGAAAAAGTTGGAGCCCTGGGGGACCCCACAGCTGGAGAAGGAGATATGTGAGGAGAAGGTGCCCAGAATAACCTGAGATGGATGATAAGTTAGCAAAAAGGTCAGCCAGTCCAGTGCCCACTCTGGGATACCCAGGGTATCATAGAGTCATTTTATGGGGATAGAGTGGTTGACCATGTCAAAGGCAGATGAGACATCAAGTAGAATGAGGACAGCTGGAGAGTTGGAATCAAGGGATGCAAGCTGTTCTTCACAGGTGTTCAGAAGAGCAGTTTCTGTGACTCTGGCTGCTCAGAATCCATATTGATGGTAGTGGAGACCGCCAACAAGTTCAGTGCATGAGGTAAGTTCGGAGAAGGCCAGCTTCTCCAGGAGATTCCCAAGGAAGCGGGTGATAGAAATAGGGCAGTAGTTATCTGGACAAGTAGGATCTGCTGAAGGTTTTTCAGGAGGGGGGTGCAGATGGGAGTGCTTGAGGGAGGAGTGGAAGGATCCTGTAGCAAAAGAGTGGTTGCACAAATCTGCAAGAGTGGGGGCAATGGAGCCAATGCTGTACTTGATGGTTCTGGAGGAGCAAGTTAAAACCTGTTTGGAGAAAACATTCATAAAGTGAACAACTCTAGTAACCACATCGGTGTGACAGGGTAGAAGGAGGAGAGAGAGGAAGAAGGATGTTGGGAGGCCATAGGGGGCAGGTGGTGTGATAGGGTTTGGGGCAGTGGGTAGCAAGGTTGCTCAGAATGTCCTGAATTTTAGTGGTGAAGTGTGTGGTGAGTGCTTTTTACAGAGCCTGGGAAGGAAGAGGTGAGGAGGCAACTGCAGAAGGGTTGTCTAGTTCCCTGCAGATTTTAAAGAGTTCAGCAATGTTGTTGGAAGCACCAGATACCTATGCCTGGATGTTGGCACTTTTCTTGGCACAGATGGAGAGTCTGTATTGCCTTTGGAGCAGGCGGCAGGCCAGTTTGTCCGAGGGTGTGCCTGAGGTTTGCTACTTCCGTTCCGCAGCTCTGCACTTGCATTTCAGGGCTACAAGTTCAAAGTTGTACCAGGTATTACGCTTAGAGGCAGATTTCAAGCAGATACACAAGACTGGGGCAAGAGTGTCCAGAGTGTTAGTAATGGCCAGATGGAGGTTGCTGAGGGCAGGGTCAGAAGTAGAGTCAGGGGTGGAGAGTGGGGGTGGGATGAAGGTGGATGCAAAGGCAGCAGCTGACAGTTGTTTCATCGGACAGATGTTTATGAACAAGGTTAGGAGGGCTGGAAGAGGTGCAGTCAGAGTGCCGAGGGGACCCAGGTAGCGAGAGAGGAGAGAGTGGTCGGACCAAGAGAGTGTTTTGACCAGAGTGGGTGAGAGAGAGGTCCAAATGTATGAGGGCGCCCAGAGCGTGTCCAGCCGAGTGGATTGGACCAGAAGGGAGAATGGAGAGGGATAGAGAAGTGCAGAGGTCAATGAAGAGAGTGGATTTTATGACAGGGGAGTCCAAATTGATGTTGAAATCAACCAAGAGGAGGAGGTTAGAGGTGGTTTAGAGTAGACAGGAACATAAATCCACCCATTCAGAGAGGAGCATGGTGGTAGTGCCTGGGGTCCTGTAGATAGTGTCAATGGCCAGAAAGGTGGAGGAAAAGATTACCGACCTCCAGAACAGGCTCTCAAAGGGGGAGTACAGCTGAGTGGGTATGATGGAGGAAGTAACCCACTCAGTGAAGATTAAGGCATCCCCACCACCAGCACAGTGAGGTTGTGGCTTGGAAATGATCTTGAAGCCATCAGGGAGTAGGGAGTCAAAAGCAGTGAGTGAGCTGGAATTGAACCAAGTCTCGGTAAGAGTGAGAATGTCAAGGTCAGTGTCTCTAAGAAGAAGGCAGAATTTGGCAGAGTATTTGTTGGTTGAGTGGGCATTATGAGTAGCTAGGTGAAGGAGGACTCTGCCTTTGAAGGTTTTCTGATGTGGAGTACAGGGACATGGTACCCCAGTCAGAGGGGAAGGGTCAGAGAGAATGGTTGGGGGATTCAGGTGAAGGATGGAAGTTAATGAGTGATGGCAGGTGCCTGCAAAGAGGAGGAGTTTGCGTTGAGGACCCTGAACCAAGATAGTGTCTGTGCGGTAGACATTAATGATGCAGCGTGATGATAAAAAGCGAGCCAAGAGGACATCCCACTTGGTGCCACCATTAATGGAAGAGGATGTGAAAGGGGGGAGAGATGAGATGAGGAGTCCATAAATCTGGGGAGGGGACAGAGAAAAGAGTGTCAGTGAGGACCTGTCTGGAAGATGCACTATCATAGGTGTCTGCGATGGGCAGGCCAGCGTTGGCTCTCAGAATGTCTTTTTTGTACGTTTGCCTTCCAGACTTTGTAAGAGAGGGAGGGTATGTGATAGTGTAGCAGTTGGAGAAGATAGAAGAGATGGTGAGTGCCATCAGGGTGGTAGAGGATAGTTGAAGGAAAGGGGAGTGGCTGCACTGCTTTGTTCTAGGCCAACTGCTGAGGTAGCCTAATGGTTACAGGAGGGGCACAGAATGAAGGTTTGAAAATCAAAAACAAGGCACAAAATGCATTGCAAAATATGGGGTGCAAGATGTTGAAAAACACACCTAGGTTTGAAAATCAAAAACAAGACAAAAAATACAATTCAAAATATGGGGTGCAGGATGTTAAAAAACCCACACCTAGGTATGAGAATCAAAAAACAAGGCACAAAATGTAATGCAAAATATGGGGTGCAGGATGTTAAAAAACACACCTAGGTTTGAGAATCCAAAACAAGGCACAAAAAGCAATGAAGAAGAGGGGATAAGTCAGGCAGAGAGTCTGAGTGACAAGGACAGTTAAGGTTTAGGTTTTGTAGTGGAGGAGGCAATGGAAGAGTTCAACCATCACTCACGTGTTGATGTGGAGAGAGCGTGATGGTGCCATGGCACAAGTTCATATGGCCACCAGCTACAATTAGAGGCTCTCCTCTTCATGGTTCAAGGGTTCAAAAAATGAGGGCCCTTCAGGCTCTTCTCGACTCGGACAGGCACAGACACCATGGCATGATAAATATCTTGTTTCTTTTTCCACTTTTGCATATTTTTGCACTGTATCCTCAAGTGTGAATGCTCTTCGGAAAGCTTGCTTGTCTTGTTCACATGACACATTGCTCATCTTTATGCATGTTTCCCTCATCTCTCAGTTTCTATGAGACTGGAAGAAAAAACCATGCAAGCTACATTTAGCATAGCATACCTTCTGAGTAATTCTACGGTCGCCTTCCAGAATCTCAAGAAATAACAGTGCCCCTCTTAATATTTATGGATAGAAAAGGACAATGTTACCGTTTTCCAGATGTGTAACGCCACTGCCTTGCGCAATATGTCTATGCCGTTAATCGGCATGTACATGTCAATCCATGACACGACCCAGTTGGCTACAGGGGCGAGGTTAGAGACATAATTCGAAGTTCAAAAATATATATACTGCATTGTGAAATGCCCTCATTAAATAATGACATGCTAAATATATAATTAAATTATCAACGGAGGTGTACCTGTTCGAAATAGCTTCTAAACAACTTTAAAGTCCTCAGTTTTAATGTCACGTAATGTCCTTAAATTAAAGTATCATCGACCATGGAGTTGTATTACAAAATAAAAATGAGTTTAATAGACAAATGAAAGTAGAACTTGTTAAATAAAGAACGTTCGATACAGTCAAAGTGAGCAAATCATGAATGTGAAAGACATGATTTGTATCCTTTAAAGGGGGTATACAAACCCCCTATTATGTATTGGCAAACTTAATTGCAAAGTTACAAAGACCAGTGAGCAACTAAATGATTGATAGTTCATATTCCAATTGTTCAACAATAGGTTACACACAGGGAAGGTTGATAAAGTGGAGAGCGTGGTCACTAAGAAAAGACTAAAGTTCAGATTTCTGAGAATTGGTTGGAGATGGAAGATTAAAGAATGAGGTGATGTTTAGTGGAAGGAGAATCAAGTAGTTGCCCAAGATCACCAAAGATTGGTCCAGTGGGACCAGGAGGGTGATAGATGGAGATGACGTTAACCGAGTGAGGCAGAGGAATAGTGGATGGTGAATTCAAAAGAGGTAGGAGAGGACATGGCATTGGAGATTTCTGAGGCTTTAAGGTGGGAAGAGAGTCGGTGTCCGGCAACTCCACCTCTGCCAGTCGAGGAGAGTGAATGAAGGATAGTTTGGTATCATGGTGGGCCGCCAGAGTGGCAGTGGCAGATGAAGAAATCCAGGTTTCAGTGATAGCAAGAAGGTCTAGGTCTAGGGGAGGAGAGCTGGAGTGATAGTAGTCAGTGTGAAAGGAAGTTCTGTTGCATACAGACTGAGCTTCTAGAGTGCCAAATTCATTTGATGAGGAAAGGAAGAGTAGAGAAATTGAGTCTCAGGTGAAGAGAGGCAAGGTGGATAGGTATTAGAGGAGGCTTGGTTAGCTCATCGGCTTTATTTGTTGGAAGGATGTGGAACAGAGATGGAGTAGTGGGAGTTTTGAGTTATGAGTTTTATAATAGGGATAGGAAAGGAGGAAGTTGTAGTGAGATTGGAGAAAGTTTAGGGAGAGGTGATAAGGAGAAGCAGCAGGAGGCGCAGGAGTGAATGCATTGTAGGTGAGTAGCACAGTGTGGAGAGACAGTACATAAATGAAGAAGTAGGGGTACTCACATGTGCAACAGAGAGAAAGACAAAAGCTCATGGGCTAAGAGGCAAAAAGTCTGGTCAATGGCTGGTCTTCACCCTTCACTGTAAAGCTCTTCATTGGTACGCCCGTAGCTGGATGTACCTAGGAATTTCAGAAGGGATGACACAAGCTCCTGTCACCTGATCGCCTAGTCCATCAGTGGTTGGTCTCTCTGATATTGTCCCTGGTATTACTGGGATGCAGTGATTTCTTCCTGAGAAACCTCGTGTGAACTTCGGCTGATAATGGGGTTGATCCAAGATGGCTGGAGGAAGTGATATCACTGATCTAAGATGGCCACAGGAAGTGATATCACCAATTCAAAATGGCCACTGGCAGTGTAGTTTCAGACAGAAAATGAAGCCAAAAGCTAGAAGGGATTACACAAACTTGTGTCACCTGATCGCCTGGTGCATCAGTGGTTGTTCTCTCTGATATTGTCCCTGGTGTTGCTGGGATGAGGCGCTTTCTCCCTTATTGGTGTTCCCAGAGGAGCCTGTTGTAGCCTTCAGCTGGAGATGGGGTTGAATTAGTAGCTGGCAAAGGGGGTGTGGCAGACTCCCAGCCAATCAGGAGGCTCAGAACTGGGGCTTTACCACATGGTCCCCATTCTGAGCCTCCTTGAAGTGGGAGGCCGTAATCTTCCCCTCACCACATATCCACATATTCAATCCCCGACTCCTGCCACACTTACCTGGTGCTACCATGTACCTCACCAGCACCAGGAACACTAGTGTTCCCAACACACGCCCGTTCACAGCAATGGCTGCTATGGAAAGGGAGAAAGGACTATGTGCAGTTCCCAGATCTACGTGAAAACAATGCATTTTTTCCTGTGAGGTTGAAAACCTTGAATGTAAAACAATGGGTTTTTGCTATTTTAAATGCGGGGAGACACCCCCTCATCTCTCCCCATTTTAATAAATACCCCAACCCAAACCCCATTCTATTTTTCGTGCAATCTCGTTGTTTTCCGTTTGAGGCTTTCTTCCTTGCAGTAATCACCTGCGATGTTTTGTAGTAATACCTAATTCCCTTCTTCCTCTTCAATGGCAAACCTCTTGGATTGAAGTTCTTTTCAAGTTGAGAAACAGCAAACCTGAAAAGAAAAGCGATGAGTATCCCAGTACAAAGTGTTGGGATACTAATAGCAATACACCCCTTGCTTGGGTGGGCATTACTGGTCAGGTAATACCCTGCGGCTAATGTTAAAGCCCTTGCTTTGCTCAGGTTTCTAACTTACACCTTGGGCATTACCTGGCCATTAATGCCCCCCCCAACTCGAGAAGTATTGCTTAAATATAAGCACATACACTATACACTGAGTTACATACATTGAGCCTCATTACGGGGTTGATGGTGCAGTAAAAAAGAGGCTGTCATTCTATCTCTGCCATTTTTGGCATGGTAACAGAATTACCACCACTTTTACTGCACCGCCAATTTCACAATGGAGGATTCACCTCCAGAGAAAAGTTGATGGTAAATTCCCCACTTTACTCCCAAAAATTGGCACAGTTACTTCAGCGTGTTCAGACCAGGAGGACCCAGCTCCCGACCCCCTGCTCAGACAGCAGGTAAGCATGCACCAGCATGTGTTACTCCCTCTGTCCCTACAGGCCATCCCCACCCCCTCTGGCCCTCCCCCCGTGATGTTCCCTTTGTATCCCCACCATTCTCGCACACAGCTGTTGCCTGTTTTGCTTGATTCTTCTACCCTGCTCTCCCCTCACGCCCCTCAAGCCTACTTCTGCAGAAGTCTGTCCTGATAAATTCTCGTTTCACCATCACTGTATTGTGGCCAATGCTAGATTTGACTTTTATGGACTTCATTCATTCACAGTGCGTCACCCTTTTTCAACTCTCATGCTGGACTTCCTTTGCATCTTGTACTCATGGTGGCCCTGAATCATGCTGTTCCCATCTTCATCTTGTATCCTGGCTTGCAGCATTATGTGTTACTACTGACTTCTGCGATTGTATTCACTCTCCCCTCTTGCTTCTCCACTCTTTTGACTGCTAACTCTCTGTTCTCTCCTCCTTTCCCTTCTCCCTTTTCCTATCTCCTCCCCTTACTTTCTTCTATGCACTTACTCTATCAGAATTGTCCCTGGACCTAGTATGATAGTAGCCTCGTCTGCCTCCTGCCCCCTCCCCTTACTGTTTTTTTCCTCCCCACCGCCCCTTTAGCACTATCTGAAATGTCATCAGGCCTAGTATGATAGTTGCTCGTTTTGTTCCTCCCCTACTTTTCTGCGCCACTCTCCCACACCTCTTGTTTTTCTCCGGCTCTACCAGAAATGTCGTCAGGACTAGTACGGTAGTCGCCTGTCTGTTTCCATTTCCTTCCCACTCTCCCTCTCCCTTCCTTATCTATGTCTTAACTCTTGCACTATCTGAAATGTCGTCAGGCCGAGTAGGATAGTTAATTTCACATCCTTACTGGTCATGGCCTGTAAGAATGTCATTGTATTTCCCCTTGTTCCCTCCCTTGCCTTGAAGCGCTTTGAAACACATTGGGCCTCATTACACGGACGGCGGTAAGGGTTAACGGTCACCGTTAATGGCAACGGTGACCGTTAACCCTTACCGCCGTACTACGAGGTCCCTTTGCGGGTTGGAGGATTTAACGCCTGCTTCTTGCAGGCGTTAAAATCCAACCCGCTAAGGGACCTCGGAGCTAATTACGGCAACCATAATTTACGGTGCCGTAATTAGCGCCTTCCCCATCCCCATTATGCCCTATGGGGCAGAAATGGGAATGGGGAAGGGCAATGGCGGAAAGGGGATTTACCGCCCCTCCAACCTTGGAATGGGGCGGTAAATCCCCTTTCCGCCAAGGCGGTGCCGGTATTTTACCGGCATGAGCCATGGCGCTAATAGCGCCATGGCTCACCGCCTACCGTGTAATGAGGCCCATTGTGTATAGGCGCTATATAAATAACCTATCATATCATAATTCCACCAAAATCCCCAAGGTGTCCTTTGGACTCCACAAATTGGGATTTACACCACCCTGTATCCACTTGTAAACCCTGGTGAATGCATTGGACTGAGTACTGGTAACAGTAACCGATGTTGGCACTAATTCAGTGGATTTACCTCGGAATTACCGCCAAACTCATAAAGGTGCCCATTATATTCTGTGGTGTGCAAACTGTATATTGAGATGCATAGGATGTACACTGAGGGACATACACGTTGTATGCCGAGCTGTTTACATAGTGTATTAGATTAATTCATCTTAAATTACCTCTCTAACAGCACCCACACAGAAAATGGGTTTCTCTGCATACAGAATGGCTGCTAGAGAGGCCTTCACCCCATTGCAATGGGTTGGAGTGGCAAAGCGTACTTCCCAACAGCAAAACAAAATATGCTGCAACATAGTTATTTTTTAGCCTAATGGTCCAACTAAATTGTCTGTTCAGCACATGGGTCTGTCTACCTGCCTGTCTGCCTCGCTTTGTCTGTCTGCGGCTTGTTTCTCCCTATGATTTTATTTGTCATTAACATTTTCTATTGGATTAAGTATTCTTATCTAGTGATGCAAAATAATACAAACAGAGTAAAGCGCAATAGTTTCCCATTCACATTCAGCAACAAATATTCACATACATCATTTATAAAATTCCTTGAAGTGGCTAATATTAAACTATTTCCATTCCACTAGAGATATTATGCAAACAACCGTACTCCATTATGCAGTTTCCTTAAACTAATTTTTCACAACGTAATTAGATTTACAATTTACCCGAGGTATAAGAAAAAAAAAAAGAGCCTCTAGCACATTTCTGATTCCCATCTACAGAATAATTGATCTTAGTCATGTTTTTCTTTTTCCCATATAACTGAAACAATTGAACTGAAGATGATATGAATTATGACTGTTATTTTGGATTCCAAACGCAAACAAATTAATTATTCATGTTTCTTTCCATGTCTAGCAACAGCTCTCCGTATTGGACATTCTGTATTGTTTCCTTTATACCTTAACCTTTCTTGAGTGTATAAAATATGGGCTATGTAAAAACAAAGTTCATAAAAAATAAAGAATTGACTTTGAGAGTGCTGCAGGGATGTTAGAAGGGGTGGAACTGAAGAGGAGCAGCCAAAGGCAAAAGGAGGTGTGGGAGGTCGCTCCTGTTAGGCGGAAACCTGTGCAGTTCCCTCTGGGACCACTGCAAAAAATTTAGGACTACAGGCGTTGGCGGTGAACCCACTTGGTAGCAGTCTGTACCACAAAGATTCACTTGGTAGCTGTGGCTGAGCAGTCAGACTTCTCTCAAGAAAAGTTGAGCAGTATGTGGAGTATACAAAATAGGGCAATTCTTCACAGCAAGACAAGCAAACACGCAACGAGGCTTAGTGTAAAGATATCAAGGTATTTATTTATAACACAACATCTAGGGAAAACACTAAAGCAATTCACGGCAAACAAATCAAACACAATTACTCTACGAAGTAGAAAACGATCAATCCCCCTAGCAAAATATCGACAACTCTAGGTTCTACTGGTACCACTTATTTTCAGACAGAGGTGTATACCTCAACCTAGATGACACTCGAATATTAGTTAGGAAGGGAGAGAAAAAGATAGGCAGGTTATAACATCAACACAGTTCAATCCTACGCAGATAAAATGCAAGGCAGGAAGGCAAGAATCGCAATAGATCATAAAGTTCAGAGGCCAGGCCCACTCGGAGAGAGGCAAGGCGCGATGTCCCAGAAAGTCTCTAGTGGAGATGCATTCAAGTCTTTATAGCAAATTTTTATCGGCAGATTGAACCAGTTCAGAACAAAGAATGAGCAAAGCTTGGAGGCGACCCAGCGGAACGGAGAGGATGAAGACACCTCACTCGAACCGAACGAAAGGGAAGCCAGGCGGACACGGTACCTTGTTGTGGAGGGCAGCTCCGGCGGGGGTAGTTGTTCCTGGTGGTGGATGCATGTCGGGTCTTGGCCAAGAGTAGAGATGATCTCGCCGTCGAAGGAAAGTGAAATCCGGTGCACCACCAGGGAAGAGACCAGCCGCAGAGTGCTCCGTCACAAGGCACCACCTTTTGGTCGCGGTACAGGGGTAGTGGCTATCCGGTTGCCGAGGTGCTCTGCACGGGCAATTCGACCACTGCGTCCTGAGGCGAATAAAAACCAAGGGGACTGGTTGTTCCCACCAGTCAGGGGAAGAGACTCTCCGGCAGGTAGATCTCCTCTGTCGTCAGGAAGTGGTGAGTCGGCTCAGCAGGGCTCCACCGGAGGTGTTGTCGTGCAGGTCGGCTCAGCATTACCCTTGTCGGATTTTTAGGTCCTGTGGCGACTTCTGAAGATCCAGTCCCAAAAGCCCTGCTGTTATGCAGAAAAACCCCCATTCATTCAGCCTAGCTGTCAATCAACACATGCTAAGTGGTGAGCGGGAAGGCTCACCACCTGGGCTAATCACTCCAGAGTGCGACCGGAGTTGGCAAGGCAACTCGGTCCAGGGTGCCTAAACCCCCTCCCACAGCCCTGTGGTAACCCAGACAGAAGGGCACCACTTTGGAGGGTCTCTGTACAGAGGCCCGGCAAAAGTGGAACAAAGGGCTCGACCTTTGGTTTAGGAGTCACAGAGACGAACACAGACGCCATTTTGCAAACAGAGTTCTGGCAGAAAATACCACTCGATAAACCTATTTAAGATAAGTAGATCGGTGGTACGTTAGAGATTAACGAGAAAAAGTATCAATCTCCAACAATGGGACGAATCCCATAGGGTTATGTTCGGGGTCGAACATAACAAGTAGTTTCCACTGCCACCAGCCAAAACTCGACGAGGGGGGACGGGACAGTGCCCCCTCGAGTAACAGATTCAGGAGTAATCGAATTACCCCTACTAGTACGTCCACAATAAGATGGTTGGTACTAGTTCTGTTAGTAAATTTAGGTCTAGTAAAGCCAATGGTGACTTTACATGCCCGGGGAGACAATAGTCAGTCCCCGGGTATGGAGTCTATGGTGGGGGACCCGCTAGGGCGCCCCCGTGTTACGGCACGTAGGGTGCGGTGTAACACTCATAGAAAAACATATGAGACCCTATGGAGTAAAAGACCCCATAGCCCATCGAACACATTGACATTTCAAAGGAATTACAAACATGCATGTCCAAGAATGGGAGAAAACGAGTCTCACTCTAGGCAGGATGGAAAAAAACAAACTCCAGAAATCCAGCAAAGCTGCTGTGGGACTCATTAGGTTAGGAAATTCAGCCTAAACAGAGAATTCTCCCTAACACTCGCCCCCCCCAGACTAAGGGACAGGAGGATTTAATCCACTCCTGGATGAATCTCATACCTCTAGTCGATGACATACATCCTAGAGAGACCATCAGCATTTTGGTGGTGACACCCTGACCTGTGCTCAATGGTGAAATCAAACCCTTGCAGGCAGATCGACCATCTCAATAGTTTTGGGTTTCCCCCTTTCATTTGCATTAACCATCTCAAGGGTTGGTGGTCAGTCTGAATAACAAAAGTAGAACCATACAAGTACGGCCTAAACTTCTTCAGAGCCCACACGATAGCAAAGCACTCTCTTTCGATTGTTGCCCACCTTGTTTCCGGAACCTTCAGCTTGCGGCTGATGAAGCAAACGGGGTGCTCCCTACCTTTCCCATCCAGTTGACTGAGTACGGCACCTATCCCTACATTGGAAGCGTCTGTCTGCACAATGAGGTGTTGGCGGTAATCAGGAGCTCTGAGTACTGGGACTTGGCAAAGAGCCTGTTTCAGGTTTCAAAAGCCTGATTTCACTCCTCGTTCCATTTCACCTTTTTAGGGAATTTGGACGAGGAGATGACATTCAGTGGAGAAGCTATGGTCCCATAGTTCTCTATGAAATTCCTGTAATACCCAGTGAGACCTAGGAAGGCTCTCACCTGGGTTTGAGTAGTCGGTGTTGTCCAATTTTGCACTGCTTCAATCTTACTGAGCAAAGGCCTTATTTCTCCACCGCCTACCTCATGCCCAAGATAGACTACCTTACTCTGTCCAATTTGGCATTTACTCGCCTTTATGGTCAGATTGGCTTGTCCAAGAGCCTGCAAAACATCTCTCAGGTGGGTTACATGTTCTTCCCAGGAATTGCTGAACACTGCGATGTCATCCAAGTATGCCATGCAGAAGTCCTCCATCCCATTCAGAACCTGGTTTACCATCCGTTGAAACGTAGCAGGTGCATTCTTCAGTCCGAAAGGCATTACCTTAAAATGGTATAAGCCAACGGGGGTAGAAAATGCAGTTTTCTCCTTGGCATGGTCTGTCAGGGCTATTTGCCAATAGCCTGACGTCAAGTCAAATGTGCTGAGGAACTTGGCGGCGCCAAGTTTATCCACCAACTCATCTGTTCTTGGCAAAGGGTGGGCATCAGTCTTGGTGACTGCATTAAGAGCTCGATAATCCACGCAGAATCTAAGTTCTTTAGATCCGGCCTTTGGTACTAACACAACTGGGCTAGACCATGGACTAGTAGAGGGCTCTACTACCCCGAGATCAAGCATCTTGCTGACCTCACCTTTGATGTGGGTTCATACGTTTTCTGACATGCAGTATCCTCTGCTTTTGACCAGCAGACAGTCACCAGTGAGTATGTCGTGCTGGCCCCAAGGGGTCAAGCCTTGTGAAAGCGAGAACAGAGAGGCAAACTGATTCAACATAGATTTGCACTCTTCTTGTTGCTCGGGTGTCAGATTGGAGGAGAGATTCACTCCTTCAATTTTTTCGTCTAAAGGTAAGCCTCTGAGGAGATCCGGAAGAGCTTCACTCTCTTCTTCTTCCTCGGATGATGCTAGAAGCAACGCTCCTACATCAGGTCGCGAGACATATGCTTTAAGTCGGTTGGTGTGAAAGACTGTCGGAGCCTCCTTGGGATTGCCCAAGTCCACCAGATAGTTAACCTCTCCGAGTTTACCCACTACTCGGTAGGGTCCCATCCACTTATCTTGCAAGGCCCTCTGCCTTGTTGGGATCATAACGAGAACGAGCTGGTCTTGAGCGAACTCAACCATGTAAGCCTTTTGATCGTGCCAGTGCTTGACCAATGCTTGTCCAGCTTTCAAGTTATCGCTTGCTTCCGTCATCATGTGCGACATTCTCCTCCCGAGACCTATCACGTAGTCAGTCACTCTGACTGGCTTGGGGGAAGGAGCACTCTCCAACCCCTCCTTAATCAGGGCCAAAGGACCTCTGACTGGATGACCATAGAGTAGTTCGAAGGGAGAGTAACCTACTCCCTCCTGAGGGACTTCTCTATAAGCAAAGAGAAGGCATGGCAATAGTAGGTCCCACTTACGCTTAAGGGGTTCCTCTAAAGCACCTATCATGCTCTTCATGGTTCGGTTGAACCGTTCTACCAACCCATTGGTTTGTGGGTGGTAAGCCGTTGAGAACTTGTAAGTTACTCCGCAGGTTTTCCACATGGCTTTCATGTAATGGGACATAAAGTTTGACCCCCTGTCATAGATTACTTCCTTAGGAAACCCGACCCTGGTAAAAATACCAAGGAGGGCCTTAGCCACAGCCGGAGCTGTAACAGTCCTCATAGGAATTGCCTCCGGATACCTAGTAGCCCGGTCTACTACAACAAGTATAAACCTGTTGCCTGAGGAGGTTGGAGGATCAAGGGGACCAACAATGTCAATCCCTACTCTCTCAAATGGGACTCCCACAACTGGGAGAGGCATTAACGGTGCCACATTCTTGGATCCAACCTTACCAGAGATCTGGCAGGTGTGGCAGCTCCTGCAGTGTTTTTCTACTTCGGCCCCTATCTTTGGCCAATAGAAGTAGAGCGAGAGCCTTTCCTTAGTCTTCTTGAAACTCAAGTGACCAGCCAAAGGAATCTCGTGGGCTAACTGCAAGAACTGTGATCTGTTCTCTTGGGGTATTACAAGTCGTTTGTAGTCTCCAGGTGCAGACTCGGTCGGTTCACTGTAGAAGAGGCCATCTTCCCAGTGCAACCTGTATTTCCCAGGCTCTTGCCCTTCAGCCTGAGCTTCTGCCTGATGGCGAAGACCTTCCAGAGTTGAACATTCTCTCTGTCCCTTACTGAAGTCTGCCCTGCTGGGTCCACCTTCTACCAGTAAAGACTGCAGCTCAGGATGGTCAACAGGATCCAGATCTCCAATGAGTTCCTGGCCTTCCATTAGCTCTTCCTCAGAGTCTAATTCTACCACGCAGGGTTGTACCTCCCTCTCACCCTCGGCTGGAGGTGGAGTTACGGGTGTGACGTTGGACAACCGCGGGGAAGTCCTTGTCGGCTGCACTGGAATGCTGGCGGCTGGTTTCGGGATAGAAGTCTTAGGTTTCCCCTTCGCTTCTGATTTTTTGGAGACAGCGGCCGACAATTCCAGTGGAGCAGGAGTGATTTCTTTCTTCATCATCTCCTGGAGAGTACCGCGCATGGTCCTCTCTCTTGCGGGTCTGGTTAGCTCCTGTAACCATTTACTAGGAGGTCTGGGAGTATGTGATACAACTCAGAGAGTTTTCAAATCGTTACCCAACAGTACGCGTACTGGTACCTCACTCCGTATGCTGACAGGTATCTTCACAGTCATGTTGTTACACTGGATGAGAACTGGTAATTGGGGAAGCATCTGCACAGGCCCTCCAGCTAACTTGGTGAGGCGTTTGGGTGCCTTAGCAACATCCTCAGCCTGAAAAAAATGATTTATCCACCACAAATATGCTGGCCCCAGTGTCCCTAATGGCAGGAGTCTCCTGACCATTCACCTGGACACTGTCCTTATAATACTCTTTAGTATTATCGGGGATAGAATTATAGATATCTAAATTCTGTTGTTCCCACAACCCCAGAGATACTAAAGAAACGCTGGCTGAGACTCTAATGGGTTCGTCAGCTAGCAGTAGAAAGTTTCCACTTGCCATTTGGACTTCCTCCTCTGGAGCGAAGGCTAAGGAGACAAGCTGGACCCCTGAAGGTTTACCCTTACATCTGGGATCTCCTGTCACGTGGTCAGTCGAGCCACAAACAAAGCATTTACCGAATGCTTTCTGGAATGGTGGCTTGTTCTGACCTCCTTCCGGTTTGGCACCAGAAGACACACTATTCTGCTGTGGTTTTTCCAGTGGCTTACCCTTCTGGTTTTGTTTGGGGCCCTCTTTGGAATGTGAGTTATTCGAATTCTCTTTTGAGTCTTTTTTAGGCTGTTTTCCCTCGTCCTTTTTCTGAGTTGCCCCAGAATCCTTATGAGTAGCCCTGTTGGCAACCCACAAGTCAACAGCCTTAGCTAGTGCCCTGGAATCCAATTCCTTCGAATCAGCCAAGTGCTGTCTGAGCTCAGGAGAACAGGCATCATCAATAGACTCCAACATAAAAAGATTTCTCATACCTTCATAAGTGTTCACTTTGTAACCCTTAATCCATCCCTCTAAGTTTTTCAACCCTTCACTCACCCAGGTAGCCCAAGGGGTACCATCATGCTTTTTGAGGGTTCTAAACCTCTTAAGATACTGGGAAGGGGTCTTCCCGAATTTAGCTATCAAAGCTAGTTTCACACTTTCGTAATCCGTCTTATCCGCCTCCCCCAACTCCATTACCACATCAGTCGCAACAGGAGGGAGCCTAGGGAACAACCAGGGAAGCAACGCATTCCCGGTGATGTCCTGGAGCCCATGATTGTATTCAAACAGTTTCAGCCAATCCAACACATCCAATCTCGGTTCATACATACCCACTAATTCCTTCGGCATCCTGGGTCTTTTGGGACTGGAGCTCCTAGAGGAACCAGAGGAGAGAGAAGCATTTTCCATAGACAACTTTTTCATCTCTAATTCGTGATTAAGTTCTATTTCTCTGAGTCTCAACTCAGCTTGCTTCTGCTCAGCCTGGGCATTCATCCGTCTGAACTCGAGTTCTTGGTTTCGTTCAGATTGAGCCAAGAACCGTTTGTATTCTAGTTCGAGCTTCATTTTTTCAAGTTCAAAATAAGCAGGGTTCCTTGTGGGACCTGGTATGGGCCCCGTAGGCACAGCTGGTAAGGCAGGTAGAGGAGCGGGGGAGACAGTTTCGTTAGCCTCTCCGTCCTCATCAGCCTCTTCATCGCTATCATCAGAATTACGATTCAGATCAACACCATTGCTGTCGTCTACATTCGCTGGGGAGATTGGTTCCTCTGAACCAGTACCCAGACTTTGGTTCGCCAGCAATCTCTCTATTAGTTCTAACTTCTTGCCTCTTACAGAAAGATCTGCTTGCCTACAGAGAGCTCGCAAACTCTCAGTATTTTCACCTGACAAAGACTCTTGACTGTAAGTTTCCATCGTAGACATGTTTTTTGAAAGTTGCTTTTTGTGCAAAGTTTTGTGGTTAGTTATCCTACAGTGTCGAAAAGCACTATAAAATGTATACTCGATACAAATCCCACCACTGTACACCAGTGTTAGGCGGAAACCTGTGCAGTTCCCTCTGGGACCACTGCAAAAGATTTAGGACTACAGGCGTTGGTGGTGAACCCACTTGGTAGCAGTCTGTCCACACAGATTCACTTGGTAGCTGTGGTTGAGCAGTCAGACTTCTCTCAAGAAAAGTTGAGCAGTATGTGGAGTATACAAAATAGGGCAATTCTTCACAGCAAGACAAGCAAACACGCAACGAGGCTTAGTGTAAAGATATCAAGGTATTTATTTATAACACAACATCTAGGGAAAACACTAAAGCAATTCACAGCAAACAAATCAAACACAATTACTCTACGAAGTAGAAAACGATCAATCCCCCTAGCAAAATATCGCCAACTCTAGGTTCTACTGGTACCACTTATTTTCAGACAGAGGTGTATACCTCAACCTAGATGACACTCGAATATTAGTTAGGAAGGGAGAGAAAAAGATAGGCAGGTTATGACATCAACACAGTTCAATCCTACGCGGATAAAATGTAAGGCAGGAAGGCAAGAATCGCAATAGATCATAAAGTTCAGAGGCCAGGCCCACTCGGAGAGAGGCAAGGCGCAATGTCCCAGAAAGTCTCTAGTGGAGATGCATTCAAGTCTTTATAGCAAATTCTTATCGGCAGATTGAACCAGTTCAGAACAAAGAATGAGCAAAGCTTGGAGGCGACCCAGCGGAACCGAGTGGATTAAGACACCTCACTCGAACCGAACGAAAGGGAAGCCAGGCGGACACGGTACCTTGTTGTGGAGGGCAGCTCCGGCGGGGGCAGTTGTTTCTGGTGGTGGATGCACGTCGGGTCTTGGCCAAGAGTAGAGATGATCTCGTCATCGAAGGAAAGTGAAGTCCGGTGCACCACCAGGGAAGAGACCAGCCGCGGAGTGCTCCGTCACAAGGCACCACCTTTTGGTTGCGGTACAGGGGTAGTGGCTATCCGGTTTCCGAGGTGCTCTGCACGGGCAATTCGACCACTGCGTCCTGAGGCGAATAAAAAGCAAAGGGGACTGGTTGTTCCCACCAGTCAGGGGAAGAGACTCTCCGGCAGGGAGATCTCCTCTGTCGTCGGGAAGTGGTGAGTCGGCTCAGCAGGGCTCCACCGGAGGTGTCGTCGTGCAGGTCGGCTCAGCGTTACCCTCGTCGGATTTTTAGGTCCTGTGGCGACTTCTGAAGATCCAGTCCCAAAAGCCCTGCTTTTATGCAGAAAAAACCCCATTCATTCAGCCTAGCTGTCAATCAACACATGCTAAGTGGTGAGCGGGTAGGCTCACCACCTGGGACAATCACTCCAGAGTGCGACCGGAGTTGGCAAGGCAACTCGGTCCAGGGTGCCTAAACCCCCTCCCACACCCCTGTGGTAACCCAGACAAAATGGCACCACTTTGGTGGGTCTCTGTACAGAGGCCCGCCAAAAGTGGAACAAAGGGCTCGACCTTTGGTTTAGGAGTCACAGAGACGAACACAGACGCCATTTTGCAAACCGAGTTCTGGCAGAAAATACCACTCGATAAACCTATTTAAGATAAGTAGATCGGTGGTACGTTAGAGATTAACGAGAAAAAGTATCAATCTCCAACAATGGGACGAATCCCATAGGGTTATGTTCGGGGTCGAACATAGCAAGTAGTTTCCACTGCCACCAGCCAAAACTCGACGAGGGGGGACGGGACAGTGCCCCCTCGAGTAACAGATCCAGGAGTAACCGAATTACCCCTACTAGTACGTCCACAATAAGATGGTTGGTACTAGTTCTGTTAGTAAATTTAGGTCTAGTAAAGCCAATGATGACTTTACATGTCCGGGGAGACAGTAGTCAGTCCCCGGGTAGGGAGTCTATGGTGGGGGACCCGGTAGGGCGCACCCGTGTTACGGCACGTAGGGTGCGGTGTAACACACATAGAGAAACATATGAGACCCTATGGAGTAAAAGACCCCATAGCCCATCGAACACATTGACATTTCAAAGGAATTACACACATGCATGTCAAAGAGTGGGAGAAAACGAGTCTCACTCTTGGCAGGATGGAAAAAAACAAACTCCAGAAATCCAGCAAAGCTGCTGCGGGACTCACTAGGTTAGGAAATTCAGCCTAAACAGAGGATTCTCCCTGACAGCTCCCCCCAATTAATATTGCACCAATTGAGATTTTCTAGCAGAATGACATGGGGAAAATATATGGATCGGGGTTCAAAGACTGAGGTAGAAATGTTCGAGGGAGAAAAGACCACAGATTATTTTTCCGAAATAACCTTTGTTTTTTTTCTCCCCTGAACATTTCTGACTTGGCCCACACCCGTACCCACAACCATACCCCTAACCACACCCACACCCACACCACTACCCACACCCCCACCAAACCCCCTACTTACCTTGCTGCCGACTTGCTATGTTCCTGCAACGCCTTTTCACTTTCACTTCTGTGATCGGGAACCGCTGCCGCAGAGTCCAATCCTTATTGAACATTGTTTGTTTTTTTTGGGATGGCTTCAAGGGACATACCCGCAGCTGCTTGATTTGGTCAAACTTTTTGGCCGTTCGGAATTTTCGAACGGCCGAAATTCAGACAAATCACGCATTCGGGCTTCTCAACTCAGTCATTTTGGCTGATTCCAGAAAATATAAGTAGGACGCATCGCAAAGCGCACAGGAATCAAACAAAAGCCGGATGTGACAAAGGTTTCCCAGCACCTGTGTAAGTATTTTGACAGGTGCCAATCATAGAGGTTCCCTCAGGGCCAAGAATATGCACAAAATTAGGTCAGGATGGAAGTTCACGAAAGTATGCATAAGGATATCTTGGGAAGGTTCAAAAAGTCCAAAGTAAACAGTTCTTGCTAAGACAAGGTCTTGGTCCTTCCTAGTGGCTTTTACAAGCAAAGACAAAAGTGGGAGTAGGTTCTCAGTGTCCCAAATCAATCTTAAAGGAATGAAAAGGCTTTCTCAAAGTATAATTGTTTCAGTGCATAGCAAAGCCTCATTATCTGATAATCTCCTTGGCGATGAACATCCATCGTTAGCGTGGGGAAACCTACTCCAGAGACTCAAGTGGGCATAGGAGTCTGATGGTTGATTCTGTGTTGCGTGCCAGCTGGAGCTGGCCTTAAACTAATGTCTGAAGTCAAAGGTAGACAGAAGGCCACTGTCAGGCCTTTACATGGCTCTCCATCTCCTTCCCTCAGTGTACTGGTTCTACAGCATCCCAACAAAAGCACTCACTGTCCTCCACAATGTATCTCCACAAGTTAATAGCTGGATAACCATTTTGGTCTTTCAGTTTCTCCTTGGTATTTTTCTCTCTCTTTCAGATCATCTTCGTCTCTGTTCACCCCTCGGCTGTTAATAATCTGAACCATCCAGCTCACTGTCTCCATGTTGCTCTTAATTACAGCCCTGTCTTTCTCTGCCCTCCCGTTACCCACCTCTCTTAAATCTCCTTATCCCCTCTCCAGTTGGCCTGCGTCTTCCTCAATCCTCTCTTGGGTCCTGTTTCTTGCATTCTCACCTCAGCCTTCCTTTCATCTCCCCAGCTCCCAAATATGCTCCTACACTGCTCTGCTGTCTCCTTTAAACAATCACAGTCCCACAGAGACTTCCAGACATTTATAATGGCTATACCTTGCCCCCTGGAGGCCACATCTGCTAGACCATCTACATCTGTGTGTTATTATTAGCCTCTGTTTCATGTTGGGGGATATTAGTAAGTATGTGCCTTTACTGCCACTTTGCCAGCCCTGCTCTAATTTATTCTTCTAAGCGGACCAAGCCTTCTTTCAGGTCAGTGGCCATCTTGCTTTTCCAAATGCCCAAGAATTTAAGCAGAACGGGTATTGCCGTTGCTGCAGAGATCCATAGGGCCTCATTGTAAGTTACCAGCACCTTTTCCTGACCGGCTCACTTCAAGTCTGCCAAATGCAGCACTGAACAAATGGTAGCACCGGGATGTCAGGCGGCACTAACAGTAATACAAGGTTGCTCGCAACCCATGGGAAGCACCAGCATGTTAGCAGCATGTTACCAGCAACCTCATAATGAGGCCCTATAAAGTCTTCTTCTGTATATGGCACTGCTCCTGGGATAAGAGGAACACATGTTCTTATATACGCAGCCAATCGTGTACCTGCCCTCCCCCGAGGAACTGTATTCACTCATTTAATGAAATACAACCTTTTAAACTCTCTGGCTACCTTGCTCATGTTACACAATTTCAGCATTGGTACCTAAAGGCAGAACACTTGGTGACAGAGGTCTCACTCTTAGGTTACTACTTCTGTTACTACTTTGTTTCTGCTCCTGCTTATAATTTTGGGGGTTTACCAATGTAATTAGTTCTTTGCAGCTTGGGGGGGTCCCTGCTAAAGGGATAAGTTTACTTTTGGGTCCGGAGAGGCTATTCCCGGCCACATGAGAAGTGTGTAGTGGGGTAAGAAAGCAAGGAGGTATTCCCTGCTCCACGCCCAGGCCCAGAATATCTTATTGGACAGCAGGACTCTAATAGCCCACCTGAATTAGTAGTGGGTTGTCTCTCAGGATGTGCCATTGAGGTTGGACTGTTAGTACTTCAAAGTCCGGTGGCCACTGCCAACA
Source organism: Ambystoma mexicanum (assembly GCF_040938575.1). Taxonomy (NCBI): domain Eukaryota; kingdom Metazoa; phylum Chordata; class Amphibia; order Caudata; family Ambystomatidae; genus Ambystoma; species Ambystoma mexicanum. The sequence goes on from NC_090923.1 coordinate 195,594,072, forward strand.
CCCCACAGGCCCAGCAATTCACCTTCTCCTATGTGATGGAGCATCACCTTTCACCCCAAGGGGTAGGTAGGCCACTTTATCACAAAACTAAACAATGAGAGAAGAAAGTTAGAAGTGAAACGTATTGAGAGAGGGGGGAAACAATCATGAGGGGTTAGGTCAGGAAAGAAACAGATTTCAATGTTTAATTGTGAACTGGGTGACCTCCAGCCCTTTAAAATGAGTAGCAATACCCTTGAGATGGATGGGGATACAGACTTTATTCATAGATCAATAATCGAAATGACTCAGGTAGTTGGCAAAAAAGGATAACTGTTTTAATATCAATTATCCAAAACAGGGAGTACAACGGACATCAACAGACGTCTCAGCGCAAATTCTCTCAATGCATCTTAGAAAAATGCATTCTTTTATAGCAAAAAATCATCACACGTGATGTCAACCTACGTATTTACTAACATCATCCTACATGGCAAACTACAAAAACCTATTGGAGAAAGTGATAGGGTCTAAAGGTATATCTAAGTATATGTTCTATACTAGTATGGGACAGTGAAAGAAAGTGATTGGTTTCTTAACATCAGGTGGGCAACTAAGCCCTCCCCTTAAACAGGTCAGTATGAACATCACTAAATACACAACGTCCTATTAGCTACACAAACGATAGGACCCTTGATTACGTGATCTCCTACAATGGTTGGCAATCTAAACTTCATCAGTACTTTTCCTCCTACGATAGCAGCACGCAGGCTGAGCTTCCAGGTGCTGGTGAGCTTGTCTTAACCATAGCTTCCCACCAATTAGCATATGCATCTATCATCACCTCGATGGTCTTCTGTCAATTAGGACTTTGAACTTGTCCCTGGGAGTGTTCTTAGCTCTGGAAAATTCAGGGGAGTGAAGGCACGCTCTGCCCTCAGGCATAAGTGTGACCATCATGTTCGTCCAACTTCATCCTTCCACGTGACTGAAGACCACAAAATCGAGCCTCTTGTGTATTAAACAATGCTATTTTCTAATAGACCTCTGATGCCTTCCTTGTTTTGGTCATGCCTTCTGAACAGGAGTTTTGTTCTTTCATACGATTTGTATCCAATGTCAGCTCACCCCATACTGATAAGACCTTGGCTTCTTGGCTTGGCTTCATGTCTCATCCAGCCTTGCCTTTCTGAGATTCACTTTGTAATTCATTTGTTTTCTTACTGCGCCACACTGGAAAAAGAGGCCTTCCTTTTTTAGCTCAGCTCTGCTATAGTTTATAGTGGAAACATCCAATCTTTACTCACTTATGCATATATGTATGTGTTGGCGCATGCCACAATCTATTCACTATAAAACTAGCCTCAAGAATACTTTGGCCCTCATTACGACCCTGGCGGAGTGGGTTTACGCCAGCGTTATTCGCGGCGGACCCGTCCGCCCTACTACGAGTTCCCGTAGCGCCATGGAGCCTTTCTCCGCCTGGTTTTTCCGGGCGGAGAAATCCATGGCGCTACGGGACCTTGTTGTTAATTACGCCACCGTATTTTACGGTGGCGTAATTAACGCCTTCCCCACTCCCATTATACCCTATGGGGCAAAAATGGGAATGGGGAAGGGTAAAATGGGGATTGGGGATTTACCGCCCCGCCAAGGTCGGAATGGGGCGGAAAATCCGCCAACCCCCATGGCGCTATCGGCAGCTTTCCGCCGTGCTCCATGGTGCATTTTGCACCGCGATTTCCGCCAGGGTCGTAATGAGGGCCTTTGTCTGCTTGCGTTTCTTTGCATCTGTACACATGTAAACTTGCATGATATCTTCATCAGTTTTGTGGCATAAGCTTCTTCACCTTGGTCCCTCAACGCCACCTATCCTTGATACTTTTTTGATGCCTTATAGAATATCTGCATCCTCTTGTCTCTGCATCTCTTCTGTGCACGTCAGCTCAAATCTGCATGACATCACCATTCGCCTTGGCCATTCACTTGCTCTGCTTCTTCTGGGATTTCATTCAAATGGCCATCATATTGTCTCATATACAAGTAAGGATTTCTCAATGGGAACCTTGCTTCCAGGATTCTCCTTGGTATCGGTATTCTTAGTGGCATCGCACGTGTCTCACACTCTGGTTCCCAGCTTATAGGTACTATGGGCAAAGTGGTTGAGGTGGGGGTACTTGGCTCCTTCTCTACAATTGGTCAAGAACAAAATAGAGTGGCTGATCATCGAAAGCTTGAGCAGAGAGACAGATAGACGTGTGAAGTTGATCAGTAAATTGTGAAAAAGGGAGACCCATTTGGAATCACCAGCAATTTTAAGCTATGCGAAGGAATAATAGAAAAGAGAGGAATGGTATAGGAAATTAATAATAAAAGGCCTGGACTGAGTCTTATTGAACCCTGGAAATAAAGGGAGAGTATGACAAGTGTCACTAGCCCTATAAAAAGACTAGGAGCCATTAAAGTGATAAGACGAGGATCAGGAAAGTGCTGAGACAGAAAAGAAAAGACTAGAGTATATAATGATCCGCTGTGTCAAAAGTGGCAGATAAGCCCAAATGCATACGATGAGTGGAATGCTTTCGAACGATGGAAGTATGATGATTAGTCAAGTGCAGAAGAGCAGTTTCAGTAGAATGGGCTGGAAGAAAACCAGATTGCCGGGGAGGATAGAGTGAATTAGTATCAAGATAGAGAGATAGTTGAGAATAACAAGCATGTTTGAGAAGTTTGGAGAGCAAAGGTAAATGAGAATTTGGACAATAGTTTGAGGGATGGGATAGTCAAGAGAACATTTTTATGAACTGACAGTATAGTAGCATGAGTAAAAGGAAGAGTACAACAACAGCATAGAGATAAGAGATGATAGGAAAAGTAATGTAAGGCAAAATATGCAACTATGCTAAGCAGAGGACTACATGTAACGTCATAGAGATGTGTACAGCAGGAGAAAGAAGAAGAACAAGAGGAAGACTTTAAAGGGAGGAAGGGGGAGAAACATGAAGAAAGGAACAATGCAATGTATCAACTTTGTAGGTAAAGTAGGAAGCAAAGTCAAAGACAGAGAGTAGGTAGTTCTGGGTAGGGTTGTAGGTACAGGAAGCCAGAGGATTATTAAGAAGGGAACACAATCTTCATGGGTTTGGGGAGACAGTTTTGATGAGAGATTAATAACGAGGTAATGTGGCATAAAATATATTGACATCATAAGAAGAGCACAAAGAAGACATTGTAGCTGGATCAATGGGCGAGTAGGATTTCCTCCAGGACCATTCCAAGTTGCATAAAGAGTTGCAAGAAGAAAGAGTCAGCCAAGGTTGAGGAAAGGGAACAAGCAAAGAGAAATGGTGCACAAAATAAAGAGAGGATGGCATACCAGTGTGCTGAAGAGTATAATAAGTCTATAATAATTCTCATGATGAAGAACGGTGGAATCAGCAAGCAGTAGAACAGATTGGTGAACTTCCAAAGTGAACAAAAAGGAAGAATTAGGAGAAGAGAGGTAATTGGAGAAAGGCAAACACAAGTGATCTGCAGATATGAAAGCAAATGCAGTAAACATAGAGACAAAGTGTAATTAGAGAAAATAAGATGTGAGAGGGAACGATGGAGAGTTGAGTTAGATTAAAGTAATAAATGATTGCAAAAAATGACAGGGCAAATTAGTGATGTGAAGATGGAGATCAACGTCACCAATAACAAAGAAAGGAGAATTGGAAGGTAGAAGGTAGGTCAATAGAGTCTCAATATCATAAAGAAAGGACAAAACGGGAACCAAAGGAAGGAGAAATCAAGGTATTGAAAGAAAGACAATACCAGAAGAGATGAAGTAGTTTGAAAGATCGTAAGAGATGCACATCTCACTAACAGAGAAGAACTGTATATTGAGTCAGATAAAAACATTACAAATAGCATGGCATGGTACAGAGCATGCATCCCTGTGAACGACTGAGGCTGTAGGAAAGAAATAAGTAGCAACTGAAGTGTAATGTTATCATGCTCTCTAGAGCAAAGGAATAATAACTTGTGAATATATTTGTCTCAGGTCAATATTTGGATTTTCATTATTAAGCTATTCTTAGTTTTTCTCCAAGACATTTCATTGCAAACCTTTGGAGGACAGCATGTCTATGTTTTTTTCTAAGGGTTATTATACAGTGATCAACCACCCAAAAATGTTAGCACAGCACTCAATATTATAGTTATGTTGGTTTCAAATTGTAAATCAGTTTAATCAGAGAGTAAAGAATTGACGGGGAGATTAAGTTATTTGAATCATAAAATGTCTTCTGCTAGCAAGTGATGCTGTTTATATGTATGATGTGTCGACACATTCACTTAAAATACTTAGAGCATGCCAACTGGCATTGATTAAAAAGCCATTCCTAAATAATGACATGACGTAGGCTGGCAAAGCTGGTAATCCAACTCTAAGACGACAATGAATTAATGACGCCCTTTAAAAATTGATGTTGCCATTGTTTAAGTTAAAAAAACAAAGCCAGCTTCAAGAACATCTGTTTATGTTTGGGTGCCAGAGACTCCCATATATACTTCATGATATCTCCTCCAAACATTTCAAAGATACTAATATATTGCAAGAGAACACCTGCTTATTGAAATATGTGCTTATTTGTCCATCAGGCTTAAGATAAAAGCTATTGGTTGAATATTTTACATACATTTTGGTGTTCATAATTGACAAATAACACAACGCCCAAAAATCTGCTTAGCTCAATCTGATATGATGTTTGCCTGTTTAGTTTCTACAAAATCTCTTTGGACATTTACCTAAAGATCAAGTGCATCAACAACATCTTAAGCACTAATTGAATCCACAACATCCATCGATGTTAGCGCTGTCTGTCCCTGATCCAAGAAAGGATGCAAAGCACCTATCTGAAGCTACACCTAACAAAGTCCAAATTCATTCTTCTAGAAAACCCCACTATGTATGCCCAAGCTCAGGATTGGCTGATTTAAATGAAGCACAACAGATACACCCATCAACTCTCCCCAGTACAAAATCCCTCAGCTTTACCATTAACTGTCACCTCTCACTCAAAATGACATTGTCAAGCAGACCAAAGCAAAATGGTACAAGCTTGTCCTCCTCTGCCAGGTTAAGCCTTAAATCCCTGCCTGTAGTTTAAGAACAGTTGTCCAAATCCTGGTGATCTCCAGCCTAGACGGTGGCAACACCTTACTCATATGATTCCAATATGCAACCTTAGTCCTTCTGCAGGCTGTCAGCTTCAGTACAGGGCAAAGGAAATTGGACCACATCAGGCCCATCCTCAAGGAGCTGCACTGTCTTCTCTGTCCAGCAGGCATCATGTTCAAGATAGCAAAACAAAGGAGTTGATGGCTGAAAGGTTTAGAATTAATTTTAGACTATCGTTCTTTTCCTGCCAAGCCATTACAAAAGGGGAAATAACATATGCAAATCAGGATTAGTCCCACCCCAAAAGGGGCAGAACAGCCCGACCTGCTCTGCCACATCCCTTCTGCACAACACCACAAGCATCCCAAACATGTTTCAGCCTTGTTGGGCCTCACCAGTGAGAAGTAGCTTGGGTCTCTAGGCCCAGCAGGCACAGGACCCACATCTGGGCATGCACATTCCACTCAAGGTGACTACAGACAAACAAAAGAGGTGATGGCTGGAAGGTTTAGATTTAATATTAACCTCTGGCGTTGCTCTGAGCAACCCTCCAAACCACTGTACTTCACATGCCAAACCATTACAAAAGGGGAATAACCATATGCAAATTACGATTAGTCCCACCCCAAAAGAGACAGAACAACTCGATCTGCAGGATCACATCCCTTCTGCAAGAGACCACAAGCATCCCCAAACATGTTTCAGCCTTCTTAGGCCTCATCAGTAGCTTGGGTATCTAGGCCCACAGGTATAACACCCACGTCTGGGCATTCCCGTCTCACTCGGGGTGACTACAGCAAAACAAAAGAGGTGATGGCTAGAAGGTTTAGAATTAATCTTAACCTGGCATTGCTCTGCCCAACCCTCCAGAACATCGTTCTTTGCCTGCCAAGCCATTACATATTCAAGATAGCATGCATCACCCACAAAGCAGGCACACCTATAACACCATTCTACCTGGCAATAAACTGATGCCAGCACAACACCAGAAGCCATAATATAACATAACCAGAACAGAAACAAAGAGCTGCAAGAGGGAAATAACAAGACACAGGCCTTTTCCTACTATGCAGCATGTTCTATGGAACAAGTTCTGAATGAAGATACCATTATAATTGTTTTTTTAAACCACACTTAAGACCAAAGAGATTTCTAAGCACCGACCCAGGATTCAAACCTGTGTTACTCTGTGTTGTCTTTCTTCCAAGAACAGCACGTTGCCACTAAGCAATACTACATGTGCCTGATGTGACTGCCCCCTTCCAAAGTGCACTTCAGAAAGGTACCTGAAGACCCTCCTCTTCAAAGAACATCTCTCCAATTACTGAACACTCCACTCACTCCTTCTACCCCACTGGATCTTTCCCGATCCCACCCATCCTAGCTCCTCTTCCACCACTCACCTTATCTTTAACATGCTGGTATAGAAGTATAGTCCAGCGGTTAAGGTGAGTATTAAGTTCCATAGGAAACCCGAACATTGAATTGCTAATAACTTTTGACTTGCTTTATGGATGAGGCTATTTTACAAACAAAATGTTTGTCAAGGGCCCCCAAGATTGGATATTTTGGGAAAGATGTGTTAGAAAATTAAAAGTTATTAAGAAACCAAAAGAAATGCTGTTTTCAGCCTACTCCCAGTCATTTTCCCGTAAAGAAAAAGTCTAAATTTCTGCGCAGTGCAGGGCAAAGACCGCCGGACAGAATTTGGCCAAATAAGAAACAACTTGGGCACAAAGTGTTGACTCGATTTCTGGAAGGGGTCTGTGGTTATTCTGTCAAGTCGTTTTTTTTAAATATTTGACTGGGAAGAGAGTGCCGCCTTCTCCATAACATTCTAGATATACCTTGGCCACTCAAGGCACAAGAGAGGCAGAGAGGCTTTTCAGAATTGAAAAAACAGCAGTGTTCCCAAAAGATATCATTGCTAAACACTTTTGGCTTGTTGGATGGATTTGGATGACATTTTCCCAACTGAAATATTGTCATGTGTCCGTCCACCCACACCCCAACCCGAACTGTACATTATGCTAACAATATGTTATAAAATGAAAAAGTTATTAAGAAAACAAAACACCACAGTTCTCCGCTCATTCATTTTCCCCGTAAAGAAAAGGTGCAATTTTTTAACAGTCGTAGCGAGAGAACCCATGGACAGATTTCGACCAAATAAGAAACAACTTGGGCACAACGCGTTGACTTAATTTCCTTGACTGGTTTGGGGTAAGTGTTTTTCTAAATGTTTGACCGAGACCTGGATGTGCCCCCTGTTCCTTAAAACCTTTATATATATTGGCATTGGTGCTCTGTAGCAGAGTAGCCGAGAGTCTTTTCAAAAATCAAAAGTCCCCATTTGTTTTTTTGCTTGATGCAAGTGATTCCCTCAATATTACCAGGAGAAGCCACAAATGAAAGAACTGAAAATGCTATTTGGAGGAAGAAAAAGGATGCCATCAAACTTTGGAATGAACTCTCCATGGCCTTACAGAGTTCAATAAAGTTCTCGACATCCTAAAGAGACTCAAAACTCTTCTGTTTATGTAGTCACTCCCAGATGAACACTGATTGTTTTGAATGACAGTGCTTAGATGGCCTGTCCATAGGCATTATAGCGATACCAATAGCAATAGCAACAGCAATAGCAATCACATAAGGCTAGGAGTGGGAAAGAAGACACCATGTCAATTTGGATATTTGGGGGGTGGGTTAAGGAGCCAGTTACAGTTAGAAAATGTTGGGGAAGAACACAGGAATCTCAACAGATTACTGCAGTAATGCCACAAGAAGCGCACCAAAAGAAATGTGTGTCACACAAAGTGATGAGTTATAGGGGGAAAAGGGAGGAAAAAGGCAATTGAGTGGCGGGAGGGCACCTGAAAAAAGGAAAGGGGAAACATGTTGAGTGCCTGTGAGGACTTGGAAGACTATATAATTCTCAGCAATGTTTCCCTTTTTTGCCACAATCGAGTAAGAACCCAATTAAGGAACCAATTAAGAAACTACAAGGACAACTGGTTGCGTGAGTTGCGGTGGGTGGACCATGTGGTCTGTCCACTGTGCCAAGACCAGGAAGCCCCAAGCAACTTGTAACAATTGTTAAAGGAAGTCATAAATGCTGCGCTTTAAGAAATAAGTGATGTTCAACTTGGAAGAAGGGAACCCTGAATTCCTGTTGAACATTGTGCTATTTGAACCGCAAGGAGAAGCGCTTTTGAGCTTGGGGAAGGGAAACCTGAGCTCCTGTTGAAATCTATAACAATTGAACCTTGAGGAGAAGATCTTTTGACCTTGGAGAAGGGAACCCAGAGCCCCTGTTGACTATTATGAACCAATTGACGGTCGTGGGCAAGTGCAATAAGCTTGAGGAAGGAAACCCTGAACTCTTGTGGAACTTTATGAAATTAACGGAACATTGTACGTCAAGAAAACGTGTTTTTTGGAGTTGGGGACGAGAATATCAAGGCTAGATGAATTAGCTGAAACAAGCATATACTGGAAAAGTATCCTTAACTTGGGGAGGGAGCCAGACGTAGCTCCATATTTGTTTTTGGACACTGTTTAGTTAACTAAGAACATCCTGACACTGTGTTTAGTATCAGACGTGATGGCAAGCATAGGTTTTGACACATACAGCTTTTTGGTTTGGATTTTCAGACACAGACGTTTGTTAGTTTATTTAGGTTGAGAAAACCCAACCTCAGTTATAGGGCAAGATAGGCAATAAACCAACCCAAAACTTTCAATAACGTTTTTAAGAAACTGTTAATCTTCTTGTCTGTGTCATCTCTTGATACCATGCCAGTCTCAAAGCACTTTTGAAAAAATAAAACACTGGAAGGACTCACACAAAATGAGCAAAAGCACGCTTTCGGGCATGCAAGTTTGGTGCAAATCCATCCTGCCATTTGGGCTGTAGCTACAACCAAAATGCTGTCCCAATTCAAGTCTGTAGAGAATTTGAAACATTTTGGACTCACCCTTGAACGTTTCTCTCCCTTAACATAATCGCTGTAAACTTTGCAAGAATATTCAGTCAGGTCTGTATTGTTTTTTACAAGATTCGTCAAACAACGCCAAAGTTATAAGCTGGTTAAAAACTATTCTTTACCTACCCTGACCCCCCTACAAATGTGCACCTCCTTGACAAAACCACACCAAACACAGTAAACATTTTCAAGGTCAGGTCTATATTGTTGTCACAATGTTTTGTGTGTATTAGATGAACGGCACCAAAGTAATAAGCTCTTTGCTGTCTCCGTAAGGTATGCATACATTATATTCACTGAAAAAACTTCTGGTTAGAAAACAGTTAAGATGAACAATACATTGCAACAACACCTTTCAAATTCACTGACGATAACTTAGTTAAAGAGACGTTAAAGAGAGAATTTACCATAATAAAACCCTTGAAATTCGGCACACAATTCAGGCAAAGCCACCTTAACTACTCGCCCTGCTGTTGCGCAGTGTATGCCCCCAATGATGACATCAGAGATTACATCACTGATGACATCACTGGTGACTTCATAAATTACATCATATATGCCATCACTGATTGCATCACTGATGGCATCAGACATGTGATGACTCATTATGTATGTTAAAATATTTGTGGGTCCCTCTCTTGTTACATATGTTATTTAAGTATACTTAATAACAATAAGAACCTGACACAGACCTAGAGATAGGTACACATGTTTGATATTGCTTGTACAACATTAATTTGAAAGATTTATAAAAGAATGACATTTTAAATATGAATATGTAATATTTTAGAAATATCTTTAATTTCATTTAATAGCAAGCATTTACAATAGTCCATTGCATAGAATGTACCTGATTGTGGCAAATGTACTTTAGATATTTGAAACATAATAATATGTATATAAAGTAATACAAACATGATAATAGGAATAGTTAGAACTAGAAACATGTTGATCCTGAGTTTTAGGAAAATGCTAAATGTACAGATTTACATTTTCTATTGTGCCTACTATAAAAATAGTATATGCACGTATTGTTTTCTAAATAAGAAGTGTTAAAAAAAAACATATGTAAAACAAAGTGCATGCACTAATGTATTGGGATCTATTATAAGAATTCTAAACATGGATAATCTAAAAAAAATGATGAATGCTACATAATTACATATATACAAAAGTAAGGAAGCTTAGAAATTGAAGATTTACTTTTTGACATGTAATTGGATTTATATTACTTTCATTTATTTCTATTATAAATTAATTATGACTGTGTAATTCACTCTAGCAGATGGCATGCCAAAGGAAATTCATCTTTACATACTATACTAATTGTTGTTCTACTCATTTGTGTATTTACTTTATAAGTAATTGTGGACCATACACTAAATTTAAAGAAATTACAGTAAAATAAATGTACTTTGAAAATATGTATAATTCTAATTATAATTGTTAATTTATAACGCGCTTAATACCAACGAGTGGTTTCTAAGCGCGGGATCGGGAACCTGTACTGCGCAGTGTTGTCACACTTCCAAGACAAGCACCTTTCCCCAGAGCTAACCTCCTCCTCCTATATATTTTATGTAAAAGAACATAGTCCTAAAATTTGAAAATAGAATTAATGTAATCAGTTCTTTTATCAGTCAAGTCATACATGAAGTTACTTCTGATGTCATCAGTGATGTAATCAGAGTCATCATATATTATGTAATTAGTGATGTCATCATTGATGTCATATGCTGTGCAACAGGGGGCAAGTAGTTAAGGTGGCTTTGTCTGTATTGTCTGCCGAATTTCAGGGGTTTTGCTATGTTACATTTTCACCTTAAAGTCTTTTAGGGAATCTATACATAGCTAACCACAATAGGATGGGCCACAACTTCATACAATCTGCAATAAAGGGCACTCCCAGTTTGTTATGAATTGTGAACACAGTAACAGACTGGCCCCAACCCTCACCTTATCTATAACCCTCAGAGCGCATCTTCGGCGTACAACACTCCATTGATTCCACGTCAGGATTCTGGGCTATAAATCCCATACATTCATACATATGTGCAAAATTGCTGTAATATTTGTATTTATGTTTAATACATTTAATTTATAACATGTAACTAATTGGTAGTTCACTTGATCCATGTACTGTCTAATTATAATACAGTATTCTATCAAGTGCCTCAATTAGAATAAAACTATGGGTTGCTCCAAAAGTTCAAGAGTGGAATTAAAAATGTGCTAAATTTTGAGGATTGTTTTTCTGTGAAGTTAAACGATAGCGCTAACCATCTATGAAGCTGAAACTATTCACATAGGGATGGAAGATATAGGGGATGGCAAATGTGGAGTGATGCACAGCCTCCAGACGTTGTTTTCCTTTTTTTGTCTTCTCACCCATGTCTATTCTCAGGCCTATGTACTTCCCCCCATCGCTGCCCCTTTCCACCCAAACCACGCCCATTCCAGACTCTTTTACAATATTGTCAATCAGCTCTATGTCTCACAGGCTCATCAGCAAGTCAGTGGTGTGCAGCTCATTGACACTAGGGGAAATAGGACCTCACAGGGGGGTCAAACATTAACACCCTTTAAGAGGTCCTTTCACATCACTACCCATCCCTGGAAGCCTAACTGGCAGGTGTAGACCTATTGCTTTGTTCCTTTTTGTGTTTTGTTAACCAGATTGCCTTGTTTTTGGTGCTGGTTTTGTTTGGGATTTTTTCTAATCTGATAGCCTTAATGGAGACTGTGTAGAAGATGAAGCATCTATAGGGGCTGTGAGCTGATTGGATTTCTGCCATACACTGACCCCACTACAACCCACAAGGATACACAATGCCACCATTAACAATGTTCCCACAAACACTGTCACTCCCCACATGCAGGCACCCAAACACTCACACCGCATACATACTGCCAGCAATACACTGCCCTCACAAACAGCCCACAAACACTAACCCTGCCCTCAAACACATGGCCCATTCACACACAGGCACACACTGCTTCCAAATGCACATTGCCCTTCGCACACACAAAGACACACACACTGGGGTCATTATGACCCGGGTGCAAAGGGATACCGGGCACCGGTAATGACACCGGTGCCGGTAATCCCTTTGAGCCCTATTCCGAGGTCCCTTTGCGGGTCCTTCCCTTAACGCCTGCTTTTAGCAGCCATTAAGGACGGGACCCGCAAAGGGATACCGGGGTCAATAATGGTACCGCAATTTGCGGTACTGTTATTGCTGCCTTCCCCCTTCCCATTGAGTCCTATGGGGGCTCAAATGGGAATGGGGAATGTAATTTCAAATGCGGACTTACCGGTCCCGCAAAGGGCGGAATGGACCGGTAAGTCCCCATACCGCCACGTCGGTGGCGGTACCGGTATTGGTGCTAGTCATGGCACTAACAGATCCATGACTAGCACCAACCTCGGAATGAGGGCCACTGCCCTCCAAACACTGACCCTTTCTAAACACAGATACATTGGCCCCACACACTGTTCCCTCCTTACTCAGCCCACCTATGCACTTCCCCAGATACACCCACTGGTATTAATCCCAAACACAATTCTCCCCACACAGTGAACCTGCACACTGCCACCTGACACAATGACTGTCCCACACTACACTTACATACATTGCCCACACAGGCACACTATGAACTAACCAAAACACATACTGTCCCTACACAAACACACACACTGTCACATGCATATTGCCTCCACACACACTGCCCTCACACTGTCCCTCACACTCTTACCCCAGCACGCACACTACCTATGCAGTGCCACACACACAGCCCACAAACACCGTGCCTGTCTAGGCATGCATGTTCTGCCCCCACACACACTGCCACTCCCCCACACACACTGCCAGTCTCCACACACATCTCCCACACATGCACTGTCCCACCAAATACTGCACCCCACAAACACTCACCACACATCCAGCCACATACTGCCACACACACTGACCACCACATAAACTGCCAGCCACACACCCACACACACAATGCTACACACACCAACTGCCCACACAAAATCATTCACCCACTGCCCAAACACACATGCACTCACTACCTATTAACACAAACACTGCCCATACAACACATATTGTCCCCACACCAACACACACTACTTCCCCCACACAATGTCCCCACTTACTATCTTCCACGTTAAACCACCACACTCACTGTGTCCCATGCATACTGTCCCTATGCACACAACACCAACATACAGCCCCCACCCACACACTGTCCCCACACATGCAAATGCTCCCCTTCACATGAAAACAAACCCCCACACACAATTTCCACACACATTGCCCCAAAATCTCTCCATGCACACCCACTGCCCCACCACACACACTGCCCTCACACACATTTTCACCCATGCAGACATACCACCACACATAGTGGCCAGCATCTCAAGCATGCAGTGCTGACACACTAAAGCAGTCCCCACACACACACACTGCAAAACACATTGTCCCCACACACACTGCCCCAAAACACTAAACTTACCATGCACACACCACCCTTATACACCTGCACACACTTTCTATGCACATACTGCCTCCACACACATATCCCCCACATACACACTGTCCTGACAATCAAGCAACACACTTCCCCTCACACCAATTCACATCACACAAACATACACATTGCCCCCACACACTCTCCACACAAAATCACTGCCCAGACACACTAACACTGCCACCACACACCTCACCCTCAACCATGCACTTCTGCAAAACACACTGCCAACTTACACACAATGCCTCCTGCACACCCACTCTCCCTCACTTCCAACCTGCTCATACCACACACATGTTCCAACTGCTTTTCCCCCACACACACAAATGTCTCACACCAGGCATGCCATTCCTCTAAAGACACATACTTCCACAAAGGCCATCCGTCATAGGGCCTGATAGGTGCCTTGTGAGGTCTTTCCTTTGATTTCAGTCCGATTTTGGCTAGGATATGTGTGCCTTTTTTAGGAATTTGTGAGTATATTAGAACGGCTACCCTTTGACTCCCAACCCATTTTCTATGCTGGTGTGTCTCTGGAGTGGTCTGGCTTGGGGCTAAAGTCCCTTGTTTGTGTCTGGCTTTTTTACTTTTCCCACCCAGCTCTTTAGCAATTGGCTTAGGTAGTCAATTGTCCCTTAGTGCACTAGCCCCATCCTTGGTGGCACCTGAACCCACTTCCTGTTGCTGCAACCCTGATTGGCCTGAGTAACCCTTTTGAGAAATACCCCTAAGGAAGCCCCTTCGGACAAGGGCCTCAAGGCAAAGGGAAGCTCCCAATGAAGCAGCTCCAGTCTGTATTTGCCTGTGTTCACCTGAGAAGCCAGTTGCCAGCTGTCAACTAGCAGCGACTGACAAAGTAAATGTGGTCTGGGTGGGGAGTACAACAATCACTGTATTCCAAAAAAGTCTGCTACTCTTCTTACCTACATACCATAGCATACAAAAATTAGGCAGCTAGTAAATATTATTCATATCACTGCTGTCTGCTGTGTACCAAACTTTAGGTGTTTGCTTTTACTGTTGTGTCTCCTACTTAGGCATTCTCCCTCTATCCAGATATATCAAATCTAGGTGTTTTGTATTTACTGTTGTGCTTCAAATTTAGGAGTTTACCCTCTGTCCAGGTGAAGTTTAACCAAGCGGCACATTTAGAGTGAATTGTAAAGTTTAGCCATGCATCACACTTAGACAGGAGTGTGAAGTTTAGCCATGCATCACCCTTGGTTAGGATTGTGATGTTTAGGCATACATCACACTTAGATAGAGTTATGAGACTCAGCCAGGCATCACACTTAGAGTGACATGTGAAGATTGACCATGCATTTCACTTAAAGTGAAATGAGACGTTTAGCCATGCGTCCCATTCAGATAGAATTGTAAAGTACAGCCATGCATCAGACTTTGATAGGATTGTGAAGTTTAGCCATGCATCACACTTATATAGAATTGTGAAGTTTAGCCATGGATCACACTTAGATAGGATGTGCAGTTTAGCCATGCATCACAATTAGATAGGAGTGTGAAGTTTAGTCATGCATCACACTTAGATAGAGTTGTGAGACTCAGCCAGGCATCACACTTAGAGTGAAATGTGAAGATTAACCATGCATCTCACTTAAAGTGTAAAGTGAAGTTTAGCAATGCATCCCAAACACACTGCCCAAACAATATACACACCCACTTGGGCTAACCAACATATTTCCTACCACACACCCAACACAAGCCACACACACTTAGAACAAACAAACACAGACACGGGACCTTACCCATACGGACACAACAAGCCAAAGCACATAACCTTAAACACCTGCCGATCTACACATAAAACACACAGACAGCCCAACACAATAAACTGTCACATAAAAACATATCCAGACATTGTACCTTACCCGTACGGATACAACAAGCTAGTGCACACAAACATAATACGAACAATCTACACATAAAACAAACATACACACCCCAACACAACAAACAGCCACACACAAAACATCTTAAGCATTGGAACTTACCTGTACGGATACAAAAGCCAGTACATGTAACCTACCATCTACAAGCCAACACACACAGATGCCAGCTTCTCCTGGTTCTGGACTTATCCTATAATTCTTCCCTCACTAACCCACTCTGTCCTCTTTCTTGCAGAGCCACACGAGCACCTGAGATTGTGCTTGGGTGATATTGGTGCATGGTATAAATCAACATAACAAACCATAACAAAGACACTGCCTAAAACACACACACACTGTCACCAGACATGTATTTCCCTCATACAAACAGCCTCCTATCACACTGTACTCCTACACACTGCCCCACCCACACACCACCCCATACACATTGACCCCACACACATTGCCCACATATAGCACACACTCTCTCACACTCAATGTTAAAAGCCCCTTCGGTGAAGACATCTTGCTCTATTTCAAGGGGAGCCAAGTATAGCATTGATAACTAGATTCTTTTACTCCCAAGGAAGTGGAACAAGTGGTGCATGAACAGAGAAGTGGCCCTGATCTCCTGCTAGCGTATATGTTTAGGAGTGAACCTGATCTCTGGGTACCCTTTCTTACAACATTTTTCAATGGTATGTTCTCTACAAGTATTCCTCCAAATAGTTGGAGAGAAGCTGTTATATTGCCTATCTTTAAGAAGGGTGACCCAAAAGTACTATAAAATGTTAGGCCCATTTCTCAGATTGACTCCTTGGCTAAGATCTATTCAAGGGTCATCTTACATCAGTTGAAGGAATGGGTTCCTCACCTATCCTCTCACATGTACAAGTGGGCTTCCGACCAGGATCTGTACGCTTGATCAGGCCATGAGGTTGGATAAACACCTGTTAGAGTTGGTGCACTCCTTTAGTTACCTATGTCTGGCATTTTCCCACAAACTAAAATGGTCATCCAAGACTGTGAGGAGCTTGGTGAATGGCACACACCAATGTGACCTTGTTGCTAGTATGGTTTGCCTTTTTTAGGGTGTAGTTAATTTTGATTCCCCAAAACACATACACAATGCAAGTCGTTACGGCAATGTCCTATGTGGGGATGGGCCTACTGTGTGTCTATTCAAGTGTCTGAGAACAAATTCTTTAAAAGACTATTGGGTCTGTCCATTAATGCTCCTTCTTCACCTGCTGCTTTAGAAGTAGGGTGAGTCCCGATGATGCACCCCTGCAGTACTGGCTGAGGATTTGGAACATGGAGGCTCTTGCACCGTATAGGGAAGGACTGGAAGAGTTGCTTTCCTCGGCTGGAGGCAGATCGCTGCCACGGTTCATCCACGTGCAAACTATGCTTAATAACATTGGACTTGCTGACCTATGGTCAAACCCCACAGAACTGGGCTCTTGTTATAAAAGCCATGTCAAGTCTTCCCTTAATTAGTGGGCATGGGGTAGGATAATTGACTGTTGCCTTACCAGTGAGCGGGCGGCTAAATATCTGTCGATTAAAAAGATCTGGGGCTTTGAGCAGTACTTGAACCTCCATTTGAATGCGATAGTAAAGAGAACGTTTTCGAAATGTACACATGGCATTTTGCCGTTTGTGTGCTCCACTTGTAAATGGGAGAGAACGTGTCATCTGTCTGTCCCTGCTGTCTTGCTCCAGTGGAGGACAAAATACATTTCTGTGGTTTTTGGCCTGTCTATGCAAGGGAAAGAACACATTGGCTGAAGCCAATCTTCTTATGTTGCCCTTATTTATTTATTATATTTGTTAATACGCCTAAACCCAAAGGTATCACAGTGTAGGTTACAGAGAGTAGTACTAGCTGGTTATATGGGAACAGGACATATGCATACATCAAATATTAATACATATGAACACCATCAAACCTGGTTACATTTGGTTACATTTTGTACACATATACAGGATAAATGCTAAGTGGTAACATTTCATCATAGTTAATTTTCAGTATGTACAAGCAGAACAGGATCAGCTAACAGGAGTTGAACATTGGGTAGATGTCTCAAAATGTGTTAAATAACCAGGTTTGTATGAGTTTCTTCAATTGGATATGGGAGAGCCCACTGATGATAGTGGTGGGAAGAGTATTTCATGATCTTGAGCTGCAATAGTGAAGCAGGTGCCTCTGGTTCTTGAGCTCTTGAATCGCGGGACATATAGTAGTGTGTCGCTGTTGGATCTAAGGTGCCCAGAGGGTATTTTAGGCATGAGACAGGCACTCAGGTAGGAGGGTGCATTTTGCATAATGCAATTATACATGGTGGTAAGTATTTCATAGAGGATCCTGGCTTGGATGGGGAGCCAGTGACAATCTCTCCTGGCATGGGGGATATGGTTTCTTTTTTTTATTCCTAGTGCTGCAGTGCTTTGGTTTGGAAAATGTGAAGTTTAGTGAGATTTTTCTTGGATGCGCCTAGTAGTAGTATCTTACAATAATCAAGTTTCGACATGATGAGGACTCACGCAAGAGTGATGCAGTTGGTTGTGGTCGGGAATTGAAGACTAAGGGAGATGAGTTTGGATGTGTAGGATGTGGAGGAGGCTCGGGAGTTGATGTGCTTGGTCATGGTGAAGCTAAAGTCTAAATAAACCCCTGTTTTCACCTGATTGGAGATTGGGATGGGTGTGTCCTCAATGGTAATAGAGGTGTAGTCTTGTGGCAGTTTTTTATTGGGCTAGTGAGCCTACAATGAGAATCTCAGTCTTTTCGCATTTGGGGCAAAGACTGTTGGTAGCCATCAAATTCTGGATAAGGGAGTAAATATTGTTGAACCATGAGTTACTGCATTTGGGTTTGGGTAGTTTGGATTTCAATGGGGCGGCTTCATCAATCGCTGTTTTTAAGCATGCATGGTAGAATTTGGCAATGTCATGTGCATTGGAGGAGGCTTTAGGTGTATCTTGTAACAGTTTCTCAATAAAGGGGGTGAGTTTCTCTTCTGTAAGTTGTTGTGAGTTTCTTACTAATATTGGGATGGGAGGCAGGGAAAGATCTTCTTGGGGTATGGTGACTGATATGTTAAATTGAATAAGTGATCTGACCAGAAAGTGTTCCTAATGTGACATCAGTGTTCAAGGTGAGTATCCAATCGAGGATTCTCCTTTTGGTGTGGGTGGGTGAATTCACGATTTGATTGAACTGCATATTGTGTGGTGCAGTGAGGAATGCTGTGGTTTTCTGGTCCTTGGGGTAATGGAATCCTAAATGTATGTCTCCTAGTACTATAAATTTAGTTTTGGGTTTGATAATGGGTTTGATAAGTAATGGAATGTCGGTCTCTGGATGGTTAGCAGCACTATGTGCTCTGTAGAGTAAGAGGAAGTTGATAGTAGTTTTAGGGTCTGTGGTTAATTTAAGAGAGAGGAGTTTGTAACCTTTTAAACTGGCGTAACTGCTGATTCTGAGGTGCAAAGAGGATTTGACAATAATGACTACTCCACCTCTAAGTGTAGCTTGACGGTCAGTTCTAAGTATGGTATATCCGAGGGGTATGGTTAGGGACAGTAATGGTCCTCACGCTGGGTGTAACCATGTTTCAGTTAAAGCTATGAAATCAAAAAGATGTTCGAGGATGAGATCGGGCACTTCAGTGGCATGTGCACCTAGTGAGTGCACATGTAGAAGTGCTCCTTTGAGGTAGTTGGTGGAAGGGGCGAGGTATGATGGGTAGGCTGGTAGAGGATGTGTTGTCTCGTGGCAGTTATTGGGTTGGCTGTGCAGTGAGTATGCAGAGGCCTCTGCTGTGGGTGGTTTTAGCTCTGTGGTGGTGGTAGTCTTGGGTGTCTTTTCAATAGTGGTTCGGGCAGAGATAGGTGGTGGTTTGTATTGGTTTCCCGGTACATAGTGGAGCTGGTAAGTGCGGGCGGAAAGGCAGAACTTCCTGAAGGTTCCTTTGATAGGGAGGGCTTTTGGAGGATTGTAGGTTGAGGTTCTGTTCTTATTCTTCCTTGGCATCGTGAACCTAGGCAAGGGGAGGTAGAGATACTGGATGTGCAGCAGTCCCTGGTAGTGATTGTAGGTGGGTTTTGGGCAGGGTAGTGGATGATGTCTAGTGCAGTAGATTCGAGCGAGGCCTAGGTCTTGGTAGATGTACGATCCTCTGGTGCAGGTGGATAGAGAGACCGAGACGCTGGGAGGGATGGGATACATACTGGTGAGTTTAGCTGGTAGTAAACTGTGAGTTAAGGAAATGAGCAATGATGAACAGGCGATGGAAATTGCATGGAAGATTAATGACGTATGTAAGCAGTCATAAGTCATAATTTATGTAGTGGCAGGTTCAGGATTATGATCAAAGAGGGCTATCGGTATTGTACTATTAACCGTGCCTTAGCAAAGTGGCTGTAGTTATGTGTAGGCGTGAACAGGGAACCGACGAGTATCAGCATATGGTTGCTAATAGGTTGTGCACAGAGGAAGCACGCAATGAGAAGTGGATACTATCAGCTTACCGCTAGAAGTCAAATAGCAGTTCAGTATGTATTGGCTATGGACATACAGTTCTAACACAAATATGCAATGAAGCGGTATGTAAGGAGAAATGCATACAAGTATTGTAGGAAGTAATGACTAGTTTCAACCTCCCGCTCGCAGTCATAAAAGCACACAATGGGCCTCATTACGAGGTTGAAGGTAGCCATGGAGCTTTTAGCTCCATGGCTGCCTCCAAAACCCTTCCGACTCCTCCCTGCTGAATGTAGCAATTACCGTTCCATTCCGAGGTCGGAGGGACCGGTAATTCCCCATTCACCAGGGCTATTCCCCATTCCCATGTCAGCCCCCATAGGGCTCAATGGGAATGGTGAAGGTGCTAATAACGGTACCGCAAATTGCGGTACCGTTATTAGCTCTAGAGTCCCTTTGCGGGTCCCGTCCTTAACTCCTGCAAAAACCAGGCATTAAGGAAGGACCCACAAAGGGAACTCGTAGTAGGGAGGTAAGGGATTACCGGCACCGGTGCCCTTACCGGTGCCGGTAATCCCTTACCTCCCACCTCGTAATGAGGCCCAATATATGTTAGATATGGGCATACACTTTCTAGCACATTTATATGGAAAACCAGCACGTAAGGAGGAAAAAATACAAATGTTTTTGTTAAGTAATGACTAATTGCAAATTCCTGCTAGTAGTCTGATGTCTAATCAGGAACTACAAATGTCAAATCATTGAAATGTGTCACTTTATTATTAGAGATCAAAGCTATTGTAGCTTTTTTCAATTATGCTTTTAGGAAACAGTTTTGTTTGCCTTGAAATTTTCAAAATATGTATGTCTTGTATCTGTTTTAAGATTGTAACTGTTGTGCTTGTCTTGTGTGATCTTTTAATGTTGTGATGTTGCTGAAATAAAGCTTTGACTACTATTACCACTACACCACCCAAGCACTATACACGCCCACTCGGGCTAGCCAACACATACCCTACCACACACCCAACACAAGCAACATGCACTTACAACAAACAAACCCCGACAGTGGACCTTACCTGTGCGGACACAACAAGCCAGTGCACGCAACCTACCATCTGCAAGCCAACACCCACAGATGCCAGTTTCTCCTGGTTCTGGACTTATCTTATTATTCTTCCCTAACCAACCGTGTCCTCTTTCTTGCAGTGCCACATGATCACCTGGAGACCGTCCTTGGGTGGTATCGGTGCTCTGTATAAATCAATATAACATAACAAGAAACTGCCTAAAACACACACACATACAATGCACCCACACACACAAACACTGATCAAACACATGTATTGCCCTCACACACACAGCCTCCTCTCACACTGTTCTTCCACACACTACCCCCCACATACTACCCCATACACATTGACCCCACACACATTGGCCACATATGGCACACATGAACACACACACACACCCTCTAACACAGTAGCACAGCCCACACACATCTTTTATAAATACACATACTGCCCCCACACACGGGCCACATACTGCACACATGCACACACACACAAACATATACAATAACACTGCCCACACACAGTCCATACACATACACACACACAATCTACCTCCACACACACTGCAATCACCAACACAGTACATGCACACACACACTCAAGCGTACACACATTGCAATGTTGTGCGTACCTGACCATTTCAGGGGCATTCATGCCAATGGCTTGTGTACTTGGACACTTAAAGTCAATCTCTGATAATGATACAAGTGATTGGACATTTCTGGTCAATAGTTGCCAAAAGGTGTGACTGGCTGAGCATATGAAGGTAAAACTGGACTCAATATGTATATAGTGTCTATGCAAAAGCCCAAACTATTTATTTTGCCAATTCTTGTTTTCAAGGCAGAGGGAGTCTCCATGTAACTCCACCGTTAACCATCTCCATTCCCTTTTTCACTGCTACTTCTATTTCCCTAGTGGAGCTATACCAATTTTCAGAGGCAGACTAATCACAATTGGCAAATGCTCCCCTGAAGCCTCTGTCTGGTTCAAATATTTTTGGGTCCACGGAACATGAGAGTTACTAAGGATAATGCTCACTCCATGGCTACTCTATTATTATGTGGAGTTCCACAGGTCTCATGTCTTTCGGCTCTACTCTTTAACATTTACTCTCGTCTTCTCTGCGCTCTTCTGTCAGCCCTGGGCATTTATTTTGCCAATTACGCTGACGACACGCAGATTGTTATCAAACTCACTGGTGAGTATCTAAAAGATGTAGAGTATATCAACTCCATCTTTGCTGAAATGACTGAAGAAACTTGACACAAAATATGACAACTTTTTGATTGGTCAACATACTATCTCTGTATCCAAATCCGTAAAAACTTTGGGAGTCTATTTTGACCCATTGCTATCCTTCACTCGTCAGGCCAATTTCCTTAAATCCTCTTGTCATTATTATATTCAGCTTCTATGGCAGATTCGTCCTTATCTGTCTAAAGAGAACCTTGCACTGATTGCAGCTGCAATTGTAAACTGCAAGCTGAATTATTGTAATAGTCTTATGATCAGTACCTCCCAGTCCAACATTAAAGCTTTTCAGATTATACAGAATAGTGCATTACGCGCTGTAATGGGCCTCAAGCGTACATGCACGTCTCCGACGCCAGGCGCAGCCTTCACTGGTTGCCAGTGAAACAGCGCTTACACCATAAAGGCTTAACCATTGTGTTAAATGCCTATATGGTCAAGCTCCATCTTACCTTACCACTAGGATTAAAAAGAAACCAGTCACCCATTCTCTGCGCTCAAGTAGCAATACAGTCTTGGTTCAACCTCCATCTACTCTGAAAAGATTTGGGGGTATTAGCTTTGACTCTTGGGCACCGGCTCTTTGAAATGTACTCCCTAAATATCTTGCTGATAGTGAGTCTCTGCCTCTCTTCAAAAAGCAATTAAAGACCTTCCTGTTTGACAAAGGATAGGACTCATCTGTTCTCTTAGCACAGTTTCTCTCGGCTTTGAACTCAGTTTCCCGCCATATCTCCCCATTTTTCTGGCCTTTGTGAGGTTTGGTTTCCCAAGTCTCCCTGTTTCTTTGTTTTTCTTGTTTTGCCACTGTCTTTTGTTGTCTGCCCTCCCTTTTTCTTCTGTGTGCGCTCTGAGGCCTGCGGGTTAGTGGCGCAATACAAGAACGTAGATAGATAGATAGATAGATAGATAGATAGATAGATAGATAGATAGATAGATAGATAGATAGATAGATAGATAGATAGATAGATAGATTGATTTAAGGGATGACTGACGAAAAATCTATTTCTTTGAGGACACATAATAAACTATAGTAACCATAGAAACTAGATGGAACCGGTAGATGCACAATGTAACAAGAGGAAAACCAGCCTAGAAAGTTAATCCAATATAAGGAGAACACATATGGCTCTCCTATTCACATGGCCATTTCAGATATCGAGCAACATTATGCTTATGTTGCATACAATTTCTCATTAAATAATCACTAATTTCTTTAGATTTAAATTAAATGCCATTGTCAGCCAACAGTTCCATTGGATACTCTTCTCTCCTAAACACATCTTCCTTGAAAGTGATAATATCGCTAGTCGTAATAGATTTTGTGATCTTCACCTCTACCCATTTGGATAATATGTCAATCAACACAATGCAGTATTTGTCCA
The DNA here is from genome assembly GCF_040938575.1 of Ambystoma mexicanum. Classification (NCBI taxonomy): domain Eukaryota; kingdom Metazoa; phylum Chordata; class Amphibia; order Caudata; family Ambystomatidae; genus Ambystoma; species Ambystoma mexicanum. The sequence continues at coordinate 195,617,824 of NC_090923.1, forward strand.
CACCTTTGCCATGAATGGATCCAACAATATTCATGCCTACACTTTCCCATGGCATGTGACATGGGACTTTCTCTCGGCACAAGATTTCTTTCACTTGAACAGCATGGTCATCAGTCCCTCATTGTCCTTTCTATTTCCAAATCACAACGCGGCCACCAGAATTCAGCTCTCAATGCTTGTTTTGATGAAACCCTGGCCTCGCCTCATGACATAACCTCTTCCCACATGCAGTTTCTCACTCAGCTTACAAAGTCCTTCTAAATTGGTTCCACCAACTATTTCTTTCATCACTTCTTCACCTGTCTCCAAAATTTCTTCCATTTTCCAGACTCCTTTCCCACTCGCCACTCATTATCATCTTGGCCTCAACATACAACGCACAGTCATCCTCTTCTTTTTCATCTTCTCCATCCACTCCAATGCGAGACAAGGCACCAGTGAATAATAATGAAAGAAAGAAGGAAAGAAAGAAAGCTGCACTTTTGAGGAAGCACAATTCTAAGCAGTTGGGGAAGCTTACTAGTAGTCTCCTAGTGGTGGATGATGATTCAATATCGACTAATACAGAAACTATGCTTTCTGTTTTGGGGGGATCAGAGAATGCTTAAAACATTGACTTTGCCACAAGGGTCCTCTGGGGCAGGGGGAGGTATTTTGGAAGGGAAAACAAGTGGAAGGAAAATTCCAGCAGGCTTTGGAGTGAATGAAAAGACATTCAATATGAAGAGTCAAAATCAAAAGAGTGGGGGATGGATGAACCGTTAAACATTATTAACTATATTGCGTGAAATGCCTCAACTATGTGTACTGGTGTCTAATGATTTTGAATTTATCGTGCCTCTTATATGTGTTAACTCAAATTTGACAAATGTGCACTGTAAAGGTTTGGGAACAATATCTCTCAAATGGAGCCACCGAATGATATTGCATTCTATGTGGTGACTTTGAATGTAGATCCCAAGCAGAATGACCCAGAGGTGTTTCCAGATGGGGGGAAAAATAAGGGCGTGGGAAAAGGAAAAATGCTAAGCAATGTATCGCAGGGATGTGCCCCGGCGAACATAGAAGAGGTACAACATATGTTGAAATGGCTAGCAGACTCGCTGGCGGGGGGAACATCTAATATACACTGATCTTTATCAGTGATGTGATATGGAACACTCGTGGCTTCAGCCATCTCCTGGGAGCCAAAGAATGAGAGTACTAACAGAGAATACAATCTTCCTATTAAAGGAAACGTGGTTGGACACTATAATGCTGGTAGAAAGAAATACCCTGTACCAACAGTTGGCAAAAAATGGGAGAGAGGGAGACCTTATGGTGTGTTAATATTGGGTGTTTCTAATGAATTGAGATCTGAAAGAGTGGATTGGGGGCATATGAATGAATGTATGCTGGCAGTGGAAGTTAGGGGTATCGTTATGGAGGAATGGACAGGTACTTCATGTGTGAATATTCATAATCCTCCTGGACAAAATATGGGAGATGAAATATTGGATATGCTAAGTGAGCTTTTGGCAAATTGGGCAAATGGGGATAACAGAGAAGCAATTATTGTAGCAGGAGATTTTAATTGCCATTGTGTATGTACAGGAATGTATATGGAATATAGAATTGTAGCTAAGAAAAGCATTATGCTTCAGGGAGAGGCCAATCGACGAGGGAAAAAATTGATGAATTTCATGACTAAGTGGGAATTTCTCATGTTGAATGGGAGAACTAGAAATAACTCCCTGGGAAATTACACTTGGAGGTTGGGAGGAAAGAAAGTGACGCTCAACTATATATTCACAAATTGCAAGATACTTCTGAATGTGCAGAGTTTGAAAATGAAGCCCACCCATCTAAGTGACTATGCAATTATGAAATTAATATTGAAATGCAGAAGTATTAGGTACAAAATTGAGAAAAGGGGGGCAGTAGACACTAACCATGCGGGGACTTGTATAAGATAGTCTCCGAAAAACATTGAGAAGGCAAGCGGTTATATGGATAATGTGACCACACTCGCACTGTTTGATCTAGAATCCTTAAGTGCTGAGGAGATAGAGGAATGGTATCTGACTTTTTCTCACTAATGCACTCTCTGTAGATATGATCCTGTAGTAGCTCATGGGGGGAACGTGTCTACCTATGATAGAGCCATAAGGGATGGTAAAAGAGATATGAGAAGTCAGATCTGCATTTTGAAGCAAAATCAAGTGAGTAAGGACAACTCTTCCAGACTAATAAGAACTAGTAAAAATAAATATAATAATTAGTTTCTCTGGTGGAAGAGAGCGGGTAAATACGCAAGTTGGCAGAGAATGGTAAAGGCTTCATGTTCTCGAGATTCCAGATCAATTTGACAAATTCAAAGCGCACTTATTAACCCCATGGATGAGGCAAAATTGAGAGAGGATGTAGAGTTAAATTTCACTGGTGTAATAAGGGAGAAAGAAAATAGAGAGCATAGATACATCCCTGATAAACATTTTATTATAGACCAAGAGTAGATACAAACAAGAATTGAACACCTAAAGTCCTCTCGAGCACTGGGCCTAATTTCTAATGCATTCCTAAAAGTGGACACAGAGTTCTGGGCAGGTTTTGGGCAGGTATTATGTGAGTGCAATTTGATAAGGTTATTAGCAAGGGACAAATTCCTGGTATATGGAAAACGGAGTTTACTGTGCCAGTCTATAAGAAAGGTGACCCCCAGGCTCCAGGGAATCACAGAATGTTATCTATTCTGGATGGTTCAGGCAAGATTTATGCAGCCTCTCTGCTCACTAGCTCACAAAAATGGGCCAAAGAAAAGAACTTGTTGGATAGATTTCAATCTGGTTTCAGAGTGGTATATGATACTATGCAGAACCTGAGAATAATGGATTAGTTGGTGGATAGAGCAACATGTACGGAGGGTGCTGGTCTGTACATAGATTTGCAGGCGGCGTTTGACTCGGTAAGCCGACAGAAACTATGGCAAAAAAAGGAGGCTAATAGATTCCCTGACAACCTGCTTCACTTTGTTAAAAGGTTGCACGATGATACTTTTGTTGGATTCGATTCAATGGAAGGGGTGCTATTACTGACCCAATTGAGGGGTGAAACATGGATGCGGTTTAGCGCCAATTCTGTTCAATTTGTATTTGGCAGATTTACCCAGGGCATTGGAGGAAGTAAGGGGATGGCCTCTGAAGGCTGATAAACACAAATGCACCATTCTGGCATATGCAGATTAATTAGTGATTTTGGATCAGACATTTTCGGGGTGTCCAGAGCGCTGCAAAGGTTATGGAAATACGCTGAGGAGAACTATTTATGTATAAATAAAGGAAACATGAATGTGATAAAAGAACAATAAGTAGGCCTAGGTTAAGTGGGGAGGATGAGTTTGTGCATTATGTGGAAAAATACAAATATTTGGGAGTGGAATTGGAAAGATCTAGGGGTTACATGGAATATATACAACGGTGAAAAGTAAAGGCGGCACAATTTACAGGACTGATGATAGTGCAGTTTGTAAAAAGAACAGGTGGTTTCTATGGTGCCAGGCGATTATACTGCCAATGTTTCTGTCCTGTGGTAGTGTATGGTTTGGAAAATTTGACCATTACTAATTACGTTTGCTTGCAGGTTGTGTAAGGTACATTTGGCGAAAAATGTTGGCCATACTGGTATGTCAGCCTATGGCCATTATAAGGCTAGAAGTTGGACTTATATCTTTGGCAACAATGTTAAAAAGAATCAAGCACTGTTGTATATTAAAACCATGAACAAGCCATGTATTCAGCTTTTGCAGAGTTTGGTTAATGAGATTTCGAATGGCAAAGGTGACAAAATTGAGGAAATTGTGTGTAAGATTTTTGGTTAAATGGGATGGGTCCCGGATTGGAAGGTACCCTACCATGAAAACAAAAGGTCTCTTACCAGAAGGGTAGTGTTTTGGGATTGGTATGAAAATTTCTCACATCTAGCTACTTTGAAGAGCTGTATATTTATTGAAAATATGTTTTATTCATTTAAGCCTGTACAACCGTTGGAAGTGATTTCAATCCACACACACCGAAGTCAACACCTAGCATGTAGTGCACAAATGAAATCCTTATTTATTTTTGTCTAAAAGTTCTTTATTCTGAACTATATACCACTCATATCACGCCTCTCTCCTGGACCCCGCCCCCCGGTCACCCTGAACCAGGATTCAGGCTGGTTTGCAAAGTTAAAATATTTATTTATGTATTTACAATTTAATCACACTATGTTTTAATGGGTACACAATAATCACCAATGGGGTGATGTAACACTGAATAATCTCTTTAATACACAAGGAGCAATAGTGATCAAAACAATTCAGCACAGAAATTATACTTTGGTGTGTGTGTTCAGATTAAATAACACTGTGGTTAGAGGTTCCCTCTGCACACCGCTCAACCTCCTAAAGGCAATGTAAAGAGATAGGAGGAGAGAGCAGGTATTCAGGAATGGCAGAATTCAAACAGAATATCAATCCCACGTTCCCAAAGCAAACACAAGAGAAAAACGGAATTGATGGTCAGGCTGTCAGAATGGCTTTTAAAGTTTTCTTAGAAAGGACTGGGCAAAAACAACAAATATGGTCACAATTGCTGAAATTGCCATAATTTCTTATGGGAGCTGCTTTGGATAGTTGCACACAAACACAATCAATGATTTAATACCAAGAAACTATTTGAAATCTTAAAACTCAAGTCAGAAGCAATATAAAGCTGTTTTACACATGTAGGAACTTCCCTAAATGAAAATTTGTGGCAAACTTTTCACTTTTCACTGCGCGATAACGTGATAACGGGAGAACCGTATGGATTTGGAATAACTGAGGGAGTTATGGACGTTTTAGTGGAGGTCGTTTTCTTTTTGAGATAGGCGCAATAATGGAAATCAGGAATGCACTTTTAAAATGACAAAAGGCTTTCTTACACTAGAGGATGACTATGAACAAAACGAATACCACACAGGAACACAGCCACTTGATCAGAATGACTGCCTGCAGAGGAAACTCGCCTTCTTCAGATGAGAAAAGATCAGCGCAAATAGAGTTTTAATAATATTAGGACATGAGAGAAGATAGGATGGTTTGGATAGAGAGTTTAGACAATTCAAAAATACTCCTAACAACACAGGTTCTAAATACAAGATAGGATGGGTTTAAGATAGGGATTAACTAAGCAAGGTACCTATGCTAGTGACACAGTTCTTTCTATACATACTCACTAGATATGTTTTAAATAGAACCATCAGGATTCTAGTCTGTCAAGATTCTGGTCAGGGAATTGGATCTGGTTTTATGACAGACGGCTGGGCACATCGGATTGGGCAGCGTCAAGGCGCTCTGGTCACCGCACGGCACAGAACTGGTCTGGATCTGCACAGCACTCTGGTCACAGGATGGCACAGGACTGGATTGGATTTGCCCTTCTTGGTTCTGATTATATTTATTTCAGCAGGCAAGCAGTACAGCGCAGCCCGGCTGCATTTTGATGTTTCTCCTTATGTTTGTGGGGTTCTGGAATTTGAGGCCTAGCTGAAAATGGTTCAGCTAGGCAATGGGTTTCTGCTTTGCCAAGTTCATGGAGTCTGGAGCCAGGAAGATGTAGCGTTCAGCAGCAGGGTGCTCCGCCAGTATCAGGAAAGTGAGTGAATCTGTCTTTTTGTCTGAGTGGTGAGTTGTCTCTATTTATGGTATGATAAAGGGGCTGTGTGGGCTGGTTTAGCCTAAGCTCGCACCTTTGACAGGTGATTGGGTCAGGGTCTACTCTCTGCCTTGATAGGAGGATAGAAACAGAGTGTCACCTTTATGGTGTGATATTATGAGGCTGAGAATCCACCCCTAGACCCTTGAACAAAAAATCTACTTTTGGCACCATACATATTTACACATGTGCAACCTCTTTAAGAATCACATATACAAATTACATATTTTATCTAGCAGCTTCTCCTAAAAAAACCTGTAGCTGTGGGATCTAATCTCTGCTTTCATAGAATTTTGTCCTTTTCATCAGGAACACAATGTCCTATTTATAAGCAAATTTCTACAAGTGTGCATGTTTAACATGGGCATAAGTGTATAAAGTTTCATACTTCTAGCAGAAATATATTTTGTGTAAAATCACATTTCTTGCCATTTCTTTACGGAACATGTCACACGATTTTGCCGCCTCTTGAAACGTGCAGCCAAAATTTAGATTCTTAAATCTGTTATTTTTCACAATTTTAACTGGCAAGTTATAAGTCTTTAAACAAAATGTTCTTTGTTAATGTTCAGCCACAGGTGGTTGTTTGGGTGCGCCTCTTTTTGTCTTCTTGCAGTCCAGGAGCAGTCTCCTCCCTGTTTGCTCTTGACAGAGGCCATTTACGACTGTCCTCACACCTTGCATTTCCTTAGCAGCAGCTGTTCATTATTCCCTTTTGCCCCTGTAGACAAGTTCTTTCCAAATCCTATAATTATCGCTTTGGTGTGATTTCCTGCTGGGGGGGAAAGGCCTTCCCTCTGTCAGGAAAGCTGTTATTCCAGTTTGGTAGCTTCAGCCAGGCTTGATTTGAATTGTTACTTCTGTTGAATTTTCCCTTAGCATAAAACAAACTTGTGGTTTCAAATAGCAGCTAGAATTCTCATTCAAGATTTTAAACCATGGGATCAAACAATTACAAGATGGGTTACTATCAGTAACAGGCCTCTTAGATTGCAAACATTTGATTTCAGTGTATACATGTTAAAGTGTAATTAGGCAGGCTCCTGACAGCTGTCATCTCGGCAGTCCTCTGCTGCACAGAGATTTTTGACATCCACAGACAGGCCCCTTTTGCCGTGTAAATCCCCTTATGCTTTCAGCTTTTCAGGACCTTGCAAGTTCACAATGATTTCTTAAACTAAATGAATTGTAGCACCCAGCAAGAATTTTGGATATTTGAGGATGTTTTGTACCGGCATTCTGTAGTTTCAGCAACAAAGAAAAAGGGATTTAAAGCAAGATTTTGGGTTTCCTTTAGCAAAGCACTGCTTTCTCCTTCTGTACTCCATTTTCAATTGTTGTGGAGCCCAGTGACATATTCCAGGAGTGAGAGCTATGTTCCACCACTGCAACATGCATGGCAGATTGGGCAGCCATCTTTTTGTGTGTTGCAAAGCGCGATTTTCAGAGGTTTTGGCGCGCACAAGGGTTTTGCAGCCATTTTGATGTTTCTGGCACCATCATAACACAGTGATGCAGCATAGCAGAGCAAAAGTGGGTCAAAACATCCCACACCGTATTTAGTGTTATGCCCCTAAGTCCTCCTCCAAAGATTCATCATATTGTTCTGTGTGAATTGATTACCTCTATTAGCACTAAGGTGGTCAGAGCTCAGAAGTTCAGAGACAGAACGGTACTGTCGAAAATTTGAGTGCTCTTCTGAACAGGAGCCGGCGAGGCATGTTCTCACCCAGTGTAAAGTAATGGGTGAATTATACATTCAGAATTTTAGTAAACAGATTCATGAAATGGATACAATTAAAAGCCATCGTTTTTGAAATCGCTGTATGAATATGGATAGCCAAAGTCTTCATTTAGCACTACATAGAACATGGTTATTGGTGTTCAAATACGAGGAACAAAAAATTGATTGAAAAGCATATGAGTTGTGATGTATCAATTCTAATCGAATATTTTATGATGAAAGATAGTATGAATATTAACATGATGATGTGTGATTTTAATAAATGTAATGTGGGATTGATATTAAATGAAATGCATTTAAGATAATGTGAAATATTAATGTATATGTTTGCTATTTAATGTAATATAAGTGTAATGTTTATACTGAAACACATTAAAGAAATTAAATTGAATTGAATTGAATAAAACCTCATCAAGTGGTGGGTCACTCTTGGATCATAGCTGATCTCTTATTTTGCCGTCATTACACTTGAACATAAACTGGTTTCGCAAATGTTCTTCTGTCATCAGTCTGAAATTGCATGTTCTTGCCAATCCTCTCAGCACTGTGATGAAGGCTTCCACTGTTTCCCCTTCAATTTGAGATCTCTTAACAAATTGATACTGTTTTAATATAATGCTCACATTACACTCAAAATGCTTGTCAAGTTTTGCTATGCACCTTTCATATTCATTGTGATTATATGCTTCATCAGGTGGCAGGTCAGGCAGATCATCAAATTGTTCCTGTCCTGGGGTGCCAAATCAATGCATAAGTAAGGGTGTCTTTTGTTCGCGCCATAGCTGTTCCCACACAGAGCCGATGCGTAATGGTCGAAGGAGTTTTTCTAGCATATTCACGGTACTGGTGAGTCACCTGGCGTAGGAAGAAAAGTAATTGGGGGTGCAATGTTCTGCATGTCTAGAATTGGGGAGTGCTGTCACCCGAAGCAATGGCCTTCTCACTTGGGTAGTAGAATTTTAGAGTGTAAATGTTACTGTGTTTCTATATAGAGTACATTCCTGTTTTCCTTTTCTCTGCTTTAACTGATATTCATGTATATTTGTACATATGCGTCCACTGTATGAAGGTTTTTGCAGCTCTCTTACTAATTCCTTATGATTTCTCATTAAACCCACAGCAAACAATGGATTGACTTTCTCAGTGTAGAGGATGGGATGCTGAGCGCTCTGTTTCCTTTATTGTATGTCGCAGTTGCTGGGTGGAATGCAGAGAGGCCTGATCATAATCAGTTGCTGGACAGAATAGGCTTACAATGCGGGGCACAGTTTGTTGTTTTATGAGCCCTGGATACACTCTTAGTGCTAAAAGATTCATTAGCGCAAACAGGCAGAGATTAGTGTTGTAGGGATTTCTCTTTTGCAATTGAGCTGTAGCTTTGTAGCATTTTAAAGCGCTTGGAACCACAGCTGTAACATGCATTATTTATATGAAGGGAACACTGTGATCTTACATTTTTGTTTTTGTTTTTGGATGAATCCCCAGGATTCCTGATGCTTTTCTCACACATGGGTGGCTGGTGGGTGCCTTGTCTCCAAAATTGAAGCATACAAGCGTCAGTCAGGTTTCACAATCTTTAGTTTATTCTTCAAATATCATCTGAAGTTACACCAGCAGCACAGTATCCCTTCTTTCAGTAGGCTCTCTACCTATCAGTCATCCTCCCAATCTAGATCCCTCACTACTCAACATTCTCTACATTACACCATAGGCACTGTGCTGGCTGGGATCAAGGTTCTACAATTATGTTTGTGTTTTGTCTTGTGGTGTGAGTGCCCCTGTAAGCTCCATGAATGTCAGTTGGAGTGAAGCAGCCTGTGGGAGAGGGGACTGGTGGATATATTATGTTATGTTATGTTACTTTGCATTTATATAGCGCCTTATATACCATTGGTATGGTCTGAAGGCGCTGGTAGGTTGAACGCCACTGGGAACCGAAGTTCAGGTCAATAGAGAGAGTAGAGAGATTCAAGGTGCGTGTGAGCACCGGATATGTGTGCAGCTGGTGCGGTATTCATGTAATAGCTGCTTTTTAGCGATAGGTGTGGTGGTTGAGATGTCAGGAGTATGTGTTTGTTCTGGTAGAATTCATCCAGATCGCTTGTGGCTGCGTTAGGCCTGAAGAGAACGCCTGGCTGGGGGTGGGTAACCAGCAGTGTTTATTTAGAGTGATGGGAAGTATGAGGCAGAGTGTTAGTATGAGAACAGTTATACCGAATGGTGTTATAGAATCTCTGTGATCCAGTTGAGTGATGGTGTAAGGAGAGAGTAAGCGTGGTGGTGTGTTATGATGTGATATAAGCTCTTTTAAACGTTCACTGCATTCCAGACCGTACTATATACGTCACGCGTTCCTATCACCTTCGTGCACTCCAGTTGGCTCTACATCCTCCAGCCCGCTTCACGCGCTCATGCACTCGAGTCAGCCCTATGTACTCCAGCCTGCCCCACGCATGCACACTTGTCTGCTCCGTGCATGTACTCTTGTCTGTCCCAGACTGAGCAGCGCCTAGAAGGTTGACTGTATGTTGAAGTTGGAGCATCTTAATGCTTAAAGTTGCCACCTTTAAGCATTTTGCCCACTGAAACAGGAGTGAGCATCAGTGGGGCCACCTTTAAGCATGTTTGCCACCAGTGGGGCCACCTTACAGTTAATTGACCAATGGGGCAGTGTTTCCCAGTGGGCCACCTTACAGTTATTTGACCACTAGAACAGTATTTCCCAGTGAGACCACTTTTGAAAAATGTTTGGCCATTGGAGTAAACTGCTAGCAGTAGTGAGAAGACCTGGCACCAGTAGGGCCACCTTATAGCACCTGGCCACTGTCACAGAAAGATGCTGGGAGTAAACAATGAAGCCGACATCTATGCCTGGGAGATGTGATAAGTGCTGCTGTGACAACCAGCAGTTAACACTGTGGGGAATGAAGGTCAAGGCACTTGTTTGCTTTTGGGTGATCCGAGTACTATCTGGAGCCTTTTCCCTGTGTGTGGGCCTTACCAGGGTGAAGTGTGGTGAAGGAGCCAGAGAATTGGTTGTGGGATTCCTGAGAGGTAAGCACAACGCTGCAGGGCTCAGAGCAAATAGAGACTCATAGTTTGTTGGGAGCTCTTTGCCCCGTGCAGGCTCCACGACAATGGGAGAGCTGCGTGTGATGATGGTGAATCCACCGAATGTTGGGACGTTTGCGCCTTTAAGTGCCTTGGTTGTGGCAACAACTGTTGTTCCCTGTGAGAGCTCCTCCAGATGACTAGAGGAAAGAACCCTCATTCGTCCTGCCAAAGTCGTTTGTTTTCTTCCAGCGGAGATCTTCACCCTAGTCACGTCTGAGAGCCCGGAACACCACTGGACGATCATTTATTGTGTTGTTGGTCTTAATTCATGTCAAGAGGAAGGAGCAAACAAAAAGGTCCAACATCCAAGGTCTTGACTGTGCCTGTGTTACCTTTATGATTGTGTTGACTCTTGGTTTGTAGAAGTGTGAGGGCTGAGGGTGCTTTTTCGCCTATACTCATCATTGTACTCCTGCAGGGCAGAAGGCATTTCATCACAGACAGAACTACAGCATTAACATCCAAATCCACATTTGCTTTTTACCAAATGCTAACAATATTCCTTACAGCAATACAGAATTGAAAACTACTGGGCTGCTTTTTTACACGACACTTCCTAATTGTATACTGGCATCATAGGCTTCACACTGGTGGTCTGGCATTTTGCTTCTATTCAAGCAGCCACTTTAAAAGCCTTGCTATTGTCAGGGTCGACTTTTGTCAATGTATTTCACAGTTTGACTATATCAAGCAAACTTTTTCATTAAATGCCTGCCCCAGTATGTGTTCTAGCTTTCTGTTCCCATCGCAGTGGGGTAAGATGTTACGCTCACCTGATTCCCACGGAGGCGCAGGTCTGGCTTCGAGTGCTGATGCTTCTTCAATGGTGAAGCGCAGGACTCTGAAGATGGACAGGAAGGGCCCTCTACTCTGGCTTCTCCGGTTCGCAGGAATATTCCCCTGTGCGTGAAAAGGGAGTATTACCTACTGACTGAGTTATGCTCAAGCCTCCCACTCTCTTCCAACCCTCCACGATACCCTTCCACGATTCCCCGTGAAGTCTCACCTTAGGGTCAGGAAGGATGAGCTCTCCATCCTGCTTCTGATGCAGGGGCGCGTTGAAACCCAGTTACTTCACTGGATTGAGGATTGATGGGAGTTCAGGTAAGCTTGACTATTCAGGTAAGGCTCTGTAAAAGTTCTGTTGCAAGTTCAAAAGTCCAAGCTTAATAATGTCTTTTTGCAGCAAGCGCTAATGCTTATGTCTTTTTTGCCCTTAGGGGCCGGGGTTCGGAATGCCGGAGATATGGCGCCGACCCGAAGTGAAACGTGCAGTTCCAGTTCCAGTAAATGACAGGTAAGTTCTGGATGAGCGTTCGGGTAATGTCTTTGCATTCGCTCATTCAATGTCTTTGTCTTTTTTCCCCATAGGGGCCGGGGTCCGGAAAATGCCTGGAAGCGGCAAGACCCGAAATGAAATGGGAATGACCCAACAGGTAAGTCTTATTTCCTTCTTTCTCTCACCTCTTATTCTTGTCTTTTTCTCTAGGCTCTGGGAAGTGGCTGTGTATCCGGATGATCGCTGCCGAAGATGGAGGAACCCAGGAAAGGTGAGTGAAATGCAGCGCTACAGCGATCGTAACGAAATGCTTTTAAAAATAATGTCTTCCCTTTCAAGATCGTCGGTGATGTCTCTGTGGTGCAGATTTAGTTGGTAAGGTCTCTTGTCTCCCTTTGCAGGTGACCCAGGATGCTGACAGGCGTGGCTGAAGTCCAGATGCAGGAGCTGACACGGTGAGCGTCCAGCTGCGAGGAGCAGAACAACGCGAAGCGTGAGTTGCTGATCGGGTGTGGTTTAAATAGCTTTGGAAGAAGTCCCAAGTGTGTATCCTTCCTCCGATCAGGTATGTATCCTTCCCCGACCACACCCGGGTGGAAAGTAGTCCCACAGGTAAAGTAGTTCCATTCAGGCCTCAAGAGGGCCTGGATGTGGCAGCATGGTCTGCATCAGGTAAGTGCACTTTAAAAGACTTGAAGACATGTCTAGCTTTATGAGCCTGGCGCCTAAGGTGCCAGGACAGGAGTCCAACATGAGCCTGGCGCCTAAGGTGCCAGGACTGCGTCTAAAGGGCCCCAGCTTGGGCACGCTGGCACTCCCCTGGGGAAAATGATGCCTGCCTCTGGGGTTGCTGGGTCGGACCTGGCTCCTTGGAGGTAGGCATCATGACATAAGAGCACTCCTCTGATATTGAGATGTTATCCACGTGCAGAGTGCCGTAATTCTCCTTTGGCCACTAGCAAGGTGTTCCCACCTTTTCACATGGGCACTTTATTTCTTCCTGGAATAGAAAAAAGGTCAATAGGCTACAATTACAGTGCCATGAATATATGGCTGTACTTAACATATTTGACTGGATCTGCCATGTGGTCCATAATATCAATAAGGAAAAAGTGGTGGCCCACATGGAAGTCTGGATGAACATGATTGAATACTGTGAGGCTGTCGTGTTCATGGGCAAGATTTCTCTCATCCTCAAAAGATTGAACAGGATAGCATTCAAGTCAACCCAAAGCATCTGATGAAAGTACATACCAAGTTTGGCCCAGGACCGCTAATTTATTTTGATAATGGACACAGTGTGCTTCAAAGAGATTATAATTATGAAAAGTATTTTGCGTGTACAAGGAAGAAATACCCTGAGGACACCCCCGAAAAGGATTTTGCAGAACAATGACCCCAAGCACTCCTCTGCAATTTCCTTTATAGGGGATCAGGTACTCACTTGGGTTCGAACTCCCCCAGATGTTACTTACCTACATCCAATTGAGTTTATATGGGTATTCTGAAGGGGTACCCCAAGGGTGTGCACAAGCTCACAAACAAGAAGAATTGGTAGAGGGAATCTTGAAATGTAGGTGGCAGGCTCTCACCCCTGATATCTGTGCAAGGAACACTGGACAGTGGTGTGATCATTTATTGTGTTGTTTGTCTTAATTCATGTCAAGAGAAAGGAACAAACAAAAAGGTCCAACGTCCAAGGTCTTGACTGTGCCTGTGTTACCTTTATGATTGTGTTGACTGTTGGTTTGTAGAAGTGTGAGGGCTAAGGGGGCTTTTTCGCCTATACTCATCATTGTACTCCTGCAGGGCAGAAGTCAATTCATCACAGGCAGAACTACAGCATTAAAGTAAAGGACACAATAAACACACTAGATATTAAAATGTGCTATACACCGCATAATAACATAATGGTGCCACTCGGAAGAGCAATTGATCTTATCTACAACTGTGCTTGGCATAACATCCAAATCCGCATTTGCTTTTTACCAAATGCTAACAATATTCTTTACAGCAATACAGAATTGAAAACTACTGGGCTGCTTTTTTACACGACACTTCCTAATTGTATACTGGCATCATAGGCTTCACACTGGTGGTCTGGCATTTTGCTTCTATTCAAGCAGCCACTTTAAAAGCTTTGCTATTGTCAGGGTCAACTTTTGTCAATGTATTTCACAGTTTGACTATATCAAGCAAACTTTTTCATTAAATGCCTGCCCCAGTATGTGTTCTAGCTTTCTGTTCCCATCGCAGTGGGGTAAGAGCACTCCTCTGATATTGAGATGTTATCCACGTGCAGAGTGCCGTAATTCTCCTTTGGCCACTAGCAAGGTGTTCCCACCTTTTCACATGGGCACTTTATTTCTTCCTGTAATAGAAAAAAGGTCAATAGGCTACAATTACAGTGCCATGAATATATGGCTGTACTTAACATATTTGACGGGATCTGCCATGTGGTCCATAATATCAATAAGGAAAAAGTGGTGGCCCACATGAAAGTCTGGATGAACATGATTGAATACTGTGAGGCTGTCCTGTTCATGGGCAAGATTTCTCTCATCCTCAAAAGATTGAACAGGATAGCATTCAAGTCAACCCAAAGCATCTGATGAAAGTACATGCCAAGTTTGGCCCAGGACCGCTAATTTATTTTGATAATGGACACAGTGTGCTTCACAGAGATTATAATTATGAAAAGTATTTTGCGTGTACAAGGAAGAAATACCCTGAGGACACCCCTGAAAAGGATTTTGCAGAACAATGACCCCAAGCACTCCTCTGCAATTTCCTTTACGGGGGATCAGGTGCTCACTTGGGTTCGAACTCCCCCGGATGTTACTTACCTACATCCAATTGAGTTTATATGGGTATTCTGAAGGGGTACCTCAAGGGTGTGCACAAGCTCACAAACAAGAAGAATTGGTAGAGGGAATCTTGAAATGTAGGTGGCAGGCTCTCACCCCTGATATCTGTACAAGGAACACTGGACGGTGGTGTGATAATTTATTGTGTTGTTGGTCTTAATTCATGTCAAGAGAAAGGAACGAACAAAAAGGTCCAACGTCCAAGGTCTTGACTGTGCCTGTGTTACCTTTATGATTGTGTTGACTCTTGGTTTGTAGAAGTGTGAGGGCTGAGGGGGCTTTTTCGCCTATACTCATCATTGTACACCTGCAGGGCAGAAGTCAATTCATCACAGACAGAACTACAGCATTAAAGTAAAGGACACAATAAACACACTAGATATTAAAATGTGCTATACACCGCATAATAAACATAATGGTGCCACTCGGAAGAGCAATGAATCTTATCTACAACACTGCTTGGCATAACATCCAAATCCTCATTTGCTTTTTAGCAAATGCTAACAATATTCTTTACAGCAATACAGAATTGAAAACTACTGGGCTGCTTTTTTACACGACACTTCCTAATTGTATACTGGCATCACAGGCTTCACACTGGTGGTCTGGCATTTTGCTTCTATTCAAGCAGCCACTTTAAAAGCCTTGCTATTGTCAGGGTCGACTTTTGTCAATGTATTTCACAGTTTGACTATATCAAGCAAACTTTTTCATTAAATGCCTGCCCCAGTATGTGTTCTAGCTTTCTGTTGCCATCGCAGTGGGGTAAGAGCACTCCTCTGATATTGAGATGTTATCCACATGCAGAGTGCCGTAATTCTCCTTTGGCCACTAGCAAGGTGTTCCCACCTTTTCACATGGGCACTTTATTTCTTCCTGGAATAGAAAAAAGGTCAATAGGCTACAATTACAATGCCATGAATATATGGCTGTACTTAACATATTTGACGGGATCTGTCATGTGGTCCATAATATCAATAAGGAAAAAGTGGTGGCCCACATGAAAGTCTGGATTAACATGATTGAATACTGTGAGGCTGTCCTGTTCATGGGCAAGATTTCTCTCATCCTCAAAAGATTGAACAGGATAGCATTCAAGTCAACCCCAAGCATCTGATGAAAGTACATACCAAGTTTGGCCCAGGACCGCTAATTTATTTTGATAATGGACACAGTGTGCTTCACAGAGATTATAATTATGAAAATTATTTTGCGTGTACAAGGATGAAATACCCTGGGGACACCCCCGAAAAGGATTTTGCAGAACAATGACCCCAAGCACTCCTCTGCAATTTCCTTTATGGAGGATCAGGTGCTCACTTGGATTTGAACTCCCCCGGATGTTACTTACCTACATCCAATTGAGTTGATATGGGTATTCTCAAGGGGTACCTCAAGGGTGTGCACAAGCTCACAAACAAGAAGAATTGGTAGAGGGAATCTTGAAATGTAGGTGGTAGGCTCTCACCCCTGATATCTGTGAACATAAGCTACATTAACAAGGTGCTGTCTGTGGACAGGGAGCACAATGGGCAGCAATCGCTACGTAATGCTTGGTATATTCCTTCTTAAAGATCATACCACTAAGGAGTATTTCTCAGTTGCTCAGCTTTTATCCTGCACCAGTGATCCAATATGTACAGTACAATGAAGAAATACATACGAAAACTGTTGTCTAGGGTTTTATTGTGGGATCTAGAAGACAAGTGTAGCACAGTATGGTAATGCGTTCAATAAAAGCAAAGAGGAAGATTGAAAGAAGGCAGATTGAAGGAACAGTCAGAGTCAGCAGGGTAGGAGGATTGGCAGCTTCCAATAATGTCAGCTGCAAAGGGAAGGCGTGTTGGTTGTGGTGGTTGATGGCTGCTACTAGTGTCATAGTGCGAAGGAGGGGAGGGGTGGTGGAAGTACAGGGCGGAGATTGACAGCTGCCACTAGTGTATGGGGCCAAGGAGCGGAGTGGTTGGTGAAGTACGGGGGGAATGTTGATGGCTGCCACTGTTCTCGGTAATTTAGGAAGAATGGGGGGTTTGGAAGAGAGATGGTGCAGTTGGGAAATAGGTTCCTTCTTTGCATCCACAAAAATGTAGTTATTTTATTCTTACAAAGCTGGGTGTAGTTACCCTCGAATTTTGCATGCACAAAGGCAAGGGCGGTGTTCATAAGAACAGGAAGGCCCACATGTTGCTTGATTCATAAAAGTTCACTCTCTTGCACTACTTTTCATACTGTTCAAAAGTGGCCAAATGATTAGCGTATGCATAACATCATGCCCTGGCAATGTCTACACCTATTAATAATCAAGTGCTTATCCTCTGCTGAAATGTTTCAATGGGTATTCAGGCAATGGTGGACCTAAACTGTTTTTCCTCTGAGCCATGAGGTGTGGTGGGGAGCAGGTGGCACTGGGGTCAACAAATAAGGAAAGGGCTTGGAGCCATGGGTGCCAAAATAGATGGTGGGAGCGGCGTGGATGTGGGTGAGCAGAAGACAGAGGTACCATCTCAGTTAGGTGAGTTGGGTGTGAATTAACTTCCATGACTGTATCCCACAGAGATCCCTGTCCTGGAGGACCAAGCCAATCAAGGTTTCTGGGACACAGGAATCATGAAATATAGGACCTTGCCCTCCTGATGGGTGCCTACAGGCCAGTGGGAATGTCTCCTCCCATCAGCTGTTAGCGTCAATTCTTCCAGTACCACCTTCCTTCTACTAGTATTCTATGTGTGCCTGAACTCAGCACTCCTGTGCAACTTCCTTATCCTATAATGCAAACTCATGTTCCCCTCTTTGGGGCCAAAGAAGGACTGGAGAAAGGACCAGGTTGACACTCACATGTTTTTTAGGTGGTCAGTGTCTACATCCCCTAAAGTTCCCTACCCTGCAAGACCAGGCCTACAGCAGCCTATCAGAGCAGCTTGGGTCCAAAAGCAGGAAATTAAAGACTCTGTTCCAGCACGAAATGCCTGCCCTCCATTGGTTTCTAGCCATTATATCAACTGTAAGCGCTCTGTGCCCTTTGCACTTGTGCTTCATCTTCTCTCCCCTCTATTAGGATTCCTTAAGTGCCATTGCTCCACACCTCTTTTGCTCAGCCTTTAGCCTGTTGCCAAAATCCAGCTTCCCCCATTCATGGAATGGAGTAAGTGTGAATACTTACACAGGACTTTCAGAATTACATCCCCCAGAATTGATATGATATGATATGGCATTTATAGCGCGCCTATACACAAGTGTTTCAAGGCGCGATGAGGCAAGGGAGGGGAAACAGAGGGAAGACAGACAACGTTCCTACTAGGCCAGGTGACATTGAGATTGAGCAAGTGCAGGGGAGGGGGGAAGGGGTATAGTTCACGGGAAGGGTAGGAGGGCGCAGTGCAGTACATAGGATAACACTAAGTAAATAAAGACAATAAATAAAAGTGCTAAGTGCAGAGATCAGGTGTCAAGTGCTAGTAGGGGCTGAAGGGGTGCAGAAACAGTCCCTAAGTGCAAGGGTTGCCCAGGAGGCAGTGCAGGTGTGACACTGGCGGGGAGGGGACCTGGGACCGAGATCAGAGGGTAGCCAGGTAACCAATGAAATTACAGATTCAGCCAGTCGATCAGCATGGGAGAGGAGGAGAGAAAGCAGAAGCAACGAGGAAGGTCTTGAGATGCTTCCAGAACCGGAGATGGTTGTCCTCAAGTTTCAGAGAGGCAGGGAGGCTGTTCCAGAGGGAGGCCCCAGTAGAAGAAAGAAATCTACCACCAACTCGCTGCTTGGAGAAGCGACTAACACTGAGTGAGTTGGAGGCGGATGAGCGAAGAGCTCGAGAAGGAACATATTTAGGAAGAGAGAGTTGAAGGTATTGAGGTCCTAGGCCCCAGAAGGCCTTGTGGACAATGCAGAGGGGTTTGCCTTCCTTGCCAGTGGGACCCAGCCCATGCCAGCCAATCAGTAGAGCCTGGGTCCAGTAAGCATGAAATTAAAGACTCCTCCCTGTCAAAGAATACCTGCTCTTTAGTGGGTGTTTCTGTGACATCCATGCTCTTGTTTCCTCGCCATCACCTCTACTAGGACTTCCTGTTCACATCCTCCATCCTCCTGTGAACATTCCTTATCCTGCACCCTAGGGACTAAGGCAAAGAAGGTGCAGACACTGACAAAATTCCTTGATTTCCAGGACTAAATCATCCAGTAGTCCCTGCCATGGTGGGCACTGCCTGCACTAACCAATCAGTGCCCAGGACCAGGACCAGGAAGCAGGAATTGAAAAACTCGACTCAACTACCAAGCAGGTTTGCTCAGACTTAAGAGCACGGATGTCCTTTCACCAAAATGCCAAGGCAAGCAGAAGTGACATCACACGACCCTTGACCTGTGATGACATCATAGGAAGTGATGCCTTTTGATCAAACCATGAAGTAGAGTCATGGGACGTGATAGAACACGACCATTTACCCCTTGGCAAAAGAGGAAGTGGTATCACAAGTACACTATGAAAAATATGGTTACGATATAACTGTAATGTGATATACATTTCATACAAGAACTAATCACCATGTGTATTCTGAATATCACCGTGCATAGGCCCATATTACCAAATGACTGTGAATGCAAGCAGACGTCCAAGGCCAATCTATAATGATGTGTTATTATGTAACACTTATGCTTAAGCACTTTATATCGAAAAAACATACATACAATATCACCCAACCCGTGTTGCTACTTATTTATCGACCTCAGAAGGATGAAAGGCTGAGTTGGCCTTGCCAGAATTCGAACCTGCAGATTACACACACATCGCAGCAGTGACCGTTCAACCCACTGAGCTATCTTACCGGCTATAGCAATCCTACCAGCTATAATAAAATGAGCAATTACATTTCTGAATGTTCTCAAAGTCAGAAAGCAAATTACACTCTGTAGTGGATACGATTAAACTGGTACCTGAGATTTAACCGCAGGCCATTTCATCTGCAGCTCTGGTGTAATGTTGGCCACATGTCAAGCCTGCATGCATTTACTTTTTCAGGCTTAAGATGTTGGCAAAATACATACCATTGGGAGGGTTCATAACACTGTATTAAAGAATTTAGATTAGTGCGGCGCCCGCAGTGCACTCACACGACATCCTGTACTCTGGGCACTCTTTACCTGATACATGCAAACAAACATCCTGAACAGCATAACTGGGGGGTAGGAAAGATAAACACATTATAACAAAGTTTTTTGCTGTATAAAATGCAGTCAATGAACTGCTGTTGGCAAGTCTAATGCTTTGTATTTCTATAGTTGTCTGCACAGGTATATACCCCTATTTTGACTGGCCAATAGTAAATAGTTTTCTATTTTTGTTGAGTATTGTCCTTGTGCTCCAATTGTGTTAGAGTTCACTTAACCTTTCAAAATCATAGAATGTTTGTGTCCAGCTTAATACATATATAACATTTCTGAGGTTCCTCCAGATAAGGTTTCAAATAATTGTCTATTCATGTTGACATTTTTCAAATTAATTTTTATTTTTAGTATTCTTATGCAGTTTTCATTTTTACTGTATATATCATTCTTTCATCCTCATTTTTTCTCTCATCCTTTTTAATCTCTCAATGAGTGTTTCACCCCTACTTTCTAGGAGGCTCATCAGGAGAGGATCTATGAAAATAACAGAATACACTATAAGCAAAAAGTATTAATTGCAACAGAAAAAAAATTCAAAAACATTTATGGAATTTTTCATTTTGAAATCTACAGAATGTATGCATTACTCTTAAAAATATGGTATTGAACATACATTTGTATTGAAAGAAATGTTTCTTTCACTAATACTGTTTTAATGGTTCTTCTTGTTGATTTATGTAATATTATATACAATATCAATTAATAACAAGGAAGGATTTCCTTTTTTTTCCCCAAAGGAGTGCCCTGGTATTTCATTGATTAGCTTCAAGGAACATCCTTTTTTGCATTTAGTTGTTTATATCCCCCGAGCCAGGGATATCCTTATCAGGAGCACCTGAAAAAGTTCACTAATTACTTTGCATGATAATTTATTTGAAGAATTGCAGTGTGTCCCTCCCCCCATGTGTGCTCTTTGATCCTCTTCTCAGGTGGCGAAGTAAAGGGCATCTCTCTTGGATCTTGACCCTGGGGGTGGAGAAGCAAAGGAGGATCACCTGTTGTGGAGGGTCCTTGGGTGCTGGGAGTGGGCTACCCTTAGGAGAGACATGGTATTCCCCTTATCCTGTTAAGACCCAGCCAAACCCCTACCCAACCTTTCATGGTGTATTGTAAAACTGTTCCCCTTATTTCCCCACATAAAACACTTAACAGCACTGAGATAAAGAAGAGGAAACTAAGAACAATGAACACCACACACTTTCACCTGTTTGGTATTGGGACGAGGAAGATGCCTGCAGGGAGCTGTATGGGTCAGGGAGGTCTGTGTAATTATGCTCAGGCAAGTCTCATTGGAGACCCACACCTTCAGCGTGTAAAGAGGCTACACATGTATAAAAAGGAGCTGGAAGAGCAGAGAAGTGAGCAATGGGAGGCATGTCTGCGAGAGAGCAGCAGGGGACATTGCTTCTAAGGAGGTAGCTGTGGTGGGACCGGACGAGGTGGCAGGATCCCGGCAAACTACCCAAAAGACCTACACAGCCTGTGATCAGGGCGGCATGCATGTGCTGTCATTCTGGGAGCCTCTGTGGTAAAAGAATTACCTACTGGAGCTGCAAACAGCACCAAGGAGAAAGGACGCCGTCTGCATCCAAGAAAGCAGAATTCTGGGTGCCGGCGTATGGAGAAAGGCACACTGCGGGCAAACAGAATGAGAGACAGTATGTTTCTCGGCTCCCACAGTGAAGAGGAAGAGAAGGGGCCTGGCGGAGGGGGATCACACAAGACAGTGAATGTCAAGGAGGACGCTAGACCACCGGGGCACTGCTACTATTATGTATATTTCATACTGAATTAATGGAAATGTATAAAACTCTGGCGAAATAGTCCTTATTGAATACTGAATGAATGAAACTTTACAAATCCAATGCTTATTGAGCACCAGAGTGAATGGAACTTTAAAATTAAGCAAACCCAATGCTGTTTAAATACTGACTCGAACTGAACTTTAAACTTCAGTTAAGTAAAAAGATATTTGAAATTAAGCATTTAAAGGTCAATTGAAATAAAAAAAACATTTTGGGCCAAACAAAGAAGGTGACAAAGTGAAATTCCCAGGGGAAGGGAAATTACAGAAAAAGTCACAATAGTGACAGCGAATCATAAGAAAGTGGTTGGGCCTCATTACGACCCAGGCGGTAAATTACCGCCTGGGCCGTGACTTTACCACCATGGCATAAACTACGTTTACGCCATGGTGGTTGGCGGACTTACCGCCCCATTCCGACCTTGGCGGGGCGGTAAGTCCCCAATCCCCATTTACCCTTCCCCATTCCCATTTTTGCCCCATAGGGCATAATGGGAGTGGGGAAGGCGTTAATTACGCCACCGTAAATTACGGTGGCGTAATTAACTCCATGGTCCCTTAGCGCCATGGATTTTAACACCTGCTAAAAGCAGGTGTTAAAAGCGCCATGGCGCTAAGGGACCTCGTACTCAGGCGGTAAGGGTCGGCGCTGTTAACGCTGCCGTAAACCCCTTACCGCCTGGGTCGTAATGAGGCCCGTTGTGTGTAAAACACCATCAAACGAAACTTTTGTGAATGAATGAAGAGTGAGAAGGCCAAAGACTGGAAAGTATGTCTGACAAGTGATGGCAAGCCAAGATGTTGACATGGAAAAGCCAGAAGGTTGTACATTTACACATGAAAGCCAGCAGGCCACGAGTTAGGGGTCCTGGTTGCACGACCTGTGATGGGTGGACCATTTGGTCTGACAACTCCATGTAGGCCAGTGAGCCCTAAATGATGAAAAGCCAAAGACATTGTGATGAGGAAACCAAAGTCTTGGGGATGGGGATCATGGGACTTGAGGAGCTACATTGTATGATCTTCGGAACAGAGTCTCAAGTCCTCTTGTTTTTGTGAACTGTGCTGCTTGGAACTTGGGGAAGGGAGTCCAGAGAATTCGTTTTGCACTATATCATCTTGAATTGAAAGGAAGTAACCTTAAGACTTTCTTTATTGTGCATTAGTTAAATTTAAACTTTAAGCACATTAACCAAATATCGTAAATTCATATACATCAAATTCATAAACATCACAAATTCTTATGATACAATAATAAAAACCACTTACACTGCAATCTCAACATTTAAAATCTAATTCCATTTAAAATGATAAAAAATGGGAGAATCTACAATAATAATAACAATGTTTAAGCTCCTGCTGCACTCTTATAGCATCCCAGAATCGTAATAGCAATTCATCGTCTCTAAAAATTCAGCTAAACTGTGTCATTGTGCTTATTCTAATTTAAAAACCAATTTCCAGATGAAGTAGGCTGCCACATTTATTGCAACTGATTGCGCCCCCATTAGAGTGGCCCAAAATATCTCCCCTCTAATGTTATCTAATGAACTGACATACCTCCCATATAATTTTCTGTTATAAGGCATTAAGGTCGGACAAGAGGTCAATATATGTCGGGCTGTCTCGGGTCCCAAATTGCAACCCCTAGCCATATCATCCTGCACTGTCTCATTTTGCCACTGACTACCATATTCTTTAGTCTGTAATATATTAAAAAGGAGCTGCATAGAGAAACGTCTGAGCTCTTGGCTGGAATATTTAGTTAGATAGCCATGTGGCATCCCACCTTTAAACCTTTGGAGCGAGTATTCCGTAAATCTTTTCAAATTATGCAATTTATCAATGCTAGCTGCCAGGTCCTTTTGCTGTGCCCTTCTTTTGATGATTTTTTCATAGTCTGATCAGGTGTCAAACACCTCTAAACCTTCTTCCAATTCTCACAGATGTTTCTTGGTAAATATTAAGAGCTCTCCAATAAAGACATTTTTTACTTTCCTTAAACCCTCCTTAGTTTCTTCAAGTAGAGAAATCCCACCTTAGCCTTGGGCTAGTTAGGCTTTCAACCATCCTGTTATTTGATTTATTAAAATATATAATTTTACATTTTAAGTCTGTTCTCTGTGTCTTGCTTCATGATGCCTTCACAGTACGGAGATGTCAGGAGGCAACAGGGGAAAACATACACTTTGAAAGTATGCACAAAATATTTTGTTCAAACTTTAACCTTGGGGTGCTACATTTAAATATTAGTGTTTCAAACTAAGTAACTGTGTTCCTCATAAGCGTTTTGCTGACTGTAGCAGGGATTCTAAAAACCTTGTGTACATGAAACATGAACACAACAGAATCATTGTGGCAGCTCTTGATTATATGTTCTTCAAACCTCAGAAACTCAAATGCAAAGAAATTATGGAGAAATCAGAGCCCCCATAAACGTTATTTTACATCTACAGGAGTGTGGTACTCAGGGCCTGTTTAAGAGTTTGCAGCTAATGGTAAAATTAACAGGTAATTACCACTATCAGATGTTTTACTGCACTGCCATATTTGTTACTGAAATTCTTTTTCATGCATGCTTTGGTTAGAGGTTAATTACCACCAAACACAAACAATACCGCATGCAATAAACAACATACAATAATTATCAAATGCAGTATAACCAAACGCTGTTGAGTCCTATGGGACTCCAAAATAGGGAATAACAGAGAGGTCTGCATAATTTCGAAACATGCAGAACATTTGTGTTCCTGGTATTTACACTAGGCGGTAATGGTTAATGAGTTTGGGGGCATTACAGCATGTGTCACTGACACACTCATAACCAGGCCCTATTTGGGCAGCAAAGACCTAAAAGGTTAATACAAGACACTAAAAGCAGGACCAGAAGGGCTAAGAAGAACCCAAAAAGACCTGACAAATTTCACTGATAGTGGATCAGGTCACCTGGAAGAGTGAGGACTAATAGCCCAATGTAATCATAGCAAAAAAGGGAGAGTATCCTGATTAAGACCTGAACACGTTTGGGTGAAGTAGGGGTATGAGACTGAGCTGATTGGAGTGGGAGAATAATATAGAGGTGAAGAGTTACCATGGGCTCATAGAATGGCGTTCCTCTTAACTCGAAGGACCTGTAATTATGCTCTACTTCTGTTCCTTAATCATGTATGTATTGAGTGTATGTATGTAAACCTAGCTGGGAAGTAATGGTGGAGAGAGTAACACAACAACAACTCTATCCTCAAGGGATCAGGAAGAAGGATAGAGAGTGAGGGGATACATGGTCTATAACGAGGCAATACAGAGGGAAAGGCAGACCCAGGCTGGGTTGGGGAGGTCTGCAGATTAGTGGTCCCTGACATGCACTTTGAAGAGATCCATCTTCTGCTCTTTCCTCAAATGTCAGGTCAGGTGGAATGTTGTTATTGTAGTCTCAGTGTGCTGATGGAGAAGGCTTGCTTCTATGTATTTTCCTTTTTGCAGCTCCTGGTTCCCAATCTTGTAATATCCAGGCTTGGGATTTTGTGTTCCCATGCAGATACAGTATGTTTGTAGGACAATTAATTAGAGAGCACTGGTGCTCGCTGCCTTGTAGGTTATGCAGACTATCGTGAAGGCCTGTATGCCCAATAGCCCAATAGCAAGGTGCAACGATAACCATAATGTCTCCTAATGCAAAGAATAATTCATCATTTCTTTTTATTTTATTTTCTATTTTCACTTCACTTCGTTATATGTGTAGCTTATGTTTGGGCATGAGTAGCCTGATCAAAACAAAATAGAATATTACAAATGGATGTATTGACTGTGTGGTCTGAGTGAGAGCATCAGTGCCCGTAGACATGACACTCTGCCCTTATGCTGAAGGTGAGCATCCCCAGACACACTATTAGGGCAGAACTTCATCCCATGCTATTGGCTAGGGTAGTATAGAGTACGCTATGCCTTCTAGCGGCATCTCGATTCAGGAGAATTGGAAGTAGAGACGGCCTTATTATATTCCCAGTATACTTTCAAGCAGACTCTAAATTGTAATTCATGCCACCACTTGTGTGCAAAAAAGGTGCCCATTAAGCAGAAATATTAATGGGACATTCAGATGCATCCCCTACATAGGGGGTCATGGGTAGTGTGATATGATATGATATGGCATTTATAACGCGCCATTACACAAGTGTTTGTAGTATGTCAAATTCACCTGCTTTTACATTCCACCACATAGCCTATTTATCTGAAATACAGTAGACTGTAAATACTGCCAGTTTTTAACACTGCCCATAAGTACCTCATTATTTTACCATCACTCAAAGTGACTGAGATACAGTTACTTGTCTCCTCAAAACTTAAGAACATCTTTTTGTGCCATAAGTGCAAGCAAGCCATAGAACCCAAATTATGCTGGAGAGTCAGAAAGGGGGTGGACATTTGAGCAAGTTAAGTGCTTACATTCTCCCGCCTTTTGTGCATGAAGATGTTCAGTACAAAGAGCAGTCATCGTTCAATGCGTTATGACTTGACATGGGAGCCACATTGCATTTGAATTATTTTGAATAATTCTTCTAAGACACACTGGGCCTCATTGCGAGTTTGGAGGTAGCCATGCCCTCAATAAGGGCATGGCTACCTCCAAACTCGGGTCCGGGTCTGAGTCTGAGTCCCGCAAAAGGGGACTTACGGGGCCATTCTGACCTTGGAGGGCCCGGTAATTCCCTTTCGCGGGACCCAGACCCGGTACGTCCCCATTCCCATTTCAGCCCGCATAGGGCTGAAATGGGAATGGGGAGGATGGTAGCTTCGGTACCTTTCATAATGGTACCGTTGCTACCATCCTCGAATGCTTGCAGGTGTCGCTCTGCATGCGTGGTCTGACCAGGCATGCAGTGTGCCCCCGCGAGCAAACTCGTAATGTTGCGACATGGCAACAACAGCCCCGGTAGCACTACCGGCGCCGTTGTTGCCTTACCGCAACATTCGTAATGAGGCCCACTGTATATAGTAATGTTTTTTCTGCATACATTACCTTTGAAATACTGCATGTCAAGGATGGTTTTACCCTAGATGAAGCAAATGAAAAATACCTCAGAATACTACTCATGCTTTGTGGTAAAATGAATTCCTGCATGCAGTATTACACATGAAGACTACAAAGCCTGCAGACCCCCTTATAATCATTATATTTACATTCATGTATATCTTTTGGAATGCTTTCAGCAAAGCAAATGTATCCGAATTGCCATGATGCAGATTGATGAAGAGTGTGTCATCTGAACCTCTCACACCATGCACTAACCCTGGATTAAAGCCTCAGGGACTGGCTTGGGCATTGGTCTGACGATGAAACCGTCTTGGAGTTCCCAGGGAATGCTGTAAAAGGAAAGAGACAGATTATGATGTCCTCAGAAACTGTAAAAGAAACAATAGTCACGTGTACCTCAACACATATGCTGTATGGATGTTCTGAAGATTGATGCCATAGGTAATGGAGCAAAGCCCCATATATTATGGAGATGGTGAAGAGGGACTGCAGTGCTGATTCAACCAGTTTCATTACTTTAATGATAGGGTCAAAGTATGGGACCACATAGGAAAAACCCTCTATAGTGCCATACATGAAAGAAGAAATGATCCTACTCTAGGAAATCTAGCAAATGACTTGTAAATACTCTAGATAAAGCATTCAGTGGTGCACTAAAATCTGTGTTTTCTAATCAATGAGTTCACATCCTTTTGGCAAAGTAAAGAAAACAGAAATACATGTTAGTAAGGCTGCTGTGTGACAAGATATCAATAAGAGGGTTGGAGCAAAAAGGACCCTTACCATTTGGCATGCTGCCCCCAATGAGCATTGAGGGTGTGTCGTATGGACATTCTCCTTGTTTCTAAGGTGTCCATATAATACCACCAGATGGACAGGGGAAAGTGAATTCGCAAACAGAAAGGCTAATCAAAGCTACAATGGCCCTAATAATAGTTATGGAATTGATTTGGGTTCTGATAAAAAGCTTAGGGCGTCTTGATCCATGCATAGTACAAGTAATCTAGTGAGATTTTGCAAGGTACAGCCAATGTCTATAGAATTCAGTGTAGAGCATCTGGCTGCATCAAACACCTCAAAACCTCCTCTCATAGTAGAGACAAAATAACATAGTCTGTCAGGCATGCCATCTGCCCTGCCTCAGCATATCCAGAAGGAAAAGCGTGATTCTTCCCCTTTACCTGGATATCCCATAAGACCTACTTACAATGTCATCATGTGAGGCAAAAAGCTAGCTGGTCAGCTAATTTGCATATCCATACTGCAATGCTGGTTTGTTTTGATTGGTGGGATGGGGGGTTGATTTTCCAGTGACTTTTAATAGGAAGCACTATGGGTAAGCTAAAATGGCCTATTCTACTATCGCATTGCAGGTTAAATGCGTTTTACTTGCTTTTTTAAAACGCACCACAATATTTATGGGGAATTGGGGATGTGTAATTTTTAATGGAAAATTGTATTGAATAATGCTTAAAAGGTGTCTTAATATTTTAATATTTTATACATTGGGATGAGGTATTGCAATCTATGAAATGTATTCAAGTAAATAAATAAATAAGGTATTACAAATATATTTTTGTAAAATGAAGGACATATTCAAAACCGAAAAAAGTTGCAACCTTTTCTCATTTAAACATTTAAACAGACAATGATAATCATGCTTCAATTAATATGCAGAAACACTCAAACACTCTACTTGGCACAATGCAGAGGGAAAGTGGTTCGAACATGAAGCAGATTTTTAGTTTTGGCTATTATGTGGCTATTATGTGGCACTGAAAATGTTAACTATAAAGCCAAAACTATTTTCTTTAACAGAAGAGCTTGAAATAGGGGCATTGAATGCAGGTAGGTAATGCTTTTCAAAGCATACGATATATGAGGTTGGATTTATGTAGTTTGTCTATGGGCCTCATTACGCAGTAGGAGGTAGCCATGGCGCTATTAGCGCCATGGCTACCCCCTTACCGCATTCCGGGTCCGTATTCCCGGATTA
This sequence comes from Ambystoma mexicanum, assembly GCF_040938575.1. NCBI lineage: Eukaryota > Metazoa > Chordata > Amphibia > Caudata > Ambystomatidae > Ambystoma > Ambystoma mexicanum. The sequence goes on from NC_090923.1 coordinate 195,646,538, forward strand.
GGGACTTACCGGGTCATTCCGACCTTGGAGGACCCGGTAAGTCCCCATTCCGGGAACCATTCCCCATTCCCATTCGAGCCCCCATAGGGCTCAATGGGAATGGAGCTAATAACGGGCCCGTTATTAGCTCTGAGGTCCCTTAACAGGTCCCTTCCATAACGCCTAGTAAAACCGGGCATTGAGGAAGGGACCCGCTAAGGGACCTTGGAATAGGGTGGTAAGGGATTACCGGCACAGGTGCCCTTACTGGTGCCGGTAATCCCCTACCACCTACCACGTAATGAGGCCCTATGTGTCCCACCCATTGATAATTGAAATCTATAGGATTTTCTCCCTGCCCACACATCTCCACCCACAACAGACTTCTTTTTGCACTCTTCGGCTGAATTTCTACTGTGTGGTGTATTTGTCAGCCATCTGCTGATGTCATTTATATGTTATTTGATTTGATTGGTGCATTAAAATATATTTATTGCAGCTTTCAATTTATGTTACACATTTTATAGCATTTTTATTAAAAATAAACAAGGTAGTCTAAAAATGGCACTGAAAATGTACATCTAGTGTCTTGTGGGGGATTTGTCAAGTGTTTCTGATGTAAGGGAGCACCTTATTGGCTGTGCAGTTAGTGATGTAATTGGATGTGAAGTGTGTGTGTGTTTGTCTAACTAAGCCAATTTGTTTCTGGTAAGCCATAGCTGAAAGCTAAGTGTTTTGTTTACATTTGTACAGTTTTGTTAATTTGTGTTGGTGGCTTTAAGCCGTCGCCGACATTGAATTTATTTTTTACTAACATTAGAAATATGTGCCAGGGGCAGATTGTTTACCTGCTGCTGGCACCTGTTTGCAATGTAAGTCAAACTAATGTAATGTCAACGGCAGCTTGGCCTTCCCGATGCCGTCACTTTGTTTTACTTACGTTGCAAATATGTGCTGGTGATGGATTAATGTTGTTAACTCGATGCCAGCACCTATTTGCAATGTTAGTAATTTTTTGTTCTTGTCAGGTCCTTGAGAGGCATTTAAATATCTGATGTTCGATATGGTGCTATGGGTAAATGATTTTTAATGCAGCCTGTAAAAAGCACCTGCATGGCAACAGAGTGAAACAGGAAACCACGACACAAGCCACCAACACAAGCCACCAGCACCTCTTCACCAGTTTGCACCCCTACAGAGATGACGTGGCAAAAATAAAATGTGTTTAGTGCCAATATAGAAGGTCTTTCATTCTACACAAAGCCACTCTAGGGCCTCAAACCCAACCAATTAGTCATATGTAAGCTTTTTCACAAGCTGGTGCAAGGGCTCAGGGTGCAAATTTTGCAGTTATCAACACTTTCTAAAAAGGGCAACATTCTCAAAACATACACATTCGCTGGATCAATTTGTAAGCTGATTAAGCAGAAACTTTTGCACTGGAGTACATATAGTAGAGAGATGGCATTTCAGGAGACACACACAGCTTGTGAGCGTTCCTCCTATTTGAAATGTTGCAGTTTGTACCCACCTATTTACTTCCCATGGCCATGCTAATCCCTATGGTCATTCCCACGTATTACATGACCCTCACGTCCAAAATGTATCTCCCGAAATCTCATTGCAGTACCTCTCTCAAGCATAAACATCAAACGTAGGCCTTAGTGTTCTATCTTTTTGTATTTACTTTTTTATTGGTATTATTATAAAACAATATACCGCAAAATAGTAAAACGTTCCCCCCTTCTCACCCTCCTCTTCCCAGGTCTTGTTGAGTCTTATTTTAAAGCAGTGTTCTAAAAGTTCATGATTTACAGGGTAATTCATGGAAAAAATGTTCACAGAAAACGGGGGCACAAGCGTGAAAATCGCAGCACACGTTTCCCTATTCATGGAACACATTGCGTGTGGTTTACCCTCGACCTGCACCGAATCTGGCGGCTCCCACACGTCATTGCGACATCACGGGAGCCCTGTGCGAGACGCCCAGAGAAGGCGCACACCGTCCAGCGCACACACCTAAAAAGGGGGTGTATTCATGGAATCCAACAGGGCAAACCCGAGCCCGTCAAAAGACGCGCAAAGCCGGAAACACGTACGCCAGACGAAAGCTGTCGTAACTGCCCGCGCGCAGCATAAAAGTGCGTGCAAACACCAAACAAGTATATACAGCTACGATGAAGGTACCATTTCTCGCAGTAGTGATCATGGGACACCACAGGAGGAGGAGGATAGACAGGCCCTGCCTTTCTCTACCCAGGACCAGCCTTTTTGGGGTGCCTGATGACCAGGTCTATGGCAGGTGTAGGTTTCCACCTTATGTCATCCTACACCTGGTCACTGAGTGGGAGGATGACCTCACATCACCCACCTTGTGCTCCCAAGCACTGAGCCCCTTGGAAAAGGTGCTCAATGTCCTGCATTTTTTGGCAAGTAGGTCATTTCAGCAGACAACTGCCGTAGTTGGGGGTGTCTCACAGCCCACGCATCCACGAAGCCTACAATAGGTGTTGGCAATCATGACTGCACGCCCCTCAGTCAGCAGGTACATATACATGCCCAGAACATCTGCAGAAACGCAGGCCGTGGTCCAGGACTTTTACAGGGTGGCACACTTCCCCGAAGTACTCGTTACCATTGATTGCACACATGTGGCCCTATGTCCACCTGGGGCCACTGAGCACATCTATCGCAACTGCAAGCACTGGCATTCCATCAACGTGCAGGTTGTATGCAATGCCAAGGATATCATCACCTCTGTCTATGCAAACTATCCAGGGTCCACCCATGATAGTTTCATATTCAGAATGTCAGCCCTAAACCGGCACCTGGAAGCTGGGAGGCATGGCAATACATGGCTCATTGGTGAGTACAAATGCCTCTGCACATGCATGCATGTCACACACAGACAAATAGACAAACCCAACTAATGACAACCATTCTGAACTCCCCAGGTGACAGTGCCTCTCTGAGCACCTACATGATGATGCCAATACGGAACCCCACTACACCACCCTAGGTAAGATACAACGCAGCCTATATTGCAACCAGGGGCATAGTGGAGTGCACATTTGGAGTGCTCAAGTCACGTTTCTGCTCCGTTGACCGCTCCGGTGGACTATATGCACCCCCAGTAGTGTGCAGAATCATTGTGGCAGCATGTGTCCTGCACAACGTAGCAACACAGCAGGGCGTACCAGTGGACATGGTAGTGGTGCCCCCACATCCCCAACCACATGCATGGCTGATGCTCATGGGAGGGCAAAGGGCACGTGGCGAGGCAGCCCGTACCCACCCCTGCGGAGTGCACACAGGCCTGGCACATTCCAGGTGACAATCGATGATGACAAATGGACCGTCAACTGTCAACTTACCACCCTGAGAATGAGTCCATGGAAGTGCTATATTGTGTGCATCCCTAGCTACTTCAAAAAAAACAATCCTGTGTGACCAATAGGCACACATGCAAGGTGCATGATCTACCACCCCCATGCAAACAGCACATCCAAATCCTGGTATGTCACCTAAACCCTGCCAAACCCCATGTCACCCGCCAGACACACCATGCCATGGCACGCAATGTGAAAACTCCAAAATAAATGAACACATGACACAACTGTCACAAAGTGCACTATAACAAATGGAAACAGGCCAGAGACCATTCCCTCTGACACAGAATCTGTCGAAATGACTGACCAAAAATGTCCAACCTATATTAAAAGGACGTAAATGCATGTCACCAAAGGTTAAAACTTTTCTTGGGATGCATTTCAGGTAATTAAAAAAGAAAAAAAAAACAAATGCGGGTGCTGCAGAGGGTGTACCCTGCAACACCCCGCTCACTACAATACACAGTATAGTGAGCGGGGGTTGCGGGATGGGGCCCCCTGCACCTGCCCAAAAAAGGAGCCTGCGGTGCGGGTTCCTGATCACGGAAGTGAAAGTGAACTGGCGCTGCAGGCACACAGCATGTCTCAGAAGGTAGGTAGGGTGTGCCTGGGAGTATGTTGAGGTGGTGTTGGGGCTGGGGATGTGTTGTGGTGGTGTGGGATTGTAGGGGTATTCAATGCATGTTTACATGGGAAATGTACAAACCTTCAGTGTTGCGTACATTTCTCATTAGAACTTCTCTGTCACAGACTTCTCAGCGACGCAAAAATTACGCCGATCCACTGACACATCAAAAGCAGACCCAACACACGACTATCTACTCACCAGCATAACATATAATGAAGACAGGACCCAACAGTGACAATGTCAGACAGTGACCAATCACTATAGCACAAGTGTCTCAATGTGACATTGCCACCACACGGCCACCTTCCATCTTGAGTGTGTCTCTGACAGCTAAAAGGGGCATGGTACTGCATACAGCATGAAGTGCATCAACAATGTAGACATGCAAGGCAATGCATGAATAAGCAATGTGAAAACATACACATGCTCATTTAATAATATACAAAACACATTGCAGACTAGCCATGTCCTGGATAAACCATCATGAATCCCCACAAGGGGTGCATACACAGGTTGGACTTCAGACTGGCCACAGATATGACAGAAGCCCAATGCCTCTGTGTAAGTTACTATCACGCGGTGTCAACCTTGCGAGCCCATGGAAAGGGGAAGCAGGAGTGGAATATGTGCCTGGACCGCAAGCCAAAAACACCACCACACATCAGCCGTGCACTTCTCAAATCCCATTGCACTGACACGTTCCGCGATGCACAGCTAGTGGGCCTTACGCTGGGCAGGAGTCGTGTTGCACCCTGCCGTCACCAGCATTTAGTGGTCGTGGCTTGCGTACCCCCGGAAATCGTGCACCCTGCTTGCGCCAGCCAAATCACGTGGAAACGCCCTTGCATACACCCGCGCCAGCCAAATCGCATGAGAACTGGCTTGCGTACCCCCCGAAATCGCACACCCCACTCAAAAATCGCATGGAAGGGGCCTTGCGTCCTGCCATCAGCAGCAAACACCCCATACAGGCAGCACACACCACAGGGGACCCCCCAACACCCATGATATTGCCCCGCAGGCAGCCCACACCACAGGGGATGACCCCCATCACCCATGATCATTCCCCGCAGGCAGCCCATCACCCGTGACCATGTCCTGCAGGCAGCCCACACCACAGGGGACCCCCATGACCCAGACCATGCCCCGCAGGCAGCCCATCACCCATGACCATGTCCCACAGGTAGCCCTCACCACAGGGGACCCCCATCACCCAGACCATGCCCCGCAGGCAGCCCATCACCCGTGACTATGTCCCGCAAGCAGACCATCACCCGTGACCATGTCCCGCAGGCAGCCCACACCACAGAGGACCTCCCCAACACCCATGACCATGCCCCGCAGGCAGCACACCACAGGGCACCCCCAAAACCCGTGTCCATACCCCGCAGGCAGCTCATCACCTGTGACCATGCCCTGCAGGCAGCCCACACCACAGGAGACCACCCCATCACCCGTGAATATAATCCGCAGGCAGCCCAGCACCCGTGACCATTTCCTGCAGACAGCCCACACCACAGGGGCCCCCTCAACACCCATGGGAATGCCATGCAGGCAGCCCACACCACAGGGGACCCTCCATCACCCATGACCGTACCCCGCAGGCAGCCCACACCACATGGGACCCATCACCACACACACAGCCCTTTCCATGTGATTTGGCTGCCGCAAACGAGTATGGGATTTTGAATCCCTTTTCACGCTATTTGACTGGCAAGAGCAGGATAGCGGATTTTGCAGCGGTACGCGAGGCCGTTTTCACGCGATTTGACTGGCGCAAGTGGGGTACAGGGTTTTGCAGGGGTACGCAAGGCCCTTATCGCACGATTTGACTGCCACGAGCGGAGTACAGGATTTTGCAGGTGTGCGCAAGGCCATTTTCACATGATTTCACTGCCGTGCGCGGTATACGCACTGATTTTTCACACGATTACGATGGGGGGGCTGTGTGCTGGGCCAAGGATAGCACAGGGCCTTTGTGCCATATTGGACATTTCACTGGCTTTTTCCTGCGCAAGGGCCGGTGTTGGGGGCGTAACTGGCGCTGCTGGATGTTCACTGCACCACGGCTGGTAATAGTTCGGGAAATCCATGAACATGCGGTGCGCAAAAAAGCTGTTTTGCGCTGCGCCTGGTGCACGTGTGACGCACACTCCCTCTCTGCATGAGGCGCTTGTGGGACTTCTGCGCTGGATTCCATGAATTGGCCCCTTAATTGCATCTGAAAACGTGTTACTGGTGTAATAAAATGTCTTATCCAAATGTGCATTCATCCAATTTATTTATACATGTTCCTTCCACAGAAGTCCAGTGTCAAATCCACAGTTTTAACTTGTGTATTGGTATAAGATGGCCTTTTTCCACGAACTGCTCTCTCATGCTCTCTCATGCCTCATTTTGTTCTGTTTGATCTTGTGCACTTGAGACTAGCTGCTGACATATCTTCACCCGGATTGTGCGTGCTGTGCTATTTTACATTAACTTTAACACCAACCAACACTTGACGCAAAACATATATTTTTTCAAACCTGATATGTGGGACAAATCCCTTTCATTTTCCCCTGATGGACTCATAAGCAAACCATCCCCAGATTATGCATACGGTCAGTCATTTATCATGCTTCTGATGAGCAACGCCACAGGGTTTTGAGCCAGTTGTATTTCGTTATATTTTATTCATTTTAAATGTACACACATTATTAAGTGTGTTCTCTCTTTCTCCATGGACTGTCACTCTCTCTTTCCATGGGCTGTCACGCTCACTCTATAAGCTGTCTCACTCTCCATGAGCTGTCTCTCTCTCTCTGGGCTGTCACTCTCTATCTCTATAAGCTGTCTCTCTCTCTCCATGAACAGTCCCTCTCTTTCCCCATCTCGCTATGACCAGTCTCTCTCCCTCCTTGAGCTGTATCCCACTCTCCCTCCATGTGCATGATCTCTCTCTCTCTCTCTCTCTCTCTCCATAAGCTCTCCCTCTCTCGCTCTCTCTCTCCATGAGATGTCTCTTTCTCTCACTCCATGAGCTGCCTCTCTCTCCATGAGCTCATGAGCTGTCTCTCTCCATGAGCTGTATCCCACTATCTTCATGCATTGTATCTCTCCATGCACTGGCTCTATCTCCCCATGCACTCTCTCTCTCTCTAATCACTGTCACTCTTTTTCTGTGTTCTTTCTCTGTGCACTCTCTCTCTCTCTCTGCGCTGTCTGTCTGTGTGTGTCTCTCTCTCTCTCTCTGCACTGTCGGTCTCTCTCTTTATCCCATCTCTCTCTGGACACACTCTCCCGCAGTATCTGTCCATGTGATGTCTTTCTCAATACACATGCTCTCTATACGCTCTCTGTGCACTGTCTCTCTATGCATTCTCTCTCCATGTGCCCTCTCTCTCTTTCGCTGTCTCTGTGCTGTGACTCGCTCCTCTCTCTGTGCTGTCACTCGCTCCTCTCTCTCTGCTGTCACTCTCTCCTCTTTCTGCGCTGTCTCTGTTGTCCTCTCTGTGTTTTGTCTTTGTCTCTCTATATGTGTTATCTCTCTGTGCGTGCTCTTGTTCACTCTCTTTCTCCGTGTGCCATCTCTTTCTCTGTGTGCTGTCTCACTCCCTCTCAACCTGAAAAAATCCCCTCTCACTTGTGACCTCATTCCATCTTCTCCAAACTCCTCTTTCATTGCAGCCCTTTTTTGTCCTTCTTCCTCTCACACCCTTGCTTTTTATCTTAGCCCATCCTTTCTTGCTCATGTTTCCTCTTGCGCATCGTCAATGGAACCCTTTCTCAATGGCTTCCTCCCTTTCTCTATTCCCTTTCTCATTCTAATGCACACCTGCATCCCTTCTCACATCCTCCCTTGAAACCTTGTGCTCTTTCCCTTGCACTCTGGTGCCTATAAATGCGAAATGCAAAGAACATCAGTAAAACCCAAAACTACTGGCGTTGTCAATGCTTGTTTTAAACATATTCATTAAACTCAACAACCATTAATCAAAGCATATGATTCCAATCAGAGGTGTTCATCTGCGTCAGCGGGTTTCCCATTTCCAGCTGGGACTTTTTATATTGTTTGCATTGCTTTCGCAGGAACAGTTGCTTTTACTGTGAAACTTTGGAGCCGATTCAAACATGTTAAGATTGTAAATCGCTCGTGCTGTTCTGAATTTGGTAAAAGAAATATGTGAAACTTGGTAATCACTCATGCGGTTATGAATTTGACGAACACAGTAAAAAAAATATGTGAAACCTTCAACCCATATAAAGTTCAACGTTTTCCCCAACAACAAAAAAAATATGCCTGAAGAAGGCATATTCTTTCCCGTGCGCATAAATAACCAGATGATTTGTCTGCTTTTGGCGTTATTGCAAGACACCGTCTCCACGTTACTTGAACAAGAGAAGGCACTTTGAAAATGTGAAAAGGGTGGTACGAAATTCTCATCTGCCACGGTCACCAGATAACATCTTTGTCCAGCAAACCACTTTTATGATGCTGGATATGGATTTGCAAATCATAGGTGACATATGCTTAAATTTAATTAAAGTTAAGTGAGACTATATCTCTCAGAGTACACAGATTGTTAAATGAAAATAAGACAAGGACTAAATAAATGTTATTCCAGTGGCATGGGGTCATCTGGGTGACCAACCAGTATATGCATTTCTTAGCCAGCCCTTCTGCTGCTACAACTCATATAAAATAAGAGCACCATTGTCCTTGGAAATGTGAGGACTGCAGTGTTCAGCCCTACCGTGTCATACAGAATAACTTTATAGAAAGATCAACTTTCTATCAGCCACGACATTCCTTTCAGTTTCACATATGCTTGAGAACAAGAGTGCCATATAATCTCGCGGTAAGCAATGAAATTGAAAAGTGGAGGGAAGTGAAAAGACTGAAAAATAAATATTGTAATTTATTAAAGGAGGTATCTGCTGCAAATAAAGCCTGGCGAGACCCTTATACTGCCCTTAACATAGGGGACAGCAGGAGGGTATGGAGAACCTTTAATCAGAGGTTTAAGGTCACTACGGCAATGTTAACATGTGGTATAAATGGGGATAGATGGCGCACTTTTTTAGTATGAAATTTGCCAACAATAATTGTTGGACACTGATACCCAAGGGAGCAATCATGTTCAATTTCGACAAAATGTCACAAATGTGACCATCAAGAGGGTCAAGCACTTGCGCGCCCAGGTCCAAATGGTGTTTCAAATGAGGTCATATACTGGTGACCTTATTTGAAATGATTGCGCTAATGGGGGTGGTGCATAAATCCTGTAAGCAAGCATGTCTGACCTGATATTTAAGAAGGGTGCGAGGTCTGACCCACAAAATAATCGATTGCAATCTATGCTTGATGGCTCAAGTAAAATATTTGCTACCTGTATACATAGTATAATAAAATGGACAGACGATAATTGTATTCGATCATGCTATCAAAGTTCTTTCCACATTGTTCACATCGCTATCATGAACTAGCTAGTACATCAATTAAAGTAAGAACAATGCCTCCTCTCTTTATGTTCTCTTTATTGACTTTGCAGCCGCTTTCGATGCATTTTATCGAACCATCCTGTGGAGTAAGCATAGTAATATGGGAATGCCTATCAAGTTGTTGTATTCATGCCAACCTTTATATCAAGGTAAAGTTGAACTTGTTAGAGTTTATGGCCAAGGCAAGATCTCTTCCCCCATTCCGATTGATAAAGGTGCAAAACAAGGCTGTGTCATTTCACCAGTACTTTTTAATTTGTTCAGGGCTGATCTTGGAAAGGTCTTTACTGGAATAAATAATTTCCTTTGAGTTTGGAGAAGCAACCTTCCTTTGGCTAGCTTATGCCACATCATCATTTGTGATAACACCTACATTGGCATTAGCCAAAGTGTGCACGCAATATTAGATTATAACAAGTGCAGTGGACATATCGTAAATATAACAAAGTCTAAATTTATGTGTTTTGGCAAAATGAAGATTCACAGGCTTATCATCTACAAGAGTGAAGAAGAAATTAATTAAGTGGGCAGCTACTGCTATTTAGGCTATGATATTAGCAATACTAAAGATGAAGCTGAACTGCTGAAATGGTGTCGCTTAAAGCTACTGCTATTATGGATGCCATTAAGACATTTGTATATTGTGATGCAGGGTGCAACTTAGTGGGTTTGATAACCGTCTATAGGTAGAAGGTAGTATTCAGTGTATTCTACGCATTAGAAACTATGTATAAAGAAAAGGACACGTGGACTAATACCCTTGAAGGGATAATTTGACGAAAGATATTAGGTCTAGCAAATGCTATGTGGGGTAAAATATAGCCTCTGAATGTCAGAAATAAAGAGGCCAGGCTGCGTCAGTATTTAAGAGTGAAGCTGGCTAGTGCTATCCATTGGAAAATGCAGGCCAGTCCAAAACACTTATTTTTCTGACTTAAGGCCAAGTGACGTGGAAAGAAATGGGCCTAGTTAAACTATTAAAATGGACACGTGTGCAAGTGGAGAAAGACACTTACATTTCACAAATGAACTGACATTTTGGAAAGGCATACTTGGATCATTAAAAGGGGCATCGGTTTCCCATGGTAAATAATGTCCTATGCGTTGACAATACCGAAGGGATACTCATGTAATTTCAACTGTAATATTAAAGAAATACATTACACATGGACAGATTTAAAAACTGCAGCAATGAACATGGGATGAAAAGAAATAGTTGTGCATTTGGAAGCTAAAAGGGAGGAACAATGCCTTTGCAATCCAGAAATAAAGAGAAGGACAGACTACATTCATCAGGAGGAAAGAGACTTATATTCACCACATAAGGTGACAGCATGGACAGTGAAGGGCCTATTTTGTTTTGTGTAGATTTGAATAGCGCTTCCTTATGTAACTGTGGCCTTTTTTTTATGGAGAAGATTGTTTCATTGACCACTGTTCTAATACTGTATAAAGAAAAGATTGTATTCCTGGACAACAGGCCCTCGTGCAGCATTGAAAGTTGCAGTTACACGGTGGTTAAATGTAATATGCTAGCCTTGCAGAATGGTAAACTGCAACGTGTTGTTCTCTGTGAGCTGAAATCCCCTATTGAACTGTGAACTGAATAGTGCATTTAGATCCAGACATTGCAGCCCTTTCGTTTGATGAATGCTAGGGATGCAGGACTGGTTTCAAAGATATGTTTAAATATATAAAGAAAGAGATCACATTTGTGGCGAATTGCTGATAACACAACCAACAGAAACGACCTTTAAAGTCAGATTCCCCATATAAAGTGCATTTAGCTCTGAACAAACACCCTTTGATATCTGAAACCCAGATTGTTTGGGGCTGGGCCTACCAAGAAGAATGTCTGGTTGTCAATTAGTTGTCCTGCAGAAGTGACCCTAAGGCCAAGCATCCCATAAACTGTACATTAATCACTGAGCAAGGCTTTGAAGACAAGCAGAAGAAAACGTTTAGATAAATACAGATAAACCAGATGGCTGGTCACATGTTGTAACAGAAATAGAAACTTGAGAGAAATGCAACATACTGAAACATGTAATGCATTGCCATTAATTAACATTGAATATGTTTTTCCTAAATAAAAAGGAGCATTGTGTGTCCTATCAATCCCACCCCGGGTTCAAATGAAACAGAAGAAAAAGTCCATTGGGACCCTGTAAAAACGAAATTTGTGTGATGTACATAATTTAAGTTATGTGGAAAACTATCGACCTGCCATTTTCATACACTTGAGCAATGGGAAAGTTGGCAAAGAGGTAGATCCTGAAAATAAGGTTTAAATTGGAAATGGTCCAATTTGTATCTATTTCAGCACAGCAGAAAACCATGAAAAACAATAGCTCTGCTCAGGAAGGACGTGCCAAAATAAAATTAGTATGGTCTGATTCGACATAAAATATAGAACCCAGCAAGATAGGTATCTTCATGGGGTTATCTGAAAGACCAAAGGATTTATTAAATTATGAGATTTTTCAGAACAAAAGATTTAAAAACTCACTGTCATTTTGAATTGATATATCTATTCTCCTCCCTCAGCCTACATCATACATATCTCCCAACTTCTGGTCCTATCAGCAGCCAGTGGGCATCTTGGTGGGAGGTGAATGGAGCAAGCGAGACAATCCTGACCACAGGAGTTATGACCATGTTGCAGTGTCATCCATGCTATAAGAGGGCAGGGTGTATCAGAACAGGGCTTTGGAGGGTTTTTGGACTTTATTTCAGGAGACAGCCTGCTGCTGGACTATAGCAAGGAACCACTAGCAGAAAAGAAAGAAGAGCTTCCAAGGCCCTCAGGGAAACCTTGCCTGGAAAACTGGGAGCCCTATCTGATAGAGACCTGTCTGGAGGGACCTTGCTGTGAGATAGGCCTGGTGTGGGCTGCCTACCAAAAGAGGGTCCTTGAAATCTGTCGGGCTTCCTGAGCAAAGAGCATAGATCTCCCATTTAAGTAGATATGCCAAAGTCATCAATTGCATGGGGAGCCAACTGTCTTTATCCCTTTCCATTAGTTGGTAATGGGGAGGTGAAACTGGATCAGCCCTTCATACAATTTAGGAAATCTCATTCAACTTATTTCCCCATAGAAAAAAAACCTGCTATTGAAATAGCATTGTGTTGGGAACTGCCTACCTTATTCCTTTCCATTAAATTGTGGAGAGGGGAGACCCCATGTAGACCCTTAGCACATTTGAATAAAGTAAAACAATTAATTCCCATATAGAAAATAACGGGATGGGTGTTGTTAGAATTTGAAACTAACAAAGCTCATGCCCAGTGTGTTAGAGCCGGTATAGCCCATAAAGACTTGGTTGACTGTTTCTGAAATCCTTGACTTCCACATAGAAGGGGTGGTGTCCATAATCCCAAAAAGAAGTAATCCACAAAACACCACCCTTCAAGTCAATGTGGAGGGGGCCAAAACTTGAATTTTCCATTCATCCCCATTCATTTTATATCAGAATTACAAATTATTGCATCTCATCTGTATGTGTGCACAAAATGAAATTTTCATTTTTTGTTCCACTTTTTCTCTGATCCCAAATTACCAAGTCCTGCCTTTTATGTTCATGTGTGTTGAAAAACGATTTCCATTTCAATCGCTTTTTCCCCAACCTTGCTTTTTAAATAAAAGTTGAAAAAGGATTTTTCACACTGTATTCCTTCCCCTAATTTTGCATTTCTAATACAAGCCCAAAATGATTTTTCCCATTCAATTACCTTCCCAAACAGTGCCTTTTTAAATAAGCATCCAAAACAATGTTTCTATTGTGTTCTCAATCCCTGCACCTCGCCTTTCAATCAAAGGGGTCATATTTAGTTGAGGCATGGAGGGTGGGGTTTGCTGGGATAAAAGTATTGTTTCAAATTAAGTAATTGCTGTGGACCCTGTATTGTATTGTGAATGTTTTACCTTGGTTACATCGAAATTAAATATTTTGTTAGTTGTGATTGCATATTTCAAAATGTCATCTGTGTTGTTTGAAGAATAGAGTTATTGTTGTGATATTGGGTGTTGCCACAGCATTGGTGGCAGATGTTAGCCTGTTTGTCCAACCTTAAATAAATAAATATTCTTACTACACACCAACCTGCTTCCTAGTCCATTGGAGATACAGGGTATTTGTTGGGGTTGGGTGCGAGACGGGTCGGAGGCCTCACCAAAGTTAACCTGAATCAGAGATGCTTTGTTGTGTTCCATCTTGCTTTGGGGGAAAGGAACTCCCTGAGTTGAGTGTGACCACATAATAAACCGTAACAGCTACCCGATAGAAGCAGTCTGGCTAAAACTAGATTTTACCTCTATGGCCACATCCGTTAAGATTAACAAGAGGAAATTATATATCAAATATAGCAAAATAATGTGTGCGGTAGCTGGATCACTACTGTCTTTTCTTAGAAATTAAATAGTAAGTGATGCTAGCTTCAAAAATGGAAGGAAAAGAACAAGGACTTCTTTGATCAGATATCTTTGACACCTGACTGGTCTCTAGTCAAGGGGGTGCTGAAAGTCTCTTAAAAAGAGCGCTGAGCATTGGGGTTGGGCTATAAATGAGTAGGCTTAAATCTCTAAGCACCTTTTGTAAAATGTATTTCCCATGCAAAAAAATCCCTACAAAATGCACGTTTCCATTCCCCTCCCCGCCATTAAGGCAAATATTTATGCTAATTTGATTCAATAAATTGCCTGTGTGTGCGATTACCAGTGTTTGGGAAGGTGAACCGGAGGAAGACCGCTCTTGCAGTTTATGCTTCGATGCTGCTGCAATCGAATCCATAAAGCATGTTATTATCTCTTGCCCTAAATTAAGACATAGCTATGCTATTTATTATGCAAAACACGTAAAAAGTTTACTCTATTCAGGATGAAATCTGTTGGCCGAACTGTGTTCTGATAGCACAACTTGGCCATAACATTGTCATTGACTTGAGTTTGGGAGACAGTGAAATTGGGATTACGACCTGGTGTCACTGTATTGGAGTGAAAATAATTAAACTCTATTGAGGATTGAGAAGCTGTCACGACTTGTTCATTATTATGGAGTTTGTTTAGCACTCTGTTTATTCACTCTATGAAATGTGGTATTTTGCAATCAGCCATTATAGTTTTCGAGGATTTACTGTATAATGTAATATAGATTATATTGTTTTACATATTAATTTTGTAATGCTGTTTTAATATGTGTGTACCGTATGAAAAGTTAAGGATTTAACTGAAACACAAATAAAACTAGAGTGCCTTGTATTTTTCAGATCTTGTGTGGCACATAGTAATTAACCACTCTTGTAAGGAAGATGAAGTCTAAAAGATATAATGTAATGTGCTAGAATCATGCTACAGGAATGCATTGCGTCTAAGTAGACCAATGAAATGTGTAATTCCTTCAACTAGTCCTGGCTTTATTTCGAAACCCATAGCATGCTGTGATGTATTTTTTCACTTTCCGCCTAATTGAGATGGGACTATCAGATTGCATACACAATAATGTGGGTCCACTTGGTAGGTCAGGAGCTCTGTGTGCACACATGGGGAAAGCATTTCTAAACGTTTTTTACAGCTTTTATAAAAAAAAACGCATCCTTTTTATTTTTGTTCTCATACGTTTTGAAGTACAACACCAAATCTGGTGCAACTATTAGCATGAACGTTTAGATCAGTGGTCCAAGTGGGCGGGAGCGGTTGGGAGCGGTGCTCCTCTACTTTTTTTAATGGAGTTTTGCCATTCCTATACTTTTATTTTTTTTTTAAAACCGTTCCGGAATGGTTTCGTTTTAAAATAAAAGTGTAGGAAGGACTTGAAACTTGCACTTTCACCGCAACGCACCAAACTTTTCCTTAAGCAGCAGGTGCATGTATTTGGTGGTTTGTATTGTGCGTGGGAGGCGCGTGGTGATGGGGTTTGTGCGGAGTGGGTGCAGGCCAGCAGGGAGCATAGTTCCACTACTTCTTTTTGTACACTTAGACCACCGCTTTAGATAGATACATAACCTGCATGGGTTGTTTGGCTATTGCAAATATATTGGCCATGTTGGAATCAAGACTTTCATACTCATTCCTGGAAGAGGCCTCACTATCATGAAGCACTAAACACAAAAACGTATATGGTTTGTTAAGATTATTATTATACATATTATTGATCCTAGCATAATTATTGTTAATTATCGAACCCGGGTTGCCTTGCGTCTTCTTGTTTCTAAGACGAATGCGCAGCCACTCAGCTATACTGCCAGTGCAGTGTATTGCCCTGCAGTTGTAGAGACTACCATTGTAAAACACAAACACACACAGAGCAAGCACCTTGCACTCGTAAATGCAACATTCACATGTCATTGTGTATTTTACTAGATGTACTGCACGGAAAGCTTTGACGATGAAAGCAACACTGAGGCAGTTAAGTCAAATGTATGTGATTGAGCAGACCTACAAGTCCATTAACAAAATGTCAAGCATGAACCACATCGCACATAGAGATTAATTTAAAAATATAGTTTTGTGAAACACCATCAGCATACTTCAGCATGCACACCCTCACCACTATGTGGCCTAACACGATCCCACAGACTACACCCAAAAATTAGTCTACACTCGATAAACCCATATGTAAATTGACAAAGACCTTGCCCTGAAACAAATTAGAGTTATGTAAAGACATAAAGAAAAATCTTAACTTCTGTATTCGAAGTGTGCCTGATTGCCAAAAGGAAGGTTCGTCAAAACACTCCCTATAATAAACACAATCTCCATTGCAGAAAAAGCAGGCATACATAACATTGACATCCCGCCAACAATAGTGGCAAAATTACCCAAAAACACTTACATCCTTAAAACAAACAGTCAAACACACTTACATCCTTAAAACAAACAGTCAAACACACGTACATCCTTAAAACAAACATACCACATTAGGGAGAGACTCCCATAGTATTTCACACGTCCCTTACAGTATTTCCAGTTTATGGCTATATAGCCAAAATTCTAAGCTAGCCACGCAGAAAAAAAGGCAGGTTCCCCATTCAGAGTACATATCCTGCAGTTGTTTACAAGACATAGGTAAAATCCAATGGCGTTAGTGTCTACATAAATTTAATTTCAAATGTCTAGCTCTTATCAATGGTGTTACACAGTCAATATCAAAAACTGGACAACGACTAGACCCCCTCTATTTGTTACCCAAAATGGGTTGATAAAGGATATGCCTGATTTCTATTTCTATTAGCCCTCACATGAGACTGGATCTGTGTCTTCATTGGCCTGATAGTAAAGGTGAACAATGGTTTGTTACAAATAGATGTGATGACATAAATTGCAAACGTGATTATAGAGGTAATAAACTGCTGAATAATTCATTTAAAGTTTCAAATGTATAGTCAGAGGAGAGTAAATTTTGAAGGAAGCAGCGATACTGACACAACTAATGGAGGCAGACTTATGGAGGCAGACTTATTTGTGAAAATTGCAGGTGGGTTGAACTACACTGTCACAATTAGAGGTTAGAGAGCATTTAAAGAAAGTCAGGGATTTGGCACATAGTGAAGTGAAATTCCTCCTGAGGAAAGCAGCAATGCAGCAATTTGGGAAAGGATGACACTCGAGTAAATTACTGGCGAGGGCAGCAAAAACAGATACGGCTAGGGATGGGATCTTATCAATGAAAACTGGTCAAGAGGAAGAAAAATGTGCAGATCTGGAGATAGTTCAGGAATTTTACACATTTTACAGCCCATTGTATTCCTCTCACCCGCAGGTTTCCCAATCAGAGGTGGATCATTTTTTAGACCTAATAGCATTGTATTGGTCCACAGACGAGGAGACGGAGTACTTTGGCCAAAAAATCAATAAAGAAAGTTTAAAAAAATAATAATAATAATTAATTTTATGTGTTCATGTTTAGCAGAAAAAGATCTTTTAATGTATGGTGTGAAATGGTGATTTGCAGTTTTGATGCATCTAAATAATTAATGTGAACAATTATTAAGGCAAAACCTCTGAACTGGAACTGTGAAAACATTCACAGAATGTATATTTTAAATTTCAAATCTACTAAAAATAAAAAAGGGACCATATCCTCAGCGACCACGAAACCCTCTCGGGAGCCGACCTTGATGTCCCGCCGGCTGTCTCGTTTGCGGTCCTGTGAGTCCATTAGTTGTCCACAAATACCCCCTTCAAGCTCTGAGGATCCGGAAAGAAAAATGAATGAGAGGAAAAGTCAACCTGGGCCAACCACCTCCCAGGCAACTGGACGGTCGTAAATGAAAAAGGTTGTAAAGAAGGAAGCCAACACAGGACTTGGGGGTTGGAGTCCTTGTGCCTCGAAAGACAAACCAGAGCCACATGGTCTGTAGAGGAACAGGTGGATGACTCTCTTCTGGTCCTCACCCTGCACGGGTGCTATCTTCATTTTTTAACATCACCCAGCTTGGGATTTAGTAAAACACAGCCATGTTCATCCATATTTAGGTGGTACACAAGCGAATGGGGGCATTCCTCACTGAAAGGCATGTTGTGTCAAACAAAATCTGTGAAGAGCAGAGAAATCCATTTCAGGCCACACAACCCACGTTCACTCTTGCAACAAAGTAACCCATCCAGAGGACTTAAAAAAGAAAGCTTTTTTTCCCTGGCTATGTGTCAATTACAAAAGAAAACTATTTCCAGCATCTTTCCATGCGCTGAAACTGATCTGATCTGTCAAGGCTTTTCTGAAAATGTGCTTTAAAGAAACCGCATCTTGTGAAATCCCCATGTAAAATGAGCATGTGTAAATTCATTTTGCAAAGACAGTGAAACAATACTTTTTAAAGCTGAAAATCTGTAATCATCCCAGATACTAGCACATAAACAGTATGTTATTGGTGGAACTGGTGTGGTTTAAGTGTATAATATATTTATTTACTGAAGACTTGGTTTCTGTGAAAGAAAGTAAGGAAGAAAAAAATGTGTGTTTGAAAACAGCAGAATAAAGGGGCCTGGGCAGGAAATTCAAAGACATTAAACCTTCCTGGGAAAGGAATCTCCTCCACAAACTATGAAAGGACCAAGGTGTGAGAATTTGCGACCTCGTCAGACTGACTGGCATTTCCCTTAGCAAGGGACAATGGACCAAGGGGAATCAGCACTTCACAGAAAAGGGTGAATTCCTTGTGACACTTCTCCTCAGCTGCATCTGCCAGAATCAAAGGGTGCTATGGTAGCCCTGCTGCCCAGAACTGACACAGAGGGGGCAGGCTGGCTGGGTACATTTTAAGGACCGTCCTCCAGTGACAGATGCCCTCCATTTGATTTAAGAGACTTTTTTATATTAAAGCAGTTATTTCAGTAAGCTAAAGAAGCGGTAATGTGAAATTATGACTCTTTTAATGTCATTTGTGTACCATTAAAATGTGACTATGTGGGAGATCCTAGCATGTGGGGGATGTGAATGGCATAAAAGGGGCATTTCTGAAGAAAGCGTACATGACACAGTCATGAAAGATGATGAAAATGTGCCCAACCTTGATAGGCTTCTGTGTATCCATTTGTGATTTTTAGGGGAAATGTTTTCCATAGAAATGGCGAAAGATTGACAAAACAGCATCGCACAAACTTGGGAGTTGGAACAGCATATTCCTTGTAAAATATGGGGTCTGCATGTCTGATTTTCAGGAGGCTAACAAAAAGTGTTTTGTCTCATAACTGATTTTGGCAAAAGTAACTGTGGTAGAACAAAGCACATCATAAAAACACCCACACTAAAACTAATGTCACTTCCCTGGGTCCAATCTGCTCACAGGGAGGCAGCGACATCCACAGGCTGACCTATCCCATCGTAGAGGTATGTCCAGCTTAGTTCTGCCCACATAGTAAAAATCCGATGTCATCCGGTTTATGAAAGGAGGAAGCTTAGCGAAAGTCAGGAGATTCAAGAATCAGACATTCAAAAATCAACATCCAGATATCCAGACATTCCACATTCACCCTGCAAGACTCCAGTGCCAGGCAATGGGTAGCTGATCCACATCCAGAACCTCCAATCCAGGCAGAACCATTTATCCAGAATTCAACCCTACAAAATCCCAATAATTCAGGGAGAAAGGAGGAAAGGCTGCAGACCCCTTTGGGAGAATCCTTTGACCAAACCTGTCTTTGCCCAGCTGATGCACCCGCTGTCCACTGAGACCAGACCCTGGTTGCTTCACTGTGTCCCTAGAGGAGAGCCTAGCCTCTGCGCAGTCACCAGACCATTGCCCCGCTGTCCAGAGAAATGGTTAGCTGTCCAAACTACCCAATTCAAGTGCTTCTTGTAAGTATCCCCCCTTCCCAATATCAAAAAGCTGCATACACCATTCTGTTACCTGTCATTTGCCCAACCCAATAAGCAACCCTATAAGAAACCCTATAAGTACCCTAGTAACTTCTTAAATTGTCAGAATCCTTGGTGTGCCCTGCCCTTAAAAGAATCTTTGTTATTTACCAAATCATATCAGTCTGTTGTGTAAGTCCTTAGTACCTTTTTAAATAAATTCATTAATTTCCCATACAGATGAACACGGCGTGGATAGGTTAACATTGCAAATTAACCTCTTGCATACCGTGTCTTTCTTTAAAAATACTCTTTAAAAATACATAGCCACTAAAATATAGTTGCAGTAGAACCAATCATTTTGCTATCAAAACCGAGTTGCCAGTGAAAGTGTTTCCTTTTAAAAATTTGATTTTTCCTTTCCACTAAGAATTCTATACTGTCACCCTTCCAGAGTCACCCTTTCCCTTTAGTATCATACCTGTTAGGTGCCTTTGTACCTCATCATCAAAACCGATGTCCGATTCTGTCTGTTTAGCTCATTGCGGAAGTTGTTTCCCTATTTTAAACCTGTGAAAACACAGAAATTGCAATTTTGTCACGTGTGATTCTTGCTGCACTGTTTTTCCTTCCCAAAGTCGATTTTCTAAACTGTATGCCTGTTGTTTAGTACTTTGCTTTGTAGCTTGTAAGTTTTCCGGCTTCTTTAATACAGTCACACCCGTTCTTGTCTTATGCATTCAACCGCGCATGTGAAATAACCATTCAGTAATTCTGAGTGCCCTTTTGCTCATTTTTCAAGGGTTCTCAATCATAGTATACCTGACTCCTTGCTATTCCTCTCCACCCACACACAACTTGGTTAACAGGGATTTGAGGGAGTGTTGCAGGGGGAATGCCTAACTGTGGTGCCATTTGAAAATACTACCCAAAAAGTAATCTTGCTTTAATTAATTTTTGCATTGTGTATCTGATGTTAGAAGGTTAAACTAATTGTGTCCTATCATTTTACTGTGCAATTATCACCACACTGATGATTGCTGTCCTAGATTGAAGGTGTTTGATTTTTATTCAAAATTTCAAATAAACAAATTTTTCATTATTACACACTGGCCTTGTTCATGGTCCATTGCGACAAGAGGTGTACGTTAAGGGGGGTGTGAGACGTAGTGGTGGCCTTCTCAAAAACTGAATCTGAATGTAATAAACTTGAAAGAGTTTTTATTGTGCGCCACATCCCTGGCCAGTAGAAAGAGTCCTGGTATAGAGTGTGCCACATCTTTAAATACCGTGACACTGGGTTGGGAACTAACAATTCATAATTTTCCATAATAGCATTTATTAGACTGACATATTTCTGGAGGAAAGACCTTGGGACTTGAAATTTAGTTGCAAATTCTTCAAAGGTTAATGGGATACTTTGAATAAACAGCTGTCCTATATATTTAATGCCAAGCGATAGCCATGGTCTTCAACAGATAGTTCTCCTATTCATTTTTATTAAAGGGTTCATCCGAATATACTGGGATGTAAACTGAGAGCTATTTGTGAGGGGTGAGATTATGTATGAGCAGGAGTACCTAATGGAGATATTAACACTTATGCTAGTAAAGCTTCTATTCTTATTATTGATATATAGGCAATCATGGAGAATATGAGGGGAGACCATCACTCTCTCTATGAGCCAGCTTTTTTGAATAATACTTATGATGTTAGTAAACAGTCTTATATTTGCTGAGGACATTCTCCCTTTGACATACCCCACCTGATCATTTTTAATGAAATTTGGAAGAAGGGGAACAAGTTTATTGGCTACATTTTTGCAAATATCTTACAATCCGTATTAATTAGGGATATGGGTCTATAATTTTGGGCTAATTCAGAATCTTTATTGGGCTTATGAAATACAATAAGCATTGCATCAGAAAAGGAGCCAGTGGCTTTTTTACTAGCGATAAGGGATGTATATAATTCATTAAGCTTGGGGACTAAAATATCTTTAAAATTGACAAAATAATCGATAAAGAAAGCCATCAGGTCCTGGGGCTTTGCCTTTTTTGATATTTTTAATGGCTTTGTCCATTTCACTCAAGGACAGGGGACTATTCAAAGATTGGCGATTAGGATTAGCATATGTATTGTGATGTATATGTTTGAGAGTTGCTATTAGGTGTAGTTTCAGATGTATATAATTTTTGATAAAATGTGGAGAATACTTGTAGAATATCCTTGTTAGGAAGAACTCTATTACCATTTTGGTCTTTTATGACAGTAATCCTTGCCTTATCTTTTTTAAATTTGAGATATGAAGGCAATGCCTTGCCAGATTTATTGGAGAACTGATACATTTTAGACTTGTATTTAAAGAGATTAGCACATGACCATTCCGTAGTTAAGTTATTATATTGTATTCTGAGTTTAATGATTTTTTTATCAATACGGGTGGAATTAGTCTGCATATATTGTGATTGCAGGTTTTTAATTTGTTTAAGAATAGCGTCTGTTTCTTTTTTAGGTTTTTTCCTTTTAGCAGCTGTATATGCTATAATGTGTCCTCTTACTATTGCTTTATAACAGTCCCAGTTGGTGTGCACTGATGTATCAGTGGGAGAGTTTTCTGCAAAAAAGAAAGAGTGCTGTTGATGTATAAACTTAACAAACTCTTCATCCTTCAAGAGGGCTAAATTGAATCTCCATCTATTATTTTTGTTTGTGTTTTGTGCATTCGACAATTTAATGTGGACTTGAGCGTGATGTGACAAAACAATTGGTTCAATGTTTGCATCTAATAAGTCATTGGTCAGGGATCTAGATATAAAAATGTAATCTATCCTTGAATAAGAGTTATGAGGGGGAGAAAAGAAGGTGTAGTCTACATCAGAGGGATGGGCAATGCGCCCGGCATCAATATGACCTAGTTCAGACACAAAATAGACAAATTGTCGGTAGGACATGGTGATTTTTGATCGTACTTTTGACTTTTTATCAAGGACAGGGTCCATGACTTCATTAAAGTTTCTGCATACAATTAGGTTATTAGGACAAGATTTGAATACATGATTTCTCAAGTGAGTCCAGAAGCCTGGGTCAGCCTTAGTGGGGCCATATACATTTAGGACAGAATATTCTATAGATTCAATAACAAGTTTAACCAAAACCCATCTTCTGACATCATCAGTTTCTGTAGATTGTACCTTGTATTGAAGATGTTTACTAATCAAGGTAATAACCCAATTTTTTCCATCAGCTGTGCTCGAGAAGACTCCACCCACCCATAATCGTTTCAGTTTGGCTGCTTCATCTTGTGAGAGGTGGGTGGGATTCTTGTATGCATGCAATAGCTGGTTTGGCTCTATTGAGGTGTGACAGTATTTTTTGCCATTTAACAGGATTATGCAGTCCCTCAACATTCCATGTTACAATATTAAGTGCCATATGTTAAATGCTATTAGTATATGCAATCTGACATATATAATGAAAGTCTGGTGGTATTAAACACATAAGAGAAAGAAACACAAGAGAGGGGAGAGGACAAACAGGTAGAACATGGAGTTTTGCAGTTTACATGACACCGAACTTGTATGTGAAAGAGTGGCTAACAGTATGTTATGTTCATATACAGTCAATAATAGGTAGGGGTTTGAGAGCCAGATCTAGATGGGCCATTTCGTGCCCCATTTCGGCAACATTATTATTTATAGAAAAAAAAACATTCTGTGTATAGTGTCTAATTTATATATGCGGTTTGGTAGTATACATCTCTTCTCTATTCTGGCTTTGAATAAAATTACGCATGTCTTTTGGGTCCTGAAAAGTATAAATATGGCCATTGAGAGTGACTTTTAGAGATGCTGGATGAATGATCCCATATCTGGCATTAAGCTGCCGTAACGCTGGTCTGAACGCCAATAGTTCTTTCCTTCTTGCCACCGTGGTGTTGGAACCATCCTGGGCAATTAACATGTAAGAGTGTTCTTCTGTTTAGCTTTATTCAATATGAGCATGACGTGGGTATAGTCTAGTAAGGCAAAGATCATCGTTCTCTCAACATTACGAGAAGAATTTCTGGGACCAATCCGATGGGCTCTTTGCATACTGAACCATGGAGGCATGGTGAGATCCAAGAGTGTAGTGAGCATATGGCAAAGGAACTGAGTAGGGTTGTCATTTTCAATGTTCTCGGGAAGACCAACAATACGTATGTTGTTCCTCCTATTGCTATTTTCTAAGTTTTCTCTCTGCTTTTGCAGAGATACAACTGTATTTTCCAACGACTGCACCATTCCTACAACATCTTCAGCGTCACTCACCCTTCTTTCCACTTCGTTCATTCTGGACTCAAATGTGGACCACTTATCGTCAAGCATTTGTAATTTGGCAGTCGTGTCTTCCATAAATGGTTTGAGGGATTTTATTTCCATTACGATTGCTTGCATAACGGGATCCTGAATATCTTCCTTAGGCGTGGGAGAGTCAATCTTTTGTCTTTTGGGGGCATTATTGGTAGGTGATAATGCCATTTCATTGGTTGCCCCTTCTTTGTGGCCATAATAATATAGAGAGCGTTACACTTGATATAAGGAAAGCTTTGCTTTGGTTACTGTACTTTCTTTCCAATAATTGAGGTAAGAGCGCAAGAATATGCTTTCATGGCCAATGCATATCACACCTCTGCATTGCTCTCATGAGATAAAGGTGACTGATTATCCAGACATCTGCATTGTCCATTTAGAATTAAAACATCAAAAGCACTGGATTGATGAAGCAACTTGCAGAATTATTGTGGTCAGAAGAGTAGTTTCTTATGTATATAGATATGTGATATTATAATTTCATATCAACTAAAAGAGCTCAGGAAACTAATATTGCCATAGGGATTTCCCCCACCTGTAAGAGATACCAGCATGATATCAAGTTCTCAGTGGCAGCATCCATTAGCCATATATCTCTAAGAGCTGTCATCCTTAATAAGGATAAATGGCACTTGAAATAAGTATCCATCAAATCGTGTTATCCTTATAAAATATTCCAGATAAATGACATGGTAGCATGTTATTATTTGAATTCCATTTGCATACTGGAAGAAGCGTAAACGTTTCTAAAAGAATCCTGGTTTCCAAATCCGTGTGCAAAGTACTTAAAATGTTAATAAAATATGTTATTTTATCTGTAACTGCTCATCGTGAATCAAAAATGAAGATGTTCAACTTGTATTGCATTCACGTGTGGAGATGGGCCTTCATGCTGAAGCAAATGTGCGTCCCAACATCAGCAGAGTCGCCTCATAACATCCGCCGAACAGCTGACTTGAGCGCTGCAGCTTCTAGATCAACTCAAACCCGGTGACGCGCAGGCCGCACCTCTAAAACTACGCATTAGCTTCCAAACATTGAATGCCTCAAAAGTAAGCTCTCCAAATCATCGGAACTCTGCCCGCAGCACTCGTAAGAAGGTTAGTGTAACATTCTTAGAATTCCACTACATGGAAGTAACGCGGAAAGGTTAGTATTATTAGGCGAGATGGGAGCTCGAAACTAGGCTGCCATCCGTTACAGTGCTTTGCCACACCCACCGTCACTTGTAATTCGACAATAACTCTACCGTGACCCGAGTGCCGATAACAGTGTTACAAGTTGCCAGTATCCTGGTGATATTACCCCATTATACCGTCAACCTCGTAATGAGTCTGTCTTTTCTGCCCTTTCACCCTCTCTGTGAACCTTTTACTGTCATTGTTGCAATTATGCGTGTTAAGTTTTTAATCAGTGGTAAACCCATTTTGGCTAGTCCATCCATTCATTTATGCATGTGTTTTATAGAGCGGCACATGTTTCCTTCTGGACACTTCTATGTGCTTATCTTTTAGGCCTTAGCGGCTGGGATTGATCAGCGGGTGGAATATTTCATTTTGAGTTAGGCGAACCACCAGTCCCTCAGTCTGTCTTAGAGCTGTCTGGAGCCAGTCTGCTAGGTTGTGGGTGCCACCATATCACTTTGCTAGCATATGCATATGTCTTTGCTTAAAGGAGGTCATCTTTTTAACATGATGGTGGAAGAGGGTGCATTTTCAAGAGGAGGTAATCTTTGCAGCATTTTGGGGTTGGTTCCTGGATGACCACATTAAACCATAATTAGATTGTCAGTAAAAACAGGCTGTATTTCTGATACCTCTTATTTTTAACATTATCATAATGTTCCGCTAATGAAGATGTGTGAGTGAATGGCTTATTTAAAGACTTCTGCTTGTTTGAAACATTCACCAGTGAAGAAAGAAGCAAACACTTTGAAAAGTATGTACGTTTATGAATGTATAAACTGTTTTTAAATGTGAAGAATTGTAACAATTGTAAAGTTATTCTGCACACCTACCAGAACTTCACTCGTTTTGACTCGTCAAGAGAGACAGGGAGGGTGAAGGGTATCCATCCTTGGAAGCGGGACATTAGTTAAGATGATGAAGAATCGTCAGAAAAAAATGTATTCATAAACAACAATTTATTTACAAAGTGAGCCAGAAAAATGTATTTACAATATGTAGACTTAATGCAAACAAAACCACCAAAGAACATGCTGAGTGACCCAAAATACATGTTTGCAGTGTCTTATGATTTGTATTATTATTATTATTATTATTATTATTATTATTATTATTATTATTATTACTAGGGTATTATTGTATTTATAGGCTGTGTTCCTAGATTGGTGAAGCAACGGATAGCTTTACAATTCATAGGGGGAGATGCAGAGGAAGGGAAGCAGTTTGCAAGGAATCAATCCAAGGGAGTGGAAACATAACAATGGGGGAAGGAGAGTGTGGGCTATTTGGCACCAATGGGTCTACAAGTAACCAGGGTACGAACAGAGAGGAGCAGATCAACTAGTTTCAGGTCATTTATTTTATTTATTATCTTTACATTTATAAAGCGCACAAGCAGTCCTTGGGCATCGTTGTGCTGTTACAGACACACTTATTTAGTTGCAGAATTGAATACAGGCACACAGTGCATGAAAATATAGCATAGAGAAGTCTGAGGTTCGTACTGTTACAAGCGCACCTGGTAATGTCTAGTTGACGGTACATGATTTAAATGATGGCGTTATCGAGTTGACAGATTGGAGCTGAGGAGTGGAGTGTGTCTTAGGTGAATAACCAGGTTTTCAGGGCTTTGTCGAAGGAATAGGGAGAGTGTTCATTCCTGAGGGAGGGTGACAGTGTTTTCCATTGTTTGGAGGCAATGAAAGGGAAACTGTCAACCCCCGCCTTGGCTATCTTAACCCTGGGGGTGTAGAGCTGGTTAGCATAGTGAGTCCTTGTAACCCTGGTTGAGACTGCTCTGACTAGCTTCTCCAACAGGTATGCTGGGGCTGTGAGTGTGAGGCATTTGTGCGTGATGGGAAGTGTCTTGAGAGCGATGCGCTGTTTTACAGGAAGCCAGTGTGCAGAGTGTCTAGAAGCTGAAATGTGTTCCCTCGTTGGTATGTTGAGGGCCGCGCAGAGAGCATTATTTGGAATAATTTGAAATCTGGTGACATTTATTTCTGAGGTGCCAGCTATGAGGACGTTGCAATAGTCTAATTTTGATCCTATCGTGGCTCTCGCAATGTCAAGACAGTTTTGAGTCAATAGGAATGGTTTGACAGAATTTGTAAGCTTGGTGGCATACGCTGCTGAGGATGCAATAGCGTTTACTTGACGTGACATGGAGAGAGTTGAGTCCCGGTAGACGCCATGTGTCTTAACGGATTTAGAAACCGGAATCTGAGTGTTGTCGTCAGTGAAAGAGGTGTATTGCGAATTGAGTTTGTTTAGCGTTTCCTTGGGACCCACTAGAAGAATTTTGGTTTTGTCTCTGTTTAAACAGAGCCCGTTATCCGCCATCCAAAACTGGATTTTGGTGTAAAGCGCATCAATTGTTCTGTAGTCTGCTTCATAATTGCTGGTGAGAGGGATGATGACCTTAGTATCGTCAGCATAGTTAGTGTATGCTATGCCCAATGCATCTAGGATGTTGAAGAGTGGCTTCGTAAATATATTGTAAAGAATAGGAGCGACGCATGAGACTTCGGTACTCCACATTCTATGGTAGCAGGAGCTGCACAGGCTGGTCCGAGAACACTCTCATGGCTCTCCGTTTGAGAAAGGAGGAGATCCAGGAGGGGTCTTTGAGTGAGAACTGAGCTGCGGTAGTGAGGTGTGTGCAGAGGGTCTTATGCAAAGTTGATTTTTTAAATCTAGTAGGGGGGATTCAGTCCCATGACTTGGGCAGAAGCCCGATTGATGCTTACCCAGAATGCCATTAGTTTCCAGGAAGTGTTGGACCTGAGTGTATGCTTCTTTGCCCAGGATCATTAAAAGGAATGGCACTGTGGTGATGGGATGGTAGTTGTTGGGGGAGGAAGGGTCTAAGGAGGATTTTTTAAAGAGTGGTCATACCCAAGCTTCTTTGAGGCACGGGCCAACCATACTTGTTGCGAAAGAGGCATTTATAAAAATGGTAATGAACGGGGCTAGAGTGGTTGCAGAATCTTTGATAATATTGGCTGGGCAAGTATTTGATTTGTATTATTATTATTATTACTATTATTATTATTGTATTAGTGCATCTATAGACTGTGTAACTAGATTTGTGAAACAACGGATAGCTTTACAATTCATAGGGGGAGGTGCAGAGGAAGGGAAGCAGTTTGCAAGTGATCAATACAAGGGAGTGGAAAGATAACAATGCGGGAGAGAGAGGGTGGGCTGTTTGACACAAATTGGTCTACAAGTAACCGGGGTGGGAACAGAGAGGAGCAGATCACCTAGTTTCAGGTCAGGTGGAGAGTAGAGGGTGTGTGAAATTAGGTGTTAGGGAGATGTCATTCCTTGAAGAGGAGGACCTTGAGTTCTTCCCTCAAATGTAAAAGCAAAGGGGTGCATCTGATGTTGACGGGCATGATATTTTAGAGTATGGGGGTGTATACAGGGAAGGGCTGTATTCTGGTTCTTTCCTTCTGGCACCGGTGGAGTTCAAGTCTGCACATGTCTTGCTTCTTGCTTCTGATTTATTGTTTGATAGATATTTGTGAGGAGTGGGGTGTGTATATGGGTGATGTGTGACTCAAATCATCCAATTTGCTGAATTGAGAAGTTGGAATAGATTGTGGCTGCAGCTTCAGCAACATGATTTACAGTGTTACTAGCCTAGACTGTGTTTGCACCTTTATAAATCTTATTTATGGTGACAAAAATGGCATATATTGTGGCCAAATAATCAGAGCGCTTTACGCTAGGATCGATGGCATTTACTATGGACATCATGAAATGATTTACACTGGCAATGCTAGGAAATGTTTTGTGTGCGCAGCTGCATAAACATGACTTCAGATGGTGTGAAATCAGGCATCATCAAAGTGTTTTCAAATGTCCCTATGCACTACCCACGCACAGACTCCAACTCACAGTACTGCGCTACTGTAATAAGAAGCCAGCCCAAATTCTGGCTACCCACATTCTGCTGCTGTTGAGGTAGGTCCACACTGTAACCATAAAAATATAAATACAATTTATTTAAATCATTTGTACTGTTGGTGACATTGCATCGACTAGGATTTTTTAGGAATTATGCTAGAGAACCAATTGTGAATCATGTGACTTTTTCACCAATGTTTCTGAGAAATATGCGGTAAAATGCACCATTTCAACAGATTATTTTAAAAATATCCACTGGAGAAACACTATATTTTCCCTACATTACTTAGGCCTCTTTTGCTATGCTTGCACTATTGTGTAGTAGATATAAGATATTAATGGCCCTGCACTAAAGCAATTCACCTGCCGCTACTAACCTTACACTGCCAGTGCCCCCTAAAGACCTGCCTGACCCGCTGGCAACAAAAGCTGCCTAGACTACTGTCATGTGCGTAATAATGTTACTGGACACACGCATGGGATATTTGGGTGCCAAGGACTGGGCACCACACCCCTTGTTTCAATGTAGGTGTAAGATGTAAATGTTTATTAAAAAGCATACATCTTTCGCCTTGTTCAACGAGATATCCTTTGGAACTCTGACTTTCATGCATCTGAACCCTATCCTGACTTGCCTGCTGTTGGCTCCTAAACCACTAGGGTTCCTCTTCTGCCTCTGAGATCAATTGTGCACTAGAATAGGGAAGTACTTTAAAAGATAAGGGCCCTGACTAGAAAAGATAATAATGGTTGCAAACGTGCTTACTTGTAAATGTGTTGGTGTGTAACTCTGCTTCCTAGACAGAATAAGTTACAAAAAGTGCTTACTTACCTTTGTGTTACGTGTTCCCCTCTGAAAACCATACATTCTTTACCTACTTTGAACTGTGCTGCACTCTTATAGAAAGTAACTGGCATTTCCTTATTATTCCTGAACTGAATAAGCATAAAGGTCTACCAATAGGGTTTACTCACCTTGAGTAGCTGTTGCCATTCTAAAAGTGTACCATTGGGTTTTGCTTACCCTGATCTGCTTAGTGCATTTCTAAAATATTCTTACAGAGTTCTCACTTATCCGAGAGGTGAATTCTGCCCCTCTGAAAAGTATATAGGTTCTTAGTTACCTTGAACTGCTGATTTCATATCTGAAAAAAAAGTCTTCAAGAGTTCTTACTTAACCAAGAATTATGTTCCACTCTTCTGAAAAAGTAGCATTGGCGTAGCTGACAGATTCCTGCAAGGGAAATAATGGTGTAGTTATGAACAATAGGATTTTACTCACCTTGTATAGCTGAGGGCATTCTAAAGGTGTAATATTGGGTTATGCGTACCGTGAATTGCTTAGAGCATTTCTAAAACAGTGTCATGAGGTCTTACTTATCAATGAGTAGCTGACTGCCCCTCTGAAAAGTATATGTTAGTTACTTTACCTTTGAACAGTGTTCAGAAACGTACTCTGAGTGCAACTGTATTCATTCTGAAAGAAGAATAAGTTACATGTGTTGCAAGGTTTATACTTGTAACAGTGTTGGTATAACTGTAGTATTCCAGTAAGTGAATAACACTCTAGGTTATTACCAGTAGGGCTTGCCTCCCTTGAAATACGTTCTGTCTTTCTAAAAGTCTAACTAATTTGGTTGTACTCCCCAGGAATAGCATTATAAAAACATTATACTGCAGTCTTCTGTGCACAATGAAATACAGTCCATGTTTTGGGTGCACTGTTTGAAATTCATTTTTTCATGAGGAAATGCACATTAGCGTTCTCTTCACCTTGTGGAATACAGAAATATGTCAAATGCAGGAAGGAAAATGAAACAGTTGCTTTAAAAATGAAGTCTTTGTTGTCTTGAAAATCGTAGGCTGGAACAGGGCATGTTCTTTTTATTCTGATTGGTAGGGGTTGTAGGTGGATAAGACACGTCAACAGAGGGCTGAATGAGAGTTTGCTTAATGAATGAAAAAAGGGGAGTTGGCAGTTCGTGCTGGGTCCAGGAGACGGACGGTGCCATATATGTTGAACTCCAAGTGGGTTGAGTGCTGGCTATGAGCATAATCAGCTGGCAGCTCCCCACACATATGGAGGAGTTTCGCACTGAGTCTGGGTCTGCGAAGACAGCGAGGTCGTGCAGGGACTTTAGATTTCACTGGCCTTGGTAAGATTGGTACCAAGTGAGGAAAAGAGCATGATGTATGTGTGTTGCTAGAATTTATTGGCAGTACAGGGAGGTTAGAAAAATTGTATGTTTATTTCTCTATGTTCAAGGTGTAAGAACATAAATTTGTGTTTGCAAAATATTTGTTTGTTTCTGTTGTTCTTTTATAGCTTGCAGGTGATGCTGTAAATATCATTTGGTGAGCTATTTTGTGGTTTGTAACTGTCATGTAATACAAAGTACAGATAACAAAGAAAAAACTGAGACGTTGGTGTTATTCATGCATCTGTGACAAATGTATATATGTGAAGCATAGAGGTGATGTTTATATCAGTGCAGTAGTGCATTTACCAATTTACCGCTGTAGTTAAAATAGCAAACAAGAGAAAGTCAATAGTAAATATCTACAGGGTAGGAAGGTATGTGTGTAAATGTGATGAGTGATTCCTTCCTTGCATGCTGAAGGGAAGGGGTGCCAGATTGGGCACATAGATTACTGAATGTACATAAGCCAGTAATACCAGCCACAAACACTAGGTGGCGCTATGAATAAACTCATTGGGTTCTCTGAAGTGTCATAAGTCTGGTAGATCTCTACAGGCGACTAGAAGACATTCTAATAGAAAGGAAAGGTTTGTTTATAATGGGGTTGTAATATACATAAAAAACATGCTCACCACTATACCATAAAATGAGGCAATTCTGAAAATACCACAAAGTAAGACTCCACTAGAATTACCACCAATACAAGCTAACGACATATAATCACTAAAATAGAGTAATACCAAACCGACTCTAAGTGTAAGGCCAATGCACCATATCTGTAAGATATTTTGTCTGATTGGGGTACATTTTAGTTTTGGTGGTATTTTCCTTACCGTAAAATCTTGGTGATAAATTACACTTACATTGGGTTTGGTATTACTCTATTTTAGTGATTATATATTATATTATATATACCAGTAGTTGGGAAGATGAAAGGTACAAGAAATGTAAACACACACACACACGCTGAAATCAGCCATGCACCCACACACAGGCACAGCCGAAACAATACACACACACACCATCAACACAACTGAATACACACTACACAAAGCATTGCACACACATGTGCACACAAGTACTCACATATGCACACACATACTGTCAAAGCAATATACACACACATCACCCACAGCACTGCATGCACACTTACCACAGCACTGCAGATACACACACCATCCCTAGCATTGCACAAACTAGTCATAGTGCTGAACAAACACTGTCCATAAGATGGCACACACATCGTCCCAGCATCACACAGTACTCAGACATTTTACCGAAAATAAAACAGAGTGATAAGTTTCACTGTGGTACAAGATACCGAAAAAATACTGACATTTTAAATAAATATATATATGTAGTGGGTTAAGGGGTCAAAGTGGGTGGGGATGGGGTTATAAAGTTAGGAAAAAGGGGAAACCCCCAAATTAAAAATATAAATCATTGTAATGTGTATTTTGTACCTCAGTGAAACATAGCACTCTAAAATGTACTTTGTAAAACGACATGTAACCCATCACACACATACAGCACACTATAATCTGTCATTGAAGTGCTTGGTGGGCATGCTTACATCTGGGATCACAATGCTTTCTGAACATAATGACACCTGCTTTATTGTGATAACTATGAATATTGGAATGTGATCGTGCAGTGCTAACTGGACATAATGCCATCTGGCAGTGTTGTTTTAACGGTGCATAGCAGTAGGTGGCCTTACTGAGTTAAGTGTGCAAAATCGAAATGGTATTGATGTCATAATTGTGCATAATGATAGTAAATTGTGCTATGCTAAGTAGCTGATCTTTTCTTTTTGCAGCTAACTCGACATAAAGGAATATGGCATTTGTTTGTTAGCTGGCCATGGTGGAACCCGGCACGACTCTTTTTTGCTTCAGTACCTAGATGTTGAATGGCAAAAGTGCAAACACGTGGGTCTTGATGGAAATATTTGGCAGTAATGTGAGTTCTTTGGATGTGCATGCCAAAGTCTTGAAATGGTGTGATAGCCTGGGTATGTGTTGCCCTGTTATATCATATCAATGAATGCCATATAACCAGACCATATTTTACCACTAGCTGTCATATGATGTTACTTTCTGTGCTATTATAGCCATAGCTGTCGAATTGTGTCAGTACCTGGAGACATCATGCCAATGTCTATTTATCTTTCATAACTATTGCCGTTGGAGAAATCGGAATATCAATTTGAGCGCAGGGAAGTGAGGAGGAAGTGAGAAAGTTGTTGGGCTGGAGACTCTGCCCTATTTGCCCCAGTTGCTGCCAGTTGTAAGGACAAGAGGAAGTGCTTGCTGTGTGGACTGAGGTGAAACGAACTCAAATAACAAGAATTAATTGTGCATATTGGCCACACCCTCCCTGTAATCCCGCCTCCCGCCACCAGACTTTTTAACACACCTGATCTCACACACGTTGTGAGCGCACGGAAGTGAGGAGGAAGTGAGGAGCTGTTGGGCTGGAGACTCTGCCCTATTTGCCCCAGTTGCTGCCTGTTGTAAGGACAAGAGGAATGCTTGCTGTGTGGACTGAGGTGAAATGAACTCAAATAACAAGAGTAATTTGTTTTTTGACTTACAGAGACTTGTGGTCTTTGGTGCGGCTATATGTCAGAGGACGAAGATACGTTGTTTACTCCAGTAGGCCTATCGTTTGATTCTTAGATCCCCACTCAGACAAGCTTCTTGAGCATTCAAGATATACCATTTAAACAGCCATCCATGGAGCAAATTGAGGAGATAAAGGATACAAAACTGGATGTCTCGATTATGTCTCAAACAGTGAAATTAGAATTGAGTAAACGTGTGAGGCTTTCAAGAGGGGTCCATCTACCCCCCTTAATGCTACGTATAATGGTGTGGACAATGTTCATCTCTTCAATACTCTACCCCGAATGAGCACCTTAACATTGCATAGAATATTTTCAGCCAATGCTAAATTTCCCCTTCCATCGGCCTCTATTTTTACTGAGGCTTGAGGTAAAAAATGGGTATTGGATGAGAATACTGATTTGGCTCTACATGAGGGGTCAACAAACCCAGAGGAACAAAATAAATTACGCCACCCCTTTCTGATATTCAGTCATCGACGCCTTGGGCTTCTTTGACCAGTTCCCCAATACCTGAGAATAATGAGCATTTTGAGGAATCACTTCCAGTAATTTCCAGGATACTAAATCTCCTGGATAAGGGGCATGAGTTTATGTTTATGTTTATGTTTATTGAGTTTATATAGCGCTTTACATCAAAGCGCTTTACAGTATAACAACAACAACATTCCAAAAGAAAGAAGCATATTTACACACTTGAAACAAGCCAGTAGTACAGTACATAGAACAATTTACTCAAAAAAGGGGGGGTGGTGTTCCCGGATGGTCTTGACACGCACAGGTGGTTAAAGCGGCCAATAAAAGAGCATCAGGAGGAGGGGGAGGGAGGTGGTAGAAGGGGGAGGGGTTTTTGGGGGAAGAGGTAGGGAAGGAGAGTCAGGGGGAGAGAGGAGAAGATGGGCTTTCAGGGAGGAGCGAAAAGATGGGTAGGTGGGTGAGGAGCAGATAGGGAGGGGTAGGGAGTTCCAGTGGAGGGGGGCCAAGAGCTGGAAGGAGTGGAAGCGTGAGGAGGCACAAGGTGCAGGGGGTACAGTGAAAAGCTATAGGTCAGCTGAGTGGAGAGAGCGAGAGGGTGAGTAGAATGAGAGGAAGGTGGAAAGATGGGGGGCGAGGTCATATAGAGATTTGTAGACAAGGCAGAGGAATTGGAATTTCAGTTGTGAGAGGAAAGGGAGCCAGCCGAGTTGGGAGAGTGAGGTA
Source organism: Ambystoma mexicanum (assembly GCF_040938575.1). Lineage (NCBI taxonomy): Eukaryota > Metazoa > Chordata > Amphibia > Caudata > Ambystomatidae > Ambystoma > Ambystoma mexicanum. The sequence continues at coordinate 195,681,791 of NC_090923.1, forward strand.
GATATAGAGTCTCGAGTGCCGAGGAGACATAGAGTACGGATGGAGGAGTGGTAGATGGATTTTAGGGGGGACAGGTGGGAGATGGAGTGGCCAAAAGAAGAGAGGAGCAGTAGAAGAGACGGGAGAAAATAAGGGAGGAGATGAGGAGTTTAGAAGCATGAAAGGTGAGGGAGGGGCAGATCTTGCGGATGTTGAAGAGGTGGTGCCAACAGGTGCGGGAGGTGAGAGAGATGTTGGAGGAGAAGGAGAGAGAGGAGTCAATGTTGACTCACTGGGAAGTTAGAGACCTCAAACGGATTGTATTGGACACACAATCCAAGAGTTGAAGGATTCTTAATGGGTAAAACATGTGTAGATGTCCCAGGGGGAATGAAGACGACGTTGCCGTACCTTGTGACAGTCAAATCTCAAGGATCCCAGACTATTGAAGTTATAAATAATCATTTCAGTTTTAGTGCAGTTGTAACCATTGCAAGTAAGTCGACTATGACTGAGCTTTCACCTGAAAATAATGCTTTGGAAATAGAAAGAGAAGGGGACAAACAAATCCTAAAGGTAATGAAAGAGCTCTCTGAAAAAAATACAAAACTGAAACATGGAGTATCAACCTTGGTTTTGTCTACTATTGCCAAGACAATTAGGGGGGATGGGTTAAAGAGCGTGGATAACTAAAAATCTACCCTAGAGCACTTGGACAGTCCGTCAGCCTTGATAGATATTATGGAAAATCCTAACAATATAAGCAGTTCAGAAATGGGTAGCCAAAACATAGAGGATGTAACAATCCCAGATTGTGATGGTTACTCACTATCAAGGTGCCAAAAACGTTTGGTGTTGAGAGCTAAAAAAAGAGGCTGTTAAAGAAAAATCAGAAACCTGATAAGGTACAAATAAAAATCAAACAACCAAAGGCTCTGACTGATGAGGTTGCACTGTCAGACTTGATACAGCTGAATGAAGAAAGCCGAATAGCTCTGCAGCTCCATAATGTCAATTCTGATCTAACCCCACTTTGTTCAGTCTTGGTAAATAAAAAAAACAAAAAAATCACAAAAAAATAAAAAATATAAAAACAGAACAAGTGGGTGTGAGAACCTCCGTGGGTGGCAACTTAGAACTAGGGCCTGTGAAGAGATCACTGTCCCCAAGTGTGAAGGAGGGCGACATTAAAGAAGTGAAACAGCTCCTATTGTCTAACTTTTATAAAGTATTCGAAAAATCATCTTCAAGGCAAATCTTACCGCAGGAGATCCTGAAGCAAAAGGATGATGCCCCAGTGACATTGGCGGAATCTAACAGACTAGGTTTCATCTTGCAACCAGTGGCTGGTAATCAGGACCTGTTACCCCCAAGGAAAGTGGACTCCTGGCTTCTGCAGGACAAGGAGACGACAATAAAAACAGAGCTGGGAGACCCCAATAAAATGGTTGATATGGGTCAGGAATTACCACTGCTAAAAACTGCACCACAACAATCAATAGAGGAAACCGGGCAAAACAATAGTGACCTTCCAATGATCATTAACAAAATCATAATGGATCTATTGCCAGGTGTATCTAGGATCAAAAATCAGGACACGCAGGATATCTTAAATGAAGGAAATGGAATTTCCCATTATGACCTTGTGGAGGCTCCTACTAACATGAATATGCAGGGAGCCCCAAATTTGAAACAACATATTCGAATAACCCAGCAGGGCATGGGGAAATTCGCAAAGGAGCAGAGAGAGCTTAACTGAACAGCCCTTTAACTCCAGACTCATTCAAACAAAATCTCAAGTGGATGGTGAAGCTAGGTCTTGTCAACAGTCAACTACGCCAACTCCTATTAAGGACAGTGATCTGCGCAATATGATTTGGCAGAAAACGGCCCTCCCGGACTATCCAAGTATCTTGTTATACAATTTATGTGATATTGGAGGTCCCACCTCCTTAAATAGATCCTGTATTCTTTCTCTGTTTAATGAGATCCCAAAATTGAGACTGATTTCCTCAGCAGACATCAGCTTGGTGGATTTTATTTACCCTACGCTTTGTGACCATGTGAGAATTGTCCCGAGGTCTCAAAATATGTTTGATCTCATAATACAGGAAACTAAACAATTCAATAAGATGGGGTATGACATACTTATCTTTAACAATGGCTGGGAGCATGGAAGGGATTCCACGGATCAGAAATATATCTCTCATCCACCGCGGGAGGAGGGTCGGATGCATAAAGAAGTCAATATGCCTTCGAAGGGTGGGGATGACCAGGAATGGAGATGGCGTGCGCTATCTCTGAGAGAATCTATCTCTCAAATACAAACTATACATCAGAAACATTAGTTGTCCAGATTTAATTCAATATTGGCAAATTTTCTTCATGGAATTCAGGGGACATCTAAGTCGACTATTGATCACATGTTTTTCTCAGACAGATTGGCGGCCTCTTGTATATATTTTTTCGTGGATGAATTTTATATGAGTGACCACAGAACTTTAGAGGCCAAGTTGAAGTGGAAAGATGTTAAACCAAATCAGGATTTACTTTAATTTCCTTTGACGGTGACATGTGGGGGCAATAAAATTGGATGGCATGATGGTGATATAGATAAACTGAATGCTGTATTTCTTTATGAGCACTACTGCACGCCATTGTCCACTAGATCAATATTATTCTCTGTTCCCTACTTCTGTCAGTATGTTAAATGCTTAATAGATAGATCAGTAAAACCTAAAAAAACTGGAAGAATGAGACATCAGCATGTGCATATCTATGATCCTATGGTAAGGTTGAAAAAAACTACACAAATTGTAGGATTAGAGTAATTCTGAAATCCAATTTAGACCAGGATACAAAAGTGAAGGAAATTCATTTAATTAAACACGCAAAAAAACTGGTTAAAAACCCACAAGATGTACATGTTAGAGAAAGATAATACTTTCATGTCAACAGCATTAAGAGATTCATCTGCCCGTCAGTTTTGGACGCTAATAAACTCTTTGGAGAATACACAAGTAATGTTACAAACTACTTGTGTACAAGAGGACGCCTGGGCTGCTCATTTCTTCTCTCTATATGAGGGGAAGTTTGCTCTGACAAATACGCTAGAGGTCATCAAAAGGAGAAGCTGGATATGTAATTTTGCCGTTTATGATATTGAAAAACAGATTAAGGCAGCCAATACTTCCTGGGCAGCAGGCCCAAATGGGCTCACCAACAGTACTCTGAAGAGAAACCCTAAACTATGGGCTAAGGCACTTTATATTCTATTCTCAGATATTATGCTGACCAACTCCATTCCGTGTTCCTGGAGGGTTTCCTATATTGTCCCAATATATAAAAAAGGGGATAGAAGGAGCATGCATAATTTTCATTCGGTTTCCATCATGGACGCAGATTCCAAAATATTTGCGGGAATAGTTCTTCGAAAAATGGAGGAATGGGCGGAAACAAAGCAGATCCTGCGCCTACCACAGTTTGTTTTCAGAAAGGGTATGGACACAGAAATAGGTGGTCTAATATTTACCCTACTCTTGGAGAAGGCGTGTAAGAAAGCAGCTAGTCCTATAAATCTAGCTTCGATCGATCTTTCTCTTGCGTTCGACAAGGTAGATTGGGTAAGATTGTGGTCAAAGCTGGCATTAATGGGTATTTCGTCTGGACTTCTGTCTATTCTTATACACTTACAGGAAGACTATGCCATTCATATCCGGCTAAATTTGCCAGGTGACCTGTCACGGCTAATTCAAACAGCCAATGGACTGAGACAAGGGTGCCTGTTTGCACCAATTCTTTTCAACCTATATATATCGGATGTTGACAGGCCCTTAACAGCCACATCTCTAGTATCTCCAAGGATAGAGTAGGAAAAAATATCTTGGACAGCCTATGCTGATGACATCCTCTTGATTGATGCCATCCCAGTAGGTCTTCAGCAGAAACTAGTGGCCTTGTCGAATGATGTGGATAAAAATGGCCTCATCATTAACGGGAGGAAATCTGTTGTAATCAGCCTTACAAATATAAAAAAAAAATGTTTGCTTCAAATGGAATTTCAACTCTTGCTTCCTAATCAAAGTCAGATCCCTTTGTTATCTAGGTTTTCTGATTTTTAGTGGATCTACAATCCATATGTATTGGAATTATTATCTAGACAAAGTGGATAAACTGATATTCCAAATGAAAAAGGTAGCTGCTAAATACTACAAATACTCATAACTCCGTTAATTAGGTTTTACAATCTTAAAGTTCTGCCTAAACTTCTATATGGCTTTGAAATCTTGCCCTTTCCAACACATTGATTGGCAGACAAATTGGAATAAAAAATATGGCGAAAAATATTATACTATTTATCGAAGGCTGTCGCAATGTCTGCTATTCGTTTTGAATTGGGTCTTTTTTCTCTGGATAGTAAAATAAGTTGGAGAAGATTGGCCCTATATCGTAACCTTATTGTCCCAAAAGATAATACGCTGTATGCACTTATGGTCTGCAGACTAAGAACGGGTTCCACGCTATCAAAGTGGTTATTGAATTTGCAAATAGATTGTTTGAAGTATCTAGATTCTATTTGTCTCACATCTGAAACTCTGATATGAGAGTGAAGGACAAGCTCCAATCTCTGGACTGGTTGAAATACATGGAAATGGTTGGTTAATCTAGGCTTTACAACCAGATTGTGTATGATAGAAAGAAAATTGGCTCTCCAGAGTCATACCTAGTTAAATTTCCTGATCCCAGAAGGAGGGCATTATATCTGAGATTTTGTTTTAATGTCTTGTTGACAGGGGAAATTTTAGGAATCCGTAAAGGTGCAATACAGAGAATTCCCTGTCGTTTTTGTCACAGTACTGAAACATCTGAATCATTGAAGCACCTCCTATTGCAGTGTCAGGCATTAATCACCCAACGCCTAGCAGCTTTTGTTATATTTGTTCACGACCCATCAAAGGTTGATGTTGAAGCCCTATGGTGGAATATGCTATATGGCAAATTGAATGCACTGAAATTGGCTGTAGTGAAATTTTTGCATGAAGTCTGTGATCTCCCAGCGGCTAGTGACTATTAATAAAATGAAATGTTTAATGAAAGGTTTGCCATGTCACAGGCTAAAATGTAAGTTGGAATAACAGATATGACTTCAACTGTATATACGTTGCCTCGGGAATATCAACTATGCAGTAAATTTGAAAACTCCTGATAATAGTGTTAAGGCTTACTTATCAGATGAGGTATTGTATATAGTGAATGTAAAATAGGTTTCAACTGTTCTGTTTTTATTGAGTGATCTAAATTGGATATGCATTTTTGTCTATAAAAAATATTTTGTGTTTTTTGTAAAAGTTTATAGTGTGTAAACCAAATGCAAAAAAAAGAAAACACCAACAAAAAAAGAATATAAATGTATCCCCAGCTCTGCTCTCTAACTCAAGCACGCTTGCAGTTACAATTGCTTTGCAAAGATAACGAAACCACTAATCGCTTTTACCACCTTGATTTGTTTTCGAGAATGCACCTTCTTTCAACGATCCTCAATGTGATATCTTCTCACCATGTTATGACATTGAAAAGAACATCAACCACCTATTCCACATGTACAACATGCTGCATGTTGAAGCAATGACCCTTCCTCGGGTGGACTGTAACAAATTCCGATTGACTACAATATTTGATCTAGGCTAATGGTATGGCAGAATTGTATACCTCAGTACTATCATCTAGAAATAGGCCAAGATACATCTGGCTAGATTTCCGTCAGTAAAAGCTATCAAATTCTGAAGTCGATGAAATACTACTAATGTTGCATATTATAAGTACTCCAATGTTGCTGTATGCTCTGCGACTGAACTGTTTGTCACCGTCATGCTATCTGATGCATAAACCACCTGGTACCTTCTTAAATAAAGTTGTTAAAATCTTAAATGTTCACTTCCATACAACTAGAATATGAAATTTGGTCTTCAATTTGGTCTTCAATTTGCAATTGTCGCAGACTTAAAGGGATAGAAGTGACATTTAATCTGTTTAGAAAATGTCAATCATCAAAATGATCAATCATGAATTTCTGATTTTACGTCTGTCAAAAGAGAGTGGAAGTTATGCAGGTGAGCAACCATTACATTGATTTTTGATTTACAGTCAATGTGTTCACCCCTCTCAATCCCATGAGGGTGGACTCTTGCACCATTACTAAATATTACAAGTAGGAGTGTCTTCTGATGATATTTTTATCAGAGCTTGTTGTGTGGCAAGAAAGTAGTGAATGCCTAGAGTGCCACAGTACGTATAGGAGTGATTGACCCAACAAGAAGCACATATTACCTCAATGCAAGGGAGATCAGAATAGACATATAGCACTTCCTGGGGGCGTGGCCAACTGCCATGCAGAGCGGACGTGTCTCCTGAGAGCTCCGTGCTGATGTGCCATTATAAGCTGTTTTAAGTGACTTTAACATGCTCCGGAACCCTACAAGTTGCACCATTCGCCGCAAAACCTCTTCAGCAACCTTTTCGAACCGTCTCCAAGGCGGAGAAGTGACGGCTAACGCCTTTACCCGGCGTGCGAAAAGTGTCGGTGAGCAGATCCAAAATGGCGGCTCCCGCACCCTGATCCCTCGAAGGACTGGAGTGCACTATCACCACCGAGGACGCTGCCCGCCGGTCGGGGAAGAGGATCCTGGGCTGCCGACCTGTGCCGGGCCTAGAGGAGGGAGCGGAACTGCTGCGCTCATCGACTGAGAGGACCAACCGTGATGCCCCTGCTGGACACCGCCCTGCCTGCAGAGCATGACTCGGCTGAGGTGTGCCCTGGATAGTCGCGGGGGGCCCAGGCGTGAGCAGCGGCCGGCCAGTGCCACGGAGGTAGGCGGGCGCGGGGGAGGACCAGCCCGGACATACACATTGGCGGCTCGGTGCGTGGGGCCCGTGGCCGCGCATTACACTGCCCCCCTGCGCCTGACTTCGCCGCTGGCGGCAACGCAAGAACTTGGGCTTGCCTCCCTGGGGCGCTGAGACCCCGGCTGCTTTTTTCCCCCCGCCTGCACGAACCTTCATTGAGGGGAGGTGTGGGCGAAAACACCTGGCCCCTGCCTGCAGCCTGACGTTCTGGCGGACCATGAGGCCCACTCCTCGGGGAGTCCCCGTGCTCCCCCACCACCCAGGCTCATCTCATGCTCCACAGCCGACAACTGAGAGGGCCGTCCGGTGCACAGGGAGCCCGCTGGAACTGAGGTACCCTTTGCTTCCCGAAATTGGCCGGCTGCCATTGTGCCAGCTTCATATTATTGCCTCGTGGGTCCTGCGGCGGTAACGAGAGACACCCCTCTGCGGCTGCAGCCGGCGGCCTCCCGCCTACGCTCCCGGCACTCTCGGTGTGGTGAGGCCCTGTGCTAACGATATGTCCAGGAGAAACGGCAGGCCCAAGCAGGGCCAGACCATGATGGACACCTTTGCAGCCAGAGAATCCCCGAATTCCGAGGGCAAAAACAAGGCGGCCTCGGTCACTCAACCCAACCTCACGGCAGCTGCGGCTACAGAGCCTAGTAACACCCAGATTCTCGAAGCCATCAAGCTTTTCCAGGCAATGATGGAAAACAAAATCGACGCTGTTGCCACAGAGCTGGGCCTCCTGCGTCAGGACGTCCGTTCCCTGGCCGGCAGAACTGAGGCACTTGAAACACAAGTCCGGGAAAACACAGAATCCAAAACTCACCTCCTTCGAGACGTCGATGAGCTTCAGCAAAGGGTAAAAAACTTGGAGGACAGAGCCGAGGAGGCGGAAGGGAGGGCTCGCCAGAACAATATACATCTCCTCGGGCTGCCAGAGGGTTCCGAAGGCTCCGACCCCACTAACTACATAGAGAACCTCTTGCTACAGGAGGTGGGAGCTGGAAAACTCTCCCAAAGCTTCACCATCGGGAGGGCCCACAGATCCCTGGCTAAGAAACCACCACCGGGGGCCCCACCCAGGCCACTACAGGGATTGAGAAGTTGTTCTGGCCTTTTCCCAAGCAGGTGGCCAAATCCAAAGGAACTCTGCTAAAATTGCCATTTACCCTGATTACACTTTTCAGGCCCAAATGAACAGAGCACAGTTCATACATACGAAGGCCAGATTGAAAGCCGCCGGGCTGCGTTATATGCTCCTGTATCCTTCTAGGCTTAAAGTGCTGCAAAACAATAAGGTGCACCTGTTCGACACTCCAGCTCAGGCCAGGGACTGGATGGACGGTTTACAGATCCCTGATATCGGGGAAAAGAAGCAGAGACCAAGATAACACTCCTCCTGTCATCTTGGTGGGAACTATACATTTTTGAACCTCTACACAGCTGAATGGATTCTCCATGCGGAGACCCGGAGTCCAAGTTCACTCCACCCCCTGGAAAGATTCTTCATTTTGGATATATATATATATACCTGCCCGTGGGGCACCTGGAGACCAATGCACGGTCCAACGGAGCAGAAACGGGACAGTCATAACGAGGGTGACCTCGCTGGGCCAGTTCTATGTTTGGGGATTTCACAGTTAAGGGGGGGTGGGAATAGGGGAGTTTCTGCACAAGTTGGGGACATACACTGGGAAATACCGAGACCACAGGAACCATTCACACGCAATGCAGCACCATCAAGACCTCGAGCTCCACCTGTTACACACAATAAACCACACAACGCCTATGGCTGACACAATGAGGGTTGTTACTTGGAACGTCAGAGGCCTGAACAGCTTCGTTAAACAACGGTGTGTCCAAACCTACCTGAAGAGATGCAAGGTCGGAATCGCCATGCTGCAATAGACTCACTTAACTGCCAAGAAACTGGAAGCCCTGGCCAAAACTTGGCATGGTACCCTAATAGGTTCGGCTTACTCCTCTTACGTCAGAGGGGTTCTGATTTGGATTGCCCCCACTGTGCCTTTCAGACTTACTAGCACTAAAACAGACAACAAGGGTAGGATGGCGGTGGTGTGCGGCTCCATCGGGGGCAAAGAGGTATGCCTGGTCAGCACTTACGCACCCAACCATGACGCAACTGCCTTCTTCCATTCCCTTTATACGCGACTCAGCCCGTATATGGACAGAATTATGATATGGGGGGGTGACCACAACTGTACCCTTGACCCTCTACTGGACAGATCAGATAATAAACACGATCGCCCCTCCCCTCCGGCCAAAATACTTTCCAAACTAATCCAACAGTTGCAACTCAGTGATCTTTGGAGGGTCCAGCACCTGGAGCAACGCGAGTATTCCTTCTACTCCCCACCTCACGCCGTACACACAAGGCAGGACTATATTTTTCTCAGCCTAACACAACAGTCCATATTTGTTGATGCGTGCTACCTGCCTAGGGTGCTGTCTGATCACTCTCCCCTATTGGTAACCTGGGAGGTGTTCCCGCCTAAACCCCCATGTACCCACATGGAGGCTGAGGGCTGAGGCCCTACTTGATACTGCATTCCAGGAATGCATAAAAGATAGTACTGAGGAATATTGGCAAAATAACTTGAATAGCGTTAAATACTTGAGCACAACTTGGGAAGCATACAAGGTGGTCATGAGGGGCGAGATGATCGCAGCAGTTGGGGGAGCCCAGAGATCCATTACATCCTTGCTAGAGCACGCAGAGAGGGACCTGAGTATGTTCGAAGGCAGGGCTGACCCATCCCCTGACCAATTACAAAAAATGGCCGAATTTAGACAAACCTGCCTAACTCATTGGGAATCCTTCGGTAAACTGAGCTACGCCAAGCACCCGGAGAGAATCTATGCTCTGGGGGACAAGCCAGGGAAACTCTTAGCTTGGCTCTATAAAAGGGAGACCCCCAGGCCACCCATTTGCCACATACTCACAGCTGACGGCACCGCCGTGCATACCCAACAAGAAATCAATTTGGTTTTTACCGACTTCTACCGTAGCCTGTACTCCGAAGCCCCGCCCCCTCTGACACCAGGATCGAGGACGCCCTTGACGTCATTGACCTACCTAAATTAGACTCGCAAATGGCTGAGACCCTTGACGAGCCTGTCACTCCTGACGAGGTCAGGGTGGTAATTAGATCGCTACCAGCTGGGAAAACCCCGGGTTTGGATGGTCTCCCAGGGGAATTTTACAAGACCTATGAGGAAACACTCGCCCCAATATTGGCCCAGGTCTTTAATGAGGCCTTTGAGAGTGGTACCCTCCCGGACTCCATGAGTGAGGCTGTGATTATACCCTTACTTAAACCAGGGAGGGACGGGGCAGTTTGTGGTTCATACAGGCCCCTCTCTATGCTAAACGTAGACTGCAAGATCCTTACTGCCCTGCTTGCGAATAGACTGCTCAGAGTAATCCCACTGTTGATCCATCAAGACCAAACTGGATACGTCCCGGGGCGTTCCATCACTGAGAACCTGCGCAGGTTACATCATGTCATTTATAGTACTGAGGGAAGGCCGCAGAAACTTGCAGTGGTGTCATTAGATGCCACCAAAGCTTTTGATTCCGTGAGGCGGGACTGGTTATATGCCACCATGGCCAAAATGGGGATAGGCCCTGTATATCTAAAGTGGACCCAGCTAGTTTATGCTAACCCCACCGCGAGAGTATGCACCAACAAAACCTATTCCGCTAAATGGTCCCTACACAGGGGCACCCGCCAGGGGTGCCCTCTGTCCCACATGTTATACATTCTTGCCGCGGAACCAGTGGCGGCCTACCTGAGACAGGAATACGGGGAGGGATGCATTAAGATAGATGGGGTGGCCCACCTCATCTCTATGTACGCTGACGACACCCTTTTGTACCTTCAAGACCCTGAGCACCTCCTACCCTACATCTTGGAAACCCTGGACTGCTTCCACAAGCTCACCGGGATCCAGATTAATCGGAGCAAATCTTGCCTTTACCCCCTTGCAGCGCTTTACAGTGATGAATACAGATCCCTCCCTCCTCTAGATCTCGAATGGCAGGCAACATCTTTCAAATACTTGGGGATAACCATACACCGTAACCCCGGCACAGAACATATCCTTAATACTGTAAGGGCCAAAGACTCTCTCACAAAATCCATGGAATTCTGGGGTCGGCTCCCGCTTTCAATCGCCCTTCCCCGCCTACTACATAATTTCACTCACGTCCCCTTCAACATCCCCCCCTTATTCTTCAAAGATCTCAACAAACTCTGTAGGGGCTTCCTCTGGCAGGGATGTAGGCACAGGGTGGCGTTGGAGACTCTCCAACAACCATACGAAAGGGGCAGACTGAAGATCCCCAATTTTGAGCTTTATCTCCTTGCTAGCCAGCTGAGACATGTCACGCAATGGATGGCCGATGAGAGCACGACGGACACTCGCCTCCTCCAACCGGCCCTTCCCCGGTTGTTACTAAGAGACATACTGTGGGCCGGGGAGGGTGCTATGAGACACTGCCCTTACCTCGCTAAGCTCAGGATCCGGCTTTGGAAAAGGGCCTGCAAGCTAGTTGGGTCGGAGGACCCGTTCTCCCCACAGATCCCCATTGCTGCACTTATGGCTAATCACTCCTGGGGGCAACTTGAAACACGCACACAATGGAAGCCCCTCAGGGTGGCCACACTTGGGGACTTGATTCAAGAACAGGAAATCTTAACTTTCTTGGAACTCTGTGAGGCCACGGGCCTTCCGGCAGGACAGTTCCTGTTGCACAGTGTGGTCGTACGGGCTTTGAACAAGAGATGGCCGGTCGCTGCCGACCTGACTGAGGAAAATGAATGTATTGAAACGATACTGAACTCTGCTGAGGGGGGCCATGAAACCTCACGAATCTACGAGGCCCTGTTGTGGGGTACGACCAGGGGAGACCTTAAATGCAGGAGTAAGTGGGAAACTGAACTGGGCCTTGTTTTTGAAGACAAAGATTGGGGTGATATAACCCACTACCATAAGAAAGTTTCCAGAAACGCCCGCTTGGAGCTTATCCAGCTGTACATCACCAATAGAGCATACCTCACACCAGAAGCCATATCAAGATTCACAGGTGCCGGAACCCAATTATGCCCAAAATGCAGTGAGCCCAGGGCAGGAATGACTCACATGTTCTGGGGCTGCCCAGTGATTAGGGAGTTCTGGTCACAAGTAAAGGACAGAGTGGCCGGAGCAGACATCGAAGTTGAGGTGGACGAGCCTACGGCCTGTATCCTGGGCAGATATAGGTGAAACAGGAAGCACAAACCCCTAACCAAGCTCACAGATCTTATATACATAACGGCCAAAAGACGTATTGCCATGGGGTGGAAAAGCCCCAGAGGTCCATATATGTCCCTATGGTGGGGAGACCTTACGAAGTGGATTACAGCTGAAACCGCGGCGTGGGAAACGGCTATCCATGTGCAAAGACTAGATTCCAGCGAGGAACTACTCCGTTGGGTGGCCCTGACGGTGCGCTTGCTCCACCCTGAGGTGGATGATATTGAGCTGAGTGGAGTGGGTTGCCCGGACCCGGGCACGGACTAGAGAGGAACAGTGAACTAACCGTGGTCTCGGGGGTGGGGGGAGGGTGGTGTGGGGTTGTGGTTATTACCTTGATATGCTTGACCAATCTCTAATGATATCTTTTTTTTTTTACCAATAAACAAATAATTAAAAAAAGACATATGCCACTTCCTCTAGGTTGACAAAGATCCTTCATGCCACCCTGGATCGGGACAAAGACCTTCCAGCCTTCTGTTGCTTCGAGGTGTACCAAATAAGTTCCATTCAGTAGGGTAATAATAACAATTTTAGTGTTAGCGTCCCCATTGGGTGGAAATGTTCAACATTAGGTTTCCAGCGGCTTAGATTCACAGCTCAGAGTGAAGCGAAATGTTGTGTCTTCCAACAAATCTGTGCTCATTTGCCACCTCCTTGGCTGGAACTGGCTTCTTCCCTGTGTTAAGGTGAGAAGGCTGAAAGATCAGTAATATGGCTCAGATGAAATCGTTGATTTTACTCTGCAATTGCTTAGATATTTTTCCATAATCATTTATCGATGAATGCATGTGTTTATCTAAGTGAATGCATATTATTTACTCCCCGCATGTTTGCCCTCCAGATATTTTCCCGATCCAGGTCTGCCATCAGTTGACTGATGACCTGCCTTACCCTTGAAAGTCTGATCAAATTTATGTTGGGATAGTAAAGATGTAGAAATCACCAGCGAAAATGATCTGACATTGGATTGATGCAAGTTGCCTGTATATCTCCTGAATACATTTAGCTGAGTAATGGTTTAGGCCATATACCATGCAGATAGTTAATTTACCCTCATCTGTTCCTCCGTCTATTGTGGTCCACCTTCCCCAATGTCTTGATTAATCTGGGATACCCTTATCCTTAATCTCTTCCATATCATTATCATTGTGCAAGCTAATGATCCTAGATGTGAGGAAAAGCTGCTTACTTCCACCCAGCTTGAGAGACTGTATGTCAGTGATGTATTCCTCTGAGGGGGTTCACGTTTGGTGAACATTTTGTAGGGACAAATCCAAATGACGGCATGTTTTATAGATACAGCCACCAATTCTGGCTAATGATGGAAAGGATGAAGATACGAAATGCATTTATTAGTACAGCCATAGCACAGTATAAAAAGACAACAGCTTTACTGATAATAAAATAAATATATCCTCCACGTTTGGTAAATCAAAAGATAAATTAAGAGGAATAAGGCAATATTGCCCATTGATCCCACTTCCTTTTAATGTGCACAATGAGCCACTTCTGCAAGCAATTCAGCTTCCGAAAAAGTGTGTGTGGGGTGTGTGGGTGTGTGGGTTGGCTGTGTGTGTGTGTGTCGGTGTGTTATATATATATATATTCAGTGAAAATACTGTAGTTAAGGGACAGTCATGGTGAACAAGTGCAGTGTACCGAAACACTTGAAATTCAGAAAATAATATTTAGTTCAAGTGACATTAAGGTGCCGATGTAATGCAACAAAACGCCTGAAACTCGGCAGGTGTTAGAAGCTATGTCACCTTAACTATGAGGCCCCCATTACACAGCCTGTCAGCACCCTAATGACATCAAAAATTACCTGTCTGTGAAGAAGTTGTTGGTGGCTTTGTATTTGTCATTGGATTGTGGCATTGCGGGGTCTGGTGGGTGTTCATGCAGTACTTCATAGCTTCGAAGAATGCCATGCTCTTGTGGGATGCCCCCTTTATGGTTGTGGTTTCGTAGTTAGCATTGATGACGAGTATCCGGCATGCTAAAGTGAGGGTTCTTAAGGTGATGAGGTCTTCTTTTTAGGGCAATTGCCTCTAGAATGCTTCTTATTCGCAGAACGCCCACTTGCTGCCAATCAGTTCCTCTATGTACCAAGATGTCGATGGCTTTGCTAAGCCAGAATTTAAGTAGTGCTTGGGTTTTTGTTGTCACACTAAGGAGTGGTGAGGGACTAGGATGGTTTGGATTGGTTCTGAATTAGCGTTAAAAAAGTTAATTGAGTATCTGAATACAATTTATACTTGCATCAAATTTACTTTTACTTTTGATAACTCAACAGTCCACTTTTTGGATGTGCAAGTGTCCGTTATTAATAAGAAATTGGACACAGCGCTGTTTTCTAAACATATGAACAGAAACAATTATTTGCATGCAACAAGTTTTCATCCTCCACCAATTTATTTATTTATTTATTTATTTATTGCATTTGTTGTTAGCGCCCAGGACCCGGAGGTATCACAGCACTAGACTGGCATGTCCGAGACATATAAGTTTAAAAGCAGAGGTGTAAGAACACATCCCTGCTTTAAGCCAAAATGTGTAGGCACATATTTAGACAGCCTGCTAAAGCTGTCCATACAAATTTGGACTGCAGGGTTGCTAAAAAAATAATAGATCAGCTTCAGCAGTTCCAACAGTAGGCCCTGCTACATTAATTTAGCACAGAGTCTACCCCTATCCATTTTTATCAAAGGCCTGGCTGAACTCTACAAATGTAACATAAATGGGGGAGGTGCACCCATTTTAGCTCTTAGAATAAGTTTCATAAGTACAAACATTTTCTGAACTGTGGAACATTTCTTACAGGAACCTGTTTGGCACATATGTAGCAGATGGGGTTCTGATGCCCAATTATACAATTCCTCCTGCACTATTGATAACAATGAACTTGTCAGGCACATCGAGAATTGCTAATAGCCTATAGTTTGAAGGTTCCAATCTGTGTATGTTTATGTAGTGGGACAAGTGTACACTTTTGCCAAGACTCTGTGATCTTCCCCTCAGACAACACTTTGCTAAATGTGCTCTGTAAAAAAGGGAACCATACGTCAATATTAGATTTTAAATTAGCATTAGACAAGCCATCCAGGCCCGCAGCCTGAGAGCTTTTTAAGTTCCTAATGTTCCAAGCAATAAAAATGTCGCTGGTGTCTAGAATAGAAGGCTTGATGCTTTGAAGATTCAGATAAGGATGAGTCGAATCCTTGCAAAATGTCTGTCGAGTGGACAGATGTTCCAACATGTCCTACCATCGTGCTGTACCAATCATGGATCATCATTTGCCAATCAGCCATTCCTAAGGATTGGCGATGCCTCTTGAGAATTTATTGTATTTATTTATTTATTTATTTATTTATTTAATATTAAATATATGGTCAATATATCCGAGTTAAACACATTGCTTGCACAATAGCAAATTTAGAAACAGAGAAGATAAAATTGAGGAATAATGCATTGGCAAGAGGTTATCGAGATTTAAAGTTGCCAACCTTCAACGAACTGCTAAAACCATCAAAAATCGATCTGGATTAATATATAGTACTATTTACTTTAATCAACGTAGCAACATTAGGGCAATTATTAGATCAAACTGTCATTCATTACGATATGATAACCTGAACTTTGTCCAAATCCGCTAATGTTTGCCTACTGCAATAACACTTCTTTGAGCAAATGGTTGTTCAAAGCTGATATTCATTGAAATGAGGTGACGTAAGTTAAAAGGAGAATAACTTATCTGTGTCTAAGTTGTCATCATTGTAACAATGGGAATAAAACACCCAGACACGCAGATTCCCTTACAGAATAATGGCAACTGTGACTCAGCGAATGTACTATATGCTATACAATGGTTTTCTGTCATTTTTTAAGTGGGAATGACCTCCTGGAAAGCACAAACTCACTGGACTGAGCACAAATCGAATGTAAGATGTCAGAATTCTAAATCTCTACTGGCGAATCAGTTTTCAGAATTCCATCACACGATAGCACAAATTAAAGGTGTGATTCTTTAAGTGGTACAAACACCACGCAGATGTGACAATGTGAAGAAGTTGTTAGCACAAAGGGAATGCTTTGAATATATAAAATGTCTGCTTTTATCTCTAAAGGCATGAATGCGGAGCATGATTGCAGTTGTTTGTTTTACCACGTTAATACAAATACACTATGTCACATTCTTTTTTGCCTCGTTTGTTGTGCATATATCATCCAGTTTTTACTACATAGCAGTACCTAAATGCTAATATGGATGTAACATGCTTGCCTCACCCAGTCTATAACATGATGCGCCCCAAGAGTGTAACTGCTACCATTCCAAAATGGTACCTTAACATTCGCCATTACCAC
Organism: Ambystoma mexicanum; assembly: GCF_040938575.1. Taxonomy (NCBI): domain Eukaryota; kingdom Metazoa; phylum Chordata; class Amphibia; order Caudata; family Ambystomatidae; genus Ambystoma; species Ambystoma mexicanum. Next base: position 195,698,348 of record NC_090923.1, read on the forward strand.
AAATGCTATTGCCTCCAACAGTGTGCCCCTCTTACCCATTAACTTGCTGTAGTAAATTGGCACACAGTTTTGAGCTTTTAATATAAGCTTTATTGGAGGCCCCCAGAGCGCAGGACCACCGGTCCAAAGAATGAATTTCTTTGTCAGGTATTCTTTTCCGGTGTCATTGTGTTTGTACCAGCCACACTTTTGGCAACGACCTGGATTTCCATTACTATATTCCGAAACTCTTCCTCTCCTGGAGTTGGATCTTGAGCCATATGTTGATGCTTTCCTCACCATTACCACTAGAGGTTCACCCATTTCCTCTTCGAGATTGTCCTGAATAGTTTTCACTTCTGCGTTCCCAATTTGATCAAACCTTTCCTTCATGCAGCGATCACCCAGCTCCATGCTTCTCGCTATTTTTGTGGCCTGGTCTAATGATGGGTTTTTTGTCTGCCATAGTCTTTGTTGTATTCGTGGATCAGCTACATTTAGCACAAGTTGGTCCTTAAACACTCGTCCCCGATGCCTGTGAAATTACAGGTTGACATTAGTGCCCTGAGAGACGCCATGTAGGTGTCGATTGATTGGCCCTTCAGTTGTTTCCTGGAGAAGAACCTGTATCTCTCCAGCACTACATTAGTCTTATTGCTGAAGTGTTTGACAAGCTTGGCTAGTGCACTCTAAAATTTGCAGTTGCCATCACCTCCTGCATCATCGGATTCAGGAAGTGTCCTGAATATCCTTAGGGCCTCTGCTCCTGCACAATTCAACAGGGTTGCTTCCTTGAGGTCATCATTGAATTTATTTCCTCCTATGGCCCTCAAATACACCTGGAAGCCATCAATCCACTGCTCCAATGGGCACACAGTGTTTCCGGGATACGGAAGAAACTTCACTGGAGTTGGGACGTTTTGCATGGTGGGGTCTCTTGATAATTCTGTGTTCAGGGTTTGGGATTTGATTCACTGCGTTACATTCGTTATCTGTCCCAGAATGATATTCTTGTCAAGCCAGCATGCTTTATAAACCTTGATAAACTGCAGCTGTTTATGATTAAAGAGTACTGTCAATCTCGTGTCTTTCTTGTGTTACCTAGCTTGGTAATCTTGTACTTTACTTTTTTTTTTAAGCAAAATGTTCTTTTAAATCCGTCTTTCTTGTGTCACCTAGCTTGGTAATGAATATTACGTTCACCCCCTCACTTCCTGAAAGATTCTTTTATTGTTCTTTGTATAACTGGGCAATGCGAGCATGGCAGATGTTTTTCCAAGCAGTCCGCACAGTTCACGTTGTAATCCCAAGCAAAGGCTCCCTCCGGCGATCAAAAGCGCTTATGAGTATGCTCCGTAGCAACGTTGCTATGGTTACCATTCAGTGGGAGAGCCTCGCTTCAAGATGGCCGTCACGCCGAGGCACGTCACTAGGTCCTTTACTCTACCAAGGAAAGGCTGTTAGTGTTCGGAGGACGCAGTGTCCGCGCGCCTCGCCGCTGGCCAGTATTTTGCCCAAAGTTCATTGTTTTATATAGCTCACACTGTCCACTGCTCTCACCTCGAATGATATTGGATTGATTTCCTTTTCATGCTTATCCGCGTAGTATCAATGGCACGCGGGGACTTGTGGCTTGTGGCTGAGTGCAGAAACGGGAGCAGGCGGCTGCGGGGTGCTGAGCGCAAGTCTCTGAGCTCTGTGCGGCTGTGGGAGAAGCTCCGGGGGCCTTAGCTATGTCCTCGTCGCCATTTGTAGTAAATTGGCAGACAGTTTTGAGCTTTTAATATACGCTTTATTGGAGGCCCCCGGAGCGCAGGACCACCAGGAATAGAATGAAATAAACACTCTCTTACGCAAGAAGGTTCTAATACCTATGTGTTCCACTGACAGTGATGTCGGTGTATTCTACATAGCACTCGCCAAGTGCTATGAATGCAAATGTAACTACTAGCAAATGCTCACATTGCACAATGAATGCAAATGGAACTGCTGCCCAATGCTCACCATGCAAAATGGATGCAAATGTAACTGCTGCCAAATGCTCACCCTGCACATTGAATGTTAATGTAACTGCTGCCAATTCTGTGCCCCAGCTACCCATTGGCTCACCTTGCACATTGAATGTTAATGTAACTGCTGCCAATTCTGTGCCCCAGCTACCCATTGGCTCGCCTTGCACATTGAATGTTAATGTAACTGCTGCCAATACTGTGCCCCACCTACCCATCGGCTCACCTTGGAAACCGAATGTTAATGTAACTGCTGCCAGTACTTTGCCCCTCTTACCCGATGACTCACCATGCATAATGAATGTTAATGATACTGTTGTCACTGGTATGCCACCCCACCCACCCGAGGTCATATCAAACGTCAAACATGCCTCTTGTATACCCCCTACCATGAAAACCACTACCACTACCAGTAACATAGACACCTCGCACTTAAGATGCACACTGGTCAATGCCTGTTCCATCAACGCCCATGCTCTAGACCTACACAATCTCATAATCACCCTTAACTTGGACATCCTCATGGCCACTGAATCATGGCTACATGAAGCCTCAAGACCTGCTCTATCCCTCACCTTACCCCCTGGCTACACCATCTTCAGACAGGACCGCCCAACTAAAGATGGAGGCATAGTACTGATAGCGAAAGACTCCCTCGCCATCCGAAAGTCTGACAAAGATACGGACAACAACAGCGAGTACCTCCAAGTCAAAATCAACCTCTCCCATCACTGCACTATATCTATTCATCTTGTCTACCGCCCCCCTGGACCATTGGGGGACTTTCAGTCAGCCATTACCTACCTCCTCCTTGCCAATCTGAAAAACTCTACTAAAGCCATCCTACTCGGGGACCTGGGCCTCAATGACACCAAATACCCTGCAGCCAAGTCACTAAACACAGCGCTTGAAACCCTGGGGTTCAGCAACATCATATCCAGTCCTACGCACATTCAAGGGCCACCCTTGACTGGATAGCCTAGCACAATTGCCCCCTTACTATCACGGGCAACGCACCCATTCCATGGTCCAACCATCACGCTATCCACTTCAACAGCTCCCGCCTACACCACCCCTGCCTAGAGCCTTCTCCAGAAGCTCCCGGCAGCTCACCAAGGAAAGGATACAACCATACCTTCAAGGACCAGCCTTCAGGTCTCCATTCTCAGCTGACCCTGAGACCCTTGCACTTACCTATGAAAAGGCTATCAAATCAGCACTTGAAGCCATTTCCCCACTTACACCACGTTAAGCTAAACCCACCAGTCACACCAATGCATGGTTCACTGACGACCTCCTGTAACTCCGAACCAAGAAACGGGTTGCCTTATTCATTTGGCAATCAACCCAAACGAACACAGCAAAACTTTAAAGTCCTGTCCAAAAAATATTAAAAAGCCATCATCCGTGCTAAAGCCACCTCATTCCAAACAAGGATCCTCAAAGCCCAATCCAACACCAAAGAAATCTTCTCCATTTTCAGAGACCTGGAGACTCCCACAACTCCACCTCAGGACTTTGTGCAACGGAATCCAAACACCCATGATCAACAAAACCAAAATCCAGACGGCTCAACAAACTCAGACAACCAACCCACCACCCCTCTCCCACCAGCACCTCTCAGCAACAAATTCCACCACCTCATTCTCCTTTAAAAAAAATTGAAGAACAAGACATGTCAAATTCATGAAATCCATGAAGGCATCCAACTGCAAGGGAGACATCTGTCCCGCAGCATTAATAAAGGATTGTGCAAGCACCTCACACCGTTCCTTACAGCTTTCGTCAATGCCTCCTTCCTCAAGGAAGTCTGGGTGCATCCTCTGATAAAACAAAACTACCTTGGATCCCACATCATACTCTAACTACAGGCCCATTACCACTGTCCCCTTTCTTCTCAAAATATTAGACAAAGCTGCCTACCTACAAGTGCAACAATTAATTGAAGAGAACAATATCCTAGGGCTACGCCAGTCAGGCTTCCGTACTGGTCACGGCACTGAGACAGCCCTACTTGATTTAAAAAATCAGATGGACGATGCAAGAGACTCAGGTAAACCCGCTCTTCTTCTTCTCCTTGATCTCTCGGTGGCATTTTGATCTCGTCGATCATGGTGTCCTAGGCCACCACCTGACACATACAGCCAAGTTCTCACCCAAAGCATCTGCATGGATCTCATCTTTCCTTCAACGAAGGACTATGCAGGTTTTTTCAGACACAGCCTCTGTATCACCTACTATCATCCTCTGCGGCATACCACATGGGTCCTGCATCTTGCCCACCCTCTACAATGTATTTGCAAGTCCTCTCTTCCTTTTCCTTGACTCACTGGGTATATCCTATGTGGGATGTATCAACCCACTCATCCAAGCCCTGACACATCACTGTGCATTGCTGGCAGCAGAAACATCATAATAGCCGCCGGAAAGCATGCTGCTCGCTAGAAATCACCAGAAAGTGTGCAGTGAAAACCTTAAAAATAGGCCACCATCCACTTTTGCCTATCTTAGTGAGCACAGGAGATATCTGCAAAAAACCAACATTGGGCTACCCACAAAGTAGCCTGAAACCACTTGGGAAAAGCAATGTGGTTGAAAAAGAAACACAGAGCTGTTTGAAAATCTGTTTTCTTGATTGTCAAAAATTGCTAAAATCATGGCTCATAAATCACCTAAAAGATCCAACCTCTCTGTTGGGTGTTCCACATCATTACTGCAAGAATCCACATCAATACAATGTCAGCAAAAATCATATGTTCTCCGAACAACATCCTATATGAAAGATACTTGATGGAAAGACAGCTGTCAAAATGGGTGTAATACCGTTGCTCGCCTCTACCAGAAAGCCGGCGTTTTAAAACCATTTTGTGTAAAGTTGAACAATTGAACCCAAACTATGCCAAAGAAGAGAATTCCATCAAAATGCCATATAAGTGTGCCAGACAGTGATTTCATGTTGTAGAAGACTTGATTTAAAGATATGTTCTTTATTTTAAGTTTATAAATGTCATTTCACAAGGAACTATGTTACAATTGATCTGAAAGTAACCTGATGCAATTAAAACTCCAAAAGGCTTGCTTCCCCTGAGAACACTTCACACCTTGTCATCCCCACCAGAAGGAGGATGTCGCATTGGCATGCTAATCAAGATGGGAGGAGATTTTCTCTGCAGCCCGGAGAAAGGAACAATAGAGGCCTTGGACTGAATAGGGAATGCTAATTTGGGGTGTAACTGACAACAAACTGCTGGCAGGAAACAAGACATGTGACCCTCTGAGTGAGCCCAGATCTGGGGGCGGACCAGACTGAGATGTGGATTTCATATTGGAGTAAATGTATGATTTATAAAAATGCTTATAACAAAGTGTACTGAACTGACAAAAATGTGAAACTTTGTGATTGTGACAATGAGAAATTCACTCACAGTTTAAGACTAAGCTGGACTCTGTGCGATGCTCTGAGACTAAACCCCGGAATTTATTCATATTGTACATACTGTGTTTATGCTAGAGACAGGAAAACTTACAGTAATATGCTCAGAGAGGATATGCATGCATGTATCAAATTTGGTGCAGAATAAATATTGAGAAACCCTCCAAAAGCGCGAAAATGTTGTCATTTCTGAACCCAAGCTCGTAGAAACATGGGATTTGAACAGAAATGTACCTTAAGCAATCTGTCATGTAATTAGGTATTCTCAACAACTTGTGTATCTGGGAAATATGTTTTTGGGAAAAATAGATTTTCTATGTAAAAGCAAAAGGGAGGGATTTCTTTTGGACCATAAACACAGCATAACTCTGACTCATTCTGACACACTGATCCTGTCTCAAATCAGGGGACAGGGAAGCTTCCAACCTATCAAATCCTTAGAGGGTTGGGCATTGTAGAATCAGCCTCCTCACCCACTCTGGAAATACATACATAGGGACTATGGGGACAGATAGGACAAACACGTAGTTCCACTGCTCAACTGATTTCTTGGTGCAGCATCCTGCAGGAAGACTCCAGACTCCAGATCTAGAACCAACTCTAGAACCAAACTCTAGAACCTTGAAGCAGAGACCTAACCCAAAACTGAACTCTTTGCAGCAGGCCTTCAGAATCTTTTGCAAACTGATTCAAACCCCTAAACTTCCACGGGGCCTAACTAAACCATTCAACAGCCTGGCTGAGCTGCTTTGCTTCTAGCTAAGAACCCTGTGCTAGAACCAAGATCCAGACCCAGAAAGCAGCGCTGTATCCAGAACCCGTCAGATCCAGTCCAAGAGGCCGTGCAGACCGCAGTGCAGTGTTGAGAGCAGAACCCAGAGTGCCTGAGACCTGTCCGGTGGCGAGAAGCCAAACCCTTGACCGGATCCTTGACGAGGCCCACTCCATTCTAAAGCCTAGGAGTGAGTATCTAGTCTAGAACTGTGCATAGTTATCTCTTAGTTTAAAGTAATCCTATTCCATCCATTTGAACCTGTCCAGAATTGCATTATAGAACCTCTTTTGTCTACCCTCAATTCTTCTCTCCTCCACATAATTCATGATAATTGTAGCAATAATCTTTGCGCTGATATTTTCTGAAGAGGGACAAGTGTTTTGACGGACAGGGATCAGAGCGGAGGCGCCCTGTTCTAATGGGTGCCCGTTGAGTGTCTTGCTTCTTCATAGCTCCTTAGTATAAGTCCATATTGATTGCTAAATCTTTAAAGCGCAATCTGTCATTTTTAAAATCTTGACTTTATTTCTGAAAAATCAACCTTCACAAAAATCTCTGTAACTTTTGAACCGCATGTCCTACATCCTAAGTTTTCCAACAAACCTAAAACATTTCAATTCATTATAGTTTTTCCGTAATTGCGTTTCACGCACGCGGAAAAGTTGCCACGAATTGCAATTTAGCTCCATTTCACCACAGGTCAAAAGAGCTGCTTCTTGTTTTCAACTGCTGAAATTCGTTTTCAATCTGATAATCCTTCATGAATCATTGCTGGTGTTCACCTGTACCGATCCAAAGTAATTCTTACTAGCGCTGAATCTCCTTTAGTGAATTAAAATCATGTTAGCATATTTTTCCATTCCATTGCAATCACATTCAAAGCATTTTTGTCTGTTTTAAAATCATACCTGTTTTATCTAAGCTTGCTGGGGGAACTGGAATTGAACTGCATTGTTGATTAATATTCCTGAAACCTGTGTGCCCTAATTTCCATCTCTTCATATTGCATAGTGGGGGGAGTGAGTCGTCACAGGGGAAAAGTGATCACATTGGGCCTCATCACGAGTTGGGCTGTTTTCCCGGCTGTAATAGCCCTAGCACCGACCGGTCCGGCTGTATTACCGCCGGATCACAAGTTGGGTGTTAACGGTAAATCCCCATTCCCAATTGGGTCCATTGGATTCAATGGGGTATTTTCAGCGCTAATTATGCAGGCTTATACAGCCGGCGGTAATACAGCCAAAAACAGGGGATTTTCACCTCCAGAGAAAGGCTGGAGGTAAAACAGCCCATTTAGCGCCCAACTCGTGATAGGGCCAGCCCTTAAATGCGGCTGTAATACCGTTACCACTGCATTTAAGGGCTACAGCCCAACTCGTGATGAGGCCCATTGTCTTTTGATTGAAACCATATCAAGTTTATTTCTGTGTTGCATTTTCCCATCCTTGCATTTCCTTGAACCCATACCAAGTATTCTCTGCTACCTTATCCTTTGTATTCCTACTCCTAAGTGATTAAAGAGATTGTTGATATTGTGATATTACCCATTACTGATTACTGTTCATATTCATAAGTGTGCTATTCAGATCTTATTTTATTCATAACAGTGTGATATGTCTATTGTTCAATTCTTCAAATAAACCTTTTAATTTGCAAAAAAACCTACTTCTTGGCTCAGTGAGGTCGGGGAGATTCAAAGAGAGGGGCGGTATATAAGGGTTCATCACCCAGATTTAAAGAACTTTGACATAAAAATATATAAATAAGGACTTCCATTGGGCATCCCAGACTAGGCATTGACTTAGTTGGAGTGCTGGATTGAAGTCACTTACACCTATACCAACTACGCGGACGATACACAAATCCTCCTCACACTCACAGGGGACTCTGACACTGACTCCACAACCCTCAAAGAAATCTACAGCCATGGATGGCTACAAATGGACTTTGCTTGAACTCTGACAAAACCGAGCTGCTCCTGATGGGATCTACGGAAACCCTCTAGAAACTTGACTCACAATTCAGCCACTTCACCATTGACGGTATCACCATCCCAGTTGCAGACTCAGTGAAAACACTGGGAGTATATTTTGACTCCAACCTATCTATGAGGCATGTCAATGCCATTTCCTCCTCTGCGGCAAGACCATTCCTCTCCAAAGAGCACTGCATCATAACACCCTCACCGTCTCACAAACACACACCCTATTACATTTAATAAATATACATCCTTAACTTTCAGATTCCGTTGCTGCAGCTCCGCCGCTGCAGGCATAACTCTGGCTCCCATGCTCCAGTACCCACACAAGGAACCAGTTCTGGTCCCTGTTTAGTGCAGCAGAGCACAGGAGCCAGAGCCATCCATGTCCTGCGGGGGAAAAAGAGGGTGTTTGCTCAGTTTTCAAAATGAAATAATTTATTTTTGAAGTCACTCGCACTGACTCCAAAAATAACTGATTTCTTTATGATATCCGAGCCCCCCTAACCATAGGGGTCGCAAAGGCAGTGCCAGAGTTGCCAGGGGTCACAGTCCCGACCCCTAGTTAACGCAAAATGAAGTCCCTGCATGCAGCTTCACAAACGCGTAGAAAGGGACACAAGAAGTTGTAACTCCATTGTTCCCTGGCCATAGAATCTTATGCTGGAGAAACAAAGTATTATGCTCACGTATGACACTATCATACCATTGAATTAACCCCTATGGAGAGCTTTTCTGAAACCTTAATTTACATGCTGTGAACACCACAGCCTCCAGCCCAGTGCAGGCAACCTCAGGGAAGGTCACAATACAAAATCTCAAAAACAAAATGGTGGCAATAACATGTATAGGCTTGGACCAATTCACTGAGCCCACCCAGGTGCACTCACGGAAGCAAACCTATACCAACCCACACTAGACCAACATACACATACACCACATACACCAACATACACACAACTGTACCACTCGAACACTAGGGGGAGCCCTTTGTGGACTAGCTCTAACTCACTATTAATCATCACAATCTAATTGGAGCTACAACCATTCATATTTATGAATTTACATTATCTTTGTAATGCTTTGCAACTTCCATTTTACATTGCAGAAAATACTTGCCCCATTATGCAACTTTTAACAGTTCTCAAAATCTGGTCACGGCTATGCAGCAGCCGGCGAACTACAATGCTCAGGTGTGGTGCTCCAGATGCTGCTAATTAGCCTGCTTTAGCACAGGATGTTTCAGTATTTAGGCAGCTGCCTGAAGGAGAACATCATTCTTGCAATTAATTCACACCCAAACTCTCTTGCTGAGAACCATGGTTTCCTCTGTGTTCTGTCCTGATCATGCTGGTTAAAGACCTTACTCATGTACCATCGCCAGTATCATATGATCCCCACAACCCTTTGCTCTCTGCCTTGCAAGACATTGGTCCATGCCAATCAACTCTGCTTCTCAGCCTGCAGTTGTTCTCCCTTTGCCATGCAGCCCTTACTCTATGCTCTCTCGCTTTTCAACCTTGTACTCTCTGTCTTGCAACAATTTGCCCCCTGCGCTGCAGATGCATTTCTTTGCTGGTGTCCTTTTGCTCCCTGTGGTAAAGCCCTGCATTCTCTGCTTGCAGCACTGTGCCCTCTGCCCGCAACCATGTGTATTCTACCTGTAGTTCTAATAACAATGAGAGACTAAAGGAGTAGTTTAAAGACGCCTGTTCCACACTCCTATTGAAGCCTTATGGAAAATACCAGACAAAAAAGGAACCAACCGTCTATCTCCTCTTAAAGCCCTACCTATACTCCCACTCATGGTCCATGGACCAAATAAGGACCGAGTTTCAGGTTTTGAAAAATGAATGTAACAGAATACAATTTTATTAAAGAGAAAAAAACACAATATGCAATTATCTTAAAATCAGAACATTGTAAAAAAAAATGCAAAACATAGTGCACTTTTACTAAAACATCAAGTACAAAACCATGATACAATTTCTAAATCAGTTTTAAATGAAATATATAAAAAAACTGATAAAAAACAGCACCAACCTGCCTACGTGTCACCTATACACTTAAAAAAGCTCCTGCCTATACAAATCTAAACAGACCGACACAAAAAATAAATCCCTAGTGTATAGTTACGTTTTGGTAGGTAGCACCTCCAAACAACCACTAATCTTTGTTTGTTGGAGGTGTGTTGTTAATCACCTGTCTGTTGATTGTCTACCCTTTGAAACTGTTACTAGGGTGACTGTGACAACTGAATTGGTCAATAAACCGCACCCTACAATTTAAAGTGCTCATATGCCTGGCATGTTTCGTTCAAAATACATTTGGAAACAAATTGCATGAACTTCATCAGGGGATCCAAAACAACTCCCACTATACACAATAGCTAAACATAATCCAAGCCACATTGTTAGAACTGTCAGAGAAGCTGAAGTATATCTCGACGTCAGGGTTGCTTCCAAGTAAACGAAGACCTTTAGTATATACAACCCGCTAAATAAGAGAGGGGAGAGGGAAAGCAACAAGAGAAAAAAAGGGAGAAAAAAGAGAAAAGAGATCTGAGTTAACAATATACCTCAAATCAACTCACAAGGCTACAAATAACCTTTGTGAGACTCACCGGTATCAGTTTTGCCAATGCAAATACTGCTAAATTATGGTGAAGAGGGGAACATCTCCACTGTAGACGTTTAAACACATTCTGTGTACCAAGAGAAGAAGACAACGGAACTAGTGTGAGCACAACACAACCATTCGCTATTCTTCTGACATAACAAGGGGTTATATTATAGCTGCTCTTATAACATCCCCATAGTGACTACCAAGTTAGGTGACTGAAGACATTATTGGTGCATGTTGAATTAACACCCTGTGACTTCTCATGACCCTATCCCCATTAGCTGAGGAACTGTGTTGTTAACCATGCAATGAGGAGACCACGTGAGACCAAAGCAAAGAATGCACTGTGAGCATGCGCTCTCATGCACTACCACCAAAGTGTTGTACTACGGGTTTGACAAACTGCCACAACTGTGTAATAAATAATGAAAAGATGCAGCTAACATCATCAAAGCCACCTACCCTCAGAGAAGGTAAGCGTACAAAACAATCACTGGACCGCTATGTCTTTCCCACGTTTTGGCGGTTCCTCGTGTTGGAAAATTTTCGAGCACCTTACTGCCATTCACATATGTCACATCTCTATGGAAAAACAGCAGCAGAGAAACACAGAGTCAACTCGACCTCATGGTCTACGTTCCGACTCCTGCTGAGAACATTTTTAAAAGAAGAAGGTAATACCGAGCAACATCCGCAGCTTAGCTGAACTCGGCTATTCACGGGGAGAAGAAACTCCCAACCGCTTCCTCTCGTATCCGCTGTCCCCTCAGTGTCCTTCCTATGACGCCCCGGAAGTGTAAGTAGGGGCAGTGGGTGTGGCATGCTGATCACGTGATGAGTCAGCTGACCACTACTACTGCGTGTAACAAATGGAGCGTAGGGGATTCCGATCAAAATATCGGTCCATGCAAACAACAAGATGGAGATACAACCACCCGACATTGTAGGTAAGGCATGATCAATTGCATGGATGAAAACCGTGGTGCCACATGTTAGGAAAGGAAGGAATGAAATGTTCACTCGAACGTGAAGACTGGAACTAATTAAGCAGATGTCAGACTCGCTGACCCAAACTAACACATGAAAGAAATGACCATCCTAATGGCATGAGCTAAAAATGTCATTAGACATTAAAAAATTAGAAGCAACAAGCATATTGCAATGTCAGTCTTATTGTTCATTAAGGCCGATTATTGCTGACTTGGTGAGAAATATTAGCCATTTTTCTTTGAACAGAAGTGTATCTGTTTTGTTGTCATTTACTTTGGACCTATCTAGTTGCCATAAAATAGTCCATTGTATATCATCTGGGCTATGTTCCATGATGATAAAGTGATTAACTAACGGGGCTGCAATATTCTTCCTTTTAATGCAACTCCTGTGTTCGCTAATCCGACTCTTCACTTTCCTTTCTGTCATACCCACATAGAGCCTCTGACAAGGGCACCATAGAGCATATACCACATCGGTGGAATTGCAATTAGTGAATTGATTTTGTGTCCAGGGTCGTTTTAAACCTATGTCCACTTCTTTTGTAAGTTTGATGTATTTGCAATTAACACAATGGCTGCAAGGAGAATGTCCCGTGAGGGTAGGTAGACCCCAGGTTTCTGTAACACTTGTAACATATCCTTGTTTTGTCATGATGTCATTCCTCGTAAGCAATTCTTTCAAATTAGAAGTTCTTTTATGTGCAAACATGGGGCAATCTAAAGGACATTCACCTCCAGCCAAAATGTGCCAGTTCTTTCGTGTTATTTTAGTACCCTGGTTAGATCTTGGGCAAAAAGTGCTAACAAAAACAATGTTGTTTGTAATGGGGTCCTTCAAATGGTATTGCAAAAGGGCCTCCCTATTGTTGTGTTTAGCTCTTTTGAAAGCCCTTTTGACTATTCTTGGGGGGTAACCCCTGGCCTCTAATTTCAATTGTGCTGCTTCTGTCAGGAGCGTGCGATTGAGGGTGCTATTTCTCTTGAGGTGCAAAAACTGCCCGAATGGTAAATTGTCCCGCGAATGCCTGGGGTGGCAACTATCGAATCTTAACAGAGCATTACAGTCCGTAGGTTTATGAAATGGACTGACCTTAAGAGTGGTACTGCTTTCATCCACATCAATGATAATGTCCAAGAAGTCTATTTTCTTTCTACTGCAGGTGTAAGTAAACTTGAGGAACTGATTCCTCTGATTGATCCATTGGAAAAATTCTGCAAATGATTCTTCTGTGCCGTCCCAAACAATGAGAATGTCATCTATAAACCTCCTCCATAAGGCAATCCTGGTGAAAAAAGGGTTAGAACGAGGATAAATATGTTCAAGTTCAAAATGTTCGGCATACAGATTGGCTGCTGTCGGGGCTACAGGTGAGCCCATAGCCGTCCCATGGACTTGATGGTAGAATTTACCGTTAAAATAAAAAGAATTTTAGGTAAGCGCCATCTCGGCACACCATAAGATAAAGCTGTTCGGTGTGGAGCCTGTGGTTCTTTTAGATAAAAGGACGTCTTCAAGAACATCAAGAGTCTCTTTCTGTGGGATACACGTGTACAAAGCTATAATATCAAGACTTGCTAATAGTTGTGTATTGGGGTCAAAGCTCATATTCTCCACACAATTAATAGTTTCCGTAGTGTCCTGTATATATGAGTACATGGTGAGAACAAACGGTTTGAGGTACCTATCGGCTATTTTGGAAAGAGGTTCTTATACAGAGCCGGTGCCTGACACAATCGGATGGCCCGGAGGGTTCGTCAACGATTTGTGTATTTTGGGTAGAGTGTCAAATTTCGGGATGGATGGTTTGGATACACACAAGTAATCATGTTCCTGCTTACAAATCTAGTCTCTCTCAAAAGCTTTGTCTACTTTATTGCGTATCAAGGCTGACAATCACATAGTGGGATCCGTTTCTATGGGAGCATAAAAGGTAGTGTCTTCTAATTGCCTGTTGCATTCTGTAATGTATTCTGTCTTGTCTTGAATTACAACTGCTTCACCCTTGTCCGCTTTGCGTATCACTATGTTCTTATTGTTAGCTAAACTTTTCACAGCTGCCCTTTCGGCATTACTGAGATTTTGAAATGTAGAACCTGGAGGTGTGCTGTCAAGGAGCTTCAAATCTTTCCATACTCTTTTCACGAACACTATGGCTTCGGGAGTGTGGCTTGCTGTAGGTGGGTCAAAAGAGGATCTGAACCTGTAGTTCACCTGCTCCTCTGGCTGCAGTCTTCTGTCCTTTGCAGCTCTTTACTCTCTGTCACCAGTTCCCTTGGTCCCTACCTTCAGTTCCTTGATCTGAGCATGTAGTCCTTGTTATGCACCCATATTGTCCTTGCTTCCAGTCCATAGTTTCCTTGTTACCAGTCTGCAGAATAGTCCTTGTTATCCTAGTCCAGAGTTGTTGTCTGGGGTTTCCTTGTTCCTAGTCTTTACTTCAGTCCAGTCTACATTAAATCTGTCCCTTAGTTGTTCTTCTTGCTTATTCTCTATTTGCCATTCTTTGTCTTGATCCTGGTTTTCTCTTGACTTCCTGTTCTCCTTATTTCTGTGAATGTGTGTGTTACTGTTCTCGCTTTTTGATTACTTTGTCCAGAGGCAGGCAGCTGGGTTTTCCAGCAGCTAATATCTGTCCCTTTCCTTTGTCACATCGTATATTTTCCATCGTGCCATATCTGTTCACACTTTGCTTGTGCTTGTTCCTGTTCCAGGAGGCAGTCACAGCTCTGCACCTGCTGGACCCACACAGATTTCAGTCTTGTGAGTACTGTTTTTCATACCTCATTGTCCAGACACAGAAGTCTACTCCTGCAGCTCCTTTCCTTGTGCATTCCTAGTGAGGCACTTTAATAACAGTCTGCTCTCAAAGCTATTGTTTCTCCAGACATAAAGCTATTGCTTCCCTGGACAACCTTTGCCCCTCTCTGTTCCCTGCCTTATTGCTCATCTATCCTTATAACATGTCCTTTCATGTCTGTAGGACTCCTTTCATTCCTGTCTCTTGGGTGCTATACTGTCTTGAACTTTAGGGGCACTGACTCCCTTTGAAGCTGCTGGCAGGGTTGCAGGAGGCTCATCTTTGGAGAACGCTGGTTTTGAAGGAGGAAGCAGAGACTGGGGAGATAGAACAAGAAGGAGCGGTGGTGGCAGTGTACATTAGGAAGAAAAGGTACCATCAGGAGTGGAGAGTGAACAGAAGGAGTTGATGACAGTAGAAAATATCAAGGAAAATGTGGTACAATCAGGGAGAGAGGGAAGAGAAGGGGGTGGTGGTAGTAATATAATATCTAGGTGGGGGTGGTAAGAGCAAGAGAGAGGTGAGGGAGAAAGAAAGGAGGTGGTGGTACTGTAGAGGATCCAGAATAAGGTGTGTAACTTCAGAAGAGGAGAGCAAACAAAAGGAAATGGTGGTCGTAAAATAGACCAGGATTGGGCAGTCACATCAAGAGGTGAGAGCGAGGTGGCGGTAATGAAGGAGACCAAAGTGAAAGTGGTAACATCTGTATGTGAGAATTGGCAGAAAGAGGTTGAAGGGAAAGGGAACAGCAGAGGATGAGATTAGAGGAGTGGAGATGGTGAGAAGCATGACAGGTCCAGGAGAAAGAGACAACACAGGATGTAGATTAGAGAGGAGTTAGTAGATGGCAGCAGCCTAGAAGTGGTGCTAGAACCCGGGGGCTAGGAATGGTTGCGGACATCAGCACCCGAGAGTGTCAGAGAATCAGGAACAACTGGCAAAAACAGTGGTATGGAGGAGGTAGGTGGAAATCGAAGATCAAAAAGTGAAGGTGAGAGTAAGAAAGGTCAGGACATGGATAATTGAGAAACAGAAGGTTCCAGTGCCCCAGTGGGTCAGTGACGTACTGGATAGTGGGGCATGGAATAAGAAAGGGACATAGAAGTTGCAGTCCGATAATTAGAGGTGCAAGAAAAGAAATCTAGGGTATGCTTGACCTGGACCAGAGACCACTTTCTATCTATGCATGACAAAAACAACCATGACCCTTCTACTTGTAGGATTCTGAGTCAGTTGTGGGGCATGGAACCCTGAAAATTATTATGTAACTAGCCTATTCAAAACAAGAGGGGTTGGGACACCTTTAAGCTTGTAATGCTAAAGGTGGGGGGAAGAAGCAACCTCTTAGGAACTTTATAGACTTACATATTAACTTGAGGGGGATGAAGGCCTAACTACCAACCCCAGCAGGAGAGTTATCATTATGGAGAAGACCATCCTCATTATTATTATTATGGTTTATGATGGGTTCCCAATTTTGCATTTAAGCTGACCCCTACTTATACACAGTCCCCAAATAAAAATAGTGAACTGACAATGCTTGTTCTTGGTATCCTTCTTGATACTAGTTTTCCAACGTGACAGTAGTCAAAGCTGCCACCTGCTGAAAGGACTACCGTTAATCACGATTGTATGTTGCCATTTGGTCGTATCACCTACTCTCATTGACATTGAGGAAAAAAACAGCTGTTTGTTACATTATTCCTCCACCCCAGGGGTGTATACGAGCATTCTCATTCTCCCCATTTGTAATATATAAGATGAGGTAGACAGTCCCAAACCCAGGTTTAAGCAGCTATTAAAATTATGTCTGTATAATCACACTTAACTGATGACTGCAGAGTTAATTCTTTTAACTTAACCAGTTTGTCTTTACACACTTGAGCCTGCCTCTGGTGCTATAAAGGAAGTCACACTGGAGCAGTGGTAGGTTCTGCTGCAGATGTGGCTTTATATTTACACTTTACTTTTGACTGCAGGGTAAATTCCCCCTTGAACCAGTTTCACTTCACACGTTAGAGCCCACCTTTAGTGCTACAGAGAGAGTGCCAGAAACCTAGTGTGTGACCCTGCAACTTTGAATTTATACTTCTACTCAACCAGTGACTGTAAGGCAATTTCACACTATGAACCGGCATGCCTTTACCCACTAGCGCCCACCCCAGTGCTGCAAAGAGAGCACTAGACAATGGGCTCAATTATGAAGTGGTTCCCACGCATTGGGTGAACCATCAAGGGACAACACTTAAGTGTCTTTATAATCTACACACAAAACTCGAAAAACAAGTGTTGATCAGCTTATATCATCTTGACCAAACCACTGACTATATAACTCAAAGCATGGGGCAATCACTAAAAACATTCCAGCTGTTGCCCAATCTTCAATATCCTCACCCCATCTGGACAGCAATACCTCACTAATGAATGACCTAACTTGCCTGGGTCCAAAGCTAATAGGTACCAGAAACCAAGTGTCGGAGCTCCCCTTATTACAATCTCAAATATCTGATTGACTATTGCTAGTGCCGTACATTGATGGGGAGGAACAAACGAAACTTGGCACACATATAGAAACTGGTTGTGTTGGCCATCAAGGCAACATTCAGCCAGAAAGCTTTATAGCTTTGGCAACAACTAAAGAAAAGGTTATGGTTGTGGTTGATCACTATACATAGAAAGTAGGATATGTTAACATCTAAATCTTTGCTGTTTACCCCTGACTTTCCATTAATGAACTCTACAATACCATCAAATAAACTAACAAACATACTAACTGAAATAGTGAAGACCTTGATGCGTCGCAAGAGATGTGTGACCTTAAGACTGATGCACCTCACGAGCGGCACACAGCATTACGGCACCACACTTCGGCTCACCTCATTAACGCAATTTTGTAATACCATAGCAACTGAACCAATTAGACCACTCTTTTAGAAATAATAGTTAAACTGCTTGGATGTGTAAATGCTTGGAAAATGCCATTTATCATTAACAATGAAATGATCGGCGATTCAAATGATACGTATTCTGGTATAGTAAACGTGCCTGAATTACTACCTGGAAGGCCGGATAAACCTGATCAGGTGATATCCACTGCAAAGAAGGTTTGTTCATATGCACATCACCTGATATAGACAGTAGAGAAGCACGCCCTCATTGTATATGGGGGCAGAGTAATATAGCAGGTCGTCAAAGCAAGGTGTAATGACTGTAAGCCTCGATATACCTCTAGGTCCCATTTTCCAGCATTGAAGAGGCAGAGGATGGGCTCCAAGCAGAGGTATGACCTCCACCATGCTGACCTGCTCTGTCTCTTCAGTGTGTTTCGTTTTAAGACCCTATAAGACTTTCATGCAGGCATACAAGGAATGGATTTCTATGGAATTGGTCTCGGTTTTGCACTTGCTCAAGACCAGGTGTCGTCCATAGGACTCCATGCGAACTGCAAAGCTTAATGAATGTTTTCACAACATGGAGAGGTAAATAAGAGTGAGAGCCAGTTCACCTCGCTGTGCTCTTTCTCATTCCACTCCGCCTTGTGAACGTTAAAAAGTGCATGGGGGGACGAACAGCACTTGAGTGCTAATGTCGGGGATCAACGTGAATACAGTTAACATGTCGTATAAAATCACCCTGATAGAAAAGAGAGCTACAGTGGACGCAGCGGAAGAATGAGGTGAGCTAATGGAAACATTGAGAGACTTGCCGAGACTGTACAGAACACAGTGTTCTATAAACATTGGAATTCTTTTGACGGATGCTTTGCACCTAACGCTGCCATAGTGTCATGCTACAATTTGCTTATTCGAGAATTAACAAGGAGAGACTTCATCTGTAATCAGAAGAACATAACCATTATCAAGGTGGCCCTAAATCACTCCGATGAATATCACTTCAATATTGTGCGAGTTAGATCCGGCTGAATGCAAATGGCTCTAAAGCAGCACATATCCAGCTGAACTGCATGCTTGTCTCGTATATATAGAAAGTTAAAAATGGAAGATAATGTTTTCGTTACATTAGACGTGGAAAGATCAAACTTCATTGAGAGCCTGGAGGATCTTATGTCAGTCATTGAAAGACAAGCGGCCTCATTACAGTATGGCAGTGTGGTAAAAAAAAACTGCAGTTACATGCCGGTAATTCCTTTACCGCTGCGTTACTGCACCACTGTACTATAGGTTTGGCGGTGAGGCATAGGATTTTCCTCCAACAAAAAGATGGAGGGAAATCCTCTGCCTTACCGCCCCAAAACATTGGCAAAATTGACGTTATTGCCGCTGGCGGTAATTCTACTGAAATCCTAATGGAGTCCTATGGACTCCAAAAAGGGGGGATTTACACAGACTAAAACCACTTGTAATCTGGCGGTAGATGCACCTAACCAAGAGGTGTTAACAGTAATTCTGTTTGGCAGTGTTGCAGCGGATTTACCATCAGAATATCGCCAAACTTGTAATGAGGCCCAAAGTCCTTCCACCTGGTCCTGCTGGCCTATTTAATGCATTAATAAAAACAAAGAACCAGTGAGGCAGATATTGATTATAGATATTTACAGCTATTAGCAATACATAGTTTACCAAAACGTTAAAGGCTTCTAGCAATGGTGGATGCTTTGACAAAAATATTACATTGTGTACTATTGTCAGAACTAAAACCATGGGTGGAGTCATCTCAAATTCTCCCTTATGAGCAAACAGATTTCAGAGCAAGCCTATCGACCATCCCTAACACTTTTGCAAGGAATCTTTATTATTGAGAAAGCTTTGCACAGTTACACCAAAGCAGCATACACAGCCTTTGCTGATTACTCAGCTGTGTTTGATTGTGTGAATTGCTGTAAAATATACACTAAAGACTAAATTGAACACCACGGGCATCCTCACAGGCCTATTAAAAATGATTATTGCTTTATAGAGTGGCAAGATGGTACAGGTTAGGCTCACC
The DNA here is from genome assembly GCF_040938575.1 of Ambystoma mexicanum. Lineage (NCBI taxonomy): Eukaryota > Metazoa > Chordata > Amphibia > Caudata > Ambystomatidae > Ambystoma > Ambystoma mexicanum. The sequence goes on from NC_090923.1 coordinate 195,717,881, forward strand.
ACCAGTGGCAGCCTTCACAAAAGAACATAAGATAGGCTGAAGCAGGGTTATGTTTGGTCTCCAGTATTGTACAACTGTATTTGGCCGATTGAGTGGACATATTGACTCAAGCTTGAAATGATCAACATGTTTGGGACTGCTACCTTATCCAGTCTCAAATATGCTGATTATTTAGTACTTATCGATTACACGTGCATTGGTTTGCAAAGAATGATGACTAGCTTACTCAAATATTCAGAAAATCTTCAACTAAAAAAGACCTGTGATATGACGAAAATCATTTGAATTTTGTATTTTTTTTGAAGACCAAGGATGTCAATTTCGAACCAATAACACATTTACAGATGTCGTCAGCCTTTCCACAACCACAAAGAACGCATGTACAATAGTATAAAGATGAATACAATCAGTTAATGATGGTGTAAAAAATGAGGACATATACCAGCAACAAAATAAAAAAGGTGACTTATAAAGGGAACTAACCTAAGGGGGCAAGTGCTTCAAACTAAGTAGGAGAGCTAATTAAATATACAAGATTACATGATTAAGCATCACTGGAGTTCCTGGTGGGGCCAGGCAGGGAGGATGTTTGAGACGGAAATGGGGAGGTCACGTTTTAGCAAGTATGCAAAGTTTAAGACAAGCTTTTCTAAAGATCCACAGTGTAGCTGGTTTTGATTTATTTTGGACTGTGATTTCCAGTGGATTGGAGTGGAGTGAGTAGAGAGAAAGAGCCGAAGTGAGAGGAAGTGAGAGGAGGCACAGGGAGTTTTGGGATGGTGAGGTTCAGTGCAGATGAAGAATGAGATGGTGAGTAAACTGAGATAAACTGAGACAAACAGAAAGGCACTTAGGGGCAGGACCATTGGTAGGTTTGTAGACTAGGAGAAGGAACTTGAAAAGAGAGAGGTTGTGCTACGGAAGGATCTGGGTAGGTTATCGAGAGCATGGGTTGAAAGTTTGAGGACTTTGTCTAGAGGAAGGAAGGAGCGGAGAGGAAGCGTAACAAGTAGGTTTGAGCAGCAGTCCAGTTTGCCGTGAAAAAGACTGGAGATTAGAGTTTTGGGAGAGTGGTAAGAAAAGGACAACTTTTCTAAATGTTGAGCAGGTTATTACGAGAAAAAAGCGGCTGTGGTAGTGATGAACTTTTGCAGTCGTAGGTTGCAATCAAGGAGGGCCGCAAGATTGCAAGCCCCGGGTCATGGAGCAAGAAGATCAGGCGGGAAGGAGCTAGGAGTGGGGAGGTGAGGGATGGCATTGGAAGCTGGGAAAAAGATTAATTTCTTTTTTAAGATTTCAGAATGAGGCAGTGGAAAGCCATCCAGTAATGAATTGCAGTGAGACCGATCACAATCTATTCCGAGATGGCTGGGCTAAAGGAAAGAAATGAGAAACATATTTGAATGTCATTAGCAAAAAGTTGATTTTGAAAGCCAAGGGAAGAGATAAGTATTCCTAGGGCCGAGTTATGGAAGGTGAAGATCGGAGGTCCAAGGAGAGACCCTTGGGAGATGCTGACTTTGCTGGTTGGAGTGGTGATTCAGACAAGAGCTCATTTGCAGACACAAGAGCGAGGAAGAGGGAGGAGTGTTTGGCATTGTCAAAAGCAGCAGAAAGGTCCAAAAGGATAAGTATAGAAGAGTGTTTGGAGTGGGGAGCATTAAAGAGAATGTTGGAGAAATGCACAAGTACAGTTTTGGTGGATTTTTGACTCCGTAAATCAGATTGTAGTGGATCTCCAAGGCCATTATCCTGAAGGTACTTAGTGATCTGGTCGAAGAGCACTCGCTCAAGGACTTTTGAATAATGTGAACGAGAGAAAGTGGGTGATAGTTTGCTAGGGCATTTGGGTCAGAAGAGAGTTTCTTCAATGGGGGCAAGACAGTTGCAAATTTGAAGGTTGTAGGAAAGAGTCCAGCAGAGAGAGAGAGAGCGAGAGAGAGCAGTGTTTAAACAGCTCAGACTGTTAAGGGTAAGTGATTGAGACTAAGTCTTTGAGGAGCAAATGTATCAATAGGAGCGCAAGATGGGTTGGCACTGACAGAAGGAGGGTTGGGGATGCATAGGGAGAAGGGCTGTGAGAATTGTTGTGCCTTCAGAGGAGAGGTAGTGAGAAAAGTAGAAACAGAGGAAGCAATGGATATTGGCTTGGGAGTTGTAAGCAAATATTGGAGATGAAAGTTTATGGGTGTAATTGCAAAGGGAGGAGACTAGGTTTGTGAAGTAGGAGGATGTGGCAGAGTCCGGTGAGGAGATTAGGGCAGCTAGGGAATTTGTGTAGGCTAGGAGTTGGGAGGGTGCCCGTAAATTTGCGCTAACACTGTAGGTCATGGAAAATGGCTGTTTTGAAGGTCTGAATTTCAGAGGTGGTGCAAGACTGAGAACTGTGATAGGATTGTGTGAATGTACGAGCAGGATGGTGTTGGTCAAATCAATTCATAGTTATGTCAGACAAACCTCTGCAAGAGGCATGAATAGGGGAAAGTCGCTGGAGAGAATACCTCACATGATCAGGGCAAAGGGCAAGAGAGTCCTGTCTGAATTTCCTCTTAGCTGTTTAAGAAAGGAGATGTGGAGTTGAAGGTGGAGGGACCAATATGCAAAATGAAAAATTGAGTGATCAGAAGGAGAAAATTCAATGGAGAGGTCAGAGAAGAAGAGTGTATTATAGAGAAATACAAGGTCAAGAGAGTTCCTGCCAGAGTAGGCTGGTCGTAGAGTAGAGGGAGTGGTCAGATATGAGTGATTTAAGTTCACGTTCAAGGATGCAGATTGTTTGTGAAGGTTAAAGTCCCCCAGAATGACAATGGGGATGTTGGTAGGAAGTGACTACAGGAAAAGTGTCAGGAAGGGGAAGAAGGAGTTGAGAGGAACAGGGTGTCAATAGAGTGCCAGAACTGTGAGTAGGAGGATGGAATTGAATAATGGAATATTTAAAAGTGGAAGAGTTAATGTCTGAGGGAGTAGAAGGGCAGTGTTGAGTGCCTAATTGGCAAGGAACCCCACATCACCACCCTTCCCATCAGGTCTGGGAGAGTGGGAGAAGGTAGCAGAGTGGTTTGGAGATCTGCTAATGTCGCAGAGTCATAAGAGGAGATCCAGGATTCTATGATAGCAAGAAGTGAAAGCTGAGTGTAATGAGAGTTAAAGTGGTCAATGATGTAGAAATACTTGTTGGAGAGGAACTATGCATTCCAGAGGCTATGTGGCTTTCTGAAGTCCTGGGTGAGTATGGCGTCTTGCCCTAAGCCCTTTCTGGCACAAACAGGGAGATGGGCTTTGTTGCTTTTGGCCCTTGACTGCAGACACCTGAGCTGGACGCCCAAGTGAGACTGAATAAGGGAGGCAGTGTGTCAAATGTCCTTCTGGGATCCAGTCACAGTGTTCCAGATGGCTTCCACGCGTGCATTTAGGGTCTTGGGTTTTGTAGGACCAGTGAACTTTGTTTTATAACATTGAATGGTGCACAGAGTCCTTTGGCATTGGGAGGATGTGGCCAAGGCACAAACAATAAACCTATTGAAAAACAAACCTCCAGACAGTCCCACATGTTCCTTTCAGAAGTAGTCACAGTGTTACTGATGGCTTCCACTCTTGCAGGCAGTGTCCTGGGTGTTATCCAGATAATCACATGACCCTCTGGGAGCCAGCCACAGTGTTCCAGGTGGATTCCAAATTTGCAGGCAGAGTTGTGGGTGTTGTACACCCAGGGAGCTTCGTTTTGTAGGTTAGGTAGTACCCGCAGATGGTGTTCCCAGTATGTGGTACTTTTATTTTTTGTAAACGAGAGATTACATGAAATTACGATACAATGTATTGCCCACCCTACAGATTATTGGGCATGAAAAGTAACACTTCACCCATTCCGTAACTGCCATTTCTGTATAAACTCACCAAATTGTCAGACAATTAGGCAAGTATTGATCTCTTGTCTTACTTTCTGCCTAGAACTATATGAAATCCTAAACTTGCATTATGATAATGGAGATATCAAGAAGACATCTGGAGAATGATTGACAGGAGAGGAATGTTCTGCCATTACTGGATGAATGAGGTTATGATTGGCTATCTATAATAGATTGAAAAGTGTTGTATGAAGAAAAAATCAAATGAACTGAATTGACCACCTTATAAAGAATGTTATTGTAATTGGTTTGTTTTTATTAAGTTGATGCACTGAGCTTACTAAATGTATGTATAGATTTTATGAATGATGCTGTATTTGCTAGTTATTATACCTTCATGGTGAAAGTGTAAAAGATTGATATGTAACCATGTTGTACTAAACATAATTAACAAAAACGAAATCACTTGATTGAAATGGAAGCATTGTTTGATCGACCACATAATAGTTTAAAATAGTGCTTGTCCAGAGAAAATATTGTTGTTGTCCTCTACCCAATCTCGATTATAAATGTGCAAGATTTTATATGGTAGTTAGACGCCGAAACCTTGTTGCTCATTTTGTAAGTTAACATTCTGATAGCATGTCTCCATGTGTGAAGAAAGACTCTTAAAAAGAAAATACTGTTCAATATTTGGAACAAATTCTCACCACACTATATCCAAGGGTGATTATCTAAAAACTACATTTCTCCCAATAATTATGCTGCTCTAAGAGTAATGGCCACAATAATGACATGGATCCATAGTTGAGAACTATAAAGGGATGCCAAGAAATAAAGTCTGGACACAATAATGATATGGATCCATATCAGGGAAACAGCGATCACAAGGAATACAATCTGGGCAAAAGAATGACATGTGACCATATCTGAAAATCAGAGAGGGAGCAGAAGGAATAACGTCTGTGGCTAATGCTTTATTTATACTCTGAAGAGTTAAAGGTTTCACAATTTTAAAAAGATTGTACAAGATCAGTGGGAGTTATGGATTGGTTTTGCTGGTCATAGATTTTATAAATATAAAAGAATCTATGATACGCTGGTAGAATGGTTGAAGGGTTTGCACCGTTGTGCCTCACTGATGTGTAAATTAATGTATTTAGTTAATGTAATTAGATGGTGGCACTGTTAATATGTTTCCAGAAGTATTTATTCATGCATCCCAATTGTTTCATTTAGTTGTTCCCTGGCTCTACAAAAAGCTTAGCTATTGATACCTTCCTGAAGTATATGTGTTTCTGATGAAATGGCTAGTGCACTGCAAGAGTACAGGGATGAGTAGTGACTAAACTGCCTTCGCAACATCAAACTAATAACTAATACAAACCAGTGGTGATCCCAGACAGAAATGTGAAACAGGTACAGTCAAGAAATATACGTGGTACATACGTGGTATTGAGGCCGGAGAGCAGACTAGGCTCCCAAGATAGGCGTGAATATGATAATGGTTACGACCCAAACAGGAATAGCACAATGAATCCAAAATAAAAGAATACCCAATCAAGGTTATATACAAATATATATACTTTATTTAAACATTCAAGAATGCAAATAACTCAACAGTAACAACAATCTACCTCTGTGAAAAGAACACAGAATATGTGGAAAATATGTATATATATTCACTTAAAAAATGTTGTTAAACGGACGTTATGGTTAAGTTGCACTAACCAAACCTATGAAATTCACTGAAAAAAATGTTGTTAAAGGGAAGTTATAGTTAAAATTAAAACTGAAAAAAACCTTGAAATTTGCCAGTTGTGCTACGCTAAGCAACCATAACTCGCGCCACCTAGATGCACTGCTCCGTGCACTGCTAAGACTAACACTCAGGACATTCAAGATGACATCACAAATGGCATTGATGACATCACTTATGACATCACATATCTGGGCCACTTCTTTTTGTTCACTGGCATACCTAGGCCACGTGATTATGTTCACTGATAGAGACAATTTTACAATGAAAAGGTGTTGCATATTTACACATTAACCGTGTTGTATGTTGTTAAGGCACTGTCCTAAGGATTTGGCCTCAGTTCATGGTACACGTACATGGGGAAATAAGCAAGCCTCAAACACAGAATTCATTTGTTTACTTGATCAAGTCTAATGTTGCTGTAATTTTTTGGTGGTGTTGTTTCTTTCCTCCTTACTGAAGTTTCCCTGTATGTGCTCCATATAGTAAGTCTTCAATTATTAGCTATTAGCTATTTTTTCCATGCTTATCATTACCGAAAACTCCTATAAGGTACCATTCATTATTTTACTATCCAAAATTACCAAATTAAAAAAATATTATACTTCTCTAGTGATTGCTGCAGCCATTTCCTATGTGTATGTTTGATTACCTTCCTCTATTAACAACAATGCAATATTATGTTTTGTTCAGATGAGTACATTCTTTAATACATTAAGTAGTTCATGATAAATCTCCCGATAACCCTTGACATCTTGTTACTAACATTATAAACACAACACCTTTTAGAGACTTTTTCTCAAAATGAATGTCATATGTGATGTCATCAGTGATGTCATCAATGACATTTGTAATGTCATCTTTGATGTCCTTGGTGTTAGTCTTAGCAGTGCACGGCGGTGGCGCGAGTAATGGTTGCTTAGCGTACCATAGCTGGCGAATTTCAAGGGTTTTTCGGTTTTACTTGTATTCGTAACGTCCCTTTAAAACGTTATTTCACTGAATGTCATGGTTCTCCAGTGAATTTCATGGGTTTTGTTAGTGCAACCTAACCATAATGTCCCTTTAACAAAGATGTTTCAGTGACTTTCATGGATTTTTATCAGTGCACCCCACTTTGCCACAACTTACTAATATCATATTTACCCCAATATAGCAACATTTGTCTTTAATTTAGAAAGTTTCACCTTAAAACTCTACCATTTCCCAACTTCTAGCATAATTTTTAACACTTCTATACACGTTTTGCAACTTTTTTCCACTGTTTTCGTTTTGCTGATGTTCGCAAACATCTGACGTCATTGCAGACTTTTTGGACAGTGACACGTGACCACACGGGTCTATGCTTTGTGAACAGTTTGGAACAGTATTTTCTGCTCATCTAGAAACTTGAAAGCTCTCAATTTACCTGTGGACAGCTCCTACATCTATTCTTAATCATTATACATTTACAATCTAGCACACAGCACATACTTGGAAGAATATTTGGAAAACTGCTATTTATCTTAAAAATGGCATCAGCTATTGCCATCCCTGCTCCCCCGGAGCCGTCACCACCAGCTAGAAGACCTACACAACGAAAGAAGCATAGAGTTGGATCCAAGTACCCCCACTCAAAGCTCTGCCCCCACAATGCCTATATGTTGGGAGCCAGAGTGTGAGACACATGCAGTGCCAGTGAGAATGTCTGTACCAAAAAGAATCCTGGAAGAAAGGTACTCATTGAGGAAGCCATATATGCACTCATGACAATATGATGGTCATTTGATTGAAATCCCGAAGGAAGTGTGAAAAATGAGCAAGAAAGAAGATTATTGTTTATTGATTTGATGTGTAGGGCGCACCGAACCCTTAGGTAACTGGGTGCAACAGGTACAAGGATACTTAAGGCTTAGTTACACAATGAAATAGGTACAGTAGGGCAGCAGGAAAGATGCAAGAAAAATACAGGGAGGTGGTACAGTAGGTTACATAATGCAGATACATAGGTATATACAGCAGAGTTTTATCCAAGAGGGATCAAATGTCATTAGACCGCAGCCAGATTAGAGTATTGTGCCTAAAGACTGATGACGTCATGCGAAGCAGAGCTGATGCATCCAGAAAAGATGCCGAAGAACAAAAACATTCTATGAGATTGAAGGAGGGGGTGTTAAAGATGAGCAACATTTTGGGCTCGAGATGAAGATGCTCATGCTACAGAAATGATGAAGAAAATGCAAAATAATTTTACAATTGTACAGATGCAGTAACGCAAGCAGACAAAGTATTCTTAAAGGCTGGCTACATAGTGAATAGATTGGGGCGATGCGCCAACGTATATGCATAGGAATGTATAGTCTATGGATGTTCCACAACGCACTTTAGCAGAGTCTGGGCCCTTGAATAGAAAGGTTTTTTTTCAGTGTGGCATAGTTGGAAAACAACTTAATGACGGAGGGGGATTCAAGAAAGGTTTGGTTTTCCAGAAAGTGCGTAGAGCAAATGAGAGAAGAGAGGTGAAAAGACACTAAGAGTAAAGGTTTAGGGAGGAAGCAAAGAAACAAAGAGAGTTTGATGAGGAAATGGAACACAAGAGAAGGCAGAGAGCACACGACATTGATCGCATAGAGAATGAGTTAATGGAACCCAATCCAGTAGTGGCATGCTAGGACATAGAGGAGTTCTTCCCGACTTAAAGAACCAATGCCAGGATCCTCTAGAGAAGAATTAGAAGATCATTTGGATATAGGAGCTATTGGAGACAGAATCAAGAAAGCTTATCAGGAGATGAGGATGAAAAGTGAATCGAGAAATGGAAAGACGATCAATTTGAGGGCGTTCAGTCATGAGGCATAGAGCTTTGTCTTTGGACAAACTAACGTTAAACATAGACGAGAAAGAGATAAGTCATAGTAGTTGGGGACAAGATATGTCAGACGAAGAAAGAGAAACCTTCCGTGGGGAGGTGGGCGCTAGTGTTTGTGATCCCGAGGGGTGTTCTCCAACAGATAGGGAAGTAAGATGCTCGGATGCCAAAGCCCCTGGCATTGCCAGATCGACCTAAATGTTGACCTCTTAGTGAGAGGGGTAGCTTGCCACCTTATGTGAGTAGGCCAAGGTCATTACCAGGAAGAAGACGGTGTGGAACCATTGTTCCTGCTATGGACAGGCAGACAATCGGAGATGAGAGCGATTTGGGGATTTCACAGTTCCCTTTGTTGGAAAAAGGAGGTGCCAGACCACAGTATATACCGTGGCCCCAGATGGATAAGGATAATTTACGGTGCAAACTCCTGAGTTTAACTTCGGGTGCCGGAAAATGGATCTATGAATAAGAAGAAAAGGACAGGAGGAAATCCACATGTAATATGGGACATTAAGGGTCTTCTAGCAGCTTTCCTTGGTGAGAGAGCTGATGACATTTAGTCAAGAGCAGGATATGCAAGTAAAACCTCGCAGAACACAGCGCACTGTTGAATAATTGTAGAGCGGCAGTCTGAAAAGCACTTTGCTTACAATATCCTGATATGTCAGATATGGAGCTATAATGGCACGAAAGATGCAAGAAGGGGAGGCGCTGCTTGTTTACATTCAGAATTTTCAAGAGCAGTGGTCTTTGGAAATGCGGGAACCGTGGGGATAATCTATGTCTGTATTTTATCATATATTATTTTATGTCAGGGATTACCAGATAACGTACAGAGACAGCTTAAAAAGCTGGTGGGTATGAAGGCAAAACCATGGCCAGAAATACAGCTGATCATTGTTGACTGTTGCAGGAGAAAAATCAAAAGAGAGCTGATGCTAGGAAGATTGAGGAGGCTAAGCTAGTAAAGAAGAAGGTATCAAAGTATGCTATAGAAGGGGTGATGTTAACTAGTGGAGAACGGCCAGGATCACAACAAGCAATGGGTATGCCTCAGGTGAATAACCTACGGCAGTTTGATCAAGGAAGGGACAGATTCAATAAAGAGGAAGTTTCCGCAGAAGAAGAGGCTTTCAGAATAATCAAGGGAATTATCAGAGTAACCAAGGTAGGTTTCAGACTATGCAGAATTATAATCAAGGCATGCAGGGAGGGCAAATCAGAAGACTCTCTCCTGCCTGTTGGACTTGTGGAATGACAGGGCACATAGTTCAAACATGTCAATGATATGTACAGAATGTGCAGTTCTCAAGAGGGGGGACCGCTTATCCACCTGCATATAGCTCACAAATTAGGGACGTGTTTGCGCAAGATCAGACAGTGTATCAAGCACAAGCGGTGAGAATCCAACAGGCTTTTCAAGCACCATTGAATCTGCCACAAGGGCAGTCACAGCACGCATCTATGCAGATATAGCAGAGCACAAACACAGGACAGTTATTGACTCCTAGGATAGGGGGTGTCACTGTCAAGGGTGGGAATCCTTTCACGGGAACAGGAATAAGCATGAATCCACAATAGGACAGCTCACAGAGTGACTTGATGTGTTCAGTACTATCTGTGACTCCCAATCCTCAAGAGAGGCCGAGGTTTGACGTCACTATAGGAGTCAAGTCGCAAGTTTCCCTTATCGGGTTATGCCATGAATGCTCAAGGATTCTCAGGAGCTACAAGTAGCGTTCCTTTTACAGAAAAATTGCCAGTCTCTATAGGAGAATGTGATATGTCTGTTCCATTCTTATATTCAAGGCAGACACCAGTTAATATACTGGGCTGAAATTTAATGATGAAACTAAACATGACGATTTCTTTCACTGATGAAGGCATAGTGTGTTCAATGACAGGAATACATTATTTAAATGTGGGCAAACTGATTATGGAATTTACAGGACAAATAGCCATACACAGAGTACTATGATAATACCTGATGAATACCTGATGAATTTCTTTTTAGGCCAGAGATTCCCATGGATGAAGAGGGGGGACAGGTTTTTCCCTTAGAGTTGCAAGCAGCTGTAGTGTGAAGAGAATTGGCTCTGCTCACAGGGTTTGATGATGGCGCCAGATCATGGAGCACAGTGGTTGCTATTGGCGAGGGTTACAGATTGACTGATGTCACTGATGAGGACATATTTAGAGATGATCTGTCAGACAACGAGGTTGTACTTGCGATGAGCATTACATATTGGGCTAGGGCAGAAAGACGTGAGGTTCCACAGAAAATGATGATAGTGTGACAACGTCCTGCATTTTTTGATGAAGATATGGCAAAAGTGTCAGTTTCATTATGATCTACGGGCCCCTCTGACATAGTCCTCTGAAAGGGGGTTGGAGAAATTAAAATTTAACTAAAGTCAAGAGTAATTTTACCTCGAGCAAGGCAGTATCCCATGTCTCGAGAGGCAGACAACAGTATTTTTAAGACAATATCTGCCATGATAGATCAGGGAATTATAGTGATGCCAGACTCACCATGCAATACCGTGGTGTAACCTATGAAAAAATTTAAGGGGAGGTCATGGCGTTTAATTCAAGATATGAGTCTGGTTAACCAGATTGCAGAGGCTGAGTTTCCGCTGGTTCCTAACCCAGCAACAATCTTATGTAGTATCCGTGTTGAGGCGCAATGTTTCACTGTGATTCACTTGAAAAATGTGTTTTTCTCAATCCCGTTGCATAAAGTTTCTCAGGATCAAACATAATTTATGTTTCATCAGACTAAGTTGAAAAGCACAAGTTTGCCCCAAGGGTATTGTAAGTATCCATCGATTTTCAATACAGTTCTGCAGATGGACTTAAACAATATTGATTTGCCAAGTGTTGTGTTGTGATATTCTGGTCTGCAACACATCAGAAAAAGAGTGCATATGTGACTCAGTTCAGCTAATGATTATACTATCAGAGAAGGGAAATAGAGTGGACAAAGAGAAATTACAGTACTGCCAAAAATAGGTGTTATGTATAGGACAGTAAATCTCGCATGAAGGAAAGAATGTTACACCTGAACCGGCTGAGGCAATTTTGAAAACAGCAAAACCGCACACGATAAAGCAAATGCAACAGTTTGTAGGATTATGTACTTATGTTAGAGCATGGGTATTTGATGATAGTTCTTTCACAAGACCATTGTTGCAAGCCCTGAAAAAGGCACAGCAGAATCAGGAAAAGATTGTATGAACTGAGGAAATGGAGGAAGGGTTTGATGAGTTAAAAAATGCAATTTGCACAGCTCCAATAATTCTGAGGAATTATTTTTATTTTTGCACACAAATGGAACATGCATGACAGTGGTGCTGACACAGAGAACTATGTTGGGGTACAAGCCTTTAGGATATTACAGTGGGATTTTGGATCCAGTAATGAAGGGTGACTTCCCTTGTGAACAATCATTGGAAGCAGCCTCATTTGTTATTGAGAAATCTACCAGCATAGTAATGGTGTGCTCCATTACGTTATTTGTTGAGCATGCATTGTTTGCTGTTTTGGAGAAACCTAAAGGTACACTGACATCTCAAAGAGCTTCTGCTTATGAAGTGTTTACATTGAATCCACCGATCAAAATAGTCAGATGTAAAAACCCTGCCACGTTTGTAGCTGAACCACTGGCAGAGGATGAGCAGGTACATGACTGCTCGAATTATGTGGAGTTTTATGATGAGATTCCGAGGGTGAAGGAAAATGCTCTAGCTGCGGGGGAGATTCTCTTTATTGATGTTTCCTCGAAGATCGATCAAACTGATGGACAGAGATATTCAGGTGCAGCTGTGGTAAAACACAGGGCTAATGGGGAATTTGAAGTAATGACAAGTGTACGACTACCGTCTCACTTCTCAGCACAGGCTGCAGAATTAGTGGCACTGATTGTTGCACTCGAGAAACACGCAGACCAGGAAGTAATACTGTACAGTCACTCTGACTACGTGACGTCTACCGTGCATGCAGGGTTAGTATGTTGGAAAAGGAGGGGCTACCTTCAAGTGGATGGCACTCCGGTGCAGTACGCCACCTTATTGGACAGACTCATTAAAGCACTACAACTCCCAGTAGCCATCGCAGTAGTTAAGTTTGCAGTGCACACTAAGAGAGCAGATTTTATTTCACGTGGAAACCAAGCCACAGATGAAGAAGCAAAAAGAGTTGCATATTCACCTGATATAATGAGCTTTGATACGCCAGAGGTGAAAGAAAGAATGTTGGTGATGATGATTGTGAATGAAAGCTTTAACCATTTGTCAAAAACACAATTGATGGAAGTTCAAGGTGGAGCCCCACAGGATGAGAAAGATCTGTGGACATGGAGAGGGTGTTCTTTATCGCCTTCTGAGGCACTGGGGCAACAGGAAAACACTGGTAAACCGGTGATGCCGGTAGCCTTATTAAGGGTGGCGTTGGAATAGCTACACTACCCTGCGCATGTCACTAGAGAAAGCCTTGCAGAAACCATTGCGGAGGACTTGTTCGTATAAAACCTGTTAGAACATGTTGCTTTTTGTGTAGTAAATTTCATTGTATGTCAAAAGTGTACTGCTGGGCACATGCTGGGCACATGCTGCGAATAGTCAGAGGAGTTATTCCTCAACCAAATGGTCCTTTTCAGCATTTCCATATCGACTATGTTGATATGCTGCAGGTCTGTAATGGATATAGGTATATGACAGTGGTGGTGTCTTTAGTTGGATCTAGGCCGGTACATGCATACACCCTGATGCCACTTGCGCTGCAAAGGTTTTTAGTCCGAGAACTATTTCTCAATATGTTGAGAACAGATAATGGCCCACATTTTGTGAATGAGGTTTTTGAACAAATAAGTTTATTATTGAGCATTAAACATATGTTTTCTTCTGCTTATCACCTGCAAGCGAACGGAATATGTGAGAGACTCAAAAGTCTGATCAAAGAGAGGATAGCCAAACTAAAGTAAACATTGAAAAAGGGATGGCTGCATTGCCTGCCCCTTGAATTATATGCATTGAGGAATCAACCAGGCTCGGACCATCACCTCACACCCCATAAACTAGGTACAGGGAGGCACTCCTCCATCGAGCACTAGAATAGATGCCCAGACAACAGCAGAATTATTAGGAAATGAGCTACGTGCTTATTTAACATGAATGACTGCAAGTATCGCTGTAATTGCAGACCAAGTCGAACGGGTGGGTTGCCTGTCTCAGAACACGGATGAAGACCATACAGCAACCAGACCTGAGGAATTACAGATCCCAAGACTATTTCCAGTTGACACGAAAGTGGAATGAGCCCAGATTGAATGCCCTTTGTTAGTGGAGGATGTTACTCCATCGGCAGTGAAGGTACTGGGTAGACACAAATGGATGCACCTGGGGGATGTAAAAGTCTATGCTGGAGAGACCACCACACTCCCACTCCTTTCAGAAGCAAGCCACAGAGAAGAAGTTCAGCACATGCAGTCTAGATTGATGACGAGGAAGACAGACACAGAGACTGTCCATTAGACAGATAAAGAGTACATTGGACTGTGGTTCTTTCGAGACACTCTTTGGAGCTGCTAAGCAAGGAGTGAAATAATCTATTGTTCTTGAGCCACAAGAATTGGCTAAGCATGGACTGTGAGGCATTGAGATCCTGAAGAAGAAAAATGCCAAATCTCACATTCCTTTTCAATGACTGGTAGTGGGAGCAATTTCCCGACTCCTTTCTTACCAAATTTCTCTTTGGAGGCACCCATGGTGATGTCTAATGGCAACCCTCATTGGATCCTTTTGCTGTTTTCCTCTTCATTCTTCATGCATATCCTGCACTGGTTGGGAGAACTAGTGACATTCACCTGTTACTGCAAGATCCTAAAAATGGTGCTATTGTGAGGAGACTACTCACAGCCATTATTCAGCAGATCCTCAGCTACTTGAGTTTTTTATGGAAAGTACAGATGGTTTTATCTGATGAAGATGCCCACATACTGCTTGGCATGATCTTATTTTCTGCTCCACAAACATCCATATGTTGTTGGGCTACATGCTAACACTTGTGTATTTCTGAGGGATCCCAGAAGCTGTAATCAAGGAGCATGAGAAACACTGCTCTCTATCTTAGATTTAACACACGTGCAATAACTTTCCCTGTCAACCTGCCCCTCCATATCGGTGGTTGGTGCACCTTCACTAATTTCTCTCCCCACCTTACTTTCCAGCATCTCCTGCAAAAAATATTTTTAAAAATACAAAGCATAAAAAAATGTTCCTTTAGGAACCAACTTTCACAGTTAAAAAATAGAACTAAAATAATAAGCTTATTGTCACGACCATAGCCCCTGGCAGTGGAACTCGGGGTCTCTGGCCCTCGCAACAGTATTCCTGCAGGGCCCCAAGGGCCCAATCATACCCCCCTCGGCTGTCCTGGAGCCAGTCCTGGCAGCTTTGGTGCCAGGTTCATATGGCAAGTGGAGTTTCCTTTGGGGAATGGACCAACATGGCTGCCCCACAAGGTTCGGTGTGGAACTGCACCATGCATTCTAGCATCTAGGGTGTGGTCCACCCTGGAGGCACCTGGGATACCGGCTGGCTATTTAAGCCATGCCCGAGCTGGGGCACGCGCTTCGCGTTGTTCTGCACTGGCAGCGGACGTTCACCGATTCCTGCTCGCAGCATCCTTGGCCTGCATCTACAAGGGAGAAGAAGAACACCATTATTCCTCCTTACCTGTTCAGCAACCAGCTCCTCCATCGCTCCGGAGTCTTCCCTGTTGCTCGTCCTCACCCACAAGCAACATCCTATGGAGGAGAAAAAAGAAGAAGACAATTAGTAAGCGTTTGTCTTCCGATTCCAACGCCTTTCAGACTCCGCTTACCTACCGAAGCTCTCCTGGAATTCAACACCGGTCCAGACATCTTCCATGCTACGCTCCGCTTCAATCTGGCCGCATTTCTTCTGGGAACTTCTCAGCGACCTGCAAGGAAGAATAGCACAGGTTAGCCCGATTCAAAAGACGATCATAGCCCATTCGCGCATTCTCTTACCTTCTCGCGCACCGCCCTCTCCATCAGCTCGACGTCTTCCTCATCCCTTCTGCATCTACGAGAGAAGGTGAAGGTTAACAGGGCAACTACTATTGCGGACACATACTCTTTACGAACTAAAGACTTACCTCAAGAATAGAGTCGCAGCCGGACTGGACTCCCGGGCCAACGCCAGTGAAGTAACTTGGCCGTAAGGTGCCCAGCCACAACGCGCCCCTGCACAGAACAGCAGGACGGAGAGCGTACCTTATCGAAATACAAGGTGAAGAAGGCTCTGAGGGGGTTGCCAGGGGAGCACTTGGGCGGGCCCCGAGAGAAGGTGATTGTGGCTAAAATTGAACTGCTGTCTTCCAGAATAGGCCCACGGCAGCGCGAGTCCCCGGGGGAGGTGAATCCAACATAGAAAGCGTTCCAGCCAAGTCGGGTGGCGTCCTTGTGGATACAAGGTGAGCGTTACAGAACGTGCAGCCCAAACATTATAATCCACCTGGGCGCCTAGTATGGAAACCGACCAGTTAGCTCAGTTGTTGCGGCAGTTACACGCAGAGGTACATTCAGCCCGACAAGAAAACAAGGCCTTGCGAAGAGAATTAATTGTGACCAAGCAACAAACTGATGATCTCGGCAGACAACTCCTTCAATCACAGGCCGGACAAGCCCCGTTGCCCAGAATTAGCCCATCAATGCCAACCCCCACGAGTAATCCGGTGCAGATCAATCTACCTGGGACTGTTCCACTAGCTCCACCGGAACGTTTCTCGGGGGATCCCCGAAGATACACAACCTTTATGAATCAGTCTCGCCTCCACTTTTTGTGCAGACCTGGGGCGTTTCCCAATGACCAGTCGCGAGTGGCCTTTATTTTGTCCTACTTGAGTAGTAGTGCAGCAGACTGGTCGGTGTTGTTCATCAGCCGGGATGATCCGCTGTTACACGATTTTGGGGGCTTTCAACAGGAGCTGGAAAAACTCTGCTTGTCGCTCTCATGGACAGGCCTTGGACAACAAACTTTTGTCCCTCTGTCAAGGAAACCAAGATCTGTTGACATACATAGCCACCTTTAACAGACTGGTGTGGTGGTCAAAGCAGAATGGCCAGAGGACAAAAGTACCACCTTGTTTCACCGGGGCTTGTGAGGGGAGTTCAAGGATGTGCAGGCCCAAGTAGTGGACCCACCCAAGGACTGTGCAGAGTTCATTAATCTGGTAGAGAAAGTTCTGTAGAACCAATCCAACTAGGAGGAGTTAGACCCCTTTAACCAAAGCATAACGGGACAGTTATGCCTGTACTACGGAATGGCAGGCCATTTCCTCAAGGAGTGTCCAGTAAAACCACCAAGAAGAACAGTAGGAGTCATGGACAAGGAGAAACCAAGTGAGGAGTCATAAAACTACCAAGCCCGGCAATTGTAGGCAGAGACGTTTTTATGGGAGGGTGAAAGAGGCGCTTGCCCAGGGCCCCCACCTTGGAGGGAGGCCCAACAAGGCTGCCTGATCTGAAGAAGTAAGATTCAATTGTTCACCAGTCTTAAATAGCACACGTCAGGATATTTAATGGGGTGCTGCTGAGGCTCTAAACCCATTGCCTTTCTTTTTTGACAAGTATATTCTGCCTTGATCAATTCATCGTCTATTTCTTTCTGTGTTCACTGTGGTATACATAGTTTGTGTGTTCCTTACGGCACAACTCTGTAGCATTCTTTCCATCCTGTGGGAATTATGTTGATCATGTACAATAGGCAACAGTGAAATGCATATTGATAAATTGAGCACCACAATGGTTCAAAAAGTAGCTCAGTGTGTGAAGCACCCATTGCAGAGATATGTGTTCACATGCAAAATTAGAATATCACATTCCAGCAAGGCTGGCTGAGCCTTTCCTATGTCTGAAGTTTATAAACCTGCCAGCATATGTATTTGGTTTTGCAGAACAACATCTGCTATTATCAGCAATGTACCTGCACCAGATATGGGTTGCTATCAAAACTAACATCATCCGTATGGTGAAAGTCTAGAAATTGGTTTGTTCAGGTGAGGTGTTGTAAAACCTAGGCAATTGCCTCCAACAATGGCATAAACTGTTAGTCCAAGAGGTGAATGAGTATCCAAATTCGAGACTATGGAACTAAAGCGTTCATGCTTGTATCCTGGATTTGCCAGCAGACGATACAGTGATCCTGGTCAAATCATCTAATATATCTTACATTACTGTGCTGTCCTCTGTGAGGTTTGCCTTCTTGCATGCTGCTGGCATCGTTTAGCCCATTACTTCATCTTTCTTCTTATGTAGGCCATGTGGGTGTACGGGTTGGTAGACAGAAGAGAGCAGACCAAATGTTGCAGGCCTCAGGCAAGCATATTTTAAGGTCTGCTTGTTAGACACAAAAAACGGTTTGCTTTTTGGTAAAAGTCAAAGGTTTTTATGCACGTTTATAAATGAAAATGTCACAAGCCATTGTTTTGGAAGTATTTAAAGCTTTAAAATACAAAAGACAAACCCAGATTAAATTTCTTTAATCACATCGATTGGTATGCTGGTACTTATATACATCCCTTGAGGATGTAGAGAATGAAGCTAGAACCATTCCCATTTTGCTTAACACCCTTCCTTAATATTTTGTTTAAAAATTGTCATGTTTGGTAATGTGATTTGTGTACTTTCCAAGTCCGTTTTTATAACATGAGATTGTTTTAGTTCATGGTAAGAACTGGAAAAGAAAGTGTTCAAATGTAGAAATTGCAGAGTTGGCACAAATCCCAGCTTCACCCCTTAAACAATTTGTGATCCTGGGCATCTCATTTAACCTTGCATTGCCTAATCTCTCAATATTGCCAGTCCCTAAACCTTTCGACAGAGTGATTTCCTTCTCATGGTATGATCTTTATAAAATACTTATTCATGGTTTTATTGGCCATAGGGTTGCTTCCACTTTAATAGTGACCATATTTATATCACACACCACAGGCATTTTTTCCTTTGATAGATAATGGCAACACTATTTGAAAACCATAAAGACACCTTCTTGGTAGCTTCTAATCTGCATCAAATATCCATGCTATGGTATGTGTAGCTTTCTCCTTCCTTCCAATTGGTCTCCTCTATTTATGCATGAGCACTTTTGCATTGTGTGAGGCAGCTAATGTGAGTTCTCTGTCTATTATGGGTTACATGGACCTTTTACGTGCATCCTGCATTAATACTACAGGCTGCATACCTTCCTGGATATTATTGATAAGAATTATCCTGTATGTACTAGAACAGTAACCTCTTCGTAGACTGCTAATGTTGGTCTTCAAATGCTATTTATTTATCATTCTGATTAGAACAAGAATGAAGAGGGTAAGGGGACTTAAAGGGAGTAAACATGCTTATTATGCTGCGAGACAGCATATCAACCTATAGGTTATGAGCGTTATGGGTCAGGTGCCGGGGGCGCGACCAGTATTCTTGATCCCTTTATTCCTTTGGCTTGGTGGAGGGGGGCCCCAAAGATGTCCTTCCCCAGGGCCCCAAAAGTGCTTAAGATGGCCCTGATTGTAGGGGTCCAATTGTCGAGCAAAGAAATCCAATTACAGACCTGCCATTTTGCTTTACCCGTGATCCTGATCACCCAGCAACAGCCATCAAAAATGCATTTGTTAGAACCTTACATTGATAGCGGAGCCGTGGGGAATTACATGGACCAGGATCTTGCAGCAAAGATGGGGCTCCCACTCTGCTCTAAGCCCACCACAGAGACTGTAACCACTGTAGATGGCACTGAAATCACCTCTGGTCTCATGTCCAAATGTACCACTGATCTCACCCTCTTTTGTGAAGTTGGTCATCGAGAAGCCATCACTTTTGACCTCATCAAAGCACTATCAGCTATCTAGAGCTTATGTGTCCTCTTGTTAGGGGCTGTGTGGGTGAGGACTGGGCGACACAAAATATACAAAAGCCCACAAACCAGCTTTCTTTATTCCTCTGTTATGGTGAGTTTTTAGATGCCTATAGACCTATTCATGTTTACCCTTTAACCATTAGAAAAGGGGCAAGTAACCATGTGTCATCAAAAAAATACATATACTTTAATGTTTGATCAAAACCATTCACTGATCACAGTGCATTAATATAAAAACAACTGCATAATGAAAATTCATTCTGACAATGACATCTACACATATATGTACAACTCGTATCACAGAAAAAGCATACAATTCAGGCTCTTTTGTACAAGAGTGGGCGGATAATCTCTATCCCTACCACTCCCTTCTAGTAATACCCTCTTGATTTGTGAGGGCAAAAAACATGTGCCTACACTTCCAAAATGTGTTTCTAGGACCAAAGATGATTATACAAGAGATGCACATAAATCAATTTCAATTGCATTTCCTTTTGGTGCTGTCTTCAGGGCACTTAATCTTTTTCCTGTGTTCCCATTTCTTTGTATGCCTTCACATAGTATTAGCCGTATTGGTACTTTTCTAAAAGAACAAACAATTCTACTTTAAAAAGACAATTCTACTTAAAAACATGGTTATTACAACGTTCCTGGCAATCTATTCATCTTCACCTTTATCTCTTTCAAAACAGAAGAATACATTTCTATTAGGTATCGTCATTACCCGTAGACATATAAATACTTAAGAATATTTATTTATTCCAAACAATCTCAAGGGTTCCGCCATTGCTCTACACTTTCTAATTCTTTATGTGTCATTTCACTGATTATTACTCTCAGACTTATATTGCAACGTACCTTAATCACTGCTCCTCATGTTTTACAGGTACTGCAAATCACCCGTAATTTTCTTTTTCTTTTTCAGGAACCTCCATCTGTAAAAATCCCCTTGTTGCCAGCTTAGTTCTAAATATCAAAGGAAAACATATATATATATATATTTATATATATATATATATTTTTTTTTTTTATTTATTTTTTTTTATTCCCAATGTTATACACAAGAGGGCGGCCTGTCTCTATTAGTACCTTTTTAATATGCCGCTTACCAAGCAGCACTTGCTTGAAACAAGATCCCTTTTCGTGCTTCTCAGAGCGCATGGGGTGTTCGCGGCCACGTCTAAACCTTCCCGCAGGCCTATTTAAATAACCATAGCATAGGTATCAGTCAAAGGGAACAGTATGGAACCCAACGTTTGCTCCCATGAAAATCCAGCGCTCGAATCTCATCTGGTGAATCGTGTCTTCTACGGCTCTGTGTTTCTTTTTCTCATCTACGCGTAGCTTCATACCGGGAAAAACAGAATGTTCCCTGGATCTCTCACGTGACACTTAAAGAGCGTCCTACGCGGTGACGTATAGTGTATCCAATTCAATCTGCACGTCTCGGTGTCCACCATCTTAGAAGGTTGTACGAACACCTGACACTAATGGTATGCATTTGTTTCTATTGGATGATTAAGAAATAGAAACAATGGTTCAGCATACCCTGTGATCAAAGCAAACTAATATTACACTGTGAATACTAAGTTGGGGCACAACAATAATCTTGCCCTCAAATCGATCCCGAATGGGGTTGAAAATTGCAGATGGCCTTGCACTTCCTTATTTTCAATTGTTTATTTATTACTTGTGATCAACAAAAAGGGGCCCATTCAGAGGTGCCACAATTATCTTGCTGATCTCATTGTCGTTTTTTCTCAAGTCGATCCAAAATGGGACAGTTGAGAACTGCATACGGCCTTGCATTTCCTTGTTTTCCTTTATTTATTTATTTTTTGTGATGGACAAAAAGGGCCCATTCGATGGAGATATTTAAACCGTCTTTCACGGTATTTAATGAATAAATCCATTTCTGTTCAGCCTGCCTCAGTTTGAGGTCTCTGTTACCCCCTCTGGGTTGGGGAAGAATCATTTTGATGATAAACCAATGGATATCATCTACCCCATGATGTGCCGACTTGAAATGTGCCACTAGAGGTTTTTCTGCTACGCAGTTCTTCACAGAAGATCTGTGTTTACAGATTCTTTGCCATATGGGCCTCTTTGTTTTGCCTACATACAGCAGTCCTCATGGACATTTTACAATCCATATACAACCCATTTCGAGTTACAGTTGGTAAAAATCTTTAAGTTCCAAATTCTGCCTTTCAGATCCACACTTTTCATATCTGTTGTTAATTTACATACAGAACATTTTCCACATCTGTAGTGACCCACTACTGGTGGTAGATCCCAGAGTGTTGATTGATTATTGACCCTGGTCCCTGGTGGTCTATATGTATGGGCCAATCTGTCCCTGAGGTTAGGCATTCGGCGGAATGCAAAACGTGGCTTATTTTGGGTGAAATCTTCGGTGTTAATCATGTTCCAGTGTTTAAGTATGCATCTGCGCAGATCGTTACTTATGGGAGAAAATGTGGAGACACATGTCATTTTCTCTTCCTTTATTCGTGGTTGTGGCACCAAACAGGATTGTATGTTGGCATGTTTAGCTCTTTTCATCAATCGCCGTACAATGTATGAAGGATAACCTCTGGCTTTGAGTCTGTTCGATAGTTCCTTACTGTTGGTCTCAAAATCTTCCCTGCGGCTACAGTTTCTTCTTATTCGTAGAAACTGGCCGAAAGGTAAGTTCTGTCGCAGAGATAAAGAAGAATTGTTTGTTTGTTCTTTTAGAAAACTACGAATACAGCTCATGAAAGCACTGCAGTTCCGATTAATCCTAGGGAGGCCATGGCTGGTCACATATAAGCCACGGATCAACTGGCGAGCCCGAGAGTTGGTCTTCTCCCTTGACTGCACACATACCTGCTATCCCAAAGGAAGGAAGGGTAAACATGCCGGCTCATCCGTTCAGGAAGGTATGATAAGTGTGTTAGGCGTGGTTGCTATTTTACCAGCTCAATACCAGGACTTTCAAGATGTGTTGCAAAAAGAACAAGCAAATACTTTACCGCCCCACAGGCCCTATGATTGCCAGATCGATCTGATACCGGGTGCCCAAATTCCTTGTGGCCGTATCTATGCACTCACTGAACCTGAGAACCAACATTTGAAGACATATCTGAAACAATATCTGGCCAACGGTTTCATCCGTTCCTCAAAGTCATCAGCAGCGTCTCCCTTATTCTTCGTGCCGAAGAAGGAAGGATAATTGAGGACCGTGCATTGAACCAAATCACCGTCCAGAATCGCTACCCCCTACCTCTGATCCCGGAATTGCTAGACCAAGTCAAAGATGCCCAAATCTACATGAAATTGGATCGTAGAGGGGCCTACCATCTTGTGTGCATTAAAAAAGGGGACGAGGGGAAAACGGCGTTCCATACCAAATATGATTTATATGAATATCAAGTGATGCCGTTCGGCCTGTGTAAGGCCCCGGCCACATTCCAATATTTCATGAATGATGTTCTGAGAGAGCTGATTGACGTCTGCACCTTAGTCTACATAGATGACATCCTGGTATATTCGGCCTCAGAGCAAGATCATGTTAAGCATGTACGGTCTGTCCTTACCAAGCTCCATCAACATCATCTCTACGCCAAGCTTGAGAAATGCTCATTCCATGTTACAAAAGTAGAGTTCCTGGGTTTTATCCTCACTCCAAAAGGAATACGAATAGATATACATAAGGTCGATGCTGTCCTCAATTGGCCAGCCCCAAGTTCATTCAAGGGAGTCCAGAGCATGCTAGGTTTTGCAAAGTTTTACCACCGATTCATCCCGGGGTTCCTGCAAATAGTACACCCGATCACTTCGTTGTTAAGGAAGTGCAACAAAACATTCCAATGGACAGAAGAGGCCGAAAAGCATTTCAAGAACTCAAGGCGAAATTCACTACCGCTCCGATCTTACGACATCCACGCCCAGACCTTCTGTATGTGGTGGAGACAGACGCTACCAGTATGGCGATGGGTGCTGTACTATCACAAAGGGTCCCACACACTGGCCAGCTACATCCTGTGGCCTTCTGGTCATGTAAATTCTCACCACCTGAGCTCAACTATGCCATCACTGATAAGGAGCTGCTGATCATAAAAGCAGCCTTCAAGGCCTGGCAACACTATCTGTTGGGAGCCAGACACACTATCACTGTGATAACTAACCACCGGAATCTACAATACCTGAAGAGTGCAAAGGCTCAATCCCCTCGACAACTGTGCTGGGCCCTTTTCTTCGTGAAGTACGACTATGTGATCACGTACCGGCCAGGAGTAAAAAATGGCAAAGCTGATGCCCTTTCACGCATGGGCACCAACAAGCTGGTGTATACACCCCCTGACCCCGTGGCCATCATTCTGGGTGACAGACTCTTAGGCATCAAAACCACCATGACTCAAGGCGAGTTGTTGTAGGAAGTCCGACAAGTATTGACTCAAGAGCAACTACAAGAATGGGATTCAAGAGGAGAACACTATAGCGTTAAGGACCAATTACCCTACTAGAGGAATCGGCTATTTGTGCCTGTAAAAGAACTTCAAGAACAGGTTATCTCAGAGTACCATGACTCCCTCATGGAAGGCCACCCGGGAATTGCTAAAACCCTGGCCAAGGTGAAACGGAATTACTGGTGGCCAACATGACGCAAAGATGTTATTCAATTCATCACCTCTTGCGGTATCTGTGCTCAAAATAAATCGTCAAAGCAAAGACCTGCTGGGCTCCTGCAACCACTGGACATCCCGCCGGCTCCATGGCACACGTTGTCTCTTGACTTCATCACCGATCTACAATGTTGATTGGTAATGTATGCTAATGCAAATATTGGACAATTGTACACTTCAGAAAAAGAAAAAAATACAGAAACAATTGTCTTTCCGAAATACTTCTTTCTAGTATACAGTAAACACCATAATCCATTGCCCTTTATGACTATTAACAGTCTCTGCATTCCCCTATCTAGCCCATGCTTTATTAAAAAACCCAGATTGCACATTTACACCATCACACAAGACAGCCCTTCTACTAGTTTTACTGTTATGTTTGTAACACTCCCTCATTACCTGCTTTAAGCCATTCACACATATACCCACCAATCACTTAAGAAGTCTACATATAGCCTATCAACACATTCAACTTCCATGCACCAACTGCCACTTAACAATGTTCTACAAATCTTTGCATCTACATTTCTCAAACGTATACCAAACAATTGTACATAGTGCTCCTATAAATGCACATATGCATTGTGCAGTGACAGAAGTGCATAAAAAAGGGGCAGTACTGATGGACAAATGCTCATGGGAGCTAAGGAGGAAAGTGGCAAGGGATGTCAAGGTGGGAGGCCACTAGTTAACTTCTGGGGCAGAGGAGTCCCAAGGGTTAACATCCCCTTAACAAAGATGTTTCTGTAAATTGATTAGGTTTTCATAAGGGAAGATGTTTCATAATGTTACATCACTCTATATAAGTAATTAATAATTCCTCTTTTAACATATATTAAACAACTATTAAATTCCCTTAACAAAATCTTTTTGCACTGCATACTTAAGTGTATCGTTATCAGCAGTGCATGCTGGGGATGCAAGTCATTGTTCAGTTGCCTAGGGCATGTGGCACGACCATGAGCTCAGCCCCACCAAACCACCCCCTTATTCACTGCATCTACCCAGCATCCTAGTACAGTGTCCACTATACCCTCATAGTGTAAGCAATGGTAGTGCTCATGGCTTGCATTGCCAGTCTTCACATTCTAATGGGAATGAACTTCATGCACCAAACCTATATCACCATTTTGTGTGCTTACATTTGGGCACTTTTTAAAAAGAAAACACGAAACAGATGTGCAAAAGCATGCTTTCAGGTCCTTCCTGATGCCGCTCGCACAGGTTAGTTCTAATTCAGTACAGCACTTCAGCAAAATATTTTTTCCCATTCAAACCTAGAGCTTCAGCCAAATTGAATACCCAAATAATCAATTCAGAGTACACGATTAGCAAGTAATTGCAGGGCGGTAGAATGGGTAGATAACTGCGCTTCATCTGGTAGTATAAACAGATTCCCCTGCTGCTAGTGATGGGGTTATTTTGTGAAGGGGCCCTTCCTTCGTCAAGTGTTAGGTTTCTTATGGGAGAGTGACCCTGTTCACCTTTGTGCAGCATTATTCGAAAAGTAACTATTGTCATAATAACGCAGTCTTGAAAAACATTTTTGGTGCTATATTTATTGTTGGAAGTCAGCCGACATGTGTTTTGACTCTCTATGGTCTTTCTCAATGCATGTGGATTGTTGGCCAGTCATTGCTGCGAGGTTGTGGAAATGAATCTTGCATGCAATCTCAATATCTTGTCCCGCAAATATATGTGGTTAATGATTTGAAAGGGTGGCCTGGTGACCACGTGGGCACTTGGTTCAGCGTCCTCAGAAATTATCTGCTGATTCGCATTGTCTCAGAGTTTACCCAGCGGTAGTCACCGCAATCTGTTGATGCAATCCTGTGCAGCACTTCGAGCTGTAGCCACGGGCAGAATTTTAGTCACATCCAAAAATACATTTCCCATTCAAACCTATCCTGATTTTGAAAAACTTTACCACATAGCCATTCCATGGTGGCCATTTATTTATTTGTTCATTTATAGAGCGCTCATAAACCTAGGGTATCTGGATGCATTACATGATCTTACACATTAAGCTTTACAAGATGTTTCACAATAGAGTTGCATGAAAGACAGGTACAAAGCAGTGCAAACAAGCAGATGTAACAATTGGAAAGGGATAGTGCATCGCAGTAATGAGTAGGGTTAGCTGGAAGCAAGGTCTGTGCCATCTCCTGTGTGAAGAGCCAAGTTTTAACATTTTTCCTGAAACGCCAGAATGTGGTTTTGCTCATAATGCTACAGGCAGGGAATTCCATGATTTAGAAGCTAGTACGGGAAAACTGTTACTCCCTGATTTTTGTAGCTTGAATCTAGGAACCTTAAGGCAATGTATGTGTGAGGACCTCGTAGGTTGTTCACATTGGTTTCTTGTGAATTTGCAAGTAAGGTATTTGGGAGCTGAATTCGAGAGACATTTGTGAGTGAGTGCTACGGTTTTGAATGCAATTCTTTCTCTGACAGGCAGCCAATGGGCATTGCGTCTTTCTGCCGAGATATGGTGGGATCTCAGGAGGTTGAGAGTGGTTCTTAGCGCATTGTTATGTAATATTTGCAATTATTTTATGTTGGGTTTATTAGTTCCTAAGTACAAGGCATTGCAGTAATCTAATTTGGATAGTCTGAGTGATAATGCTAAAGTGGTGCAACTTGCTGTCGATATAAATGGTCTGCAAGCCTTGATCAGTTTGCAAGTGTAGGCCATGGCAGAGGCAGTGGCAATGAGTTATCTAGTCAGTGTGAGTGCGGAGTACATACATTTCAAGTGTTTTCTCTTCCTTGGACACTTTTATGTTAATGCCATCTATGTTGAAGGATTTGAACTGGCTGTCTAGTTTGTTGAGTCTAGTCTTGGATCCGACCAGGAGTAACTCGGTCTTGTGATCATTTAGATAGAGGCCATGGATAGCCATCCAAGCTTGAATAGTTAGATAGATTTCATTGAGCAGTTTTAAGTCAGTGTTGTACACACCGGTAATAGGGATGCGGATTTGGGTGTCATCTGCATAGTTAGTGTAGGTGACACCCACATTATTGAGTTTGTCAAAAAGAGGCTTGGTAAAGATGTTGTAAAGTGTTGGAGAGATGCACTAACGCTGTGGTACTCCGCATTTGACAGGTGTAGCAGGGAAAGGGGCTGCTGATGATAGGTGTTTACAGAAGACTTTATGATTGACTAAATCAAAGGTGGCAGATAGGTCTAGCAGAAGGAGGAGTGCCAAGTTACCCTTTACTTTTAGGTCGTCCATTTGCGTTTCTAAGTCTATAAGGCTGAGTCCGTGCCGTGTCCAGGTCTAAAGCCTGATTATTTCAAGCCGAGGAGATTATTTGATTTGAGATGTTCCTGAATTTGTAGGTAGGGGGCCCTGTCTAATATTTTCAAAAGGAAATGTACTGTAGTTATGGGTCTGTAAATGGTTGGTATATTAGGATCAAGGCTGTTTTTTTAAGAGATGGAGGACCCAAGCATCTTTTAGGTTGGTTGGGACCGTACTCGTTTCAAATGATGCATTTATTAAAGAGGTGATGAATGGCGCGAGACCTCACGCTGCCTCCTTGATAATAGTGGCAGGGCAGATGTCCCCTTGGCATCTTGATGGCTTGAGGCTCAATATTATTCCCTCAACTTCTTGGATGATGACAGAAATGTATTTAAATAGGTTGTGAGGGTTTGAGTCCTGTAGCTCTCGTGGTTGTGAATCGGATGTGATGCTAAGTTTTTTTGTTCCAATTTTCGCTTGAAGGAGTGAAATTTTCTGAAGCAGTGCTTTTTGTATGTTTGTACACCAGGTTGCCTCTTTGGAGCATATTTATGGTGGCGGTATAGGGGATTCTATTTCTCTGAGGAAGATGAATAGTTCTTTCGTCTCTGAATTAGCTTTGTTAATTCTGCTATTATAGGTGTCCCTTTTTGTCTGGAGAATGGCGGTGTTGTACATTAGATGCTTTTGAGAATGTTTCTTTGTTTAAGGCTGAAGGGTGATTTTTCCAGATTAATTCAGCACTTCTTTTTTCCTTGTGCAGAGTTTTGAGGTTTGGGGTGAACCAGGTGTTTAAATGAGTGCAAGGTTTCGCTATGCACAGGTTTAAAGGTGCAACTTTGTCATCAGCTTGACGAATAGTATGGTTGTATAACTCTACTAGAGTGGAAGGGTCCGTGCTGATATGGTTGGAGTGCTTGATGATAGGTTGTAGTAGGGGTAGTAGTTTCTCTACTGTGATAATGCAGTTGTTTCTTGTGTGTGCAGGCGGTGCAAGTGATTTTCAGAGGTTGGGCCGGGTGCTGTCCCCTATGATGGTCAGACCATGCACAGGGTACATTAGATAAAATCTTACTGTCGTAATTAAGGTCGGCAATCCAGTCCAAGGTTCTCCTTTTGCTGTGCATAGACTTGCTGATGTGGTGTGAGAGACATAGTTCTGTGATTTTGTTGGCTAGGGCTAAGGCATTGTTCTCATTCATATCGTGGAGGCCTAGATTAAAGTCTCCCAATAACATAATTTGGGAAACCTGGTTCGTTGTTCACAGTGAGGAGTGGTGTAATATCTTCCTCGAAGGACGATATAGGTCCTGGGGGTCTGTGCATAAGGTGGATTGTTACTGTTAATCAGGCCGTGAGAGGCAGTTTGATAGACAAGAGTTCTGTTGAAGGGAATGGTTGATTGGTTAGTACTCTTAAGCCAAGCTGGGTTTTTGCAATGAAGGTGACTCTGCCTCCTCTGGAGGTTTCTCTGTCTAGTCTGAGGATAGTATATGCATCCGGTATGGCAGAGAGAGTGCTGGGCCTGCAGCGGGATGAAGCCAGGTCTCGGATATTGCTAAGAAGTCAAGATCATTCAAAACTATGAGGTTGGCAATGTCTAGTGCATGTGATGGCAGGGATCTTGCGTTTATAAGCACTCCCTTGATAAGTGGAGAGCTACTTGTTGGTGTGGGGGGTGTTGGCCAATGGGGTCAAGTCACAGTTATCATTGCAGTTATTTGGTTTGAGATTTATTTTCCTGGTGTGCAAGGTCATATTTTTTCATAGTTTTAGTTTTATTTCTAGGGTTGGTCGGTGGCATAAGGACATTGTTGAGTCTAGAAACTAATCTAGTATTCCGAATGTTTACCTGACATGGTAGGTTAGGGGGAAGCCTGTCAGCGTATAGCTGCATGCATTGGATGGGCATGAGCGGGAA
Organism: Ambystoma mexicanum; assembly: GCF_040938575.1. NCBI lineage: Eukaryota > Metazoa > Chordata > Amphibia > Caudata > Ambystomatidae > Ambystoma > Ambystoma mexicanum. The sequence goes on from NC_090923.1 coordinate 195,747,109, forward strand.
AGGGTTCCTCGCTGTCAGCCACAGTGTAATATTAAGTTTGGTTGCCCCATTCCCATTGAGTCCTATGGAAAGATTGGAAAGAATATAAAATGAGTGGGAGACCCTTCCTTATAAAGGTAAATGGTTACATGAGATTGGAAAACATCAAGGTTGCTGTAAGTGGTCCAAACCATGTGGATGCTACAAGTGACCTTTGCCTTCTTGCATCATATCCAGAGTGCTTTGTTCCAAAGGGGTTGAAGCAGATAGGAAGGAAAGAGAGACCCATAGAAATGCAAGGTGTTAAACCCTTCTCAGTTCCCCTCTCTCCTCATTGGCTTCTCCAGTCCAAACCCTTTCCAAGCCTGCAGCTTCAAAGACCCATTATTGTGCAAATCGCTGGTGTGAGGCTTGCTGTTGTTATTTGCATGCTTATGTGAAATATGGTTCCCAGAAGTGCTTCTCATGGGATTGAGTGAAGGTGTTACCCTTCCTGCCAGAGAATCAAAGGAGATCAGCCTCCTGCCTTTTGTCTCACTTGTGGAAGGGAAGACAGACATGTTAGCTATGAATCCCCTTGCCTTCACATAGCTTACCGGGGTTCACCGGTTTGACGCTTGTATGATTTCTAATAGTGTGTGGCTTTATTAATTATTGAGCTCTTTTCAGTCACTAGTCCAAAACAAGGCATACCTTATTCTTAGAGTTTACACTGTAACCAGACTGATAGGGCAACAATTTTGATATTTTGGACCAGAGGGGCAGAAGATAAATGTGACCTCTGTCTGCAGGACATGGTGTCCCAGTAGTTGTCAAGAGGCACATGTGACCTTTGAACCTACCCTGTGTCACTGAAGGGCAAGCACTTCAGATGTCATTAGACTGATGCAACGGGGCACATGTATGCACTATGATTTTGGCATGGATGCGGTCTGATCAGCAGACCACCCTTTCAGAGTTTCAGAGGTAGATTACCTGCATTAATGTATTTATTAAAAATCAAAAGAGCGTGCACTATCGCACCCTCGCCGGATGGCAATCCTTCACAGTGGTCTTTAAAGATCTTGAGGTTTGGAGGTGGGCCGTTCTAGTGTGGTTTGGCATGGAATGCACATGGTCACCGACCAAATGAGGATTTCTAAAATCAGGCTCTTGGATATTGATCCAAAGGGGTGAAAACAAATCCAGATTTCAAGTTTTCTTTAGTAGAAACACAGCCAGTTCCATGGAATACTTTATATCTAATGCAGAAGGCTCAGATTTGGATTATGCAGTGAGCCATTGAGGGGATATCTGCGTTGAAGACATGTTATCTCAGACTGAATATAGGCAAATAGCCTAGATGCATAACTGTCCATAGTTTGGAACTGTTTGTGATGTAGCAGAGGTAGAGGCGTATTGGCTACGGAAGACACCCCCCACATATATATATGCGAACAAGTGAAGAAAAAAAAATTCTGACTTTTGGTACTTATTTATTCTGTGCACTCCCTTTTGTATTTTTGGCAAAATAATAGTTGTGTTGGGTATTGCCTCATCGCAGCTCTTGGGCTGATTCTTCCCTCATTTCCTGGTTCCCTCCTACCTTCCACTCCTGACCCCTGTTTGAGAACCCAGCCATTTGCCACTGCAACCACTCAACAAGGAGCCCCGCTGCCTGTGCAACCCCCCCTGTGTGAAGGACCCCGACACAAAGGACAGCTCCCATAGAAGCAACTCCAGATAGTGTCTGCCGTGTCAGCCGGGGAAGCAAGAAACTTGCAGCCGCCAAACTGCTGCGACTGATAAAGCAAGTGTGGAGGGTCAGCATTCACTGCACTCCACTTATTGATCCACCCCTCTAATTACTCTACTTTTCTTATCACACCACTCATACGCATCTCAGTGAACTGTATTGCTTGGCCATCTCACATCTATCTAGGGAAGTTGTTTTCCTTTTTGCATTGCTGTTTGTGTTGTAACTAGGCCTTTTACCCGCTTTTAGGAACGTTTGAATCTGGGTGTTTTTGCAATGCGCTGTCCCTCACCCCCTGCCTTCTGTCCACACTGCTCCTGTGTTCCTCTGTGGTATATTGCCTGCTTGTTGCCTCCTATATGCCTCGTTCTGTGTGAACCCGCCCCCTCTGGTGCTTCCTGTGGTGCTCGGTGGTGGCTGTGCTTCTTTCCTCCCTCAATCTCTCTTCTTGACTCCTCTGAGCCTCTATGGTGCTCTCAATCTCTCCCATCATCTCAAACTGCTACTCTATCTCCTATCCTATCCCTCTCACTAGGTTGGAAGGAAAAGGATCAAGAGGGATATCCTGGTCTCCAACCCAGTCCACCTGATCACTGATACCCACATCATCACTCCCTCCAGGCAGACTCTAACTGACATCCTCTTTGTCATTCCATCTCCTGACCTAAGGACAACTCATATGGTCCCTGTTCTCTCTACTTCTTCTCCTCTCCCATTAATGCTGGCACTCGGTGGAGGGCCCTCGTGGCCCATTCCAATCCTCCAAGATCATCATCAATGTCCATCTAAATAGTACTGTCATGGTCCAGGTCTCTCAGCACAATCTACTGCTTCTTGATAGGCATCTCCTGTGTCTCATCAATTTCCTCCCTTCTCCTGTTATTCCTTCTAGCACCTCTCTTACTCTGCTACCACCTCCTTCCTCCTTTGCCACCTCTCTGGCACCCACTTCCTCCTCCACTCCGGCCCCTAAACCACTACTATCTACTGCCTCTGCCCACTGTCAGGCCTATCTACCGCCTCCACTGGGAATACCTCACTCATGCACCCCACCCCATGTCTTTCAAATGTGGCAGCCTGCTCCACGTAGCTACTCTAAACTCTTGCTAAGCTGTCAAACATTTTTCTTACATCTGCGTCCTCCTCGAGGACCTGGCCCTGGATGTTTTCGCTCTCACTGAGGCATAGTCCACGATCAGCTCTCTCGTGAGTTTTGACACTCTCCTCCCTGAGGGCTACAAGACCCTCTCCAAGCCCAGAACAATCCTGCCCAAAGGTGGAGTATCCCTGATCTTTCCAGAGTGGGTACCTGCTTCTGTCATTCCAGCACAGGCCTACTCCTCCTTTGAATGCCTAGTCTGCAGGCTCTCTATCTCTTCTGGCCTCTCTCTGACTGTGGCCACCATCTACAAGCCGCCTGCCAGGTCACTCTCTTCCTTTCAGAAAAGGCTGACCTCTCTTCTTCTCCCATTGCCTCAACCTCTCACCTTCTCCTCTCCAGGGACCTCAGCATCCACCTGAATGCTTCTAATCCCTCCACTGGGATCTTCCGCAACCAATGCGACTCTCTCTCCCTTTCCATTTTACCCCCTGGTATGGCACACTCTGCTGGACACACGTTGGATGTTCTCATCTCCTCAGACTTTCCCTCTCTAACCTTCTCACCATTCCTCTCTCTTTAACTGAAAAATGTCTGCTCTCTTCTCACCTGAAACTTCCTGCTCCTCAAGCAAAGCCTACCCAAGCACTGCCACCTCCCTTCTCAGTCATTTGACCCAAAAAGCACATGTCAGTGGATGCCTTTGCCTTTACTTTCTCTGTTCCTCCTACTCCTGCAGCTGGCTTGTACTCCGACACATCCCTCTCTAACCTGTATCTTTTTATCTCCAGCACTCTGGACATCCATGCCCCTGTCATGACAATGTGTCTGAAGTCTATCTCCAAGTGCAACTCTTGGTACGATTCCAACCTCGCCACCCTGAAACGCAAGTGCAGGGTGGCAGAGAGGAAGTGGAGGGCTTCAAACACATCAACTAACAAACTGGCCTGTCACCTGCGCCAAAGGCAATACAGACTCTCTGCCCTCTCCAAGAAGAGGGTCAATATTCAAGCCTACATCTCTGCAGCCTGGCACAACATAAGCAAACTCTTTAAAATCTGCAAGGAGCTGGCCAATCCTACTGCAGTCTCCACCTCTCCTGCTCCCTCCCAAACCTTCTGTATGGCTCTGGCCTCTCATTTATGCACTAAAACTCAGGACATCCTCTCCTCACTTTCATCTTCCTCTCCCTCTCTCAAGCCCCCTTTGGCCGCCTCTCCCTCTCCTCTTCCATTTTCCTCCTTTGCTCTGACAGCACCGGATGATGTCTCTAGACAAGTCTGATCTGTGAAAGTGTTGTCCAAACAGGTGCTCCCCTGCTCCTCCATTACCATTAAGGACCACATTGCCACTCTCGCTCCAGCCTTGGCTGATTTCTGCAATAACTCTTTCACCACTGGATCCTTCCCACTCTACCCTAAGCACTCTCTTGTGCACCCCCTCCTAAAAAAAGCCTCCTGCCGATCCTACATGTCTTCCAAACTATCTCCGGATGTTTATCACCTGGGCAACCTTCTGGAAAATTTGGCCATCTCCCAGCTTATCCTCCAAACTGAATCTGCTGGCTGCCTCCCTGACCATCAGTCTAGCTTCAGAGCATCCAAAAGTATGGAAACTGCTCTTCTGAACACCTGTGAAGATCTCCTCTCCAACTTCCACTCCTGCTCTCCCTCTGTCCTCATCCTCCTTGACATTTCCTCTGCTTTCGACATGGTCAATCCTGCCACCCAGATCAACAGACTCTGTGTGAACCTGGGCATCACGAATTAGGCCCTGACGTGGATGACCTCCTTCCTCCTGGACTGTCCCTCCCAGGTTCAACTCCGGCCCACTTAATTTCCACTTTCTCTTCTACCTTTCAGTGTTATGGCGATGACACTCAGCCTCCTCTCCCCCTTGCTAATTCCTGACTGTCTATCTGTGATTTAGGATTGGTGCACCTCCAACGACTTTTGCCTTAATGTGAGTAAGACAGAGATCCTTTTCATTGGAACTCCTGCTCCCACATTCCTTCTCTCACTCTGGCCGCCCTCCTTGGGCCCTCTACCTTCACCTTCCTGTGAGGCAAAAAATCTTGGCATAATCTTCAACTCCACCCTCTCCTGCTCTCTTCACATCACGGACCTTGTCAAAAGGGCCCACTTCCATCTCAACCGCCTGAGAGGTATTCTACCTTTCCTCAATTTCCCCCAGATTCTCACTTTCTCCAGAGCCCTGGTTCTCTCCAGGCTCGACTACTGCTACAGCTTCTCTCTCAATCTGCCTACCTCTACACTTCACCCACTGCAACTAATCCAGAGCAAGACTGCAATACTTATCTTTGACCTCATGCCCAGGGACCATATCTCTCCAGCCCTAGAATCAAGTTGAAGACCCTCTGCATCATCCACAAGGCTTTCTGGGGCTGGGTCTGCACTTCATCCAACTCTCTCTTCCGAGATACCTTCTGTCTCAAGCCCTTCGCTCAGCTACCTCCAACTCTCTGAGATCCAGACACTTCTCCTCTGCAGGTGCCTCCCTCTGTAACGGCTTCCCTGCTTCTCTCAGATTTGAGCTGGACCACCTGAAGTTCTAGAAGCAGCTGAAGACCCTCCATTTTTCCTCTACCTTCTCTCTCACGCTCCCTTGCTAACTTATCTGTCTGCTGCGCTGATGCATTGCCTGGTTCCCTCAGAGTCTCACTGGGTACCAGGCTCCTCCACAACCAGTCTTCCTTGCACTGCCTCCTGGGGCTGTAACTGTAGCCCCTACAGCCCCCCTGCCTCATGCACTGACCTAGAGCGATGCTGCCCTGGCTGCACTTACTCAGAGCCATGCTGTCTTGTTCACATTTCCCCCTTTCCTCTACCTTGCACTTCCCCTTCTCTTTCCTCTTGCACTTATATAGTCGCACTTGCAGGATCCAAATGACACATGGCCTAGTAGGATCGTTTATCGTGTCCTTCCTATGTTTTCCCTGCCTTGTCTTGTGGCACCTAGAAACACTTGTGAACAGGCATGTTATGAATGCCATATCATATCATATCATATAATTACCCGAATCGGTCACATAATCCTCAGATCTTGAAACCGTTTTGCCCCAATACATGCTTGATACTGGTAATATCCAGCCTTTCAATACTATGTTTGTAATTCAAAGCGGGTGAGTGCGTAGAGCGGGTGAGTGCGTAGAGAGGATGAGTGCGTAGAATGGATACGTGCGTAGAGCGTATGAGAACGTAGAGCAGATGAGAGCGCAGAACGAATGAGGGCATAGAGTGGATGTGAGCGTAGAGCAGATTAGAGCGTGATGCGGATGTAGGTTGTGGTGCAGATGTAGTGTGAGAGTAGATAGTAGAGTGGAGTGGATGTAGGCTGTTGAGCAGACTTGGAGTGTTGAGCAGACGTAGGGTGTGATGGTGTTAACCAGATGTAGGGTGTTGAGCAGATTTAGGATGTTGAGCAGAGGTAGGCTGCGGTGGTGTTGAACCGATGTAGGGTGTTGGACGGATGTAGGATTTGGAGCGGGTGTAGAGTGTGGAGCGGGTGTAGAGTGTGAAGCAAGTGTAGAATGTGGAGCGGGAGTAGAGTGTGGAGCAGGTGTAGAGTGCGGAGCGGGTGTCGAATGTGGAGCAAACGGATGATGTATGTGGATGGAGCGGGTAAAGTGGTTGGAAGGAACGGGTGAGGTGGTTGGAAGGAACGGGTGTAGTAGGGTGAAGAAACGGGTGAAGTGGGTAGTAGGAGCAAGTGAAAAAGCTGGTTGAAACAGAGGAAGTATGGGGTTGTAACGGGTGAAGTATGTTAGTGGAACAGATGAACTGGGTGGAACGGATGAACTGGGTGGAACGGATGAACAGAGGGTTTGGGTGAACAGAGTGGTATGGGTGAACAGAGTGGTATGGGTAAACAGGATGGAATGGGTAAAATATGTTGACGGAAAGAGTGAAGTATGTAGATGGAAAAGGAGAAGTATGTGGATGGATGTGGATGGAAAGAGTGAAGTATGTGGATGGAAAGGAAGAACTGGTGTAGAACGGATGAAGTCGGTGGAATGGGTGAAATGGTAGAACAGATGAAGTAGGTGGATGTGCGGATGATGTGCATGGAACTGGTGAAGTTGGTGGAACCGGTGAAGCGGGTGGAACCGGTGAAGTGGTGGAACGGGTGAAGTGGATGGAACATGTGAAATGGCTTCAACCAGTGAAGTGGATGGAACATGTGACGACGACGTATTGGAAGGATGATGCATGGAGAAAAGTAACGTGGGTAGAAGGAATGAAAGGAGCAGTGCATAAAATGGTTGGACTGCATAAGATGGCTTGGAGTGCATGGAACGGAGTGGAGTGCATGGAACGGATTGGAGTCCATGGAACGGATTGGAGAGCATGGAACGGACTTGAGTGCATGGAACGGACTTGAGTGCATGGAACGGATTGGAGTGCATAGAATGGCGTGACTTGCATGGCACGGTTTGGAGTGCATGGAACGTTTGAAAGAGCTTTGAATGAAACGGTTCTGAGTGCTTGAATCAGTCGTAATACATGGACCAGTTCGGAGTACATGAAACGGATGGAATACATGGAACCATTAGAGTGGGCTCAATCTCAAGCTCCTAAGGTAAGCCACCATATCACATCGCCACGCTTACTCTCCTCTTAACACGACCACTCAACTAGAACACAGCGATACTATGACACCATTCGGTATAGCTGTTCTCATACCATCATATGCATCATAATTGTAAAAGCAAAAGGAAATATTGAGGCTGAGTACCACAAAAGGAAATACACCAAACCCGGGTTGACAAAGACACATAGATCTTTATTCTACAACTGAACAGTTTTCAAAGAAACAAAGCAACAGATAGCTATCAGGCCCTCAGTACTTCACAGGGAATACCAGCCCTTTCGGTGTGAGAAGTGAGTGGAGCTGTACATCAGAACATTTGCTCTTTTATACAATTTTGCAACATGATGTCCAGCCCATTTACAGGTTAACCATTTCTCTGGCTAGGGGTTCGTGCCGAGTTCGCTCCTAATTTATTCATCTATAGGCATATGGATTATTCTTAGTATATTCACAAATAGGTTACAATGGCAACAGTGTGTCTTCGGATTTAACATTAAGACTTCGTACATGTTTTATGCAATGTAGTCAAACAAGTGTTCACATTCAGTATTTAAACAGCATTGTGCTTAATATATGCTCGCGGATCAGTTTCATTGGTACAGGTAATCCTTGATCTACAGGTCACGAAGGACAAGGTCTCATTACATGACCCTAACATTTGGCATACGGGCAGTTTAAGCATTAACTTGCATGTAGAGGTCAAGATGGCCATGTTACAAACAGAAGAACACTGTCCACCATTTTAGAACACAGGGTGACTTTGGAGTAAGAATCAAAATGGCGGATGAACCGAAAATGGCGGCTGGATCGATCTAAGATCAGAACCTTGCAACGCGGATTTCTTCGTAGAGCGACTGGGCTTAGGTCAATATATACAATAAAGAAGGCATGATATGATTTCCCCTCTAACAAACCCTCCTTTTGGCCTAAGCCAAGCGCTAAACTACTTCCAGTCACTTTACGATTAACTCCACGTCTCAATGTCCATACATCCTGAATCGCTGTCAGAGATGTCAATTGCCATAAGATCAGTTACTAAGATTTCTTTCAGCATGAATTCATTGGAGCTCTTATCTGGAGCATATACCTTGCGTCCTAATGAACCCATCGCTTGTGTACAACATCCCCCTTGCATCGAACACATATAAGGAAGACATGGTATACAACTGCAAAGAAACAACAGAATACCTAAAATGATCAGCAAGACCGAAAGTAGGTTCCATCCCAAACATCGCAAGAAGTCCCAGAACCAAGCCCTAAGATCCCTCGGGAATATGTACTTCTGAATTTAGGACATGCAGATTCTGTATTGGCTTGAAGATATTTGGGGAGGAATCTGGCACGAAAACACAGCAAGCGGACCCCATTAATTTACATACCCCACCACGTTCAGCCAGGATGACATCTAATGCCATCCATTCTGAAGTGCTGCTAAACTTATTGCTTTCTGTTCTAGAGTCATATTATAGAGTATGTCAGTGTTCTGGTTGATGGTCCTCACCAGTACTGTCGCAAGTCTCCTGATAGCTTCGGAGTTCATTATTTGTCCCCAAAATGGCACAAAGGATTTAGTTACATCACCCAGAACTTGTGCTGAAGTGTCACCATTCTCGTCTCGCCATGGACAAGCCTTTGAAATCTCTACAGTACTGGCTAGGAATACCCTGGGTAACAGAATCCCTAAATAACAAGTTCCCTGCCAATCCCTGGGTAACCATGGAAATGCTACATTACCGCAAACAAAGTAGACAGGTTCCCCCACATACAAAGGTCTGTCCTCACTAGTCAAATTCGCAACGTTGGTGCAACCTTTAAAATCACCCATTAACTGAGTACCATTCCTTTGTATGCAGAAAGAAACTGAATCGGGGCTATGGTTAACAGTGTAGGAAGGAGGCGTGGCATCCTTATTGCCTATGGGAGCCATCTTGAAAGAGATCAAGGATTGAAAAGGACGGTACAGTCTATCAGAAGGCCTAATAGAAGCAACATTAAGCTTACTCCTATGTACAAAGGGTGAGCATCCCAGGGGCATCAGAACACGTTTTTAAAACTTATTCAAATTAGTCCCATCGAAGTTCCCTGAGATGCTATCGTTCCATTGGCCAAAGAATAGTGCTCTAAGAGAAGCATAGCATGCATTCATCAAAGGTAAAGGATGAATATACCAACCTACCACCTTATCCCCGTGTTGCGGTAATTGTGAACAGACCCAAAAATTTGATTTGTTAAAAATGGCATGTGTAGCATTCATAATGAGTAATAGTGTGTTGTTGTGATAATTCTGTCTGTGCTGAGAGTCTCTAGGAGATAGAGTGTGCAGATGCATGAAAGGAGTAGAAACAGTAGGTACATTTTCAGTAGGCAACAAATCCTCAAGCGGATGTACCTCTTCTAGATACCAGAAACCTAAGACAATGATTATTGTAAAACCAATTAGCATTATCACAAGAAAGCAATACATTTTCGGGGCCCACATATTAGATTGTCCATTTTTGCAGCTGGTCACACATTCTCTTATCAGTTCTGTGCGAGCGGAAGTGGTTGCAGGCATTGTAGTCTTCAAACAAAAGCACCAATGTTATTTGCTGGAGACCTCCTGGCCGAGCGTTAGTCCTTCCACAAACCCTAGCCAACAGTATCCCCTTCTGTACAAATGACCGGGCCAAAAAGACAAGCCATTTGATGATTTCCCTCGATGGCGCAGCTGAACCATGCAGTAAATCTATTTCCTCGGACGCAGATCGTACCTTGTGATCCCTGGTACTGAGTGATCCGTGAACAACGTGTCGTCACTTCCCACTGGAAGTGGCGAATGATCAGAAGCAAGATCAGAGACACGATTAGGGACCACTTCCAGAAACAAAATGGTTTGAGAGTGTGGAGATGAAATGGCTGTTTCCCCAGACTTCACAGGCTCAGGGAGAGTCTCCGATGCACTCTCGATGCTAGTTGCTGTTTCGTGATCATTGGTTACAGCATTGATGAGGGGTTCTGTATCTTCTGTATTGTGTGGCACTGGGTGTGGAATCCTCTTGGTATGTGACGTGTGTATCCAATTCTTCCGTCCTGCTACCCGCACCGCAGTCTGTGTGACCAACAAAACTTGGAAGGGGCCCCGCAAACGAGGTGCGAGGCAAGAGGATCGCTCAAACGATTTCACGAGGATCCACTACCCCAGTCGTATGCTGTGACCGGGACCCTCTTACCGTACAGGTAAAGCCTCTCGCACCTGGTGATGAATCAAATACAGATTTTTAGTTAACTGGCCACTGTAATTAGAGAGAAGTACATTTTTGACATATCATAAAGAGCCACACTTCAGAACATTCCAAATATTAACTGGCCTCCCCATAACCACCTCAAAGGGAGAGAGCCCAGTCTTAGTTTGAGGGGTTGTTCGCATAGATAACAAAATGATCGGTAAGGCGTCCAGCCATTTTAGTTTAGTGCCAGCACACGTCTTAGCGAGCTTGTTCTTGATGATGCCGTTGTGTCTTTCCACTAGTCCAGCACTCTGAGCGTGTCTAGCCGAATGGAACCGTTTATCGATCTGTAATCCTGCGCATATCTGCAGTATTACAGCAGCGATAATGTGTGGACCATTGTCCGACCAGATGACTTCGGTAACCCAAACCTTGGAAAATATTCCTTTACATAGTGTTTGCCGTGGACATAGCTGTGGCATCTTTAACAGGGTAAGACTCAACCCATTTGCTAAAAGCACAGATGATGACTAATACATACTTGAAATTGTTGCAACGCTCCAACTCAATAAAATCTAAATGAATAACCTCAAAGGGGACAGAAGGTGGACTAAGACTACCCCTAGGAGTTGATGTGCTCTTTCCCACATTATGCTGCAAACAAATTATGCATCCCTGAACAAAGCGTTCAGCTACTTTAGGGATTTTGTCATTTACCCATACTTTTTGCAACATTTCAGTAATTTTGCGAGCACATATGAGTGGGACCATGAGCCATAACAACCATCAACATAATATATGCGTCAGGCAGTAACCACTTCCCTTCGACTTTGTACACCCAACACCCATCATCATGCAGTTTCCCCAAGCCTGCAGCCCATTTCTTAGACTCTTCTAATGTGGCATGGGCTTGGATATCCCTTACGGAATCAATACCCTCACCCAAAGAACAGGCATTTGTGGCTTCCCTTGAAGTATACATTTCTGAAGAGTGATCGGTGGCAGTCTGTTTGGCTATCTGGTCAGCGAAAGCGTTTCCTTTTAATACATCGTCTACAATCTTCTGATGCGCTGCGCATTTTATGATAGCTAGCTGAGTAGGGAGTGCAAGTGCTGAGAGTAGCCATACTATCAATGAGCCATATTGGATTTAAGTACCATGTGAAGTCAAGAAACCTCTCTCTGCCCAAAGTCTGCCGAAGTTGTGAACCACCCCAAAGGCATACTGACTGTCCGTATATATGTTTACTGTAACCCTTCGGAAAGTTCACAAGCTCAGGTCTATGCTATAATCTCTGCGGCCTGTGCGGGGTTATGCGTGATTCTCTTGGTTTCCACAACCATGCTCAATGTAGTGATTGCATAAGCAACTGTGGATGTACCATCCGGGAGTTTGAAGCAGGAGCCATCGCAAAACAGCTCCCCTTATGGAGTGTTCAAAGGAGTATCTTTCAGATCGATTCTACTCTTTGTCTCTTGTTCGGTAGTGTAAAGGCAGCCATGTGACTCTTCGTCACTGCAAGCAGTACCTTGCGAGAAAGGTAAAAGTTCAGCCAGATTAAGAACACAACACCTCTTAATTTACATGTGAGGTGCAAACAAGATCAATTCATATCTCGTTAATCGTGTGGAGGTGAGGTGTTGCGTTTGTGTTCTGTTAAATAGAACATCTACAGAGTGAGGTACCATCAGGGTTAAAGCATGGCCTAGGACCATTCCCTCGCGCTGTTTTACAGACGCAGCAGCAGGAGCGACAGCTCGCAAACATCTTGGCAAAGCGCATGCTACAGGATCAAGGGCGGAAGAAAAGTAGCCGCACAGCCTATTCTTCCCTCCTTGTTCCTGCGTTAATACAGCCAACGCACATCCATCACACTCATGCACATACAACACAAAGGCCTTTTCATAGTTTGGTGTGCCCAAAACTGGTGCCGAACACAATGCAGTCTTGAGCAGATCAAATGCTTGCTGGTGTACCAAGTCCCATGGCAATGACGAAGAAATGTGATAATTTGGGTGTAGAGGAGCACTACTTGCTAACAAGAAACTTTATAATTTTTCCAATGGTTTTACCTATGGTATTAACATAACTTAGGTGCTGACAGAGTCTGATTCTGGGCTACAGAATCCAATATGAACAGAACAATTTGTGGGATCACTTCAACAAAAATGACCTTATTCTGTGCACACTATTTGGCATGATTTCATGCAAAATAAATGTTCTAATTAAAGTTTTGTGCAAATAATATTCTTTCTTTAATAATTCAAACTAAAAAGTATATATGTACTCGTTGTCGATATCTCTGTTCGACTTTGTAAATGTTCAAAATAACAATCATTCAACAATTTGGCATTATTTTACTTGCTCTGTAATCCATTCAAATTCGATACAATTGTTTCAACTATCAGAAAATGTATATATTCTCAGAACTTTTTGAGCCAGTGTCACATGTTATATCCCTTCAACAGTTCATTTTCTATTAGTTTGTGGGAATTTCTAGTCCATGATACTCTCCCAGATGGTGAATGGATTCCTTGTTTGATGATGTATTTTTCTAATGCACAACGCGTTTCAGGCTCTCAATGCCCTTCATCAGGTGCTACCAAGTGATATATTTCAAGGTGTTGTTTCTGAAAATTAAACATATGTTACTGTTTAGAAATGATGTCCTTATTCTTTTCATGTTATTTTTTTCTAACTATACATTTTAATAATTCCTTTTTTGGTTAATTGACCTTTTGTACCTGTAATACTGTAGATCTTTCCTGTCTTCAAAACATCTAGTGCATGTCCGTTTAGCTTCACGGTTTGGCTTTAAGCCTCATTAGTTCTTTTGTGCACGATTAACAGTCTGCTCAATCTGTTGAAAAACGAATAGACATCCATTTTTCTACCAGTCTCGTAATTCTGTGTGGGTGGGTTTTGTGCTGGGAACAGTCGCTAAAGCATAGCGCTGTACCCCAGTCACAAAAACCTAGTTCAACATCCTTGTTTGTTTGTTACATGTTTAGCATCATGTTGGCTCACCTTTGTCTGATGGCCGACGCGGGCAACAATCACATGGTAAGTTGAGCATGCTCGCCCGGTGTTTCGTGTTCTGTAACACCACGTTCCACTCGGTTTCCTCTATTTCGCCACACAAGCTCCTCGACAAGACCTCTCCTTCCAGTTGAGTTCAGAAGTATTCATGTCGCATTACCATTGCTCCGCGGTCACGTTGTTTTTGTTTGATGGAACTAAGTGTCTGTAGTCCCTTGTTGCTTTCCATTGTGATGCCAAGTGGATGGCCCTTGGTGAATCCGAGGGCGCCATCTTGTAATGGCTTCGGAGGTTCGAGTGATCGTGTTCCATTATGTTGCTTACTTCTCACAATCTCACGGTGGCTGCACCTATTTTTGGATGTCCTTGTTGCGCGATAATGCAAACATGCTATTTGATGCATTTTCTGTTTATATTCCATAACATCAGACAAATGCTGTCCTTTATTTTATTGTTCCATACCAACCTATGATCAATTGGGCTATCATGATCAGAACCTTGTATTTTGAATTTCTATTCTACATATTTATACCCCATTTTACTGTTATTGGAAATAAGCACTTGAGCATACCTTTAAGGTCTGGTGGTCTCTGTGCACTTCTATAAGAAGCAACTTAAATCCCAATCCGCATTCATCCCATTGGGCTGCATAGAGTTCAATTTCTTAATCCAATATGTTTCTCTTTGTAAGAGCATTTTGTTTAGATTTCCTCCTCTTCTTGATGTTTTTATCTGTTCCAAAATAATGAATAGGAAAAATATAACATGAAAGGAATAAGGATATCATTTCTAAATAGAAACATATGTTTAATTTTCATAAACAACACATTGAAATATATCACTTGGTAGCACCTGATGAAGGGCATTAAGAGCCCGAAACGCATCGTGCATTAGAAAAACAGATCATCAAACAAGGAATCTATTCACCATTTGGAAGAATATCATGGACTAGAAATCCCCACAAACTAATAGAAAATGAACTGTTGAAGGGATATAACATATGACACTGGCTCAAAAGGTTTTGAGAATATATACATTTTCTGATAGTTGAAACAATTGTATCGAATTTGAATGGATTACAGAGCATGTAAAATAATGCCAAATTGTTGAATGATTGTTATTTTGAACATTTACAAAGTCAAACAGAGATATCGACAATGAGTACATATATACTTTTTAGTTTGAATTATTAGCGAAAGAATATTATTTGCACAAAATTGTAATGGTGAAGAAATGCCCTTCTTCATCAAGGTCAACATTGGTTTAATCACTAGTGAGAAACTGGGGATCCACTGCCTACAGTAAGAAGCCATTCCTATCAAGGCTGTAACTTCTTTCTGCGTTTTTGGGACAGACATGCTAGAAATGATTTTTATCCATTCAGGCGTCAAACTTCCCTCCTTTGACAGGAGATAGCCCAAATAGGCGACCTCCTGACAACAATATTGACATTTTTTAAGCGAAGCTTTGTGTCCATGTGTAGCCAAGTGAATAAGCAACAACACAGTGTCCTCCTTACAAGCGCTCTCTGAGTCTGCAGCTAAAAGCAAATCATCAACATATTGAAGCAGTGTACAAGTAGAGGGCAACTCAAGGGTATCAAGCTGCTCTTTAAAAGCCCTACTATAGATGCTGGGACTTTCCGTGTAACCTTGTAGTGCACGGTTGAAGGTAAACGAAAGTCCCCCTAAGGTGAACATGAACAAGTATCTACTGTCTTTGTGTATTGGAATACTAAAGAAAGCGTTCTTTAGATCCACGAAACTAAAATGAATAGCTGAAGCCGGGATCATAGTTAATATCGTCGTCACATCAGGCACAATTGGAAATTGTGGAGCAACGATCTTATTGATGGCACGTAGATCAATTATGAAAAGAAAAGGAATTGCATAATCACCTTTTTTGTAAACGGGCAAAATCGGACTATTGCACAAACTACCTGCAATTTCCTGAATCACCCCTCAATGCACAAAATCAGAGACGATGCATTTCAAAGCTTGCTCACCATCAACCAAAATCTTATACTGTGGAATACGTGGCAGCTTTACTCCATGTTTCAAGATAATTTTAACAGGTTCAATTTGCAAAACACTGCATCATTATCATCAATAGCCCACAAACACTCCAGAACATCACTGAATTCCGGCGGCAAAGGTCTGGTCAAGAATTGAGAGACAGGAAGTTGCTGTTGTGAAATCGTCAAACGCACTCCATCAGAAGAACAATGAATTACCGTATTTAATTCCTTCAAGAAATTCAACCCCAACAAATTCTCTCCACAATTCGTAGTCAAAAGGAATGGACAATGGTCCGTAAAGGGACCCAAAGAGATAGGTACCGGCGAAGAAACCGGACAGACAACTGGTGTGCCAGAAAACCCTACAGAAACATTGGTTTGCCCTGACAGTGGAATGTTTGGAACCCGTCAATGGTCAATGGAACACTTCTGTGCTCCTGTTTCTATCAAGAATAGATGTTTCCTATTTCCCACTAACATCTCAACGTAGGGACCTTTCTGATTAACGGGAATAGGCGTTGGTTCCAAACCCTGCTTTGGGCAATCCTAACGAAACAGAAAGTCGTCAAAAGGAAGTTCTTCAGAGAGGTAAGGAGCAGAAGGATGATCAAAAATGTTTCTATTATCCGCACTAGGTACCTGATTTTCCTGTGAAAAAAGTTGCTGTGAATCCTGTGAAAACTGACCTCCACCAGGCCCCCTTACACCTGGGTGACCTCTAGATCATCTACCCATATTCCCAAATGTGTTATTTGACTTCTGCTGGAGGATCGGGCATTGTGCACGCCAGTGACCCTCTTGTCTACAATAAGCACACTGGTTAATGTTTACAGGACCAAAGTGCGCATTTCCTTGTGGAACGTACTGACCTCTAAATTGCGAATTACCCCCTCTGAGGCCTCTAACAATTTGCTGCAATAGAACTTTCGTCTTTAAGTCTCCTTTTCTCTTTTCAACTCTTTCTTTTTCGTTATTGACACGATTCTCATAGTACTGAGCCATGTGCAATACTTCTGACTGAGACTTCGCTTGCCAAGCGCTCTCAGAGGACATAATTTGCAACTGGATGTCAGGCAGCAATCCACGCACAAATAATGTTAAGGAATTTCATAGGCCGCAGCACCCGTTCCGGAATCAGCTGGAACCTCGACTTTCGGGACAAATGTCGAAGGAACCTCTCTCATAGGCAACTGAGAATTAGGCAACTCTGAACGCTTACTAAGCAACAGAGCCAAATCGAGCGTTAAAGCAGCTGAAGAAATGTCAAATGAAAAAGCCCTTTTATAAATACTCAATAATTCTGCAGGACAACAAATCTTTCTTTTTACACACTCATTCTGTAGGTACTCTACCATTACCTGTATCACTTTCCTCTGCATTTCTGGCGTATATTGACTATACGTGTCATATACTTCTACGGGAATTATCGACATATCTGAGATCTATCTAATCGCATCTTTCGTGCAAATTCGTGTTTCCTCAGTTATCGGTTTACGACAAGGAAGGAACCTTTTCTGTACAAACATAACGTCCAAACTATCACAATCTTCATCATCATACCATAACCTTTCCAGCTCCCTTCTATATTCAAGAACTCTCGCAACATGCTTTTGTTCCTTCTCCGCAGTATCTCTAGAAAACGCTAAAGTATTCAGATCCCTTAACCCTTGTGGGAGATCTGTATTATTTAGCCTGTTCCACATTACACATAAATGAATTCATAATCCTTCAATAAAAAAACGTTTTTCTCATGAAGATTGTCTATATTAGAAAGTGTGGCGGAAACATTAGCTTGTTCACCCTTCTCTATGCAATGCTTAGCCCACGCAGTTAACTCACGTTTTTTTCTCTGGAGAGACAGTATTACGAGCAACAACCCTCGATCCCGCTCCCTTATCTACTAAAAGTGGTGTAGAACCACTTGGAAGAGGGAGAGTACACAAATTTTGAACATCAGAGAACAGAGGTTCTATTACTGGTACAGCAGGCAAAGGTGGAACAACGGGTGGGGGAGCAACGACAAGAGGAGGAACAACGACTGGAGGAAGAGGAACAGCAGGAGGAACAATAGGAGGAGCAGGAGAAGCTGGAGGAGGAATAACAGCAGGAAGAGACAAAGCAGCAGGAAGAGGAATATACGGAGGTGGGGCAG
Source organism: Ambystoma mexicanum (assembly GCF_040938575.1). Taxonomy (NCBI): domain Eukaryota; kingdom Metazoa; phylum Chordata; class Amphibia; order Caudata; family Ambystomatidae; genus Ambystoma; species Ambystoma mexicanum. Next base: position 195,764,948 of record NC_090923.1, read on the forward strand.
TGGCACAAGGCCTTTGTTCATTTAACAGTTTATCAATAAATTCATCAGAAATGTGAAAGTCTTTAGAAGGGTAGATCTTCTGGATACCAAGTGAGAAAGCCCTATCCATATGCCTTACTGACTCAGATTGTTTATTCTGGTCATACAACAACGCTTTTTCGGCGTTTAGTATATGACGGCGCACATGCTTTTCTCTACTCTTGAGCTGCTGCAAAGCTTCTTTCTTCCAATTCTGTAATACGTCAACTGCTGCAGGTCTCGCCTTTTTCTTCAATAATATAGATTCTAAGACCCTCATTACGAAACGGGCGCTAAACCATGGCGCTATTAGCACCATGGTTGGTGCCGATATCGTAACGTGTCCGCCATGGTGAAATGGGAAAATACCGCCCCATTCCAAGGTTGGCGGGGCGGTATTTCCCCATTTCCCCATGGCCCATCCCCATTCCCATTTTTGCCCCATAGGGCATAATGGGAATGGCAAAGGCGCTAAGTACGGTACCGCAAATTGCGGTACCATACTTACCGCGAAGGTCCCTTTGCGGGTCCCTTCTTTAACGGCTGGTCTGGACCAGCCGTTAAGGTCGGGTCCCGCAAAGGGACCTCGTAATTAGGTGCTAATGGGTTAACGGCACCGCAGCCTTTTACGGCGCCGTTAACCATTAGCACCAGGGTCGTAATGAGGCCCTAAGTATTCAATATGAGGGATTTCAAAACTACCATTGATTGGCCACTGAAGTTCGGAAGCATATCTAGTTTGTCTGTGCCAAATATCATAAAATACTATGCTACCAATGCTTACAGCATGCTTACAGTACATAGTACACGCCGGCGACCCCTCCGTTGGTGCTGGACGGCCAAATTCCAAAGATTGTCTGTCCTTGCGGAATAATGCCCTGAAGCAGGCAAACAATTTCCCAGGCATATCAGAATACTGGTGTTACCGGGTCAATAATTGTACTTGCAAGAACAATACACCAAAACAAATGATCAGGATACTTAAAAATTGGGTCATGACTCACATTATCAAATCCTAAGGAGGTCCGATCAGATTACAACATTTTCTAACAAAGATTTCCTCGTGTTTGGTGATTTCGGCAAATCTGCCCGCCTCTATATATGGACCCTCGTCAAGATGCCGACTCGGACCGCGTGCTTACCGTCCAGGGATCGTTTCGTGCAGCGCTGCTGAGGTGTCGCGTCACATCCAAGAAACGGGCCCCCTTTACACCGTCCGATCCCGGTCCGATAGCCGTATCAACCTTCAACAAGCTGGCATCAATCTTGAGGGTCCCTATTCGGGCGCCATCTGGAGAAGCAAAAGGAAATATCGAGGCTGAGTACCACAAAAGGAAATACACCAAACATGGGTTTACAAAGATACACAGATCTTTATTCTAAAACTGAACAGTTTTCAAAGAAACAAAGCAACAGATATCTATCAGGGCCTCAGTACATCACAGCGAATATCAGCCCTTTCGGTGTGAGAAGTGAGTGGGGCTGTACATCAGAACATTCGCTCTTTTATACAATTTTGCAACGTTGATGTCCAGCACATTTACAGGTTAACCATTTCTCGGCTAGGGGTTTGTGCCGAGTTCGCTCCTAATTTATTCATCTATAGGAATACGGATTAGTCTTACTATATTCACAAATAGGTTACAATGGCAACAGTGTGTCTTCGGATTTAACATTAAGCCTTCGTACATGTTTTATACAATGTAGTTCAACAAGTGTTCACATTCAGTATTTAAACAACATTGTGCTTAATATATGCTTGCGGATCAGTTTCGTTGGTACAGGTAATCCTTGATCTACAGGTCAACGAAGGACAAGGTCTCATTACATGGCCCTAACATTTGGCCTACGGGCAGTTTAAGCATTAACTTGTATGTAGAGGTCAAGACGGCCATGTTACAAACAGAAGAACACTGTCCACCATTTTAGAACACAGGGTGACTTTAAAGTAAGAATCAAAATGGCAGATGGAACTAAAATGGCGGCTGGATCGATCTATGGTCAGAACCTTGCAACGCGGATTTCTTCGTAGAGCGACTGGGTTTAGGCCAATATATACAATAAAGAAGGCACGATATGATTTTCTGTCTAACACCATCACCCTAACTAAACACTGCTGGTTACCCACCCTCCAGCCTAGGCATTCTCCTCAGGCCTTACGCAGCCAGAATCGGTCTGGATAACAACCTGCCAGAACAAACACATACTCCTGATCTCTCAACCACCACACCTACTGCTAAATAGCAGCTATCACACGAATACCACACCAGCTGCACACATATCCGGTTCTCACACGCACCTTATGACTCTCTCTATTTCTCCCTACTGACTTGAACTTTGGTTCCCGAGTGTGTTCAACCCACCAGCGCCTTGCGACCATACCAATGGTACATAAGGCGCTATATAAATGCAAAGTAACATAACATAACATAATATTAGGTGGTTCTTTGCTATTAAGTGGGTGTGGGAGGAGAGTGTGATATAGTGGTCCCTTTAAGAACATTGGCATTCAGATGTCCGTCTTTCTCTATAGTAGAGATGGACACTGGATTGAAATACTGATGGACAAATGATAGACAGGAGTCCAGGACCGAAACCTGGTATGAACCTCATCAACTGTGCAAACACCTCCTAAGTTAGGTGATTCCTAATCAACTGGGTCCCAGTTCTTCCCACCGTTGCTACTTTTAATGAGTACAGTTTAGGCATTTCACACCTGCAGACATGATTGAACATTCATTTATGGTTTCATTTGAGAACTAAGCACCTGTGAATGAGTACAGTGTATATATTGAGTGCCAGGGGGCATACGTGTATGTACTAGTCTTTGTACAGCACAAACAGTAACAGTGTAGTGGGCAGTACGCTAAAGCTGTTTTCTCCATGCCTACTTCCCCTCTCCCAGCTGTTGCCACCTCGCAGCAACAGGATGCGAGAAATTTAAATCTTCATATGGATGGTGTACCCTCACCTCACAGTCACAAAAAATAGGCCACTACAATACCGTAAAGTCAGAATTCAAATGTCCTGTAAATATAATATGAAAAGAATAATGGTGGCCCAAACTGTAGCACACATCGGGCCTCATTGCAAGTTCAGCGGTGCAGGAAAAAAGTGATGGTAATTCTGTTACTTTGTTTTTCCCACAACACCGAATATATTGACAGTGAGGTGGAGGATTTATCTCCAGCCAGAAGCTGGACATTAATCTGCTACTTTACTGACAAACACTGGTAGATTTAGAGCACAATCATTCTGCCGACGGTAATTCCATCCAATCTCCCCATGGATTCCTATGAACTCCGGAAATGGGGAATTGCCACCACTTGAGGAAACATATGGACAACATACATAAAGATCTGGTTAATCTAGCGCTGAAAATCTATAATATGGCTAAAGAGGTCTAAATCCTCTTTACTACAGAGTAAGATTGTGTCAGCTATAAATAAAGCACGTCAAATGTATTCAACGATTGATCCTTTCTCAATCCTCAAAGCATTTCCTCTACTCTGGTCCCTACGGATATTGATCACAAGACAAGTAAATGAAATCTGAATTTTGTAGATACAGTATCAGTTGTTCCGCCCTTTGAATTCTATATTACTAGCCTTGACATCATTCTTAAGCTTCTTCAAACTCTGAAACCATTAGTCATACATTTGATGGAATACCAGCTTCTGTTGTCCAAAAGAACGCTTCACAAATGACAGATTTTATAAAAACATGTTCCCTTAATGAAGGCTTTGTACCCACGGCGCTAACAATCACCCCCCTAACATCCCGAGACCCAAAAATATTGCAGAATTACCAGACAGTTGCAGGGATCCCCTGGCTGGCCAAGGTACTGGAAAAGGTTGCGACCTTTCAACTGCATTCACATGTAAATAAGTACAAAATCTAAGACACATACCAATCTCGGTTTCATCCATTGCACATCACCCTATTTGCAGTATGGGACGACGTATTGAAAAATGCCAGTGAGGGTTCACTAACCCTGTTGATTATGCTGGACCTCTCTGCTGCGTTGGACACAGTTGACTTCAACATCCTGCTTTGAAGACTATCAAACGTGGCAAGGATGTCTGTTTAATCCTTAGCCAGGTATTGCTCTTTCCTGACCGAACGCCACAAACCGTCAATCTCGGAAATGTTTTGGCAGAAACGTTTGTATCTTGTGGAAGCCCCAAAGGACTATTTGCTGCCACCTATTCTCTTTAATATCTACATACAACCTCTGATGGAAATTATCAAAAAATGTAACTTGCAGTATCACTCCTATGTAGATGAAACCCAGTTATATTTGCGGATTGAGGACCCCACAATATCTCTAGTAAATATTGCACAATGTACTGATGAGGTTGCAGAGTGGGGGGCCTCAAATAGATTGCAACTGTAACGCTCACCTGATTCTCGCAGAGGCGCTGGTCTTGACTGGGCGACTACCGTATCTTCAAAGGTGATGTGCAGCACCCGGTTGGCTCTTTGGGCTGGACCTCTGTGCACTGTATGCCTGACGTGTAGAGTAAGATGTCTGCAGATAGAAAATATGGGGGTTAATGAACTGGGGTTATTGGGGTGTCCCTATCTCTTTCCTCTTCTCCTCTCCTGTAGACCCCCAAAGGTTAACGCTCTCACCTTAGGTAAGTGAATGCCGAGCTCTCCATCTGCCTCGGGGCAGGGTGCTGTAACCAGTTTCCTCACTGGATAGGTAGCGCAGGCCTCTTGACTTCAGATGACTGCTGTCCGTCGTTTACTGCACGAACGGTAAGTTTCGAGTAACTCAAATGTCTTTAAAGTCTTTAATAATGATGTCTCTTGTTTTGCAGGGTTCCGGCGATGGCGGATGACGGGCTGAAGTGAGTTGAAGATGGAGCCCGTGTGAGGAATAGAAGCGCCTGGAAGCACGTAAGTAAGCGCTTGTTGCCAGCTTCACGATGCGCTCTAACTGTCTTTTTATTTTGCAGGTACAAGTTCGGTGCGGCTGCAGGGTGCCGGAATACCCACTGGGTTAGATGTGGAAAGGAGTATTGGCACGTGAGTATTAAAGTTCCCCAATGTATTTAAACGCACCTTGTTTTGTCTTTCAGATGCGGGATGCAGCGCCGACGGCCTCCGGAGCGTGCGAAGAGTTGGTAAGCTTTTGTCTTTCAGATGCCGGAATGCAGTGTGAAGACCTCCGGAACGCACGAAGAGTAGGTAAGCCTTTGCCTTTCAGATGCCGGAATGCTAACCTGTTCTTTCTTGTCTTTATAGGTGTTGCTGAAGACTGGATTCAGGATGGTAAGCCTTTTCCTTTCAGATGCCGGAATGCTAACCTGTTCTTTCTTGTCTTTATAGGTGTTGCTGAAGACTGGAGTCAGGATGGTAAGCCTTTTTCCTTAGGCCCAGGACCGGATGCAGAAGACACGATGAGCGTTCTGCTGCAGAGGGTGCAGAATAACGCAAAGCAAGATTCATCCACCGGGTGTGGTTTAAATAGCCTCCTGTAGTGCTTAGGTGTCTCCTTCAACAGCCACGCCTAGGTAAGAAAAGAGTTCCTGCCTTCCAGAAGAGTTCCAGTGTTCTGAATCTAGGGAGTGGCTCCAGCCCCACCCAACAGGAAAAGTAGTTCCAAACAGAAGAGGATCAGAGGCTCAACTGGCAGGCAAGTAAGCAGCATGGTCTGCTGCAGGTAAGTCCACCCAAGCATTATGAGCCCGGCGCTTCCAGCGCTGGGACTGGGCATATTTATGAGCCTGGTGCCACTGGCGCCAGGACTGGGTCCAAAAGGTCCCAATTGGGACTGGTTGGCACTCGGAACTTGGGTTATGGATCTGCTTCCAAGGGAGTTGGGAAAACCCTGACCTTTTGGAAGCAGAGATCATGACAGTACCCCCCCTCAAGGCCCCTCCCAAACCGGGCTTCTCCGGGGGTTTTGGCTTGTCAGGAAATGTTCGGTGAAATCTTTTGATTAGGCGAGGAGCGTGGACATATTCAGCAGGTTCCCAGGATCTCTCTTGGGGGCCGTAGCCTTTCCAGTCAATTAGGTAGAATAGTTTAGATTTGGAGATCTTGGAGTCCAGAATGCTTTTGACTTCAAACTCGAGTTCTCCATCAACTAGGATAGGTTTTGGAGATTTGGTTAGTCGGGTTTGAGGTTGCACGGGTTTTAATAGAGAGACGTGGAAGACCGGATGTATCTTCATGTGCGGGGGCAAGTCCAACTTGACCGCTACTGGATTTACTATGGTAGTGATGGAATAGGGACCAAGGTATCTTGGGTTGAATGTGCGTGGCCCTTTTAGAGATAAATATTTAGTGGATAACCAGACTTGATCCCCTACTTGATAGTGAGGGGCTTCCTTCCGATGTTGATCTGCTCCTTTCTTGTATTGTTCTTTAGCCCTTTGAAGGTGAGAACCAGCTTCCTTAAAGGCTTGGGTGATTGTAGAATGCAGGTAGTCTACTGCTGGTGTTTCAAGATCTTGGAGGGGATCCAACTCCGAGGTTCGAGGGTGACTGCCGTACAAAAGAAAAAACGGGGTTTTCCCAGTTCCCGAATGGACAGAGTTATTGTAGGCATATTCGGCTATCCAAAGGATATCTTTCCAAGTTTTTTCAGTTTGTTGCAGCATGCAGCGTAAATACTGTTCCAGAGTTTGATTGGTCCCCTCGGTTTGTCCATCGGTCTGAGGGTGGTGACTGGTCGATAGTCTCACATCAATTTGAGCCGACCGACAGCAACTTCGCCAAAAATGAGAAATAAATTGACTACCTCGATCCGAAATTAGAACCGAAGGAAAACCGTGCAGTCGGACGATGTTTTCGAGAAATTCTCGGGCCAGAGTTGCTGCTGTTGGCAAGCCTTTGAGCGGAATGAAATGCGCCATCTTGGAGAATAAGTCCACGATTACTAGAATCGTATTGTATCCGGAGCATGGAGGTAGATCGGTGATGAAGTCCATAGAAAGCGTATGCCAAGGGCGAGGTGGGATGTCAATAGGGCGTAAGAGGCCTGCTGGTCTTTCCTTTTGACTCTTGTTTTGGGCGCATACTCCACAGGACATTATAAAGTCTCTGATATCTTTTTTCCAAGACGGCCACCAGAAGTAGCGCTTGATCTTTTCTGAGGTCTTGGCTATACCAGGATGACCTTCCATTAAAGAGTCGTGATAACAAGAGATTACTTTTTTCTGTAAATCTGTGCTGGGTAGGTATAATCGTTCTTGGAAATACAATAAGTTGTCCTTTACTGCAAAGTCCTTTCCCTGCAGATGCCAATTCTGTATGTCTGCTGGAGTTACAAGTTGCCTGGCTTTATCCTTAACTTCCTCTATGGATTCTGTGGCGATTACACCCAGAATTCTTTGTTCGGGAATGATTGGTACAGGTTTTGGGTTAATCAAGTGTTCTTCCACTCCCATCCGAGAAAGAGCATCAGCTTTACCGTTCTTTGTACCAGGTCGATAGGTAATTATGAAGTCAAACTCGGCAAAGAATAATGCCCAACGGAGTTGTCTAGAGGATTGGGCTTTTGCGGTTTTCAAATATTGCAGGTTTTGGTGATCCGTAATCACAGTAACGGTGTGTCGGGCCCCCAGCAGATAATGCCGCCAAGCCTTAAAGGCAGACTTGATAGCCAGAAGTTCCTTGTCAGTAATCGTGTAATTGATTTCCGGAGGCGAGAATTTGCGGGACCAAAATGCCACGGGATGCAACTGATTGGTTACCGGGTCCTTTTGTGATAGAACTGCCCCCATGGCAAGGCTTGAAGCATCAGTTTCCACGATGTAGGGGAGTTCGGGGCGAGGGTGTTTTAAGATTGGTGCAGAGATAAATTTAGTCTTCAAATCCTGGAAAGCTTGTTCCGCCTCGGTAGACCATTCAAAACGTTTGTTTTTCTTTAACAAGGCAGTGATGGGCTGGACTATTCGAGAGAACTCAGGGATAAACCTGCGGTAAAAGTTAGCGAAGCCTAACATGCTTTGCACACCTTTTACGGAGGATGGTGATGGCCATTTGAGAACTGCATCGACCTTTTTTGAATCCATACGCACTCCGCCAGGTGATAATATGAATCCCAAGAATTCAACTTCAGTCACGTTGAAAACACATTTTTCCAACTTAGCGAAAAGTTTGTGTTGACGCAATCTTTCGAGGACCATTTTCACGTGTTTCCGATGTTCAGATTCCGATGAAGAATAAACGAGAATGTCGTCAATGTAAACAACAACACACACATCTATGAGTTCTCTGAGGACATCGTTCATAAAATATTGAAAGGCGGCCGGGGCATTGCAAAGTCCAAAGGGCATGACCTGATATTCAAATAGCCCATACTTGGTGCGGAAGGCCGTCTTCCATTCATCGCCCTCTTTTACTCGTACCAAGTGGTAAGCTCCTCTAAGATCCAGCTTTGTATATATGCATGCTTTTCTGACTTGGTCCAGGAGTTCAGGGATCAAAGGTAACGGATATCTATGCTTAACGGTGATCTGGTTCAGGGAGCGATAATCGATACAAGTTCTAAGGTCTCCTTCCTTTTTTGGAACGAAGAACAAAGCTGAAGAAGCAGGGGACTTGGAAGGACGAATAAACCCATTTGCCAGGTATTGATCCAGGTATTGTCGAAGGTGAAGGTTCTCAGGCTCGGTGAGGGCATAAATTCTACTACAAGGAGGAGTAGATCCAGGTATCAGGTCTATCTGGCAGTCATAAGACCTATGAGGAGGTAGAGAGTTAGCCTGCTCCTTCCGGAAAACATCTTGGTATTCTAGGTATTCGGGAGGTAACTGGAGAGTCTCTGAAGAAATTGCTGCCAGTGCAACACCAGGTTGAGGGTGACAAGTAGAGACACATTCTGGAAACTGGACCGTTCTTGCTCGCCAATCGATCAGAGGATTGTGTATCTCTAACCAAGGTATTCCTAGAATAATCTGGAACTGAGGGGCCTTGATCACATCAAACACGATCTTCTCATGGTGTCCATCTTGACTTACTAGCGTCACCTCTTGAGTGGTATGTGTTACTGGCCCGGAGGCTATCTCCGTACCATCCACCGTAGTAATGACGTCCTTTACAGCCTTGGGACAAAGAGTTAGATTCATCCTCAAAACCATTTCATGATCCACATAATTGCCGATGGCACCGCTGTCGACGTAAGCTTCAATTGCATGTAATCGATCCGGATTATCAGGGCTAATGAGGACCATAGGTATCACGAAATGCGAGGTCACGGAAATGGTTTTCACGCTCGGCAAGAGGACCTCTATTCTTGTCGGGCGAGGTCGTTTCCCTGCTCAGAGTTTGTAACTGTGGTAACTGCAGCTCCTACTGCCTTCTTGGCAGGTTTCACCGGACAGTCTCGAAGAAAGTGCCCTGAGTTTCCGCAATATAGGCATAATTGCAACTGTTTTCTCCTTTCCCGCTCCCTTTGTGTTAGAGGGCCTTTCAGACCCCCTATTTGCATGGGTTCCCCGGAGTCTACTCCTTTGGAAGGAGTTGGCGGTTTGGAAAATACTCAAGCCTCAAACTTGGAACGATCGGCCTTCCTGTTCTGCAGTCTGTGATCTATTTGAACGACCAAGTCTATATAATCCGAACAGTCTTGTGGGGGATTCACTACTTGGGCTAAAACGTCTTTGAGCTCTCCACGTAGACCTCTATAAAACAGGGTAATCCTTTTGTCCTCAGGCCATTGAGTTTCCACTATTAGTCTATTGAAAGATGCAATATAAGCCAAAAGGTCTTGATTACCCTGTCGCAACGAAAGAAGCTCATTGTCCAAGGCCTGCCCCTGTGCATGTCTTGCGAACAGTTTTTCCATACTAAGCTGAAAGGCTTGAAAATCATGGAAAATCGGATCATCTTGATTAACTAGAGGGATCGACCAGTCTGCCGCATTGCCACTAAGGTACGAAAGTACAAAAGCTACTTTAGCTTGATCAGTTGGAAAGGCTGCTGGCCGGCATAAGAAGTGCAACCGGCACTGATTGATAAATACCGCAAACCTCTTTGGGTCACCAGAAAATCGTTCGGGCGGAGCCAGAGGTACATTCCCAGGTAGGTTGATCTGCAATGGATTCATAGAGGATGTTGAAGGAAGAGATGCCCCTGATGCGGGTAGCGAGGTCTGTCCGGCTTGTGACTGTAGCAATTGTCTAGCAAGATCATCTGTTCTCTCCTTGGAAATAATTAGTTCCCTTCTTAGAGCATTCGTTTCCTGACGAGCTGCATGCACTTCTGCCCTTAGTTCCCCAAGTAACCGGGCTAGGTGGTCAGTATCCGAGGTTTCCACAGCGCCTGGGCGAGAGTTTTGCGGTAGGCTTTGCGTTCTGTAACGCTCACCTGATTCTCGCAGAGGCGCTGGTCTTGACTGGGCGACTACCGTATCTTCAAAGGTGATGTGCAGCACCCGGTTGGCTCTTTGGGCTGGACCTCTGTGCACTGTATGCCTGACGTGTAGAGTAAGATGTCTGCAGAGAGAAAATATGGGGGTTAATGAACTGGGGTTATTGGGGTGTCCCTATCTCTTTCCTCTTCTCCTCTCCTGTAGACCCCCAAAGGTTAACGCTCTCACCTTAGGTAAGTGAATGCCGAGCTCTCCATCTGCCTCGGGGCAGGGTGCTGTAACCAGTTTCCTCACTGGATAGGTAGCGCAGGCCTCTTGACTTCAGAGGACTGCTGTCCGTCGTTTACTGCACGTACGGTAAGTTTCGAGTAACTCAAATGTCTTTAAAGTCTTTAATAATGATGTCTCTTGTTTTGCAGGGTTCCGGCGATGGCGGATGACGGGCTGAAGTGAGTTGAAGATGGAGCCCGTGTGAGGAATAGAAGCGCCTGGAAGCACGTAAGTAAGCGCTTGTTGCCAGCTTCACGATGCGCTCTAACTGTCTTTTTATTTTGCAGGTACAAGTTCGGTGCGGCTGCAGGGTGCCGGAATACCCACTGGGTTAGATGTGGAAAGGAGTATTGGCACGTGAGTATTAAAGTTCCCCAATGTATTTAAACGCACCTTGTTTTGTCTTTCAGATGCGGGATGCAGCGCCGACGGCCTCCGGAGCGTGCGAAGAGTTGGTAAGCTTTTGTCTTTCAGATGCCGGAATGCAGTGTGAAGACCTCCGGAACGCACGAAGAGTAGGTAAGCCTTTGCCTTTCAGATGCCGGAATGCTAACCTGTTCTTTCTTGTCTTTATAGGTGTTGCTGAAGACTGGATTCAGGATGGTAAGCCTTTTCCTTTCAGATGCCGGAATGCTAACCTGTTCTTTCTTGTCTTTATAGGTGTTGCTGAAGACTGGAGTCAGGATGGTAAGCCTTTTTCCTTAGGCCCAGGACCGGATGCAGAAGACACGATGAGCGTTCTGCTGCAGAGGGTGCAGAATAACGCAAAGCAAGATTCATCCACCGGGTGTGGTTTAAATAGCCTCCTGTAGTGCTTAGGTGTCTCCTTCAACAGCCACGCCTAGGTAAGAAAAGAGTTCCTGCCTTCCAGAAGAGTTCCAGTGTTCTGAATCTAGGGAGTGGCTCCAGCCCCACCCAACAGGAAAAGTAGTTCCAAACAGAAGAGGATCAGAGGCTCAACTGGCAGGCAAGTAAGCAGCATGGTCTGCTGCAGGTAAGTCCACCCAAGCATTATGAGCCCGGCGCTTCCAGCGCTGGGACTGGGCATATTTATGAGCCTGGTGCCACTGGCGCCAGGACTGGGTCCAAAAGGTCCCAATTGGGACTGGTTGGCACTCGGAACCTGGGTTATAGATCTGCTTCCAAGGGAGTTGGGAAAACCCTGACCTTTTGGAAGCAGAGATCATGACAGCAACTCAACCCACAAAGACAGAAATTATATTTTTAGGAGGTAGGCATACTGAACAATCAAGTGGCAACCTTCTACTCCTCTTAATTTTGGACTGCCTTCCACTGATGTCACTAGGATTAAGAATCTAGGTTGTTGTTGGCAATCGGATTTGAATGTAACTACCAAAATGGTTCCATCGTACATTCTCTCTAGTATACTCTCTGATTGCTCATTTCTCCCATTCTCGGTAGCAGCAGATGTACCTGTAATTCCACCTTAATAGGAATTCCTCAGTACAAACTAGGTTGGGTGCAGCTAGCCCAAAATGCGGCCATCAGATTGATTTTTAAAACCAGGAGGTTTTCACCAGTATCAAATCTCTGTATTTCCCTATATTGTCTGGTGGTGGGTCAAAAAATAGATTTCAAAGTGTTATGTTTAATGTATAAATGTTTGAATGGGCCTTCGCCTCCATACCTAGTAAATAGAATGTATTTTTATCAACCAGCAAGATCACTTATATCAGAGGGAAAAAAAACGATTGAAAATCCCATCCTCCCGCTGTGTCCAAAGAGGGGACAAGCATCTTGTATGACTGTGGAAGTCTCTGCCTCTTGGGCATAGAGATATGACTTTGCTACTGCAATTCCTGAGGGCTCTGAAAGCCTATCTATTTCAATAATCTATTGTGGCACCATTCAGTGTTCATGCTTAGATTGTCTTTCTTCACTGAACCTGCGGCCATATTCAGTTAATTCTGCCAGGTCTGTGCATTATAAATGACAACATAGAAATAGAAAAAGACTTGTAATCCTGTGTTAAATCCAAGGGACCAAGTGGTGATAACGGTTATCGGGTTTGATGGCAATTCAGTGGATTGACTACCGAATTATCACCAAACTGCTAATGAGGCCCATTGCAATTATAAATACTACTATAAATATTATTATGTTATTATTTTTGGTATTGAAATTGCTCAAGAACATCAAAGATGTTCATTTAAAAAAATACTTATTCCAAAAAAGGAGTGGCAAAGGTGGGAATCAAACCCAGGTCCTTTCCAGCACAGGCGAAAGCTCTTGCCACTACACAAATGGGACCCTGCTACCAATTTGGAGGTGAATTGGCTGTATTATTTTCCTTATGCCTATTTTATTCGTTTCGCCTGAAACCCCTCTGAGCTGAATTTTGATACAAGTTTGGGCAAATGGCACAGAAACCTTTGCAATACCAGGGACTTCTGGGCAAAATAGTATTTCATCATAGGAATTATTATAACTATGTGGTCTTGTGCAAATGGCACTTAGTGGTGTTTGCCCATTAGTGTCCACGGTCCAGCATTATAAAAAGCGGATGAGACCCCTTCTGTCATTCAAAATGCTTTCTCACAGCACTTGCAGTTGCACATGGAAATAATGCAATCTCCTTTACTTTGTACTATCAAGAGATTCATACAGAGAACTGGTCCACAGGCGAAGCAGGTAGACTGTGGCAAGCATTTAATGAGCACCCGCTGAAAACCCTTTGAGACGAAACAAGACGGTACCATAGAACCTCCGGTGTCCCCCTAACCCTCCCTCACCTCATGAAAAGGGCAGCCTATTTTTTTTTTTATTGTGATTTTGGTTACCAAAGCAACAATACACACAGAAAGAACAGATATCCAAAGATACATAGCAAGAGCAAAAAGGACAGTTCACAATATGGAAGCAGCTTTCTCTTTTTTTCCCGAAAGTATGGACAGGCAGTAACCAAATGTTTGAGGGTTTCCTTGTCATCGGTACTCTCAAAATCTGCAGTAGGTGTTATCACTTAGAGACCGCTACCCTTTCCAAACGATGATACGTTCTTTAGAGTGGAACTGATTGAGGTGAAAACGTAAATAAACATTTCCAACTCTGTTGCAGGGCAATCTCTTCAGGAATGCATTCAATTGTGTGTATATTCGGTATAGGTTGAATACAGATGAATGGCATCAACTGTTTCCACCCAGTCTAGTTTGTACAATTTGTCTTTTACATAACCAGGTTTATGGACTAATTCCTCTTCCGTTCCACCAATATGAATACGAATATCCTGGATTCTTTGAGTGAAGAGGTGAACAGATGTAATTGTAGCTTCTTTAGTAATGCAGGACAGATCCATGTAAAGGCTGTTTGATGGTGGACAAAGGATTTTAGAATAAATAGCCAGCTTACGGCAAGTGTAGCAGGCCTTTAAGGAGGTGAGGCAAAGTTCATGCCTAATAATGCAATTTGGTATAGCAGTTGAAAGACCCAAACCCTGTTTCCACAGTTTACTCTGCACAACCTTAAGATAGTCACCCATGTCTAGTAAACATAAATCTAATCTGTACAATAGCACAGGTTCCACTTTAGCCAGATTGAAGAGTCGAATTGGCAAAACAGAAAATGTGTACACCTTTCTGTAAAGGCCTTTCATTTTAGAGGTCAGTGGGCAAGCCTACCTTATATGCTTTCTTTTCAAATAACACCAGCGGACCGTTTGCTCAGATTGTATCCCAAATACCTAAGGGAGTCCACGTGTTCGATTTACCCCCATTTGGGGTTAAATTATTGGTTATGCAATACTGTGCAAATAGATTTAGTTTATGTTGCAGGCCCTTAGCTGTACAGTCAAAGAGGATAGAATCATCAGCAAAAGGCAACCAAAAGGCCTCCGCCTCACCCTCCTTCATACTCTGTGGTGTGCCCCAAGGCTCCTGCCTCTCTCCCACCCTGTACAACTTCTTCACACAGCCCCTCTTCCTCATCCTCGACGCTATGGGTATCTTGTACACTAACTATGCTGACGATACCCAGATCCTCCTTACCCTCACTGACAACTATGACACTGACTCCTTGACCCTTAACAACCTCTACAACACCATCCAAGCCTGGATGGCAGACAATGGACTATGCCTCAATTCTGATAAGACCAAACTCCTCCTGATAGGTTCCACCGACACACTAAGAAATCTAGACTCCCAATTCAGTCACTTCACCATTGACACCATCGAAATACCTGTCTCAGACTCAGTCAAAACCCTTGGAGTCTATTTGGATTCCAACCTATCCATGGACAGACAAGTCAATGCAATAGCCTCCTCAGCTGCATATCACGCTAAACTAATCAACGCAGTCAGGCCCTTTCTCTCCAAAGAGAACTGCACAAACATAGCCAGGGCCCTCACTGGCTCCAGGCTAGACTACTGCAATGTATTCTTTCTAGGAACCTCCAACAAAAATCTGGAAAAGCTACAAGTCATACAGAATAGTGCTCTCCGTGCAGCCCAAGGCATTGCTAAAAGAGCACACATCTCGGAGGCTAGAAAACTAGCCCACTGGCTCCCAATTAAGAAAAGAATCATCTTCAAAGCTCTTACACTGACCCACAAATGCATTCACCTCACTGCTCCCGTTTACCTCTCGGAAAGGATCCACCCTGTCTCCTCCACAAGGCCAACCAGATCACCCTTTACCAACATGCTCTATGTGCCACTAGTAAAAAGAGCCAGAGCGGGTGGTTCCAGCTTCCCATATCTTGCACCCACACACTGGAATGCCCTACCTCCCACTATCCGAGGTGAGGCCTCCCTCATCGCCTTCCGTAAAGCTATGAAAACCATCCTCTTCACATAAGGTCCCTGGCCTCAGCATGAATACTATACATATGACCCACTGCGTAAGCTGGAATGTAATGACAAATTGCATAAGCTGTAAGTATTGTATTATGTCTGTAATACTTATAATGTACCAACGACTGCTACCATTCCTGTACCTCTGTAACTAAGCTCTCACAAGTAACAGCGCCTCAATGCCCGTGGGCTGCTTGCGCACTATATAAATTTAAATAAATAAATAAATAAATCGATTCTGAGACTACCCAGTCTAGCTGATGACATAATCTCGCCCCAGAGCAGCCTATAAGGACCCCCATCCAAAGATATGCCAGGGTGCACATGCTCACACAAAGTCAAATATACACATAAGAGCATGCTGCACTCGAAGTTTAGGGTGTGCATGGGGGTGCTAATATGGGATGAGTGCAGTCTAGTACTTCACATCGTGTGGATTCTTCAGAGCACTACCCACACTCTCTGACAGCGCAATGGGTTCACCCTCTGCACTGCCAGTGTGCACTGTGCATTCTAGGGTGCAGGGCCTGAGCATGGTACAGGCATGTATCTTGCCAATAGGGCACACAACCCTTGCTGCCTACAGTGCAGCTGATGTGAATCTGGTAGAAGGCTGGTAACGTTTGTATTTATTTATTTATTTTGATTTGTATAAAGCGCCACACACCCGTAGGCCTCAGAACGCACACTTAAGACATGACAAGACCAACACTGAGAGAAGAAGGAGCAGAGTGTCAATAGATTTATTTTACAATACGTGAGAAAATGTATTAAAGTTTTATATGGGAGGAAGTTCAAGTCAAAATTACACCTTTGTGAATGTGACTTTTTGAAGTGAATACAACATGCAGTGAAATGAGTAAGGCATACACTGAGATGACTATAATATGTATCGAAATGAGTATAACATGTATTGAAATGAGTATGATATGTATTGAAATGAGTATGACATACACCGAAATTCAATGAATAAGACATGCATTGAACTTAATAGGACACACATTGAAAAGAATATGACACCTATTCAAGTGAATATGACACACGTTGAAGTGAATATGACATGCAATGGAATGAATATGGCACCCGTTGAAATGAATATGACACACGTTGAAATAAATATGACACCCATTGAAATGAATATGACACGCATTGAAATAAATATGACACACTTTGAAATAAATATGACATCCATTGAAATGAATATGAGACGCATTGAAATAAATATGACACACGTTGAAATAAATATGACTTACGTTGAAATAAATATAACACCCATTGAAATAAATATGACACCCATTGAAATTAATATGACACGCATTGGAATAAAAATGACACATGTTGAAATAAATATGACTCACGTTGAAATAAATATAACACCCACTGAAATGAATATGACACACGTTTAAGTGAATAGGACATGCATGGAATGAATATGACACCCATTGAAATAAATATGACACGTTGAAATAGATATGACACACGTTGAAATAAATATGATACCCATTGAAATGAATATGACACACATTGAAATAAATATGACACCCATTGAAATGAATATGACACATTTTGAGGTGAATAGGACATGCAATGGAATGAATATGACACCCATTGAAATAAATATGACTCACGTTGAAATAAATATGACACATGTTGAAATAAACATACCACCCATTGAAATTAATATGAAGCAGGTTGAAGTGAATATAACATTCATTGGAAAAATATGACGCCCATTGAAATGAATATGAAACACATTGAAGTGAATATAACATGTATTGGCATGAATAAGATATACATTGAAATGAATAGGACATGCATTGAGATAATTATGACATCCTGTAAGAGGATTCAATTCAACACTACAGCTAAATCAATACCTAGTCTGGGATACTGAATGCAAACCCTTATTGATATATCTTTATGTCCAGTTCATGAGCTCTGGATGACTACCCCTATATAACACCCCTCTCTTAGAATCCCCCAGACCCCACTGAGCCAAGAAGTAGTTCTGTTTTGCAAGTTTAAAAGGTTTATTTGAGAAATAAAACAAAATATAGATACCACGCTTTTATAATAAATTAATAATCGATATCGCCCTTATAAATATAATGTTAATCAACAATGGGTAATCTGACACTAGCACACTTCTTTATAATCAATGAGGAGTTAGTATAGGATGGATAAAGTAGCAAAAATACTTTTATGATTTCAAGGGAAAAGCAATGAGGAATAAAATGCAGTACAGAAATACTTGATATGATTTTAGCAAAAGATAAGATAATCACTTTTTCTCTGGCAATTCACACCCCTCCCCTATGCAATGTAAGAAATGGAAGGAGATGGAAGTAACACACACAGTTCTCAGGAATGCAATCAAATACAATACGAAATTCAATTCCCACCCCAGCAAGCTTAGAGAAAACCGGTATGAGTTTTAAAACACAGGCCCAAGTGCTTTGAATGTGGTGGCAATGAAGTGAGAAATATGCTGAAAATGCTTTTAATTCCCTTTAGGAGGTTCAGGGTGAGTGAGAGATACTTGGGACGAGTTCAGGCTCACTTTAGCAATGATTCAGAGATGGTAATTAAGAGGCAAACAAATTTTTAGCAAGGAAAGAAATGACTGCTGATGGTTACACGTGGCTGGATTTTTAACCAAATCGCAAATCGCGGTAGAATTCGCGAGTGCGTGAATCGTGAATTACGGCAATAGTATAAGGAGTGGAAAGCTGAGATCCTAAGCTTTCAGAGGAAAGTTAAACCAAGTTCCTAGGACGAACGGTTCCAGAGATATGAACGATTTTGTAAGGGTCGTTTTTCGGATTTAAAGTAACTCAAATTGACAAGTGACAGCTATGCAGCTGCAGAATTGACAAGTGACAGTGGTGCAGCTTTTCAAAATGACAAGTGACAACTTCTAGGAGGCAGTTCTGGTTAGATTAAAATAGTTTGGATTAGATTATTTTAAACTAAGAGCTTATTTCTGTCACAATCTGACCTAAGTACTCACAATATATTTTGGAAGGACTGGACCTCATCACGGATCTGATCAATCAGGCTAGCGGCACTTCACAGCGATCTGGTCTCTGGGTCTGCGGGTCTGCACGGTCTGGTCTGGCACTGGTATGGTCTGGTCTGTCCGGATACAGCGGTCTCTGCACAGCTCCTGGATCTCTGCACTGGTCCTGGCAAAGGTTCTTGGCAAGGGATTCAAGCAGCTCGCCCGGCTGTGAGTAGCTTGCAATGATTTGAGGCCTGCTGCAGAGAACTCAGCTTGTGGTTTTAGGCCTCTGATTTAGGTTCTAAAGTATAAGTTCTAGGTTCTGGAGTATGTAGCTGGAGTCAGTCTGGAACTGGTATCTTCTGGATGTTGTGTGGTCCGGCAAAACGCTCCGCAGCATCTGTATTTGAATGTCCTCTCTAGCTTCCAGTGGCTCTTTTTATGTCTTTTGAAAGTGGGTGTGTGCGCAGCATCACTAAGCCAGCCCCTCTCTCAACTGATCATTGGTCAAGCTTTTCTCTCTTCCTTTATAGGGGAAAGGAAATGTGAGTCGTGGTGATGCTGTTTTATGGCCTGCAGAAAGGACACTCCCCTGTCAAATTGCACACAAATCTATATTTGAACCAAATACATATTCCACAGATACACAGTTGTTTGTCATTGCATACACAAATCATGCATTACTGATAGGAGGCACTGTTCCGACCCTGGCGTTTCTAGGAGCTTTGGTAAAGAAATGGCAACTTTTTGCACTTTTTAGTAGCTTTCCCCATATCGGATTTTTCTCCATACTTATACAATTGTGTGCAAGGCATGTGGGCCTTTAGATAAGGAAGTGTCAGATTTTTAACATGCATACATTTAGAGTAACAGCCTCTTTTCCGGCCGTAAACCCCCAGATCATACCACCGGGTACTAAAACCTCTTAAAATGTGGGCAGAAAAATCACAAGAATTATGGTATCATTTAGATAATTTTGACAAGTCCGCACCATGAGTTATACATCTTTCTTAAAATCATATTCTGGCCAACAGGGGTGTGTCTTCCCAGGTCACATGGTGGAGAAACCAGTCTATCCACTTTCTTTAAGCTCAGCCTGTCCTCAGAGGGGGCTGCCCTCCCCGTGTCTGCCAAGAGGAAGCCACTTTACGACCCCCCCAATAAACCATCTGCCTGAGTTAAGGAAGGCCTTTGTTCAAAAGGAATCCATTTACGACCCCCCCAATAAACCATCTGCCTGGGCCCTTTGTTTAGTTTCCTGCAGTCCCCAGGTAATTCAATCAGAGAGTGTGTGACCTCCTTTTGGCAGGGGCAACAGAATGCAGCCAGGCCTGGGAACCTGCTGATCAAGTTTCAGCTCCTGTGGGGGTAGATGTCAGGCAGAATTGGAATCTCTTTAAGCCAGTTTTTAGCTACATGTCATTTTGCGTTCCCAGTTTAAATCAAACTTACAATTTTTACACATGCAGCTAGAATGCTGATTCTAAGTTCAAAACTATGACATTTCAAGAGTGACAAACTATGTGACACTCAAAAGTAGGTCACTCATTTCTTCTAAACATTTCGATTTTAGTGTCTTTCAGTTCAGTTTAGCACTCAGCCAGTCTTGTTATCAACATTATTTTGGGCTCTTCATCTTCCCAGATTTTGTAGGCACACAAAACTTCATTCTGCCAGATGTCTGCTGGTGTTCAGTGAGATTTTTGGATGTGTTGCAAAGTTTGAAAATAGGCATTTTGAGCTGGCATTCAGAGAAACCAAAGGTAATTTGAAAGCGTTTTTTTTTTAGCTAACAGGCGCTGCTGTTTTCCCTTTGGCACCCTTTCCACTCATGGCACCCTGGCCCATCATGTTCGCACTGGTAGGGGGCAAGTTAGGCTACCATTTTGGTGTGCGCACAAACTGCGCGGTTCTCCTGGATTCTGGCGCACATGTGGGCTTTTTGGCAATATTGGATTTTCTAAGCCCACAGCACCAAATGTTGCAGCATGATAGCTCAAACGAGGGTCAGGACACCCAACAAGGCCCCCCCACGCGACTGCACTTTGAATTTGAGTCGATGGGGAGTCGGGTGCACAGAAGGTTTTGACCCACGCACTGGTATGTCCGCATAATCTTCTTCCAATTCTGCAAATGGCACAGTTCAGCATCTTTTCCTCCATCCGGTACTGATCGATCGGTTCTCCTCGCCGGTCCTGATGGGAATATTGGGCGGTACCCCGGGCCCCTCGTATCTTTGCTCCCGGTCTCCGGATCGTCCTCCTTGGCCAGTCTCCAGGTTTTCTTTCTCCTAGGACGACAAAGGAAGAGCGGCAATACCTATTCATGGACATTTCTCCCCCACCATTGATATAGTGGGGTGGCATATATATTTTAGGACTCAACAGATATGAATATGCACATTTTTTTAAATTAAGAGACAGGAACACATAAACTTGAGAAACACAGAATTTGATAGGCTATATGTAGGATATTTTAGGGTTGGAATTGAATTAATCTGGAGCGGTACCCTCTGGGATTGCAGAGGACTCCTGCATGTTGCTGCAAAGTGTGCCTGGGATGGCAACACTTCAACTGGTTTATGTGGACACACTTGTCTTCCCCCTCTGCCAAACTGCCTTTGGGGATGCGGATCTTGTAGGCCACAGGGGAGATCTTGTCTATAATCTCAAAGGGTCCCTTCCATGTAGGCAAAAATTTGCACTGTTTTGCCTGGTTTCTTTGGAAGTTGTATAAATAGACCCGGTCCCCCACCTGATATTCCTTCCTGGAAGTTTTCAGGTCATAGAGGGTCTTCATACTCTCGGCTGATCTTTCTAGATTCCGCTGAGCATAGGCAAAAGCATGTTGAAGGTGTTTCCTTAAATTCTCCACATACTCATGAGTTGTGGAGGCATTTATCAGTGTCTGCTCTTGGGTCCTGTAGAGCAAATGCTGGGGAAGCACCATCTTGCGCCCGGTCATCAACTCAAATGGTGACATTTTGGTTGCTGATGAAGGGGTAGATCTGATGGCCATTAGGACCAGAGGTAATCGGATATCCCTACTTGGCCCAGAATCTGCCACAAACATTTTTAAGATGCTCACAATTGTCCGGTTGTAACGTTCCACTGCTCCAGAAGAAGCTGGCCTATAACCAATATGTAGCTTTCTTTTGACCCCCAGTATCACCCACATCTTTGTCATTACTTCACTGGTGAAGTGGCTACCTCTGTCTGACTCAATCCTTTGAGGTAGACCAAAACGGGAAAAGATGTGGTTAATCATCAGGGCAGCTGCAGTTTCTGCCTAGCAAATTTGGGGCTGGGAGACATTTCACCCACTTGGTAAACAAGCATGTCACCGTCAACATGTACTTATTCCCCCTAGCAGAGCGAATCATGGGGCCTACAAAGTCAATTTGCAAATCTGACCATGGGAGTGTCATTCCCCTTTTTTGGAGAGGCGCCCGGTGTGTGAGGGATGTTGGCTGAAATTGTGCACACACAAGACAACCCTTCAAATATTGGTTGAGGTCCTGGCCCATGTGTGGCCAGTATGCAACCTCTCTTAAGATTTCCAGTGTTGTGTGAAACCCCCTATGACCGGCGGTGGCCGCATCATGGGCGTGACTTAACATCAGGCTTCGGAATGAGGTAGGAACCACCCACTGATCATGGCCAGCTTGGGATTTCCTTACCAACAAACCGTCTTGGATTCAGAACATTTTTGGACATTTCATCAACACTCTTAGGTCCTCTTTCCCAATGTAATCGGTATCCGTCAGGGGAAAGTTCTCAGGGTCCTCAAGGTGTTGGTAAAACTTACCAATAAATGGATCCCCCTTCTGAGCTGTAATCAAATCAGCATCAGGGGTCTCCTTGCTCCATTGGGCAGTTGAAAGATCATTGTGAGCATTTGTCTGGGACCTAGTGATAGCAGTGACCTGGATTTCCCCCAACAGGGACTCTATTTCGATTAGATCCCCTTGGATGGCCCCGGTTCTGGCCAGCTGATCAGCTAAGTCATTTCCAGTTTTGTCTGGTCCCTCTACTTTGGAATGACCCTTGATCTTTTTCCAGTAGATGGTCATTCCATTCGATGTGACCAGATCATCAATGTTTTGGATTAACTTCCCATGTTTCAAGGGTTTGTTATTAGCACATAACATGCCTCTGGTTTTCCAATTAACCAGGTGCTCCACGAACCCGTTCCGTACATAATCCGAATCGGTGATTATGACCAGTTCGTGGAGTTGATGTTGGACAGCAGTGAGGATGGCCTGATGCACAGCCATCAACTCTGCCACCTGACTACTTCGGGGACCAATTTTGTATCCAGCGGAGGGTTCTGGAAACTCCTCACCCAGGCATTCCCTACGCCGGCCACCAGTTCTTTCTCCCCGTTGTTGTCAACATGGTACGAGCATCCATCCACATAGACAGTGGGAATTCCCTCACACTTGTCTTCTTCAAAGACTTTGTGTGGGGAATTAAGGTATGCCTCCGTGTTGTCCTTGATTTTTAGACTTTCGTCCTCGAGACAGTTTTCTCTGGCACAATCATGCAAGTCAGCCAGACCTTGCGCGAGGGGACTCTTCTTGTTTTGGCCATATCTGACCTCCACAGGAAAGCCTTGCATTGACAGAATCCAGGAAGTAATTCGGGAATTACTCACATTTCCGGCCCGGATTCTGTCACTTTGGAGATATTGCAGAGGCTGGTGTGGAGTCTCCACTATGATGTGTTCCCCATGGATAAACGGGCGGTAATTCTTCAATGCCCACACCATTGCCAGGAGTGCCTTCTCACAATCGTTGAATTTTTCCTCCACAGAGATAAAGTTTTGCTCGCATAGGAGATTACTTTATTGACCTTGTCATGCTTTTGGTATAATACTGCCGTCAAGCACGTATGAGAGAACCCTGTCTCCAGGAAGAACTCCTTGTTTCTGACAGGGTAAGCTAGGCAGGGCGTTTGTGAGAGGCTTCTTTTGAGTTGTCTTACTGCCTCGGCTTGTTCTTGACCCTATTCCCACTTGACCCCCCCCTTCAGGAGATGAATCAGGGGTCTGGTGATCTCTGCGTAGCCCTCAATGAACTTTCTGCTGTAATTAGTCAGTCAAAGAAGGCTCCTTAGTTCCCGCAGAGTTGTGGGATCTTTCAGTTTCTGAAGTGCTTCCACTTTCTTTTCCTGGGGACAGAGACCCTGAGGAGTAATCTCATGCCCTAAGAAATTAACACGGGTTCTACACCACTGTACTTTCTGAAAGGAAAGTTTTGCTCCGGCGGCCCTCAACTGTGTCAGAACATAACGGATCTCCGCTATGTGTTCCTCCACAGATGAACTTTTGATGAGGACATCATCTACATAAGCCAGGTTACCCCTCGCACCCAGGTCGGGCATGGCCTTATGTAGGAAAATGTTGAATTCATTGCCGGAGTTGAGGTATCCGAAGGGAGTCCGGGTCCATGTGTACTGCTGGCCCCCAAAGGTAAACGCCAGTTTGTATTGGTCCTCCGTACTGACAGGCACGGTCCAGTATCCATTGGTCAGGTCTATTGCTGTGAATACCTGTGACCCCTGAATCTGGGCCAGCCATTGGTCAATGTTGGGCAGAGGCCATCGGGAAGTATGGACCCGTTTGTTGAGCTCCCTGAGGTCGGCGCAGAGTCTCCACTGGCCGTTTGGCTTGAATATTCCCAGCACCGGGTTATTGAAGGTGCTGTGAACTGGACAGATTATTCCCCGGGACTCCAGGTTCATAATTATTTCAGTAAGGGACTCCATTGATGCGAGAGGCAACCGATATTGCTTCACAAACACTGGAGTCTGGCCAGGGTCCGTGGGGATTGTTGTTGTGTGGATGTCGGTGCGGCCACAGTCATATGAGTCTACCGCAAAGAGATCTTGGAAATCCAAGAAAACTTGTTTCAACTTTTGCTTTTGTTCCAGAGTCACACAGGCATCAGCTAGGTAGACTCTCTCTTCCACCATCTGCCTGAAGCCTGGAAACACTTCAGGTTTGGCTATCTCAGCGGCCTCCTCCAGCTGGGTGGAGAAGTCCCTGGTCAGAGTGCTGATTTGGACTGGGGCCTCAGGTGGGAAAGGCAACCCTCATGGACCTGGAAAGTCACCTCATCCCAAGTCACAAGTCACATCTTCCTTACCATAAGGGCAAGAAGTGTACACCAGGAAGTTCCCCCCATGCCGGGTGAAAATCCTGTCTGGTGTTGTGTTGTCATCACTGTCACCGTCAAACAGTCCTTGGGGATTGGTCCTAACAGTTCATTTCCTAGATCAATGGAAAAATGTCGGTCATCAACCGCCATTCCAATAATGGTGCCTGCGGCTAGAGTAATACTCTTTAAGTCGCTGTTATCCACCTCTATAGGAATGGTGTCATGTTCTATGTTGACTAATGGTGTTGTGTTTACCCCTAACCCTTGCTGTTGGAGAGAAGCATTTAGATGGATATAAGCATCAGGGTTTTGCAATTTTTGTCCTCTTTTAACTTTCACTTCCAGGGAGAATTGTCGGGTCCTTTCTGGGATGGTGACTTCCTCTTTCATCTGAATTTCAACTGCATAAGGTAGCAATTGAGCTGACCTAAATGCTTTTTCTGGATCATCAAAGCCCATGGGATTATCCGCTAATCGGGACCAAGCTTTGAAGTTTATTAGGTCCAAACTAATGGCAAAGCGATTGAGAATGTCACTGCCTAAGTAAAAGGCGGCAGTGACGTCTCGCACGACCCAACAATTATGGACTATGCTCTTGTTGCCAATGGAGATTGTGAGCATACACCTGCTTGGCAGGAGATGTTTGGAATTAGGTGCTTCCAGGTCCATTTCCCATTTCTCTATCAGTTTGAATGTGGGAATAGCTGGATCTTTTGGGAGTTGGCGGAACATGGCTTCGCTGATGAAGCTCTTACCGTTGTTCACACAAACTCGAGCGAGAACAGAGTCCTTCCCATCATTTAACTGAACAGGGATGAACAACTGCTCTCCAATTTGCTGAATATCAGCCAGGCTCTGAGCTGATTTCACATCTTTCTGAACTATAGGAGTGGGAGTTTCTGATTGTGGATTAGTAAAGAATTTCAGGGTGTTTCCTTCCAGTGTGGAATACCACCTTAAACTGGAAGGAAGGTTGATTTTCAGAAATAGAGAGGACCCCCCATCACCAGTCTGTTGTCCTATTGCTATTACTGTCACGTCTGGAATCTGGTTGTTCTGGAAGTGAAATTCTACTTGATGAGATTTTTGTTCAACCATGTGGCAGGTGCCGTTTAAACTAACATGGTTGACACTCTGTTTTAATTTTATTGGTCGACTAGTCTGGGTCCAGAGGACCTTGTTTACGCAATCTATTAGGGGTGACAACCTTCTCAGGAGGTCATTCCCTAGTAAACAAGGGGTGCCCTCTGGAGTCACTACTATGACCGGGTGTTTCACCTTGTGTCGCCCAATTTTGATGTCCAGATCTGAAGTCCCCTCGACAGGAATTTCCTTCCCGTCAAAGTTCTGCAGTTGTCCAGGAAGAGAGGTGAGAGGAATATGGTAATTCTCCCCCCTTCCTGCATTTAGTTCCTCAAAGGCCCTTTTGGACAGAAGGGTAGCTTGGGATCCAGTGTCCACCAGTGTCAAAATTGTACCCTGCCCCTGTACTTGTACCGGGGCATAGTATCTTCCCTCCTTCTCCTCAAGGGGGCACAGATAATGCACATTTTTGGACAACTGGTGGGCTAACTTTCTGGTTTTGGACATTGCTAGCGAAGAGGTTTGGGCAGAATTCTGTGGAGAGCCTTGGGAATCTGAAAGAAAAAGTTGGCAACTGGAGATCAGAGCCATTGTGGGTTTTCCTGGTTCTGGTTCTGGGCCGCCCCGCCCTTTTTGGAGGCAGTCATCAGGATGGGTTTGACCCTTGGGATTTTGGTATTGTCGGTTCTGGGATGAGATGATGGGCGGCGGTAGCTCAGTCTCCACATCTCCCCAGTCTGGATGAGAATCCCTTGGGACCCATTTTTCCTTGGGAGGAGTTCCCCCATCTCTGAAGGAGAAGATCCTTTTCACAGGATCTTCTAAGGATCCCTCTCCCTCAAATTGGAAGACCTGTACCTCCTCCACAAAGTGGGTCTGTTTGGGTTCTTTGTTTCTCCTACCCCCCCTATGCTCCTTGGGAGGCAGGCTTTCAGGGGCAGGAGATTTTGTTTCCGGTTCCTGGTTTTCCAGGGGCTGTTTACAAGTTGGGAAGGAAGCCTCCTCCAAGGCTTTACACCCCCCTTCCTCTTGTGCCTCCTCCCTGGGAACTGGTGGGTTATCGGGGTGCTGCCCCGTCATTGTTCTGGAGCACCAGGTCCAGAGTTTGGGGCATTCTGCGGTGGCATGCTCATCTGAGGGTTCTGTTGAGCCTTCAGTATGTGACCCAGATCTCGGGCCATATTTTGGACCTGGCGCTCAAGTTGTGAAACCCGCTCAGGCTGATACGGGGCTCTATTTTCTCCCCTGGGCTGATCCCGGGAAGGGTAGCTATCCCTTCTCTGGTAGTACCCCTGGTTGGGAAGATTTTGGTACCCCTCCACCGTTGGCCTCCCCTCTCCCGGATAAGGTTGTCCGGGCTCAGGGAATTTGGGAAAGAAGGATGGATGATTTTGGGGCTGGAAATTGGGTGGTACCTGCGGAAAAAGTTCTGCCCAGGATTTGGAGAATTTCTGCCCTTCTGTGGGAAGTTGGGAGGGAAGTTCCCTGGGTTAGGTGCTTGGCTGGATCCCCCCAACCCCTTGGGCTGGAGAAGTCCACACATAACCCAGGATTGGTCGGTTTCCCTTATAGCGGGGACTTACATAGTCAGGGGAGCGGGGGACCCCATTTGTGGGACTACCTCCTCGACTCCCTGTCTGTGACTGGCCCGAGGGCCTTCTGGGCTGTGAGTTATTTGGTGCAGGCAGGTTTTTAGGCCCCCCCATCTCCAAATCTAAAACGGGGGCAACCTTTACCTCTGCCTCCTTGGCAGCAGCAGGGGTGCTGTTGGTTTTGGGGTTTTTCGGCGCGTTATTTTTATTTTCGATAGGCTTCTGCACCTCATAGATCCGGGTAGCCTGTTGAATGACCCAGTCTAAAGATCTTTTCTCATGAAAATCTCTCACGAGCTGGGTCATTATATATTTAGGGAGAGCATGGAAAAATGTATTGACAAACTCTTTGCTGTCTGTGCGCACCCTTCTGGTGGTCTGCGCAAAAGCACGCTTTAATTCTTGCACAAACTCTTGTGGGGCCTGATCCTCCCCACATTGCAAATTGTAGGCTGCCTTGCGAGCCTCTTGAGGATTTCTGTGAACAGAAAAATGTTTCAAGATGGCCGCCTTATAGGTGGACCATCTTAAATGATTTTGGTCCTCCAGCCCCGCAAAGAAACTGGAGTATTCTGGGGAGAATGTCCATTTGACGTACTGGATGCAGCTACTGCTGTCCTTCAAATGGAAAGTCTCCATCATTTGCTGATAGAGCTCCAAGTGTTCCCAAACGGAATACTTGGCGTTCTTATGATAAGGAGTGATGACACTCCTGATTGCCTGGATCTGCTTTAAGTGGTCCTTAAGCAAGGCCCTTTTTGCCTTATTGGCATTTTTGGTTCGGGTAACCCTGGTCCCTTCATCCTCCGACTCAGAAGCACTGCTCCCAGAGGTGCCCGTCTGATCTTCCAGGTTTTCCCGGATTCTGCGAGCCTGGGAATGGCTGGCAGAATGTGGGGACCTGGTCTCCTGTGTCCTGTAATGCTCAGAGGAGTCTTCAGATCATCCCTCCTTGCTGCCAGGATTTGATGGGTACCCCCCACTGACCTAACTGGGCAGAGGTTTTCAGGATGCCCTTAATGGGCCTACTCTCCCGGGGCTCCCCACTAAATTACACTGTGCTTGGGTGCCCATAACCGGATGCCCACCGCTCCATTCTTGGGTGGTACTGGCCTATGAGCCCCATACTTTTAGCTGGATAGTAATCTGCCATCCCTGTGGCCCCGTGCTCATGTGTGCCAGGGAACATGGGGGCAGCAGAGTCCAGGGACTGGTAGAGGTGAAGGCCTCTGGCACTAGGGCTCCTGAGGTTATGCTCAGGAGTTTCTCTTTCCCAGCGAACCTAATCTCTATCCGCCCTGTTCCCTGTTGCAATGCAAGAGCCTGCGCTTTCAGTTCCTCAGTTAAGGCCTTACTAGACTCTATCAGTCTCTCCTGCATCGCTACCTGTTGCTGGAGCCTATCATTGTGCTGACAGAGAGCCTCATTTTCTCTCTGTGCCTCCTGATTGGTCCTGGAGTACTGGGCCAGTCTCTGCTGCAGGAGGGTTACCTTCTGAGCTGTGTCCCTATTGGCCTGCTCCTTTCTTGCCAGAGCATCCTCCACCCTCCTGGTGTGCTCTAACAAGTTCTGGTGTTCTTTTTGGGGGTCGCCCATTCCCTGTAGGGCCAGGTGATTTTCTTCGATTTTCCTTTTTAAGTGGCAGACTTCCTGGCCTAAGGTATCCCTTTCCTGACTAAGAGTCTGCATCTGTGCCGCCAGGTCATCCCTTTGCCTTTGGAAGGCACCATCTTTCTGGCGCTCCTGGTCAAACTCTGCCTGGGTATCCAGGTCTTTCAAAATCAGTTTATTGCTCTCTGCCTTCTCCCTATCTAGGTGGCTTTGCAGGGTGACTACCTGCTCAGCACATGCCCTATTGAAATCTAATTGTTGCTCCAGCTTTTTCTGGCTCTGCAGTAGGGAGTCCAAACCTTCTTGGTACTCCTTCTGCAAGGCCAGAAATCTGGTATCCTGGTCCGCCTTTTCCTGTTGCAGCACATCCATATCCTCCTTTATTTTAGTGATGTACTGTCTGCTGTCCTTTTCTGACTCCTGGCTCCTGAGCAGCCTCTTCTCAGAAGAGTCCAGATCAGATTGGGCCTTCTCTAACGCCATCTGTTGCCTATTTGCCAGATCTTGGCCTTCAGCACATTTGTCCTGTATGGCTCCCATATATAGATACAAATATGCCGCTATCCTGGCAATCTTATTATGCTCATCTTTGGCTTTAGGGGCCATATATAGTTCACTCAGGGCCACATGTAGAGGACCCTGATTTCCCCATATATCTGACCCTATTTCAGTGACCTGTTGCGTGATTGCCTGCAACCAGACCGTTTGGTCCTGATGAGTCCACTCACCTCTCACAAATAGCTTATGTAAGAAGTGCTCTCTGGCTATTTTGATGTCTACCAGTGTCGTCATTCTGGAATTTGAGTTCCTTCCTGACTTACAGAAGTTTGTATTTTATTTTTGCAAAACAGAACATTTCCTTAGAGCGTTCCTTTGAGGAGTGCTTTACAGCGTGATCCGACCGGATGTATGTATCTTGTCAGTTAGCACACTGTATTAATCTGTACACGTGATAGATCTAATCCGGAATCCCCGGCTACCAGCCCCCAATTTGTAAGAGGATTCAATTCAACACTACAGCTAAGTCAATGCCTAGTCTGGGATACTGAATGGAAACCCTTATTGATATATCTTTATGTCCAGTTCATGAGTTCTGGATGACTACCCCTATATAACACCCCTCTCTTAGAATCCCCCTGACCCCACTGAGCCAAGAAGTAGTTCTGTTTTGCAAGTTTAAAAGGTTTATTTGAGAAATAAAACAAAATATGGATACCACGCTTTTATAATAAATTAATAATCGATATCGCCCTTATAAATATAATGTTAATCAACAATGGGTAATCTGACACTAGCACACTTCTTTATAATCAATGAGGAGTTAGTATAGGATTTATAAAGTAGCAAAAATACTTTTATGATTTTAAGGGAAAAGCAATGAGGAATAAAATGCAGTACAGAAATACTTGATATGATTTTAGCAAAAGATAAGATAATCACTTTTTCTCTGGCAATTCACACCCCTCCCCTATGCAATGTAAGAAATGGAAGGAGATGGAAGTAACACGCACAGTTCTCAGGAATGCAATCAAATACAATAAGAAATTCAATTCCCACCCCAGCAAGCTTAGAGAAAACCGGTATGTGTTTTAAAACACAGGCCCAAATGCTTTGAATGTGGTGGCAATGAAGTGAGAAATATGCTGAAAATGCTTTTAATTCCCTTTAGGAGGTTCAGGGTGAGTAAGAGATACTTGGGATGAGTTCAGGCTCACTTTAGCAATGATTCAGAGATGGTGATTAATGGTGATTAAGAGGCAAACAAATTTTTAGCAAGGAAAGAAATGACTGCTGATGGTTACACGTGGCTGGATTTTTAACCAAATCGCAAATCGCTGTAAAATTTGCGAGTGCGTGAATCTCAATTACGGCAAAAGTATAAGGAGTGGAAAGCTGAGATCCTAAGCTTTTAGAGGAAAGTTAAACCAAGTTCCTAGGATGAACGGTTCCAGAGATATGAACGATTTTGTTAGGGTCGTTTTTCGGATTTAAAGTAACTCAAATTGACAAGTGAAAGCTATGCAGCTGCAGAATTGACAAGTGACAGTGGTGCAGCTTTACAAAATGACAAGTGACAACTTCTAGGAGGCAGTTCTGGTTAGATTAAAATAGTTTGGATTAGATTATTTTAAACTAAGAGCTTATTTCTGTCACAATCTGACCTAAGTATTCACAATATATTTTGGAAGGACTGGACCTCGTCACGGATCTGATCAATCAGGCTAGCGGCACTTCACAACGATCTGTTCTCTGGGTCTGTGGTTCTGCACGGTCTGGTCTGGTCTGGTCTGGCACTGGTCTGGTCTGTCCGGATACAGCGGTCTCTGCACGGCTCCTGGATCTCTGCACTGGTCCTGGCAAAAGTTCTTGGCAAGGGATTCAATCAGCTCGCCCGGCTGTGAGTAGCTTGCAATGATTTGAGGCCTGCTGCAGAGAACTCAGCTTGTGGTTTTAGGCCTCTGATTTAGGTTCTAAAGTATAAATTCTAGGTTCTGGAGTATGTAGCTGGAGTCAGTCTGGAACTGGTATCTTCTGGATGTTGTGTGGTCCGGCAAAACGCTCCGCAGCAACTGGATTTGAATGTCCTCTTTAGCTTCCAGTGGCTCTTGTTATGTCTTTTGAAAGTGGGTGTGTGCGCAGCATCACTAAGCCAGCCCCTCTCTCAACTGATCATTGGTCAAGCTTTTCTCTCTTCCTTGATAGGGGAAAGGAAATGTGAGTCATGGTGATGCTGTTTTATGGCCTGCAGAAAGGACACTCCCCTGTCAAATTGCACACAAATCTATATTTGACCCAAATACATATTCCACAGATACACAGTTGTTTGTCATTGCATACACACATCATGCATTACTGATGGGAGGCACTGTTCCGAACCTGGTGTTTCTAGGAGCTTGGGTAAAGAAATGGCAACTTTTTTGTGCCTTTTTTAGTAGCTTTCCCCATATCGGATTTTTCTCCAAACTTATACAATTGTGTGCAAGGCATGTGGGCATTTAGATAAGGAAGTGTCAGATTTTTAACATGCATACATTTAGAGTAACAGCCTCTTTTCCACTCGTAAACCCCCAGATCATACCACCGGGTCCTAAAACCTCTTAAAATGTGGGCAGAAAAATCACAAGCATTATGGTATCATTTAGATAATTTTGACAAGCCCGCACCATGTGTTATACATCTTTCTTAAAATAATATTCTGGCCAACAGGGGTGTGTCTTCCCAGGTCACATGGTGGAGAAACCAGTCTATCCACTTTCTTTAAGCTCAGTCTGTCCTCAGAGGGAGGCTGCCCCTCCCCGTTTCTGCCAAGAGGAAGCCACTTTACGACCCCCCCAATAAACCATCTGCCTGAGTCAAGGAAGGGCTTTGTTCAAAAGGAAGCCATTTACGACCCCCCCCCCCCCAATAAACCCTCTGCCTGGGCCCTTTGTTTAGTTTCCTGCAGTCCCCAGGTAATTCAATCAGAGAGTGCGTGACCTCCTTTTGGCAGGGGCAACAGAATGCAGCCAGGCCTGGGAACCTGCTGATCAAGTTTCAAATCCTGTGGGGGTAGATGTCAGGCAGAATTGGAATCTCTTCAAGCCAGTTTTTAGCTACATGTCATTTTGGGTTCCCAGTTTAAATCAAACTTACAATTTTTACACATGCAGCTAGAATGCTGATTCTAAGTTCAAAACTATGACATTTCAACAGTGACAAACTATGTGACACTCAAGAGAAGGTCACTCATTTATTCTAAACATTTCGATTTTAGTGTCTTTCAGTTCAGTTTAGCACTCAGCCAGTCTTGTTATCAACATTATTTTGGGCTCTTCATCTTCCCAGATTTTGTAGGCACACAAAACTTCATTCTGCCAGATGTCTGCTGGTGTTCAGTGAGATTTTTGAATGTGTTGCAATGTTTGAAAATAGGCATTTTGAGCTGGCATTCAGAGAAACCAAAGGTAATTTTAAAGCGTTTTTTTTTTTAGCTAACAGGCGCTGCTGTTTTACCTTTGGCACCCATTCCACTCATGGCACCCTGGCCCATCATGCTCGCACTGGTGGGTGGCAAGTTAGGCAACCATTTTGGTGTGCGCACAAACTGCGTGGTTCTCCTGGATTCTGGTGCACATGTGGGCTTTTTGGCCATCTTGGATTTTCTAAGACCAAGCACCAAATGTTGCAGCATGATAGCTCATACGTGGGTCAGGACACCCAACAATCCATTAAAATGAATATGACACACTTTGAAGTGAATAGAACATGCAATGGAATGAACATGACACCCATTGAAATTAATATGACACAGGTTGAAGTGAATATAACATGCATTTGAATGAATATACCATGCATTGGAATGAATAAGACATGCGTTAAAATGAATAGGACATGCATTGAAATAAATATGACACACACTGAAATGAATATGACTCATGTTGAAGTGAATAGGACATGCAATGGAATGAATATGACACCCATTGAAATGAATATAACACACGTTGAAATGAATAGGACATTCATTGGAATGAATATGACACCCATTGAAATGAATATGAAAAAGGTTGAAGTGAATATAACATTCAATGGAATAAATATGACACACATTGAAATGAATATGACACACATTGAAGTGAATATAACATGTACATTGAAAGGAATAGGACATGCATTGAGATAATTATGACATCTATTGCAATGAATATGACACACTTTGAAGTGAATAGAACATGCAATGGAATGAATATGACACCCATTGAAATGAATAGGACACATGTTGAAGTGAATATAACATGCATTTGAATGAATATACCATGCATTGGAATTAATAAGACATGCGTTAAAATGAATAGGACATGCATTGAAATAAATATGACACCCATTGAAATGAATATGACACATGTTGAAGTGAATAGGACATGCAATGGAATGAATATGAAACACATTGAAATTAATATTGCACACATTGAAGTGAATGTAATATGTATTAAAATTAATTTAACATCCATTTGAATGAATAAGTCATTACCTCCATGTCCCCAGTTCTCTTCCCAGTACTTACCTTTGAATATGTTCCGTGCTCACTGGAACGCTTTTCTTTTCAAGCTGCCCTCCTCCAATTGGAAGGAGTTATCAGGTGTTCTAGGGCTTTGGTGGTCTTCAGGTCTTCGATCTAGTGGAATGATGTTATGGTTCGGAAAGACAACAACTTGTCTCTTGCTTCCATCAACCATCAGGGGGCTACGGGGTCCCACTCCCTGGAGGATCTGGCTTTGTCCATTTGGACCTGGAGCACGGCACAGCTGGTCTCCTTGAGAGCGGTCCATATCCGGGGGGTGGACAATGTGACTGTGGACCGGCTCAGCAGGGTGTTTCCGGTCTCAGTGGAGATGTCCCTTTGTCCCAATGTTTTTCAGGATGTGTGTCGGTGGATCGGCATCCCTGGATGGACCTCTTTGCCTCCCCCTGCAACTCTCAACTTTCCTGGTTTTGCTTGAGGACTCTGCCCCCCAGGGGTTTGTGGGGGGTGGACGCTCTTCCCTTGACTTGGCCCCTCAGAGCTTCTTTATGCCTTTCCTCCAAATCCCCTAATTCTGCAGGTCATCAGCACAATCAGATCATCTCCACGTGTGTTTATCCTGGTGGTCCCTTACTGGCCTCAGAGGGGGTGGTTCCCGGGCCTTCTGGAGATGCAGTTAGCTTCTCCTTGGGTATTGCTCAGGTGGCCGTCTGCATTGCGGGTGGTCAATGTCCCTGTTCTCCTCTCTCATCCGTTGTGGGTTCTGGAAACGGAGAGGAGGGATCTCCTGGCATTAGGCCTTTCAGCTGCAGTGGCTGGGATGGTTCAGAGGGCGCGTCAGTCCTCTACACGTAAGTTCTGACCGTCATTGGGCTAATTTTCTGGCTTGGTGTCACCTGAAGTGTGTCCTGGCACTGGAGTGTGGCATCCCAGACATTTTGCAATTTCTTCATGAAGGGGCGGAGAAGGGGTTGGTGGTCTCTACTTTCTGTTCTCAGTGGTCTACCATTCGGGCTTTCCAGGTTTCCTGGTCCTCTCCAGTAGGGGGCAAGGCTCTGGTCTCAACCCTCTTGAAAGGGGTAGCAGGTACTCATCCTTTGGGCCCAGTTGGGGTTCCCCGTGGGACCTTCCTTTGGTCATGTCCATATTGCAGAAGCCTCCATTTTAGCCCCATGAGGAGGTGGAGATGAAATAGTTGTTGCTGAAGACTACCTTCCTGATTGCCATTACTTTGGCTCAGCATTTGGGGGAAATCAGGGCCCTCTTGCGTAGGCCACTGTTTCTAGTGGTCGAGGAGGAGGCTTTGGTGCTGGGCTGTGACCCCTCATTTGTGCCCAAGGTCTCCTCTTGGTTCTAACGGTCTCAGGAAGTGGTTATCTCAGCTTTCTTTCTTGCTCCGTCCTCTCATAGGGGGGAGGCTTGGCATTGTCTGGATGCCAAGCAGGCGGTCTTACATTATCCCCCTGTAAGAACTCCCCCTGCCCCCAGCACTTGTCCTCCCCCACCCACCTCCCCTCTCCTGTACTGTCTTGCACTTGCATGATCTGAACGTATCATGCCTTGAAGATTCGTCTATCTATCTTCCCTTGTCCCCTCCTTGCATGGTGGCGCCTCAATGCACTTGGAAAAACTGCAGAATCGTTGTCAGACCTATTTGCTGTCATCTACACTGTTAATTGTATTATATGCACTTACTCTGCCTGTGCAGATTTGTAATGTTCAGAAATTCAACACCTCTGAAGGACTGTTGCTTTTTCCCCATGTCCCCTCCCTCCTTGAGTGCTTTGAAACACATGCTTTGTGTATAGGCGCTTTACAAATAAACATTACCATACTATACCATACCATACTAGTCTTACTCTTCGTCCCCCGAGTACGGACTTCCCTTCCCTCCCGACCGTTGAATGAAGGTTCCCATGCCCAGGTTTTCGGTTATTGCCGTGGACTGGTTAGTTGGGAGGTTATACCTCCTGAGAGGGGAGGGGCAGCCAGTGGAGGGCTTGAAAAGAGAAGAGTTTCACTGAGCACGGAACATACCCAAAGGTAAGTACTGGGATGAGGAGGAGTAAGACTAGGAGTATTGAAGATTACCATTTAGTAATCCGAGCATGCATTTAAATGGAAATGACATGCATTGAAATGAATATGCATGTCTTGGGTTTTTTCAGTGAAGTGTGCAGCCAGGGCCGAGCAAAGGTCCTGAGTGGGTGTGACATAGGAGGAGGAGGAGGGAGAATATTCAGGATTACCAGTAAGTAATCTGAGTATTACCTCCACGTCCCTCTTTCTCGTCCAGGTACTTACCTTTGAGTTGTACCAAAGCAGAAACAGGAAGGACGCCCATGCCCACCACAAACGACACAGACACCAACGGTAATGCGAAACCCACCCAACACCAATTTATTCAAGATGCAGCAAAAAGCCAAAGGCATGTTGACCATGACTCCTATCACCACCTCAACCAGACACAGCCTCCAGACACCCACACCAAAGGACGTAGACTGGAGCTCCTGCATGCTGATTTGATAATGCAGAATGAATGTATTAGGTGTAGCTCATGTGGCAGCTCGGCAAATATCCAACAAAGGTAGCCCTCCCAGGCCTGCCCAGGAGACGGTCACCCCTCTTGTGGACCGACCCTGGACCCAAGCTGCAGTGCAGAGGCCCACAGACTCATAGAATCAAAGATAAGTCCACCGGCTAATCGTTGGAATGGAAGCCTGGCAACCACAGTCCCCTGCCCCCTGATCAGTGAGACAAAAGGACTCTCTCTGGGACAGATAATGTAAGACCGCCTGCTTGGCATCCAGACAATGCCAAGCCTCCCCCCTAGGAGAGGATGGAGCAAGAAGGAAAGCTGAGATAACCACTTCCTGAGACCGATGGAACCAAGAGGCGACCTTGGGCACAAACAAGGGGTCACAGCCCAGCACCAAAGCCTCCTCCTCGACCACTAGAAACGGTGGCCTACGCAAGAGGGCCCTGATTTCCTCCAAATCCTGAGCCAAAGTAATGGCAATCAGGAAGGTAGTCTTCAGCAACAACTATTTCATCTCCACCTCCTCCTGGGGCTAAAATGGAGGCTTCTGCAATATGGACATGACCAAAGGAAGGTCCCACGGGGAACCCCAACTGGGCCCAAAGGATGAGTACCTCTACCCCTTTCAAGAGCGTTGAGACCAGAGCCTTGCCCCCTACCGGAGAGGACCAGGAAACCTGGAAAGCCTGAATGGTAGACCACTGAGAACAGAAAGTAGAGACCACCAACCCCTTCTCCGCCCCTTCATGAAGAAATTGCAAAATGTCTGGGATGCCACACTCCAGTGCCAGGACACACTTCAGGTGACACCAAGCCAGAAAATTAGCCCAATGACGGTCAGAACTTACGTGTAGAGGACTGACGCGCCCTCTGAACCATCCCAGCCACTACAGCTGAAAGGCCTAATGCCAGGAGATCCCTCCTCTCCATTTCCAGAACCCACAACGGATGAGAGAGGAGAAGGGGGACATTGACCACCCGCAATGCAGACGGCCACCTGAGCAACACCCAAGGAGAAGCTAACTGCATCTCCAGAAGGCCCGGGAACCACCCCCTCTGAGGCCAGTAAGGGACCACCAGGATAAATACACGTGGAGATGATCTGATTGTGCTGATGCCCTGCAGAATTAGGGGATTTGGAGGAAAGGCATAAAGAAGCTCTGAGGGGCCAAGTCAAGGGAAGAGCGTCCACCCCCCCCACAAACCCCTTGGGGCAGAGTCCTCAAGCAAAACCAGGAAAGTTGAGAGTTGCAGGGGGGGCACAGAGGTCCATCCAGGGATGCCGAACCACCGACACACATCCTGAAAAACCTTGGGACAAAGGGACATCTCCGCTGAGACCGGAAACACCCTGCTGAGCCGGTCCACAGTCACATTGTCCACCCCCGGATATGGACCGCTCTCAAGGAGACCAGGTGTGCCATGCTCAAGGTCCAAATGGACAAAGCCAGATCCTCCAGGGAGCGGGACCCCGTAGCCCCCTGATGGTTGATGGAAGCAAGAGCCAAGGTGTTGTCTTTCCGAACCATAACATCATTCCACTAGATCGAAGACCTGAATACCACCAAAGCCCTAGAACACCTGATAACCCCTTCCAATTGGAGGAGGGCAGCTTGAAAAGAAAAGCGTTCCAGTGAGCACGGAACGTACTCAAAGGTAAGTACTGGGAAGAGGAATGGGGACATGGAGGTAATGACTTATTCATACAAATGGATGTTAAATTAATTTTAATACATATTACATTCACTTCAATGTGTGCAATATTCATTTCAATGGGTTTCATATTCATTCCATTGCATGTCCTATTCACTTCAACATGCGTCATATTCATTTCAATGGGTGTCATATTTATTTCAATGCATGTCCTATTCATTTTAACGCATGTCTTATTCATTCAAATGCATGTTATATTCACTTCAACGTGTGTCCTATTCATTTCAATGGGTGTCATATTCATTCCATTGCATGTTCTATTCACTTCAAAGTGTGTCATATTCATTTCAATAGATGTCATAATTATCTCAATGCATATCCTATTCATTTTAATGTGTGTCTCATTCATGCCAATACATTTTATATTCACTTCAATGTGTGTCATATCATTTCAATGGGTGTCATATTTATTCCAATGAATGTTATATTCACTTCAAACTGTTTCATATTCATTTCAATGGGTGTTATGTTCATTCCATTACATGTCCTATTCACTTCAACGTGTGTCATATTCATTTCAATGGGTGTCATATTCATTCCAATGCGTATCCTATTCACTTCAACGTGTTTTATATTCATTTCAATGGGTGTTATATTTATTTCAACGTGAGTCATATTTATTTCAACGTGTGTCATATTTATTTCAATGCGTGTCATATTCATTTCAATGGGTGTCATATTTATTTCAATGGGTGTTATATTAATTTCAACGTGAGTCATATTTATTTCAACGTGTGTCATATTCATTTCAATGGGTGTCATATTTGTTTCAACGTGTGTCATATTCATTTCAATGGGTGCCATATTCATTCCATTGCATGTCATATTCACTTCAACGTGTGTCATATTCACTTCAATAGGTGTCATATTCATTTCAATGTGTGTCCTATTCATTTCAATGCATGTCTTATTCATTGAATTTCAGTGTATGTCATACTCATTTCAATACGTTATACTCATTTCGATACGTATTATAGTCATCTCAATGTATGCCTTACTCATTTCACTGCATGTTGTATTCACTTCAATATGTCACATTCACAAAGGTGTAATTTTGACTTGAACGGCCTCCCATAGTTTTAATTAAACTGTAAACACAAAATAAAAAAAGTAAACATTAAAATGTGGTATTCTCCTGTGCTACTGATGAAAATGAAATAGATAGCTGGCTGGTGTACAGAATGTTCAGAGGTCGTGTATACTGCAAGTAGCAGGTTTAAATACAAGAAGTAAATAAAATGAACACCATTACATGTCGGCGCTACAAAACCTTCAAAGAGTGCTAAAGATCTTTCTAAAAGCAAGTTTCTATCATGAGCGAGCACTGTTGCAAACCAAGCATCTGGACAGTGCGTTTATCCTGCCGTGAATATTTAGCACAGCTTAGTAAGTGAGTGGAAGTGGCACTGCATGCAACAAATCTTCGCTCAACCAGACGAATTAGCCTCATTACAAAGCTCTGTCTTTTGCTTGACAGGCCAGCATGACGTCCATTAAAGCTGCGCCTGCTTAATACGAACCATGTGCCTTCAATCATGAAAAAATGCATAGAAAGACACATTATCATTTAATGCTGAGCCAGGCCTCCTCCAGTAATCGGATGTACGTTTTAGTAATGCTCTGGAACTGGAATGGAGCCATGCCTCAAATTGACTGGGAACATAAAAAGCAAAAACACTGCAGAAAGAATAGTTATTAGGCCAGAGAATAGGGGTCAGCAGGTTCTCCGCAAATAAAGCCATGACTGACTAACGAATGATCAATGCCAGGCAAACCTTCACACACATGCGCAGGAATCCACGAAAATGACCTCATGTGCTCCTAAACTGCTCGCCATGAATGTATGCAGCTCAGCGAAAACGCACTCATCCCAACCTTCCTCCTCTGTCTCTAGTTTCACCCCTCCTCCCTTCTCTTCATCCGTCTGCCACTTCCAGCCTCTTTTTCCAACTTTCCTTCATTTTCCTCCCTATGCCATCGCTATTGGCTTTTCCTGTCGCCCTCTTGCTTATCTCCTCATTCAAATAATTGTCTTTTTCTACCTTCTCCCAACATATTTGTTTTACACCTATGTTTGCTTTTCTTCTGATCTTAACCACGCCCTTTTGCTTTTCTCCCCCCTTTCTGGGATTTCGTGTGCCCCCTATTTACCAGCTTTCACTCATTTGCCTCCCTCCTTATTCCATCCTTCCCCTTTTACGGGTGCTCTCCCCCCCCTCTCTGTCCTTCTTGGTCTCCTCTGTCACTCAAGCTCTCTTCCTCACCTAGGACGTCTTGCTCTTCTCACTTCCGTTTCCGCCTGACTTCCAATCCCGCAAGGAAGGGGGTGCAGGGATTCATTGTTGGAA
This sequence comes from Ambystoma mexicanum, assembly GCF_040938575.1. Lineage (NCBI taxonomy): Eukaryota > Metazoa > Chordata > Amphibia > Caudata > Ambystomatidae > Ambystoma > Ambystoma mexicanum. Next base: position 195,805,420 of record NC_090923.1, read on the forward strand.
CGAACCTTCTGCCAGATCCTGAATTCATCTCGGGCATTGGCCTCGAAAATGTTACTCTGTGTAGGAATAATGTTATGGGAGGTCCTCAGTGCCTGCGAAGCACTGAAAAGGTGGAATTCACATTAATAGCTCATCTGAGTCCACAAACCACACCCTCTCTGTGGGCACTGTCTGAATAATAGTCCTTGTGGAAAATACCAGAATAAATGTGCATGATGACAATCTCCTCAAACTGCTAAATTATTAGTTTCCCGGAAGTGAGTTTACTGAAAACTTTTAAACCTCTTGCAAATATCTTGAAGCTTAATAGCAGCAAGCTCATTTTGAATAAATAAGGAGGATGGGCCTCATTACACGTTGTGCGGTAAGGGTTTACCGGTACCGGTAAGGGTACCGGTACCGGTAAACCCTTACCGCCTTACTACGAGGTCCCTTTGCGGGTCCTCCCTTAACGCCTGGTTTTTCCAGGCGTTAAGGACGGGACCCGCAAAGGGACCTCGGAGCTAATTACGGTACCGCAATTTGAGGTACCGTAAATAGCACCTTCCCCATTCCCATTATGCCCTATGGGGGCAAAAATGGGAATGGGGAAGGGCCTTGGTGAATGGGGAATTACCGCCCCCGCTCACCTTGGAGTAGGGCGGTAATTCCGCCATCCACCAAGGCGGACTTGGTACGGTACCGGCGGCAACCATGGTGCTAATAGCGCCATGGTTACCGCCTACCGTGTAATGAGGTCCGATGTGTCTTTCCATTTCAGTCCCAAGCACAATGACGAACTCCCAGACCAGCATGAACTGTACGCATGGTTTCAGTAGAGCCGCACAGAATGTATGTTAGTCTAGCCTAGGGCTGAATAGTTGCTCCTGCATTTTGGCCCCTGAAGAATGTTCCACATAGTTATTTATTTATAGTTTTTATAAAGCACTACTCACCCATAGGCCTCAAAGCGCACCTACGACAAAACAGGACATACATAAGAGATTACAAGGAAGGGGAAGCAGAGGGCACTGGCCTCATCTGATCAGATCTGTGAGAAGGGCGGCCTAGTCTGGATCAAGGTTGAACAGCTGAGGTTTATGACTTTTCTTGAACTCATGACTAGAATTGGATTGCTTGAGGTCACGCGGGAGTTTATTCCAAGATGATGGAGCCTGAACATCATCAGCCTGATTCGCAGAGCGTTTTCCTATTAGTTGCACCATTATAAAACAGTTTTGTGAATCAGGCCCCAAATGTGGAGCCTCGAAAGGTTTTAAGATTATGCCTGGGTTGAGTACGTTTTAGGAAGTCCTAAGAGCACAGGCAGCGACCAGATGGAATGGTGATGAGGTAGTTGTTCTTGTATTGCGGGGCTTCACCGTAACAGCACTTGTAGGGCAAGAAGAGTAACTTGTGCATAACCCGTTTGACGGGAAGGCAATGAAGACTTTGGGCCTCATTGCGACCCTGCCAGTACGGAAAGAACAGTGGTGGTAAAACCGCAACCACCGTTCTTTCCGGACCGGCTGATTAAGAGTCCTGCAGGCGGGAGGTGTCACTCGTGCCAGGTCTGTCCGGGGGCCAGATTACAGAAACTTTGCGCCAAGGCAAGGGCAAAGTTGCACGGTATTAGCACTAGGGCAAAGTTTGCCCTATTTTTAAAAACAGTGTCACACACTAGAAAACTACTACACCATGACAAGGGCAGTTTGGCATTTTAAAAGCACCAGGGCAAAATGTGCCCTAGTACAAAAAAAGATGCATTTCTACTGCATTTTTGCACCACGGCAAAGTTTGCCCTAGTGCTAATACGGAATGGTATTAGCACTAGGGCAAACTTTGCCCTGATGCAAAAATACATTCAAAATGTATCTATTTTGCACTAGTGTTATTTTTGCTGTGGTCCTTTTAATATGCCAAACTGCCCTTGTCATGGTGCAGTAGTTTTCTAGTGTGTGACACTGTTTTTAAAAATAGGGCAAACTTTGCCCTTGTGCTAATACCGTGCAACTTTGCACTTGTACCAGTGCAAAGTTTCTGTAATCTGGACCCTGGTGGGTTTAACATCACCCGCCTGCAGGCAGACATGGAAACACCGGCTCTGTCATAGACGGAACCAGTGTTTCCATTGTCACCATCCCCATGGAGTCCTATGGGGCTCCATGGGAATGGGGATTTACATAATTCCGCCTCCGGAATTTCCAGGTCACTGGGGTCGTAATGCCCCGGTGATTCAGGGAATCACTGAGGCGGAATGGTAATACGGATCCAGCGGTAACCTGTCGGTTTTTCCGGCTCGGTTACCGCCGGACTCGTAATGAAGCCCTTTGTCTGGTACTTGTGACATGATCCCTCTGGGTGAGACCATGGACAACTCAGACTGCCCCATTTTGAGCAACTTGCAGGGCCTGAAGATTCGCATTTGATGACCCTACCAGCAAGCTGTTACAATAATCAAGGTGTGAGTTGATCAAAGCCGTAGCTAGAAGGGATCTATTTTTTAGTGAAATGTATGGGCGAATGTGGTTCAATAATTTCCTCAGATACCCACAAGAGCCCCAGACAGAGGCACCATGGGGTTGCATGCACAACTCTGCGGCCAGCACAACACCCAATGTTTTCACCTTCTTGGACATTTTGATTTGATTTCCTGCTATAAGAAAGCTTTTTTAGTCAGGAGACATAGTTTTGAGTCTTTGTCCTGATGTTAACATCAAAAGGTCATTTTTTTCGGGATTGAGAGCAAGGGAGTTTGTAATCATCCAATACTGAATGGAATTGTAGATGCGGTTGATGGCATCAGTGACTGTGCTATGACAGCCCATTAAATCTACGATGACCTGAGTGCCATCTGCATAGTTCGTATACTGCACACCCAGGGCATCCAGAAGAACAAGGAGTGGCATGACATAAACATTGAACAGCAGTGGAGAAATACATGTCCCCCGTGGTACACCACAGGTACTAAGCATGGGCATTGAGCTAGCATTTTGTACAGCAATTCTGGCACCCCTGGGGCCAAGAAAAGATCATATCCACTGAGCAGCCATGTCCGAACAGTGTGTCTGTTCACTCAGCTCGGTGACCAATATTGAGTGGTCAACCAGGTCAAATGCCGTGGAAAGATCAAGCAGCAATAAGAGATCAGGTTTGCCTTTATCCATGATGTTTGCGATGTTAGATTTAAGATTGATCATAGCGGTTTCTGTCCCGTGCATGTGTCTGAAACCTGATTGACTCTGTTTCAAGATATTATTTATTCTCTATGAACCCCTGGAGCTGTATATATGCGACACAATCCAGAATGTTCATAAGAAATGGGACATTTGTGATCGGTCGGTAGTGTATAGCTATATTGGGATCCAGGTTATTTTTCGTAAGGAGCAGGGTAATCCACAACTCTTTTAGGACCAAAGGTACAGTGGATTCAGCAAAGGACAGATTGACCAATGTGGTTACCCAGAGGGAAAGGGTGTCAATGCAGGCCTTGCGGATGGTGGAGGGACAACTATCTCCTAAGCATGAGGTAGGCTCCATGCCAGCTACGATTTTGAAAATCTGGGCCTCTGTACATGGCTGAAACTGAAATATAGCATGGGAAGAATTACGATTGGGGAGAGAAGCAACGGGCTCAGAGGAGCAGGGGAGACTGATACTCTTTTCCATACATTTCTTTTGCTGAGCAGCAATAGAGTGTTGGTGAGTGGAAAATGTGATATTAAACTCGTCATGGATTGATTACACCAGGCAGAGTCCTTGGGTAATGTTGTGGCATTGGCTAAATTACCCTCAAACTCTTTGAGGATTGAGAATAGCTCTTGTGAATTTGAGTGGGCCAAAGAGATCCTGTCATTGTAGTTTTGTGATTTGGCTGTGACAATAGCTAATTTCTGGCTTTTTACTGAGTCTTTATATAGGTCTAGCAGAGAGGGTGGGATTTTTCCTCCACACTCTCTCAGCTATTCGCTTGGCACGACGCAGAACGGTGATAGAGTCCCTGAACCAGTCACTCTTATTGGCTTTATTCTTAGTAAGTTTATATTTTGTAAGTGCTAAGGCATCTATAATGTCATTACTAGTGTTAGTGATGTGGGTGGCGAGATTGCCGGTGCTGACTAAGTGTTAAAGGAACAGGAACTTGACATGATGGGCATGACAGACATGTATTGATAGCATGTCTAAAATACATCAAACGGATTTAGCCATTTCATCCTGAATTGTCATGTACACGCTTTCTTTGAGCTTTGTAGATTAGATTATGGCTCCAATAATACATTAGACTTCCTGAGGATCCCTTGATATTTAGGAGCTATCGTAATGATGCTAAGAACACTAACATGAGTATTAAGCGCCACTGGTTAGGGCTTGTTTGAATTGTTAAGCTACCATCTGGGATATCAGGCATTGCCGGTGTCTTGATCGAGTGGTGTCTCATTTGCCCTGCAGGATGTTGCTCTTATCCGCATGTCAGCAAGTCTTGCTTCACTGTGCTCTGGCATCTCATTTGCCCTGGAGAAAGTTGCTGTTGTCCTCTGGTCGGCAAGTCATGCAGCTGTTTGTTGTTGTGTTTCAGAAGCTCATGATATTGATTTTCGCTTTACATCAGATGGAGCTTTTCCAAGTGATGTTCGTTTTTTGTGTGGCATGTTTCAGCACATTTGAGAAAATGTCCAAAAATATTGATTGATTGTGCTCTCTTCTTGTGAATGAACTTAAGTAAACTGTAACCTTGACATTTCCCATATTTGGAGTGGCGTGATAAAAACAAATTACATTTCTTTTTGTTTTCCCTTTAAAAATGCTTTAATAAATAAACACTTTCGACACTATACAGTAGTAATACATTTCAAAGTAATAACCAACACATTGAACATTTTTCTTCAGACATTTTTCCAAATGTTGCCCCCTTCTAGTCCCTACTTTTCCTACTGTAGTGAATCGGGTTGAATGTATATGAGGGTGTCCACGGAATGAATTTTTTGCATCCAACCATAGACTTCGTTCTTGCTCCAGACAAAAGAGGAAGCCATGCAAAATTTGGTAGACGTGGGTTCAACAGTGTGTATTTGTATGGCCGGACAAACATACACACATGCATACATTCAGCTTTATATATAAAGACTAGTGTAAGAGCCTGTGTGCACGGGTAAAGTGCAGGTTTTCATTGACACAGTAGGACTACTACATACCCTACGGCAACAGCTCCCTCATGAGGTGACAACAGGCGAAGCTATGCAAATTGGCATCCTCTCTATGCATCCTAAGGCAACAGCTTACTCTAGGGGTGACAACAGGAATAGCTACTGCATTAAACAAACATACAGGAGCAAACATACATCTGGCCTTTTATTATATTGTTTGATTAGATGTATATGAAATTAGGAGAATACATCAATTTAAAAATTATTTTACATTTTTTTGAAAATTTTTATGAATTCAATAATGTTTTTTAACCCCTACTGCTGTTATACCTTCATGATGCAAAAAATTGCTTGTTTGTGCATGTGTGGCGCCTGTCGGCACAGCGCGGGATCTGGGTGTTGGACCCCCGTTGCTGTACAAGGCAGCCCGCCGTGGGGCGGCAGAGGAGTGGGCTTGCGAGCTACGGTCGCTGGCTGGCGGTGGGTGCAACTGCAGACTGTGGGTCGGGCCGGTGAGATGTGCTGCAGAGGCAAACTCGACATGGCGGCTTCCCTGTCAGGCTCACTTGGTCGATGCTGGAGAGGCAAACTCTTTGGGCGATCTACTGAATTGGGCTGGCAGCTTTGCCCCTGTGCCTTTCTTGTCATCAACATAGGGGTACATACAAGATAACCACAAAGTCATTGGGTGTGGCGAATAGTGTAAACTGGGTGCCATTGTTGGGCAGAATCTGGAGGGGCATTGCCGCGCATCTATGTTCAATACCTGTTCCATATCGGACAACGCACTGAACATTGAGCCCTGACCTCCACATAAAGCAGCGCCTGGTAGCACTTAGAGTGTTTGCTCAGTGACAACCCATGCATATCCCATCCGTGTTATGCCACACCTAGGCCTTTTGAGCCTTTATCTATATAAGCAAGATATTCTTGGCGTGATCGAAACCTAACGGAGCTGACCGGCAGGTACACACTGATCTGAGTAACCTCCTACCTACTGCTAGCCTGAGCACTCTGCGTACCAAAATGGGCGGCTGTTGTCTATGGGCAACAGATCTGCCCGGGACCCCACGTACACCCCTGGGTCAGAGGCGGAGTGGAGACTGCAAGGAGCTCCGAGCCTGGAACATTATGATGTGACCTATGAGGAACGGCCGCTCCTGCACAGCTACGTGGGGGATCACAATCCATTTGAATCCTGCAATATCAAGCAAATTGCAAATTGACCGCTGATTGGCAATTGAAAGTGCGAGGTGCTCCGCGTGTAGGGCCGCAGACCTGCCACTCGAGTGCTTTGGACTCCACGAACCAGTAGACCTGCGCCTGGCCCCCAACGTCAACTGCAAGACCTCAGCAAACACCTGGGGATACTCTATAGTTGGCAATTCCCCTTCTACATTGAACTGTCGGGTCAGTACCCCTCGCCAACCATAGGCGAACAGACCTCTCCTATCCTACACTGCTCTCCTGTCCTATCCTCTCAGCGTACTGCAATTGTCGTGAGGACCAGCTTCCTAAGGCGCCTTGCTGGATCTCTGCTGACAGGGCAACTCCAGAACGCAGAGTTTGGAACACCTGACGCCAGACGGGATCGTGGGCAAGATTTCCATGATCAACAATGGTGAAATACAAACATCCGAAGGTGCTGCCTTTGTGGAGCCAGGCGAGGTGCAGCCTGAGAGAAAGGAGACGAGCCTGACTGCCTTGGATTAGTGGCTTGCAGTTCGCTGCGTGTCTCATCAACAGAGGTGGGCTCCCATCCGCTGCGGTCCACCTTGTGCGCTGTGACTGAACGGTCTGGTAGCTGCGGGGTCGAGGGCATTCCTGCGTTGGGACCGAATTATAGAGCGGTCAAACAAGGTACGTGGGGCGGCAGCAGTGCATGTCAAACGCAGCTCCTATGAGGCCGGGGGCTACAACAGTGACCATAACGAGCGGCAGCGCGTGGGAAGCAGTGCCCGGCCAGAAACCCAGTCCTCTGACTATCATTAAGTCTCAGCCACAGGTGCACGCCGACTCCCGGCACAGGGTGCCACAGTAATATTACCACAGCGAGTTAGCCACCCCCACGCCGGACAATACTACAAAGTCGATATCACATCACCGGTCTTGTGCTACAACATCACTCCACGAGACCACGGCTGGCAGCCCTCCTACACATATCTTTGGGGTCGGAGACCCGGGGGAAGTCGTTTTGAGTTCAAACGTACCTGAGCATTGAAAATAGCGAGTCAGATGAACCTCATATTATAAACTGTAATTCAGGCAACACATGAGACAAACCCTCGGAAACTATGATAATATAACAACGTTGGACAAAATGCATAGCTGTGGGTGCATGAGGGGACACAGCCCACCCGAACAATATTCCAGCATCCAGGGCACCTGCTTCAGTATATATAAACAGACCTACAAATAAGTCCTTAAATATGCAAGTCCCTCATGCGGAATATCCCTGCCCAGCGCAAAGGGCCCTAAGCCCCCCCCTTCCGGCACCCACCGCCGGGCAAGCCCCGTGGCCTTTTCAACACAGACCAGCACTGGCATCCATAATGCAGGACTCCTTCTGAAACCCAGTGCCTAGCAAGATCTGTAGCCTCTCCACCGCACAGCCCGCCACCTCAACAAAGCCGCCAAGAAGTCAGATCCGGCAGGCCCCTGCTCCTGGCCGGCGGTAGCACCTTGAACCTCCCGGCGCAGCACAGCTCGTAGGCCAACACAGACCTGCAGCAACAGTTATCCACAGCGCGGCCCGGTGGACTGGCAACGCTGCTTCGACCTCAGCACATGACACCTCAACCAGAGATTCGTACCTACACCCATCATGTCGAATAAATCAGCGAAGCAAGCAGACATAGCTACTCTTCTATCCACTCCTGCAATAGACAGATCTAGGAGGGGGGACCGCCTAGAACCAGGGGAAACCAACGCTGGGAGCATGCACGCAGAACCACCCCGGGAAGGCCCGACTCAAGCAGTCACGAAGTCTGATCTCCAGGACCTCCTAGCAGGACCTCCTAGCAGCATTGACCAAAGAATTTCAGAAGGGCACTGAGGAAGTTAAGAGTACCATCACAGCGCTTGAAACGAGAGTGGGGGAACTAGAGACAAGAACAATGGAGGCGGAAACCACCCTGTGCGAGCACAGCTACGAAATTGGGAAGGGGGCAGACAGGCTGAGCGCACTGGAACCCCACTGCGAAGCTCTCAAACTCAAGCAGGCGGACTCAGAGAACCGCTCCCACCGCAACAACATTCGCCTGAGAGGGATCCCCACATCCATTCCAGAGGCGGACCTCGAGGATTATGTGAGCAATCTTTTCTGCTTCATAATCACCCTGCCGGATGACTCCCCCCTGGTGCTTGACAGGGTCCACAGACTAGAGCTAAATCCAATGCCTCTGCCCCACCGGACTCCCTTTGCGCCACTAGCCTTGCAGAGTGAAATCTCATGCAAAGTCGGAGGAGTAGCAGTCATCCCGCTATCGGCGGTCAACACCTGTGAGTACATTATTGCTGCTAAATTCTACTCGCACAGTAAACAAGCTCCATGGACCGCATCTTTATCCAGCACTCCACCTTGACTTACCTCTAACCTGGCATGTGCTTAGCTCTGTACTACCACCTCTGCCTATTATGTTATGCACAGCACGCTACTTGCATAACTACCACCTAGCCCCATTGCATGCAGCTGCCTCACCTGAATATGCTACCCTGGCCTATTCATAACTCGTTTGCACTGTATCCTAGATACTGTATCCTATGATGTGTATAGCGCCTTAGGGTCACCAACAAACTACCTATGATTAATGCTGTACCCTATGATCGCTATCAGTCCACACTGATCTGTGTCTTGCCTTATGGTCACTATAGTCCATATCCGTCTTACTATAGCTGACTATACTACCATAGTACTATTGGGGCCACACCATGTTTTCCCTTCACCAAGCCAATGTCTTGGGCATCCTGCAAGTCTATTGTGTCGTGCCTCATGGTCGCTAATGGACCACTTGATTGTGCTGTGCCTTATGGTCGCTAACGGACCACCTGATTGCTGCGCCTTATGGTCACTAACGGACCACTTTGATTGAGTTGCGCCGTAAGGTCGCTAACAAACTACATTGATTGTGTTATGCCTCACGGTCACCAACAGTCTACAGTCAACAGTCTACCCTGGGTGTACTGTCCCTTACGGTTGCTAACAGCCCTCATGGTCACTATCAGACCACTTGCTCTTAGACTATACCAGGTCAACATGCCCTTCACCAACAGCCTAATAGTTATTAGATTCACCCATGTACTCTCTCAGTATCCTACTCACTAGATTACTGCCCACCCTTCTGCACCTTATACTACACTCTGGTTGGACCATACTCAACCACACCACCGCCCCTGTCCACGACCTGCACCACACCACAACTTTGCCCTCCTATGCCCTCCACACCAACCCTTACCTCAACAACCCAGCCTTATGGATCCAACATTTTGCTTCTAGACCTTTACCAAACATACCTTGTTCCATCACCTTGAGAAATGCCAGACTTGGCTCACGACTCACTCACGTTTCCCATCATTCGGCGCATCATAACAAACTGCCACGGACCCCCACACCGTCCACACTTACGCCAAATGATTCACCATCCCCTTCTAACTTCCCTAACTCGAGCAATATCAAAGGTGCGTTAATCAATGCCAGATCACTCGCGGCTCACACCCTAGAAGTAGCTGACTTCATCCGCGACCTTGACCTCGACTTCATAGCAATTACCGAAACTTGGCTTCACGCAGCCTCAGGCCCTTTACTCTCCCTCGCCATCCCTCCAGGCTATAACATTATCAGACATGACCGTAATTCTAATCTGTCCAAAGGTGGTGGCATTGCCATTATCCATAAAAATGTTCTAAACTTCCACCTCTCTGCCACGCACCACTTTTCCACTCTGGAAGCACTGACAGCTAAACTAGCTGTCACCCCTAACCATTCCATCACCTTCCATCTACTTTACCGTCCACCTGGCCCGCTATCCACCTTCACTGAGGACCTCTCTAACATCATCACTCACAACACCAAAACCAATTCCCAAGTCACGATATTGGGGGATTTCAACCTAGGTCTTTCTGACCCCAAGGACACTGCTGCCACGACTATTGATAATATCCTTACGAATGCAGGATTCACACAGTCCATAAAACAACCTACCCACGACAAGGGCAGAACCCTCGACTGGCTAGCCACCCACAATTGTCCCATCAACATCACCTCCAACCAACAGTGCTCATGGACTGACCACAACTTAATTACGTTCAATATCCAGTCCAAACCCGTCAGCCCTTCTCCAAGCATTTCACCTGCTACGGCCACTCGCAATAAACGTGACATCACCTGCGACAGTCTCCTCCCTCTCCTCCTCCCTGCTCTCAATGACCAGGCTCTCTCATGTTCCGACCCCACGGCCTTGGTTGACGCGTTTAATTGTGCTATGCTTAAAGCCTTAGACACCATCGCACCTTCTAAACTGAGAAAATCCAAACCTCGAGCCCACCTGAACTCCTGTTTTACACCCCAGCTTAGAACCTTGCGCAAAGAAAAACGAATTGCGGAATCTCACTGGAAAAGCAACCACGCTCCAGCCAACAAATCGTGTCTACTCTTGGCTACCCTTAATTACAAGGAATCCATACGCCAGGCAAAAAAAGACACCTACAATAAACGGATCGAACAAGCCAAATCCAACACCAAAGAATTGTTCAAAATCCTAAAAGAACTTGAAACTCCTGTTAATGCACCAGACACCTGCACCTGGTGCTCCCAAATCCAAGAGGCTCTTCTAGGCAAGATTGCCACTCTCCAAATTAAAATCAACAACAAACTAGCCTTCAATCCAACCCTCAACCAAACCTTATACCTACCATAATCCACTCCATCCCAGACTCTCTGACTCCTTTTAGCTTCTCTCCACTCTCCATTTCTGAAGTGGAAAAGATCATTGCTAGCCTTAAACCTTCCAACTGTCATGGTGACCTTTGTCCTGCACCCATTATTAAGGAAGCGGCTCATGACCTAGCACCATTCATCACTACGCTCATCAACTCCTCCTTTAGCTCTGGGATTGTACCTGACAACCTAAAGGATGCGTAGGTCATCCCTCTTCTGAAAAAACCTACCTTGGATCCCAGCATACCTACAAATTACAGGCCTATCACTACTGTCCCATTTCTACTAAAAATCCTCGACCGGGCTGCGTATCTACAAATTCAAGAATACCTTGAATCAAACAAACTTCTGGGACTTAGGCAATCGGGGTTTCGGCCACGCCATGGCACTGAAACTGCCCTTATCGATTTAAAAACGCAGATTGAAGATCTAAAAGACAAAGTTAAACTTGCGCTATTACTTCTCCTGTACCTCTCGGCGGCCTTTGATCTTGTCAATCACAAAATTCTTTGTCACCACCTCAAATCAGCTGCACACTTCTCAGACAAAGCTTCAACCTGGATCAGCTCCTTCCTAGACAATAGATCAATGCGCCTGTTCTCTCCACTAGCAGCCGCCCCACCTGCTCCTGTCTCTTGTGGCGTGCCTCAAGGGTCCTGTGTCTCACCCACGTTGTATAACATGTTCACTAACCCCTTTTTGATATTCTGGACCATCTGGGTGTCACGTATACCAATTACGCTGACAACACCCAGATACTAATCCCTATCACAGGTGACTACACTACTGACTCCCTCACCATCAATGCCATCTACCAGGTCATCCAAGCATTGATGGCTCAACACGGACTCTGTCTAAATGATGAAAAGACAGAGCTCCTCATTCTTGGTTCACCACAAAAACGTACTAAACTTGACCCTGCTTTTAAGTCCTTCACCATCGATGGGAATACTATTCCAACTGCTAAGGACACAAAAACCTTAGGGATCTACATTGACTCGACCTTATCCTTGACTAGACAAACCAACTCAGTCTCATCAGCAGTGGCTTATACTTGTAAGCTTATTACTGTCTGTCGCCCGTTCCTCTCTACAGCTAATTGTGTGACCTTGGCTAGGACCCTCGTACTTTCTAAGGTTGATTACTGCAACGCCCTTTACCTAGGCACTAATCGCTGTAACTTAAACAAGTTACAAATTGTCCAAAACAATGCGATCAGAGCGGCCCTCAACATTCCTAGGCGCCAACACATAGCTGATACTAGACGTAACCTTCACTGGCTCTCTATCCCTCACCGAATTTCCTTGAAATCTCTGGCTCTTACCCATAAATGCCTTCACAACCAAGCTCCCTGTTATTTGGCGTACAGATTTGCCCTCCACAGCTCTACTAGACCTCGCAGATTGGCCCAAGCCAACTGCCTCGTCATCCCACGATTCAATCTCCAAAGATCAGGTGGAACCAGCTTCCCCATCATGGCAGCTAAATTATGGAACTCACTCCCTAATGAGCTGAGAGCAGAACCCTCCTACCCTCCTTTCTGAGATTCAAACACCTTACCAAAGTCTGGCTGTCCTCCCAAGACATCTAACACTGGTTCACTGCTTAACTTGTACTTTTGACATACCCTTGTATATACATTCTGTTTGTCTTCTTATTGTTATTATTCTGCTTGTAAATTTTGTAACTCACCTGTAAACATTGTAATTAATTCCATGATCTGCTTTCATCATGTTGTATCTAAGTGATGCACCCGGTTGCCCCTGGGCCTGGTGCGCTATAGAAATAAATAAATAAAATAAAAAATAAAATAAATAAAGAGTACACTATTTCAAGGTCAAGGAGGAGATGATGCGGGAGGCTAGGAGCTCCCCGTGAATACAGGTCAAGGACGCCTCAATCTCCCTTTACCAAGATCTCACGGCCACCACACTCCTGAAAAGGAAAGCACTAAAACCAGTGACGGAATGGCTGAGGGAAAAGGGAGCGTCATACCATTGGGGCTTCCCCACGGCCCTGATGTTCTCCTGGAATGGGAGCACCCGCCACATACGCAAACTACATGAGGCTGAAAAACTATTGAACCCAGCAGCAGGGGGTGAAACCAACAACAAGGAAGCACCCTCAGACCAAGAACACCTGCAGAACTCTAACCGGTTCTGGTCCCGGGTGGAGAGGCACCGTCGGAGAATCAGGGGACACCCACTCAAGGACAAATGCCCAAGTAATGACGGCTAAGGTGGGGCGACACCGACACCCAGGTTCCCCCGGAAACGACAAGCACCGCAAAAACCCAGACGCCAGCCACTAACACTGGGCACGCACCGAATTCTTTAAGCAAAACAACACTTCAACCTCACATTCAGCTTTCACAGCCACGTAATAGAGGCCCAAGGGTCTCATCCTTAAAGGACTGCGTTGGTCGAGCCGGAGTCTCCATTGGTTGAAGGCTGGCCCAGTTGACAAGTTTTGTTTTAGTGGGGGGAATAGAGTGGTGGTCACCGAGGGGGGGTCCCAGGTCCCCAAGGTCCCAGCTCACCTGGCAGACGCCCGCACAGGCCGGCAATAAGTGGAGCATGATGGCGCCCACTAGTTGCAAACTGCCCACACCGAAATGGGGTCATCCATCAAGAACCTGAACATGATCACCTGGAATGTCCAGGGCCTCAACTCCCCCAGGAAACAGAAGTCTGTGGAACACCGCCTGACCCAGCTAGAGGCGGATGTAATTTTTCTACAAGAATCTACATCTCTTAGCCGCGGACGAACAGAAAGTCAAATACCAAAGGTTCCCTAAAATATACTTTGCATCCTCTGGCCAGAAGAGGGGAGGGGTATCATTCCTGCTCAGTCAATCAGCGGCACTGACAAAGGTCACGGTGAAACGGGACCCCGAGGGCAGGTTCCTACTTAAAGGTCTACTGGTCGAGCTCCCAATAACCATCATAGCAATCTACTGCCCAAACAAAGCCCAGGAGCACTTCTTATGTAGGATCCTCCCAGTCATATTGTTTTTTGCCAAAGGCAAACTACTGATCGGAGGGTACTTCAACCTCACCCCGGACCCAACCATCGACACGACCCTGCCGCCCACCAGAACAGATTTCACGAAGGCACTGGGGTTCGCGGAATTCCTAAGAGAGACGGAGACAATCGACGCCTGGAGGCTGGCGAACAACAATACTCGCAACTACACTTTCTTTTTGCATGTCCACAGGGGTCTCTCCAGGATAGACCTTCTACTCATCTCAAGATCGCTGTTCCAAAGCATCCTGAACATCCACATTGGTGTGCGAGTGATCTCCGACCATGCCCCAGTCATAGCGCAGCTCCATACGGAAGGCTTACCAACACTGCGACAAAGAGCCTGGAAACTGCAGGACTAACTCCTCACGAACATTGCGGACAGCCATGAGTTGTCGGAACCCCTCACTTACTACTTCACGGAGAACATGGGAAAAGGGCCTACAGAGGCTATGGTGTGGGATGCTCCGAGGGGTCGCCATGAACTGTTCAGCAGCACACAGGCGCCAGCATCAGCTAAAATCAGAAGAACTGGAAACGGAGGTTGTACAGAAAGAGGCAAACCATAAACAACACCAATCAACAAGGTAATGGAACGAACTACGCAAAGCTAAAGTAGCCCTGGAAATGCACCTGGCAGACCGTACAGCCCGAGCGTTGACATACATGAAGCAGTACTATTACCTGAACAGCAACAAAGCCAACCGCCTACTTGCACATAAGCTCAAGAAAATACACACCAGGAACAACATTGCAGTCCTACAGGACCAATGCGGGACCCCATGCTGCTCTGAGGCCGAAAAGATGACCATCATGACCGAGCACCATAGGAAGGTAATGTCAGGGAACCCTACGGAAGCGGCAGCACATGCCGCCTACCTGAGCACGATCCCAAGGCCACCCCACCACCCACAGATGGACACCCTGGAAGACCCTATATCCTCAGAGGAGGTGTCTGAAGTGATCCGCTCCATGAAAAACACGGCTCCTGGCCCAGACGGGCTGCCTGCACCATTTTACAAGAAATACAACCACATCCTGGCCCCCCACCTAGCTTCACTTTTCAACTCCTTCCTCGAAACTGGCTCTATTACCCCCTCCATGGAGGAATCGGTCACGGTTTTGATTCCAAAACTAGGAGCAAACCTAGAACTCTGCGCATCATTCTGCCCAATTGCTCTACTGAATGTAGACTCCAAAATCTTCTCGAAGTTATTGGCACGCAGTCTCGCCGGGCTCCTCCCCGACCTCATTCACCTAGACCAAACGGGTTTTATTCCCAGGCGCAACACCTCGGACAACATCAGGTGCATCTTAAACATCATTGAGGCAGCCAATAGAACTGGAGAAGAGCTAGTGGTGGCCTCGCTCGATGCACACAAGGCGTTTGACATGCTGGACTGGAGCTATATGAGGGAGACATTGTGTCAATACAGAATTGGCCCGGAATTCTTGAAATGGACGATGGCTAGCTATCAGCACCCCACCACAACCCTGAGGATCAACGGTGCCAGAGCCTCAAGAATCAAAATCACTAGAGGCACACGCCAAGGGTGCCCGTTTTCACCTCTTGTCCTCGCCCTGTCAATGGAGCCGTGCGACTCCAGAATCCGGCAGAACCCGGCAATCCTGGGGCTCAAACTCAAGGACGATACCCTACAAGCAGCCCTATATGCCGACGATGTTCTGCTAACACTTACACAGCCAAGCACATCGCTCACTGCGCTATGGGAGGAGCTAAGCAGCTTCAAGTCAGCATCAGGGTTCTCAATCAACCTTATGAGGTCCACAGCACTGGGCATCAACATTCCAAGAGCAACACTGGACTCTATAGCAGCCTGCCTTCCAATCCCATGGGCCAAATCCCTCTTAAATTACCTAGGTGTCCACCTACCGAAGCGAGTAGAATGCACCTACAAACTAAACCTCCCACCACTGCTGAAGGACCTATTGTTGGATATGGCCCACTGGCAAGATCAGGAACTATCCTGGCTAGGAAGAATCGCAGCACTCAAGATGAACTTGGTCCCTAGACTGCTCTATCACTGCCAAGCCCTCCCGGTAGCAATACCCAAACAAGCCAAACAGAAACTGCAAGCAAACATGCTAAAATGTGTTTGGGGGGGGCAAGAAGCCTCGAGTAACCAGGAAAGTCTTACTTAGGTGCCCCGGGTCCGGAGGTCCGGGAGACCCTGAGGTCGAAAGGTACTGCCTAGCCGCCCAGCTCACGAGGGCATTCATGTGGCAACCTGGCATCAACAAGCCCCGCTGGCTAAAGCTGGAGGAGGACTGGAGCCAATACCCACCGGGATCTCTCCCACACATCACATGGCCCAAAACTCCCCCTAACGCCAGGCCCCTCTCGACCACCAGGAACACGTTAAGCAGCTGGAAACAGGTAGCAAGGAGGTGGAAGGAGCATCATGAGTCCACTCTCTCCAATCTGGGAGAACCCGGACTTCACCCCAGGCCAAGGGCAGAACGTTTTTACTAAGTGGAATGCGGGCAGCCTGCAGCGTGTAGCAGACTTCTATGAAGGATACTCTCCACTCACCTTCGAGGATTGCAAGAGAAAATTCCAGGTACCGGAAACCAAGAGGTTTCACTACACCCAGCCCCATCATTGGTTGTCACATGACTCAATGAGAATACATGGGCACAGAGAACTGACAGCACTGAAGCTCACACTAAGGACAACCCCACCCAGGGGGAAGATTTGCACCCTGTACAGGCTGCTGGACAGGGCAGACCCCGACTCTAAGGAGCCTTACATGACAAGGTGGGAGAGAGTCCTAGGTCAAGAAGTAGGCAGGACAAGCTGTGAGCGTATGTGGAGAAGAACCCATAAGACCTCTATATGCGTAACGAACAAAGAGGGAGCCATCAAGGTCTGTTACAGGTGGTACATGACACCAGAAATCCTTCACAAATACAACCTCGCTATCCCGCCACACTGTTGGAGGGGCTGCACGGACGCAGGAACATTGTTCCACCTCCTCTGGGAATGCCTGAAGGCAGAAAAGTTCTGGAGGGAGCAAATCCGACACATCAAGGGCATATCAATACTGTGGGACCCCGGGATTTCCCTACTTGGAGACACGGGAGAAGGACAGTTCCCGATGACCGGCAACCTGGCGGACCTCTGCACACACCTACTGACTGCAGCCAAGATTTCAATCGCCAAGCTGTGGAAACTTCAGGAAGGCCCAGCAATCCCTGTGTGGTGGGTCAAATGCTGGGACATCGCTGCTGCGCAGAAAATTACTGCCATCCGCCTGGGCAACCAAAACAGGTTCCACAGCACCTGGGGCCCATTCCTGGACTTTGTGGAAAGATTCCCGGGAGTGGCAAGACAACCTCCAGCGCTCCGCTGGTTAACTAAAATGGACTAACATTCTAGCGGCCCCCTGGTCTGGCGCACATGGCTGCCTACCCTATCGCAACCACAGCACCCATACCCTGTAACTTCGATCTGAGACTGACGCGACCCCTCCCAGGACCACCCTCAGTTAAGGCATGTTCTCTTTTTCTTGTTTACCATGTTTCACTCAAAAGCATTTCACAAAGAATAATGAAACCTCTGTTGTTTATAAATGCCAATAAAATGTTATATTGAAAAAAATAATTGCCCGTTTGCACAGATCCTTTGAAAGTTAATGGTACACACAGTTCAGGGGTGGATCTGAGCGGAAGATCCCACAGATAGTGGAGCTAGTCCCAGTGACCTTTATTTTGGTAAGCTTCAGTACATGAATCCCATCGAGAAGTAGTAGCACCTTATGCCTCTGGGGAAAGAAAGGCTGATTTGTACATGGAGACAAGTAAGTACAATTTTTGCAATGGATTGCAGACATAACCATATGGGCATACCAGAGGTTACCTGATAAATGAACGTTTACTTGAGGTGAATTTATTTTCATCTCGGGTCTTTTCCTGAGATTCCACCTAGATTTTCATACCACTCACCTCAAGCAAAAGTTAATTTATTGGGTAATCTCTGGTATGCCCATATGGTTATGTCTGCAATCCATTGCAAAAATTGGGTTCAATGTCATTTCATCGCGAGGTGTTTTTTCGCAGGCTTTTTCACTGCTGATTTTTTTATGAAAAAACTCATCAAATTTTTATTTTTTTTATTTTTGGGCGGGTTCCCCACAAACCGCCCATCCCCTTTAATTTTATATATATCCCCGAACACCCACACCCAATATATATATTTTTCCAACGCCCTCACCCCCAAAAATGGGATGAGTTTGTTTGGCAAAAAATCACAGTAAAAAACCCTGCAAAAATAATCCCGCGATGAAAGGACGTCTTATCAACATGTTATCTGTCCTGATGACATGGATGTGTAATTGGCTTGGTACTCTCCCAACACATTCACTACACAGAAATGAGGTACCATATAGTCCAATTTGTTAGATAATCAAACAATTCATGAAGAGCCACCGAGTATGTTGCGCAGTGAAGGTAGAATCCTTCCCATAGAAGGATAAGTCATGCGAGATGGAAAACCCATACCATTTAAGTGATATATACAAATAAAGTGTGAAAACACTGTCCTAGCCAGGAAATCAGAATAATATTTAACCACTGAACTGTCAATAACTTGAACATATGTGCACTAAGCAGAACTATTGCTGAGGACATGGATGTGAAAGACCCTGCTGCCCCAACTTTCATTGCATACTATAGTGTCTTGAATGCATGAGTTTGATTGTATGCAAGGGAGGCCTGTGAGACTGCTGTGTGGAATGTGGAGTGCTGGAGGCCTGGGGGTTCTAAGGATGTCAGTTGGGGACTTGGAGTGAAAAAGGGACCAGAGTAGATGCTGTGTACCTTCTCTCCCACCTTGTTGCTGTAACCTGTAACCAAGAAGAATAAAGCATCCATGTTTCATTTGCTACTTACCTGGGTCAGTCTGGTTCCTGCTCCTTGTCCTTTACCTGACTCAGGATACATCATTTTGGCAACGAGGATTAACTAAAGCGAGCCCAGAGAAGAGGGGGAGAGTGATGGAGACTCAAGGTGAAGAATAAGTGAGGCCTCACACGAGAATTCAGTCCATGTTTGGAGCAGAGTCCTTGGAAGTAGAGCAGAGGTCAAAATAAATCAAATGTTGAGGTGTCCATGCTGCATCAAGGTCCAGGAGAGGACCTGGACAAGTATAAGTACTGCAATGTGGGGGTACATAAGTCTGGACACTAGTGTACCAATGCAGGCAGCCAAAAGAAGGTACACACTGCCGGTGTACATGGTGAGGCTTTGGTCGGCAGCTGTCTTGAGCACGCTGTGGTGCTTGGAGGAAAAGCAGGACTGAAGACGTGCAGTCCAAGTGCGAAAAATATCTGCATCAAGATACTGAAAAAATAAAATGTGGGTTTGGGGGCCATGGTGAGGGTTGTGGGGGCTTTCCGTGTTGCGTGTGCCGAGCAGGCCCTGCGTTCCAGCATAACGGAATGGTTGGAACACGGAGAAAAGACCCAGCGCCATGATCTCTTTCTCCGAGTTCAGAGGAAGCTGAATTGAAGAAAGGCCCTATATCGGTGTACGATATGTGATGACGTACACAGAACGAGTGAGTGTTGTGCCAGAAATGAGATGAGGACACCTGCTTCAGGCTGCGCCGGTGTGCGGTTTGCACTTTACAAAGCCGGCTGCCAGATTAAAGGAAACGGAATGCTATTAGTAAGCGGTGGCCATGGCAGCAAAGTTACATGAAACAGAACGTTTGTGATAGTGCCATGGGGACATTAAAACAGCAGAGGTCTGGCAGGACATTGAGAACCTCTGAGGTACTTTTAAATGGCCGGCATCAATCTCCATATGAATGTTCTGTTTCCCTGATGAGAGCAAGTTATTTAAGAGCTTTTATATTCAGATGCCGAAGACTAGTGAAATGACTTGCGGTGAAGATGATGTGCTACCTTTTGTGAGAGCATCCAAGTGGTGCGTTTGAGATGCATATTGTGAGAACATCCAAGTCAGCAATAGTTGTTTGTGTCACGTGGTTGGTCATTGTGACTATGCATGAGGAGTGAAATGCATATCTGTGAGAGCATCCATGAGGAATTGAGATGCATATTTTGTGAGAGCATCCAATGTAGTTATATGACGAGTCGTATGTTGGTTCAGAGTGACCACATAGTTGTAAGTGCAGAGTTGGAGTTTGTGTTGCTTTTAATTTAGTGAGATTTGGATCGGAATTCTGTTTTTGAGGTTAGGGATTAGAGTTCCCACTTGGCACACAAGGTACTGCCAGTATATTGAAGTGGTTTTTGTGAAATTCTGCAGTTTTAGACACTGGTAAGAGTTTATTAGACACTCCAACTTGTGTTTATATTGTTATAAAATATTATTGCAGACATTTTTTTTGGATGCAAGCACTTTTTCCATATTTTTTGTGCTTGCATTAGATTTTGGACAGTACGCTTGTGAGCCACACACAGGTTTTGTGTGGGAGCGAGGGGCCAGCAAGCCCCTCTCTGCCTTCACTTCTCAGTACAAAGCTTTGACCAAGTGCCTCCAGTGGTGGGTTCGCCCCTTGCCCTTATGCAAATTTAACTTTGGTTGACTTTCGTGTAGCTGGGACCTCTGAGCAGGACACAGGGCATCCATCTTTTGTGCCCCCTTTTGACTCCATCTTGGTGACCAGGCCTCACTGCAATAGTACGAAATGCTTCTCTCCCTTTCCCCGCAGCAGCCAGGCTCAGAGCACACGGCCCCCACCCTCGTTCCCACTCTGACTGGAAACTCTGCGGCTCCATTCTCACGCTGAAGCCGGAGGCATTTGCAACAACTAATAAATGTATCACATCAGTCTTCCTCTGAGATCACTGTCCTGCATGTGAACCAGCATAAACAAAGCACATAGCTCGTTCATCTCCACAAACATGTCCTTGCCCAAGCACCCTCGCCAATGGAAACTTACTGCCATTCTGACCCTGTGTCCCTGCAAGATATTCCTTTCATGTGCCATACCGCTGACCATGCCATGAGGCCCACCCAACAGACCCCCAACTAACATTAGACCCCTGCTGCAGTATATCGTGCCTAATACTAACAAATGCCACATACCTGAGATTCTTGTGAGACTAAACCCACAGTTCAATGAGAGTATTATAGTGGTCAAGACCCTTACACCTGTGACCTGTATAACCCAAATGTTATAGATGATATAGACACCTGTGTGATTTGTATAATGACATGATAAACTACTGACTGTCTTTTTGATCAACCATTATTTAGTGCATGCATTATTTAGAATGTATTCATTAGCTTAGATAGTGGCCACCCTGATTCACGGCGAACTGACCTTCACCAATCCGGAGCACAGATATCTGACGTCCATCCTCCCGCCAACCAAGCAACCAACCAGGGGGAAGAGATGATGCCCGCACCTAAGACACCACCCTGGCTGACCAATCCGGGTCCAACGTAGCATCATATGTTAGATATGACAATGTGCATATATAATGTGATGTAACATTAACTTGGTCAGAGCGCTCTCAGAGATTTAGATAAACTTTTCCTTGAACTCTCGCAGCCTGCTCTCTTTTGCCTTATTCCCTGTCCAGGGAGTGTCTGTTTTATTTTCTTGCATGTGTGAGACAGGGAGGGCACAAACATTTTCTTCGCACCATGACTGTGTGGTTGCGCACAGTTGATGAGTGTGTTCTTTGTTACATACGTTTCTTTTCTGTCCTTTAGGGATGAGGTGTATAGATTGCTGTGGAGATTGTGTTTTTGTTGCAGTTAAGAGGGATGCCGAGGACGTTGTTTGGTCAGTGAGGTTAGCCCCGGTGGTGGGGTTAGGTTAGTTCTCAGGTGTGGAAGACCTGTTGCCAGGGAACAAATAACAACTCTTGTGTCCCAGCATGTCAGCATGTTATGCATTGATCTTGAGGGCATAAAACACTGGTAGAGCTCTGTGCGTGGGAGCCGACCAATCATGAGGTTTGAAACTTGGGCTGATTCTACTGCGTTCCAAGCCGTCTGAACACCATATCCCCAGCCCATCATCTTCCCCCACCGCTGGCGATGCAATGGTTACGCCCACCAATCCCCACTTACCCTTTTGCTGTGGTGGCGGTTGCCAGGGTGATAATGGCAATATTAACCCATTTCATGTTCTATATCGGAGTAACGTCCCGGTGCCCTCATTAAACCCTTCACTTTGCTTGGGCCTTCAACTCGGGCTGCCAGATCGTTGCCCCCGGTATACCATGGAACAGTTTAATAACGCCATATTATAGGTTTCACACCAGGAGGCAGTACAGAGATGGATTAGTCACTTCTTCTAGATGAATAACATATCTTTCTTTCTCCAAAGGTACATAATTGGTCCAGTGCCTGTTAGCTGAAGTCTGATTTGTGGAGTAATGAAAGCAGTATATGTTTTAAGCCACAAACGTAATAAGAGAGAAATAGGGAGAGAGAGAGAGAGATAGAGAGAGAGGGAGAGAGAGAGATAGAGAGTGTGAGAGAGAGAGAGAGAGAGAGAGAGAGGGAGAAAGTGTATGCGTGTGTGTGTGTTGACATTTAGAAAATATAAATCTAGGAGTTCAGGTAGTCAACAGATTGTAAAGCTTAACAATGGATGTAACACATTTGTGCTATGTAAAATCGTAAGTTTAACACAAAACCTGGACACTTCAACAAAATAGAGAGTGGGTTTGATAATATTTTCACATTTCACAAACCCCTGGGTTCAGTAGCTTCTCAAGAATGATTCACAGTGACTTTCTTACAGCTTGCATATTAAGCTTTTTTGAGTATTTCATGATTTTTGCAGTTTTAGCTAGAACTGCCATTCAAATGTTGATTTAAAATTGGGTGTTTGATTATATTCTATATATAGTTATTAGAACGATAATGGCAGGCAAACAGTTTTTATTTTTTGGTTTGTATTTTATCTGCATTTTCCAATAGTGTTTCAGGTGCAATTCCATTGTATTGTTAGAATGGACTTGCCCGTGAAATACATCATTCTATGAATTAAAATAGAAAGAAATATTATTATACAACTTTGTTTTTTGTCCCTGGGAGTGTAGGTGGGATTGTTGCACTTGTAGACCGTTAAACTGTGCAAATCCATAGAAAATACTACAATAAATAGTTGTGCGGATTTTGTTTTGAGGCTTGTTAGATTTCACTGACACATACACAAGTAAAGTTGAACACCTTACCTTGAGCTAGATTGCCAGGGTTCAGATAGCAGAGGTCCCTAGTGTCATCAAAGCAGAAGCCCATGCTTTCATACGAAATTGTGAAAAATATCACAGGTGTAAAAGCTGGTGTCTTGTTGTGAATTAAGCAGATTCAAGGGACATTGTGATGATCCTGCACATCCCTCACTAAAACCCTGCCTAAAGCTTCCTCCCAGGTGGCAGGGAAAGGCAGACGCTTCCTGATCCTGACTTTGGAGGTGGTGTACTGCAGGAGTATCAACTGGGAGGTGACAAGGCCCAGGATGGTGAGGAGCAGGGGTCAAGTCCTAAAAAAAGAAGTGGAGGACTCATTAACATAGCCAACGAGAAGTGACCTTGCCGGAAGTGAACTCGCCGGAAGTGACATCAGTTGCACTGTGTGTTGTTTATTCTTCAAAATCCCCATGACAAGAGGTTGAAGCGGCCAGGAATTAGACATTAGATGACCTCCACTCATTTCTAATGCACAACTAATCCACAACCATTTATTAACAAGCATTAAAGTTTGACCATTTCTCCAGCTCCACACAGTACTGTTAACAAATGTAATTGGCTGGTAAACAGCCAATAAGTTAAAGCAAGCTTTTGTTACTATGGTGGTCCAGGCCTTGCCTGTCTGCTTTAAGACTGTGTTTGTTTCCTTCTCATCTCGTGCAACCAGCATGGTGCAGTGATGTAGACCCCTGTCTGTTAACCTGGGGACCGCAGTCCGAGTCCCGCCCTGGGGACGGATGATTTAAAAAACAAAAAAATGGAGGTTTCTTATTATATCCATCCATGACCTCTACAAATACCATGGGGGGCGACGTCCACCCTTTGAAATAGTGGGCGGTGTCCATCCACATGTACCCTTGACTTGAGCCCTGGTGAAGAGATCCCTTGGGATGAGACACAGTATTTATCTATGAAAAGGGAAGAACCTTTTAAAGATACCAAGACATCTAATAGCCTATTGTCATTGTCATATAGATGAACCACACATCAAGCCTTTTGATGTGGGTAAAGATGGTGAGACATCTTTAAACATCTTAAGAAAGGAAAGACTGTTAAATCCCCCTTACTCCCAGAGGTACAGTGGAAGGAAACTTGTACATAATGGCTTACATTAACTGCATTCTCCTTTCCAAATAAACTCTTGTGATTTTTCCTTGAATGCACTTAAAATAAGTAAATCAGCATTTAAATATAGAAAGCTGACAAGAAAAACTAATTTTGTTGTTAGAGACTACAAATCCTATAATTCCCTGACTGCTGGGATGAGGAAAAGGGATCAAGAGCAATGTTGCAGGAGTAGTCAACTTGTTAGGCATGATGACCTACACCTGAGGGATGCAGAAAGGTGCATCCCTCAGGTGTAGCCCATTAGATGGAGATGTGCCTGGAGAAGTCGCAGCAGTAGCAGCAGTAGAAGGAGATCACATTGTTGACAATCTAAGCAGAGGTTGGTGGAAAGAAGGAACATCAGGTCTTTGACCAAGCAGGTTCCAGCTACCTGTCCTGAGAGGGTCCTGTTCCCCCTAAATCTGAAGTGCACAAGTTGCATAGCAGAAAGTGTGAAAGAAGACTGCCTTTCCCCATGTGAACCTGATTACAAAGCCTGCTCTGCAGGACGCGTGCCGAAGATCGTGGCTGAGTGTTGGTGTACAGCTGAGGGTCCCAGGAGCGAGAGGATCTCTGTGGCGATATGGCGAGAATGAAGAAACCTTCACAGAGAAAGTTTGTGTGTCCAAACGAAGCCAGAAGCAGTTCAAGTCCTGCAGCACGCAAAGCGATCAAGACAGATGTCATTGATTTTTACTGAGCATTCTGATCCCTTGCACAAACAAAGGCAGGCAACTCTATCCAAGCAGACTCACAAACGTGCAAGTAAAATCAGTGTTAAACTGACCATTGATTGTCATACAATGGGAAGTTACAAAAGCAGCACTGGCATATGAGTCAACTTCTTGAATAGCACTTGTGTAAGAGTAAAATACTCTGAGCCATGTTAATTGAATACTAAAAGTTCTTAAAACAGGTGAAAGACTGGTCTAGTGCACTGAAAAAACGATTCTGAGGTAAAGGTTAACTGAGGAATCAATGTTGAAGCAGTTGAAAATGATGTAGCACTGAAGTTAAGTGAATGAGCATTGATAATTGTGAGTTGAGGGAACAAACATTGCCCACGCCAAAAGTGAAACAAGCATTTTTCAAGCGAAGAGTGGAACAAGCATTGCCGAAGCCAAAAGTGACACAAGCATTTCATAAAGCCAAGAGTGGTGCAAGCGTTGCCCAACACCAAGAGTGGTACACGCATTTCCCAAGCCAAGACTTGAACAAGCATTGTACTAAGGCAAGAGAGACTAACAACAAGGCATACCATTATGCTGCTTTGATGGGCAGGAAGTGAAGAGGAGAATGCAAGTTTGTAAGAAAGTGAAGCTTGCTGCGTGTAATTGTTCCCTAAAAGTTGGTATAAATCACATTGCCAAAGCCACAAGCAGGAAAGCTAGAATTACATCCTTGAGGACATTTCGGTTGTTGATGTGGTAGTAAGACAAGAGTGGCAAAGAGGCTGCCCTTCTGGAAAGTGAATGTTCAGAAGAAGAGTGCCTTGCTTACTTAAAAGTGTTGAAGTGCATTAAAGTGAGTCTTGTCTTTTCTGGAGAATTGTTCAAATTCATTAGTCACAAATAGCTGAAGCTGTGATAAATGTTGATGTTGCAGAAAGCCAAGTGGCAAAAAGGCTGCCATTCTGAAAGTTGAATGTTCAGAGGAAGAGTTCCTTGCCCACATGAAGGTGCTGAGTAGCACTAATGTGAATATTGGGCAGCATTCTAACACTGCCAGTATCCTGGCGGTAGAGCCACCATTACCAGTAATGATAGCCTGTTTTTGCCAGTTGGCTGCCTGCTTTACCTCTAGCTTTTAGCTGGAGGTAAGTCAGCTGCCCCACTGGCAAACCCATAGTTGGCTGGTCCGGTAAAGTACTGGTATGCATGAATAATTACTCTCCACTCCTGACTATTCCTGAGGTAATCTCCCTGACCACCAGTGAGATTTCATTGTATCATACCTTGTCCTACCTCTGAATTCTGCCCTGGAAGGATGAGCTCTGCAGGAACCTTCCAGGCCATTCCATAGCTAGTAGGAGCACATGTTCTGTTCCTACCGTCTTCATTTCCCCCTATAGCTTTCATCCATCCTCCTCCCTAGATGGTATCTCCTCTCCTTACATCTCCTCAGTGGATGATCCCAATGTTACTTAATAATTTAGAAGTTACAATTTCAGACACCGAAAATGATGATGAAGATGAAGGGCTCAGTAACTGAAATGCAAAGGATTATGTAAATTGATTATCCTTCATGAAAATAATTGTATGCCTGTTAAAAACAACATGAAAATCACATTGTGGCTCCCCAGAGCTAACTGGCACCATCCCCCTCTCATTGGGTGGAGGAGAACGTAATTCTGCTTAGCTCCTGACATTTACCACTGTTGGCTATACTGCTCCGCTCTGAGAGGAGGCTGATGATCTCCAGAGCAAGCACCAGCCCTCCCAAAGAAATATGTTGCAGAAACCATCCAGTCTAGGCTTCACTAAAATGATGCAACAGGAAACAAGGTCACATCATGGTGAGAGCGTGCTGGCAATGTGGATGAGTTTTAATTCTCTCCGCCTGATCTCTGTGCTCGAACCTAGCATGCAGATAAGACTTCAAACCAAACAGAACCAATGCCTTAGAGTAGGCGATTCTGAATCAGTCTGATAAATAAGGCTCTGATTACTTATAATGCCTTCTATTAAACACTGTGCAGGGTGGTTATCCCCGACATCCCACACTTTGTTTTGTTTAGGTTCCCATTTTATAAAATTGTAGTAAAGAAATACTTTTTATTCGTTTAATGTCTTTTAATAAGACAGACAATCTTTGGGCAATCACAAAAGACACAATGCACACAGGAAAACGACTAAATAAAAACTGCAAAACAGATATTGGCAATTTGAAAATGTTGCTCGCACCAAGCAAAATCATTCACATTTTCGAAAGGTCCATAATGGCCCTAATCCAGTTTTTATCTCAGTGACTAGCATTCTTGTTAGCCAGAGAAGAACATGTTCTCCCTATATTGCACAACTTTATTGTAGATAAAACTGCCTCATACAATTTCCAAAAGATACTGGTTCTTAACACCCCAATCACTGATCCTTTCCTGCCTAGGTGACACTAGTCCCTTTCTCCGATAACATCCTTCACTCAATGTATTGGTGGCCAATTGGACACAATGAAGCATTCTGGGGGCAATCATATGTTTTTGTTTATCAGCTGCTTCCATTCTGCCAACCAACAATTAAATGAGTATGCATTTCTGTGATATGTGATATCTCTCTAAATGTCAAATTTCTGCCCCTCCCACATTTCAGCACCTACATTATCTCCAACAGTACTCTTGTGGGTACAACCTCAGAGATATTAAATAGTGTCAGTAACTCTAGGGAGATGTTTATGTTCCCACAATGAGGGACACAATCATTCTGTTTGTGTTATGCAGATACATCCATTAAATATTTCACTCTCCTTAACACTAATGCTGTCATAAACAGGATATATATACCTGTGACTTGAACACTTCTCAATCCATGGCAAGCGGTATATGCCGGGAACCTTCTTGTTGAAATAGTCAGGGTTTGATAAAACACACATAGCTTTGAATGCACATCCAAGTTCATGTATGCGCATTCAAAGCTATTGACAGCATAATTTACATTTATGGGCTGGTATTAAATCCTTTCAATTACCTGATGTGGTTAAAACAAATGTGTACTGCAAGAGACATGAGAGGGTTTATACTTAAAGATCAAAGATCAATGTATGTTTCAAATTATTGATTTTGTAGGAGAAAAGCAGAGACCATACAGAACTATACCACTACCGCATGCTCTAATTGGCCTTCACTGCCTTTTTCACCCAATCAGGTGTGCCGGCAGGCGGAGGCCGGCCCACACCAGAAGGCCCTGCTAAAAGGCCAGATCCTGTATGTGCGTATTCGCATCACTAAGATCTTCAGACCAGAGAGGGCAGGAGCCCATCCCTCATCACCCTGATGCCAGCATCTGGAGAAGCGAGGCCAGAAACATACTACCAGCATTGCGCTCTGATAAGCAGAAATGATATCCACTACAATGTCCATGATACCTATTTGACCTACTGCTACCTTCTACCTACACCTGTTATGCTGCATGCGCATTATCAAAACCACCTTCTGGACCTGTGACAATCTGGATTTAGACCCAAACATGGCACTGAAACTGCACTTATCGACTTAAAAACACAAATCAAGGACAGGATAGATAAAGACAACATATCGCTCCTCCTTCTGCTCAATTTATCAGGTGCGTTTGGCCTCGTCAACCATGAAGTCCTATGTAATCACCTCACATACTCGGCATACTTCTCGGAGGAAGCCACAGCTTGGGTCCAATCCTTTTTGGATAAGGGAACAATGAGAGTGTTCTTTCCCCATGCATTGGCCGACCCAGCCCCAGTAACATGTGGAGTGCCACAAAGTTCCTGGCTCTCACTGACGCTCTATAGTATATTAACTAAGCCATTGTTTGATGATCTTGACCTCTTGGGTGTCACCTACACGAACTACGCAGATAACAACCAAGTCCTTACTCTATCTCTGGTAATCATGACAGTGACTATTAAATAAAATCTACCTCATCATTCAGGCATGGATGGCCTCACATGCCATCTGCCTTAATGACAAGAAGACTGAGCTACTACTGAAAGGCTCACAAGCCAAATTAAACAAACTTAACACTTCCTTTAAATCATTCACCATAGACGGTATCAACATCCCAGTATCCAAGGTGGGCAAGACACTTGGCGTCTATCTCGGATCTTCCTTAACCCTGACAAAACAAGTGAATGCTGCAACCTCAGCCACAGCCTACACTTGTAAACTGATAAACCCATGTATACCCTTTCTCTCCACAAGAAGCTGTTCCACCCTAGCCAGAGCACCTATATTATCAAAACTGGATTATTTTAATGCACTTTATCTTGGAACCAGCACATGAAACCTAAACAAGTTACAGGTACTTCAGAATAATGCCATCAGAGCAGTCTTCAACATACCGAGATCCCATCATACATCTGAAACTAGACGCCAAATCCGCTGGCTGTCTATCAAAAATAGAATATCTTTCAAAACCTTGAGCCTCACTCACAAGTGTTTATCCAATTCAGCACCCAATTATCTGAGCTGCAAATTCACCAAAAATCAGTCTGACCAACCCACTAGATCTGCCCAACTTCACTGCCTTAGAGTCACCAGGTACAACCGCCAGAAATCCGGAGGCAATAGCTTCCCAGTATTAGCCTCTAAACTCTGGAACTCGTTACCTATAGATCACAGGGAAGATCCTTCAATACCCTTTTCAGAGCTAAAGCCAAAATCTGGCTCCCCGCTCAGGAGTCCAGCTAATTCACCACGCTATATAAGTACTTATTCTGCCATCTGAATATATGTCAATGTTCTTTCTGCGTTTGCTCCTACCTACATAGGCAACCTTTGTAACCTGCCGTCTGTTGTAACTTGCCAATGTAACCATGTACAATTAACTAAATGTACCCAGATACCTGAGGGTGTGGCAGGTTTAAGTTGAAATGACCGAAATAAAAAGGTCGAAACGACCAAAAGTTCTAGAAATGCTACCACCAAAGGATTGAACATCAAAAGTTTGATCCTCTGGTGGTAGCATAAAAAAAAACGGGGGCTGCGGGGTGTCCCCCGCATTGCTCCGCTCAGTATACTTTATGTATAGTGAGCGGGGGCTGCGGGGGACACCCCTGCAGCCGTCCGTGGAAGAAAAAAATAAAATAAAACGTGGGCTGCAGGGGTGTCCCCCGCATTGCCCCGCTCACTATACTTTATGGTATAGCGAGAGGGGACTGCTGGGGACACCCCCGCAGCCGTCTGTTTAAAAAAAAAAAAAAGTAAAGAAAAGGACCCTGCAGCGCCAGTTCCCAATCACAGAAGTGAAAGGGAACTGGCGCTGCAGGAAACAGAGTGAAGGTGAAGGTAAGTGGGGTTTGTTTATGTTGGTGGTGTGGGGGGGGGGTGGGGGGGGTGTGTGTGTGTGTGTGTGTGTGTGTGTGTGTGTGTGTGTGTGTGTGTGTGTGTGTGTGTGTGTGTGTGTGTGTGTGTGTGTGTGTGTGTGTGTGTGTGTGTGTGTGTGTGTGTGTGTGTGTGTGTGTGAATGTGTGTTTTGGCAAATTATCGGGGCTGAAATGTCCAAAAATACAAATACAAATGCTATGAAAAGTGTAATTCCTATAATGTACGTGCATCACATCTTATCTGTTATTCCTCTTGCTGTATAATGAAAACTCAAAGAACACAACATTAAAAACATGGTCAAATGCCTAGTTAAATATTAATACTATTTTAAAAAGCTTACTTAAACACTGTAAGAACAATCAGGGTGATTCATGGAATAAATGTGCACCGAAAACGGGGCGCATGCGTGCAAAATGCACTCAAGTACCTGTTTTACGATTCATGGAACACATTACGTGTGTCTTACCTGAGACCTGCGTGTAATCTGCGCGGGTCCAACACATCAATGCGACATCATGAACACCTTGCGTAATAAGGCCAGCGAAGGTGCACACCATCCAGCACATACATCTAAAAATGGGGCGGAACACGTGGAAATGTGGGCGTTACGGGGAAGCACTGCAGTAAAATCCTTGCAACGCCCACATGCGCGCTAACAACATGCATTAATGGAATCGAACAGGTCTCACCGGCGCAGAGCAAAAGACGCACAAACCCCCGAAACACATATGCCACACAAAAGCTGGCGTAAGCACCAGCGCACCAAAACCAATGCATAAAAGTGCATGCAAACAACAAACGCGCGTATACAGCTACGATGAATGTACCATTCCTCGCAGCAGTGATCATGGGACACCGCAGGAGGAGGAGGAGGATAGCCAGGCCCTGCATTTTTTTACCCAGTACCAGCCTTTTTGGGATGCCTGATGACCAGGTCTATGGCAGGTATAGGTTTCCACCTCATATCATCCTAGACCTGGTCACTGAGTGGGAGGATGACCTCACACCACCCACCCTTTGCTCCCAAGCACTGAGCCCCTTGGAAAAGGTGCTCAATGTACTGCATGTTTTGGCCACTGGGTCATTTCAGCGGACAACTGCCATAGTTGGGGGTGTTTCACAGGCCACACAGTCACGCTGCCTACACCAGGTGGTGGCAATCATGACTGCACGCCCCTCAGTCCGCAGGCACATATACATGCCCAGAACACCCGCAGAAAGGCAGGGCATGGTCCAGGACTTTTATGGGGTGGCACACTTCCCCAAAGTGCTTGGTGCCATCGATTGCCACCATGTGGCCCTACATCCACCTAGGGCCACAGAGCACATCTTTCGAAATCGCAAGCGATAAATGTGCTCTATCAACGTGCGGGTTGTATGCAATGCCAAGTGAATCCTTACCTCTGTATATGCCAACTATCCAGGTTCCACCCATGACAGTTTCATATTCAGAATGTCACCCTTACACCGGGACCTGGAAGCTGGGAGGCGTGACAACACATGGCTCATTGGTGAGTATAAGTACCTGTGCACATGCATGTTAGACGCAGACAAATAGACAAAGCCAACTAATGGCAACCATTCTCACCTCCCCAGGGGACAGTGCCTACCATCTGAGCAGCTACATGATGACGCCAATACGGAACTCCACCACACGACCCCAGGTAAGATACAACGCAGCACATATTGCAACTAGGGCCATAGTGGAGCGCACATTCGGAGTGCTAAAGTCACGCTTCCGCTCCCTTGACCACTATGGTGGACAGCTACTATATGCACCACCAGTAGCGTGCAGGATCATTGTGACAGCATGTGTCTTGCACAATGTTGCAACACGGCATGGCATACCGGTGGACATGGTGGTGCCCCCATAACCCCAACCACATGCACATCTACAGCGCATGGGAGGGGAAAGGGAACGTGGCGAGCGAGGCAGGCCGTACCCAGCTTGTGGTGACATTTTTCACCTAAAATCCCACCCCTGCGGAGTGCACACAGGCCTGGCACATTCCAGGTGACAATCAATGATGACAAAGGGACAATGAACTGTCCCAACCTTACCACAATGAGAATGTGTCCTTGGAAGTGTTACATTGTGTGCATCCCTAGCTACTTAAACAAACCCAATCCTGTGTGAACAAAAGTCACACATTGAAGATGCAGTATGCCACTAACCCCATAGAAAACAGCACAGCTAAATCCTGATATTTCACCTAAACCCTCCCAAACCACATGTCACCCAGTTGCCACACAATGCCACGGCATGCAATGTCAAAGGTGACAAATAAATGGGCAACACATAACGCTACTGTTACAAAGTGCACATTGACAAATGGAAGTAGGTCAGAAATAACTCACTCTGACACATCAAAATGAAATCGTACACAGGAACATCCATCTTCCAGCATAACATATCATAAACACAGGACCCAAGTGACAATGTCAGACAGTGACCAATCACAATAGCACAAGTGCCTCAAAGTGACAAAGCTACCAAATGGACCCATTCTATCTTGAGTGTGTCTCTGCTAGCTAAAGGGGGCAGGGTAACGGATACAGCAGGAAGGCCATCAATAATGGAGACAGTCAAGCTAATACATGAAGATGTAACATGAATAAATGCACATTAACCAATGTCCTTATAAAAAGGTATGCTAACCATGCACTAGACAAACAATCATGAATCCCCATTAGGGGTGTATACACAGGTGGACTTCAGGCTGACCACAAAACTGATGGAGCACCAATGCCTCTGTGTAAGTTACTTTCACACGTTGCCCTCCTTGCAAGCCCATAGAAAGGGGAAGCATGAGTGGCATATGTGTCTGGACCCTAAGGCACAAAGAAGGAGTGTACCAACACGAGATAAGCCTGTATGGGTCCAGCCAGAACACACAGTGGTTGCCTTCGGATTCCACACAAAGCAACACACTGTCACATGAATGCACAATAGACAAAAAATAAAGAAAATCAAAAATGGACATGGTGGAGTGGGGGGGCGGGGGCGTCAGAGGGAGTAGGTGCAGGGTGCACCTCAACACCCACATGTGTGTATGTTGTGAAAAAAAAACCTCCATGGGTTCATGGCCTGCATGGCTAGCATAGAGTGGGAGAGCTGTCAATGTTGTTATCATCCTCTGATGTAGCATTAGGGGGTGTGCGTGGTAAGGGAGCCTGACCACATATAGACCTGGTCTGCTCCTCAATGGCAGCTAGAATGCAGGCCTGAAAGGTTTAATTCTGCATCATGATGGCCCGGAGGTCCACATGCAGGACCTCACGCAATGCACGGAGTTCCGCCTACAAGATGTCATGGATGCATGGATCTCTGCTTGCAAGACCTCACGGGTTGCACGGAGTTCCACAGAGATGTTGTGCATCACCTGTTCCATATGCTGTTCTGCCCGTCTACTGTGGGCCAGCTCGAGGGCAGCCAGAGTAGATCTGAGGTAGGAATTCTCTCCCCTCAGGGCAGCCTTGTGGGCCTCAGCCTCAGCAGCAATGGCTGTGCGCAAAGCTGTGTCAGCCCCCATTGGCTCCCCCCCCCTGTCGTGTGAGGATGACATACCCTGGTAACCGAAAACGAGGCAGTCAGTGAATAATAATCAGACAACAGTTTTCATTTTGGAAACACAGATCACAGTTTATTGGAGCATACAATACAAAGGGGGCAGTCCCAGCCCTAAAGCACCATTGTTCATGACCATCTATACCACAAAAAACGCCTACCCCAAAAACACCTACCCCCCAAAAAATGGGGCAACTACTGACTGTTGCGGTGCCCCCTTGCCGCCTCCATGCATGTCGCAAGGCACCGGACATCCGTGCCAGATTGGTGCACAGAGTGCTTATCCCTCGGGCCACTGCACATGAAGGTGAGGAGTCTCCAGTGTCCATAGGGATCCAGTGCCCACCATTCCGGCCCTGGCTCGAGTACGGCCTTCGGGAATCTGCCCACGGTTCAAGCCGTGGCAAAGTCCTGCCCGGCTAGGAGTGCCCCTAACTCCGCCTGTGAGAGAAATGGAACAATCAGTACAAAATTAAGGCCAGGATTTTCACACAATTCCCTTCACCCACTTACACCTCGATCTCTGCTGAAAACGTAAAAATGAATACCAATTGAAACATGCAAGCATTTTTAAAACTTTTCCCCCCCGACGCACACCTTTCTCTATGCTACAAATTGAAACAACTATACCCCATGAAACCCGGATCTTAAAACACTGTCCTTTGCACGTACTTACACCTCGATGTCTGCTGAAAATGAAAAAGTAATACCAATTAAAGCCAAAAATACTTTTAAACCTTTTCTTCATTCACACCCTACCCTCTGCTGAAGAATTGACATTTGTATGCCACGAAGCAGGCTATTTAACCCACTTTCCTTCGCTCTTACTTGCACTTGATCAATTCTGAAACTGTAAAATGTTAATACAAATTGAAGTAAGCAATCATTCGAAACCCTTTTCCTTCACCCCCTTTGGCAAGTCGCCCTCTTGTTAAAAATAGACCCATTACTGCCCGACAAAGCAAGCCAACCCTGGAATCTATTTTACACACTGTCACTTGCCCCCTGGTCCTTCGTTCACCTCTATTCCGCCCTCACCGTCTTTTCCTACCTAGATACTCACCCTACTGCTACCTTCTACCTACACCTGTTATGCTGCATCCGCATTATCAAAACCACCTTCTGGACCTGCGACAATCTGGGTTTAGACCAAGACATGGCACTGAAACTGCACTTATCGACTTAAAAACATAAATCAATGACAGGATAGATAATGGCAACATATCGCTCCTCCTTCTGCTCTATTTATCAGCTGTGTTTGGCCTCATCAACTGTAAAGTCCTATGTAATCACCTCACATAATCAGCATACTTCTCGGAGAAAGCCACAGCTTGGGTCCAATCCTTTTTGGATAAGAGAACAATGAGAGTGTTCTCTCCCCATGCATTGGCCGACCCAGCCCCAGAAACATGTGGAGTAACATGTGGAGACCCAGCTTGGGTTCAAGCCGTGGTGAAGTCCTCCCCGGCTAGGACTGCCCCTAACTCCACCATGCTTTGGGGGTGACCCTCCCGCCACCCGCAATGCCCCCATGCTCCAAGAACTTACCACTTACCAGCCCACTTATCTGGTGTTGTAGTGCCAATGGACGATTACTCGCCATCTCTCCAACAAGGGACCTTCAAAAGTAATCCCGAATCCCTGATAGAGCCCTCCCCACAGTAATTGCTTGTCCCCAGCACTCGGGCATTCCTGCAGAAATTCAATGGGCAACCCTGTACCCCGGGTGTGGCCCCATAATGAAGCCACCTCATTGCCCCCCTTTTTGTCCTCCTTCAGCCCTGAGCCCCCCTCAGTTCTGGAGCAGGAAACTACTAGGTGGCTGCCTCTACATGTAACACATTGATGAAGGAAACGGCACTTGCTCCTCGAGGTGCAGAATTATTTATTGAATAACCTAAATTTTTTCACCTCCTTCAATTCCCTGTTTGCTTGGTCCCTCCCGCCTGGTCTCTGATTTCCTTGCATGGATACCCTGTTGGCCTGGTCCTCCCCGTCTTGGATGGGGTGGCTGAAATGGCTGTCACTCCTTCTTTTGGTCCTCCTTATTGACCCATGGGCCCCTTGCTCCCTACCTCATTAGGCAGGCTGGTCCTATCTATCATAGTCTATCCAACCGGTAGTCCCATATCTTTCATTCTCTGTAGTGATTCCCTTCTTCCCCTTCCTTGGTTCCGACCCCCTGCTTCCCCTCTCGAAACCCCTGCACCTGATCCTTTGAGCAAACCTTTTGTGCTGATGTTTATAGCTGCATGTATTTCGATCACAAACAACACCTTACTGATGCATGAGTGCTGTCCACCGGACCTCTTGCACCCTAAAAAGTGGTCCTTTGCAGCTGGCCTAAAACCTGTTTTTGGTACAAAACTGAAATTCATTATTCCGATATGTTGCAAAAACACTTTGTCAAAGTATAGACTACATTGCATCAGGCCCTTACAAATTCTGTAAACAGAGGTGTACCACACTAAACCCCGAGAAAGTTGCGACGCCTGGAACAGTAAATTAAACTCAATAAATTCACTTGCTAGACCAGCCTCGCTGCGGGGCATGCTTTCGCCAAGTTGCCTTAGTAAATCAGTACCGGTATTCTAACTTCTCATTGTTTTAGCTGCAAATGACCCTCCCCCTTCACCTAAACAACAATTCCAGCATATTGGTTTGTCTTAAAGGAGTGCCATCCCAAAAACCATGACCGCCCTACCAATGCGTATGCTCTGTTCGCCGTACCTTGGGCCTTGTCATTTCAGATTATGTATAAATGATGTAAATAAGTGACTTCACCATTGTCCAGGTTTACCATGTGCATGCACATTGCAGGAGGCCACCTAGCTCCCCAAAACGTTTTGCGGTCGTCAGGCTACAGTACTTGCAGACCTTACCTCTGCACAAAAAGCTCAATTTGGAACATATCGTACATTCTCTGCCCTCCTCCAGTCTCACCACTGGTATGTAATTGTGGGGTGCCCCACCGCTTACCAGACCTTTCATGATCATTATGCTGCGTTCGCCGTAACACTGCTGTGTCCCGACTGAGGCCTCCACATAGTTTTCATATCCTGTGGTAACACATAAGCACAAATCTGTTATTCAAACAGTAATTTTCACACTACTGTCCCCCAGCTGGCCCATCCACATCCATCGACCGTAGGTACCCCTAGCGAAACCGCTACCCATGGACAATCCCGCTGCTGGGGAACATACTACTTGAGCAGGAACCAAGCTGCTGCTGAGAAGCCATCTCCGTAAAGGTCCCTTCCTGCAAATGTGATGCAAATTGTTCTGTAATTCCTCTTTTACCTGTTTTGTACACGGCACACCTTCCCTTAATTTGAGCTCCGTACCTGTACCGTGCCCGGCTAGCCTAATGATCCTTATCCCCTTATGTGTCCTTGAACCTGTTTTAGCACATAAAACAATATGTAATTACCACAAATCCTAATGCATTCTGTAGTTACCCTATCGTTATAGCATATTGCAATAAATCGCCAAGTCCCGTAAAGAAAAAGGAGCGCCTTGAAACCCACTTGTGTATAGGTGAGTTATAACTGCCGTATCCCATCGTATCCTAACGTGTGGTGCCAATAAAGCATGTGAGCAGGGCAGCCTTCAATCATTAAACTTTTATTTCAAAATGCACAAACCCAAATGGTGCCACCATGGTAGTACACAACTAATAAATGTCCCGAAAAGTGTGTCCTGCGGCTAGCTGGTCCCTTGCTGTAACGCCCGTAGCCAGCTAAGTAATGAACTGGCCACACCTTCAAACTCGGTCTCCCCCACAAACCATTCTGCCATTGGCAGGAACTTAGATGCGGCTAGTCCTACCACTTAACCTGATATCAAAAGGATGCATTACGGAGGCACCAATAGCCAGTTACATCCTATTGAGACAAACACTTGTGTATGGGCGCGTTATAAATGCCACAACGTATCCTAACCTGTGCGGTGAACCCCGAAGTACCGCCGCTAACCAGGTGCACGTGTCCACCGTCCCTCTCTTATGTGTAAGCGCTTTAGAGACACATGGTGAATAAGTTTCTTCAAAGTCGTCCGTCCCTAGATTAAACACATTGCCCGCACTGCAAAGTGGTTGGAAACATTTGCACCGCGGTTCAAACCATCTAAGCAACAACACACTACATTCAAATTACAATATCAAAAAAAACCTTCCCCGCACCACACCGCGGTTTCAACCATTTGAAAGCACAGACACGATGTATGTAACTTATAAATAGAATCCCAACCGAACATTTAAACGCACAAACACTATGTATTCACATTACCATCATTGATATGTGATATTATTTGTCGTGTTTCAAAATTAGCCTGCCATTAGCGCATGCGACTATAAAAAAAAAACCTTGTCGCATCTGACTTAAATATGAAAGGACTGTTGCCTCTAAACATGTGGTTTGGGAAACGCCGTGTGTATATGCGCACCAATATTAGGCTATCCTATCGTATATAGTTCATCAACTGCAATATCCCCCATATGGCCATATCGTATATAGGGTGATCGTATATAGTACACAAGGCCCCCCTGTCCATCCCTGGATGCACACAAAGAATACCTGCAAAGGAATCTACTCCCCACGTGGCGTGGCGCCACACCTGCCAAGAAATCCGGGTAAACCTACCCACCACCAGCATGCACATGTGTTTTGAACTTACCGCCCATGCGGCCCTGCAGTCAACACCCGGCTGGAACTGCCAAGTGGTAGCATACATAATCGAAATAGGCATTCCCCTAAAGGACATGCCCCTCCCCATCTACACAGCCCCGATGCACCGCGAGGCACCACGGCTAACCAGAAGCACATGCCTAACCACATATCTTTATGTAAGCGCTGTGAAACGTATAGTGTATAGGCGCTGTATAAATAAACTATCATAAAATATCGTATTTCATTCTCCAACTGCAATATCACACGTGGTACGGCGGCCTTTTCCTTATTAAAGTTCCTGCCATCAAGACGTGCATTTTTACACGGCAGTCTTGGTTAGACCCACAAATAGTGCACAATGCCCACACTACCCACGTGGCGTAGCAGCCAAACATGCAATGCAATATTGCTAAGGGTAATGCTAAATTACGACGCCTTACAAATTAACCAATTAACAGTCACATCCCGCACAGCAAGGGGGCCCGTACTTGGAACTCAAACAAGGGACATACCAGAGAATGCAGCGCAGACACTATGGATAAACCCAGAGGCGGATCTAACGGTCGCTAGGCAGACCAATGGCGACCGGGCCCCTGTGCCAGGCCCCGCCCCTTTCACGCAGCACAGGGCCCTTTACAGCACAGGGCCCTTTCTGTTGGACGTCTTGCACGTCACTCCAGAGTCCAGTCTCCTTTCTTTCTCCCTTCCAATCCTGGGCCAGTGTAGGTAGTGGTGGTACCTGAGAGACGACCGTGACGTAGACACATCTCGTGACGGCCCTACACTAGCCCAGGATTGGAAGGGAGAAAGAAAGGAGAACGTTAGATCCGCCTCTGCCAGGTGACTCAGTGTTATGTGTGCCGGTGTGGTGGTGCCACGAGGAAGGAGTCGCCAATCGCCATTGCCCAGGCCTAGCTGCAGAAGAGAAGGTGCTGCTGCTCGAGTCGAGGGAGGCTGTCGTCCAGCAGTGTTTGCGGTCTGCTGCTGCTGCTTACTAAAACAGGTAAGCTTGGCCATTGTGGGGTTGGGGCTGGATGGTGTTTTTTTATTTCCAGTGGGTTTTTTTTTCAGTGTTTATAAGCATTTTTCTGCAGGCCTTTGTGTGGAAATGGATCTATTTATTTAAAGGGGGTGTGTAATCTGCGCTATGCCACTGTAAGCCGCTTCATGGCGCTGGAGGGAGGGGTGAGGAGTGGAAGGGGAGACAGGTTGAGAGGGAGGAGAGATATGGCAGATTTACTATTTTTTTTATGTCGTCAGTGCTTCAGAAACTAAGGGGTGTGTAACTGTGTGTTTTCGTTTCGTTTTAAATTCATTGTAGAGTTTAGGCTGATGTGTCCTGAACTGCCCGCCTCCTTGACTGTTTGTCTTGGCTGGGCCTCGACATAGCTACTGCTGTGGGGATCAAATGGGACACGTAGGTGGTTGGCCTCTTTATTGACGGAAGTGTCCAGCTGCAGCCACCATGCACATTCCGTACTTGGCCTCTTTGTGTGGGGGAATTTCGGAATTAGCGGATTTCGGTGGGTGATGCTTAGCTATGTTAAAAGC
Source organism: Ambystoma mexicanum (assembly GCF_040938575.1). Lineage (NCBI taxonomy): Eukaryota > Metazoa > Chordata > Amphibia > Caudata > Ambystomatidae > Ambystoma > Ambystoma mexicanum. Next base: position 195,845,608 of record NC_090923.1, read on the forward strand.
AGGTGTTAAAAGCAGTGCAGTCAGTGCCCATCCAGTGATTGTTCTTTCTTCTCTGGGGGTGCTGGGAGAAGTCTAGCCTCTCTGCTCACTCAGTGCTCGGCCATAGGGCCTCCCACCCATTCGCTGCTTGGCCTCTCGGTGCCTCTCCCCTCGTGAGGTGAACTCTGGAAGGCCTCGGCAGTCAGTTTTGTGATTCGTTGTCTAATTTGTAATGCATGCCCTGGGCTGGATGTAGTGGCGGCTGCCCGTTTGATATGCTGCGTGGCCAGGCCTTGGCTGGGGAAGAGTACTCTATAGAGTTGTCTTATGGTTATTGCAGCCCTGATTCAGTGGCAGATCCAACGGTCGCCAGGCACAGGGACCGTCCCTGTCACAGTGAGTCAGAGGCTCTGGGCCCAGCTCAGAGGGGGAGTTCATGGACCGCAGCTCGTTGCCTCTGTGTTTGTTTCTCTGTCTTTCTTTCTCATCCTGTCCGCCTTCTTCTCCCTTCCCCTCCATCTCGTTCATCTGTTTCTCTACAATCCTCTCACCTGCATTCTTATCTCACCCCACCGCCCTGCCCCTTTACCCACGACTTCCTCTTCCATCCTAGGTTCTGTCTTTCTTTCTCTTAACTCACTTTATATAATCTTTCTCACTCCCTCTCCTAGACTCCCTGTTTTTCCTTATTCCTTTCCCCTTCGTTCTCATCCCTCCATCCCACTTCTCACTTGCCCCTCTTGTTCCTCTTTCTCATCGCCCTTCTCTGGCACCCATCATTACCTCTCTAGCCTTTCATCGTATTCCCCTTGTCCCCCCTCCCATCCGCCTCAAAAGCACTCTTTGTCCCCCTTTTGTTTTTCTTTTTCTTTCCACCTAGCTTGCTCTCTTTCACTCCTCACTCCACAGCCCCCTCCCCTTTCTTCCCCCATGGATCTTGCACCAATCTGGTTTGAAATGATTGGCACAAGACAAGCAATGCCATACCCGATATAACCAGAACACATCTCCCCTTTCTTCCCACATGGATCTTGCACCAATATGCTGAGTCTATCTGGTTTTAAATGATTGGCACGAGACAAGCAATGCCACGCCTGATATAACTAGAACACATCTCACGTATATATCTGTTGCAAAGAGCTAGAAGCTCAAAGGCTAAAACCAAAAGGCTAGCTAGCCTCGAGTCCAGACAGTCCCGACATTAGCATAGCCCAGATCTTTTCCAAATCTAGCAACACCCTTGTCTGAAAGGGTGGACTTGTGGGGATAGATGGGCCTCTGTGAAACGTGACTATTTAGGGATCAAACACGTGACTCGCCACCCTAACTTGCTGTTGGGATTCAATGGGTGTACAAGGGCATCATGCGCATGGTGCAGCAGTTGCTACCCTGGGTTGCTGCTTGTCAACCCCTCACCCCCCCAATGAAGCATAATCGGGACATTGATAAACTAAAGAGAAATCTGCTTTTGTCTTTTTTCAAATGTTACTGTCTGTGGTCAAAGTTGAAAGTCATTAATTTGAGCTTCAGGAGTGGTCCGAGAGAGATTCAAAGTTCTGAAAGGTAAAGCTCGACTGGAGCGTAACTGACCCAATATCCTCAAAGCACTGTAACTTGAGACTTGAGCCTTTCATCCTTCTGAGGTTGATAAATCAGTGCAAGTTTTGGTTGGCCGATTATTGTATGTGAATATGTTCTATATATATAGTGGTTGGCAAAATAACCAATAATGATCATCAACTAGAGTTTAGTGTCGAGAGTGGATTTGATTTCATAACAAAAGTTGCTGGACAGCCGGGCCGTCGATAAAATGAACCTGCATGCTGTAGGAATTATCCTGTGATGTCACCCCCTGTGATGTCTTCCCATTGCCCATGTTAATAAGGACCCGTTTTTCTTCTTTTTTCTTTTTTAAGACTTGCCCTGCCACGTACACATGCGCATCGGTCATCAGCAACTGAAACAGTCAAGATATAATACTAGAATGGCTCCAAATGATGTGGACACCACCTACAAGCACAAGTCTGGTGCTTTGAAAAGGAAAGATAAGGATCGACTACTTTTGAATTCTGCAGCAAGCGATCCAAAACAGAGGAGATTATGTTTTTCCAGTACAGGTTGTCAGAAGAGCTTGAGTACAGAAAGAGGGGGGCAAACGTCTATTGGGGCCTCAGTTGCTCTGCAAATTGGGGAACCTGCTGTGGCATTTCCATTGCCTGTGTGCACGCAACAGCTTTACGAATGTGCACCGGTAGCTACGGCTACTACAGCAACTAACCTTACCCAAAATGTGGACCATGTTGATGTGTTCACAAACATGAGCCCACAAAAAGTACTCCAGAATCCGATTTGAAAATAGGAAGTGCTGCAGATAATAGAGCGAATGAATCTATCACAGAGGTGGAATCACCAGGTGATAAATTAAGATCTGTTTGTTTTGTAACAGATAAAGCGCTGTACAAACATGTTACTCAAGCTGAACTTTGTGCTCTTGTTTCTCATGGTGCATGCCAACCACTTGAAAAAGACTTTTCAGATGGCCAATATCCAAGAAATGCCAGTTTGAGTCATTTCTCCTCTTCAGCCTATTTCATAAAGAATGCATTAGATGAAAGCGTAAGAGTGAAATGGCTGGCTTACTCATACAAAGAAGACTATGCATATTGCCATTATTGCTGGCTTTTGGGTGACCATGAAGCCAAACATGTAAAGTGGGTTCAAGGCTTTAGTGATTGGCGGCGTATTGGACAATCAATTATGATACACGCAAAAAGCAAATCGCACATGCGATCTACTTTAGCTTTTTTAGCTTATAACAATGACCAAAGCATTGAATCATTTATTGACAGACACATTTCCGAAGAAGCTAAGAAGTGGCATGAAGTGCTAACTATTCTTTTAGACATAGTTCGAAGTTTGTCTACTTTAGGAATGCCTTTTCGGGGTCATCGGGAAAACCTTGATGGTCTCAACTGTGGACTTTTTTTGACGGTTGTTAAGTTGATTGCCAGGTATAATCCTACTTTTAATGCTCATCTCAACTCACAAAGCCGTATAAAGTATGTCAGAAAAACTATAGCTGATGAGCTCATTGGCATGATTGCTTTGGAGACTAGGAAGTCAATCCTAGATTTGTGTAAAGAGGCAAAATTCTTTACACTGATTGCTGATTCAACAACTGATATATCCCATGTAGATCAAATGGCCATATTGGTACGATATGTTCATATTGATAGAGAAAAAAACAATGTGACCATCAATGAGAGCTTTCTTTCTTTCATTGACCTACAACAAGCAGATGCAGCTGCATTGTGTTCCCGCATTGTGAATGTTCTTTTTGGGGAATATGGGCTGAATCGCAATTTGTGGGCAGGGATATGATGGAGCAAGTGTGATGTCGGGCGCACGGGGTGGATTGCAGGCAAAAATTAAAGAGTATTTGGGAGTCCATCTCTATGCCCCTTATATGCACTGCCCTGCTCATCAAATTAACTTGGTTCTAGTACATGCAGCAGAGAACAGGGCCAGCCCAACCACCAAATGTTTCTTTGCCGTCATACAATCAGTGTACACCTACTTTGCATTTTCCAATCGTCGCTGGGCACTTTTATTGAAAAAAGCAGAACATCATGCACACCTTACTTCGCTTGCCCAAGAAAGTGACTCAATAGTTACAAAGGCAAATGCCCAACGAGATGACATTTGTAACTTTGATGCTATGGAAGACTGCGACAGAATTCCACAAGAGGAATCCTCCAGTACAGGAGAAAATGAATATGTCGCACCTACTTCAGCAAGCCAAGAATATGAAAAACCTCACCATGTGCCATTGCGCTTAAAAGCCCTGTGTGAAAGACGTTGGTTTGCTCGTTTGAAGGCAGTTGATGCTATGAAAGAGAACTTTTTGAACATAATTGAGTGCCTTGAGGATGGAGCCCATGCCCAACGAAGTAATGGAGAGGATGTAATGAAGGCAAGAACACTCCTCTTATCAATGGATTGGGTATTTTATCTGAACTTGTTGTGGTGGCAGAAAGTCCTGACTGTTATGGATGCTGTGGCACGCATCTTACAGTCTAAGTCAATTGACCTATTTTTGGTTGCTGAAACATTTAAAGTGACGATACAAAAGCTTCAAAATTTAAGGTCAGATGATGCCTACTTTGATTTTATTAAATCTGCCTGAGAAGCATGGGAAGCAATGGGACTTGAACGGAATGATTTCCCTGTCCAACGTGAAAGGCGTGTACCAAGGCGTGATGGAGAAACTTTAAGGGATGTGGTACTTTCACCTTTGGAAAAACATAAACTAGGATACTTTGAAGTATTGGATAACATGCTTGGTGAAATGAGAGAGTGATGCAATGGCTTCCAAGAAGTGAGCGAACTTTTTGACTTCCTGCAGCCCCAAAGGTTATCTGTTTTGAGCAGTGTTGAGCTAGGGAAACCAGTCGAACTGCTCCTAAAGAAATATTCAGTCTTCAGCCATGAGCTACTAGGCAACCTGGTCTTATTCCAGACCTACTATTTTGGAGTTCAGAAACATGTCAAAACTGGGAGTGCATGCCCCACGAGTACAGTGGTAAACTATCTGCAGTTTATAATCTCCTCTTCTCTGGAAGATGTCTTACCAGAGATGTCCATGCTGTGCAGGATTTTTTTGACCCTGCCAATAGGCATTGCAAGTGCAGAGAGGAGCATGAGTACTTTAAGGCGTGTGAAAAACTACATGCGCTCTACCATGACACAGAAGCGTCTAAGTGACTTGGCGCTTCTGGCAATTGAACAAGATACTGTGTATAATTTAGATTTATCTAAATTGATAGAAGCATTTGCAAAGGCAAAGGCACGAAGAGGCAGTGTATTCCAATAAGATTTGGGGACCTTTGGTTGGCGCTGGCAATTTATTTACTTCTAGCATTGCACTTTATTTTTTATTTATGCGTAGGGCATCATTTTATGAAGCTTAGCTGGCAATTGTATTTTTACTTCCCTTATTGCGTCTATCAAGGAACTGTTTTTTTTTGTTGCACAATACTGAAATTATTGTACTGCGAAATGTGTACTTATTAAAGACATTTCTACAAGGTTTTGTATTTTTGTGAAAAATGTCCAGTGTTGTAATTAGAAACATTGGGTCCAACTAGACTTCTTAGAGCCATTTTTCTAGGAAATTGTGTGCTCTTAAAAAGCTTTAAGTAATTCTCTTTCGTCCTTAGCCTTGAAGCATGTTAATTTCCAACATTAGCTTTAGGCTTCATCCTCCAATATTACCATTGATAGCAAAGCCTGCTGAGGAGGCCCAGCTAGTCCGACCCCTAGGTAACTGTAATAAAGACAACTTCATAAAAAATAGCTTTTGTCCCTAAAGTTTGCCATTGTGCACTTGTTACCACAACTCCGCCCACCCAAAGCTCCGCCTCCATGACCCGCCCACCTAGGGCCCTGTGTCAGGTGCTGCCCACGGAGCCCTTTGCCTTGAATCTGCCACTGGATAAACCTACTCGCCCTAGGCATGCACACCTGTTTTGAACGTGCTTCAAACATTCCCAATAAACTTCTACCCTCGAGAAAACATGCGGCCCATACATCCAAATTGCCCACTGTAACCGAATACCCGCCCTAAACGTCCAACGTGAAAGCAATGGTGCTTAAGTTGGTCCTTCATTGCATTGCAAAGCCAACGAAGAATCTAGGAGTAGTATATTCCCATGCGGCCCTGTAGTCGGTCGTGGAAAGCACAATGAACTGTAAACATTCGCGATTGAGCTCGTAATCCCCTCCTTTTAAACAAAAGCAGCATAAACGGTATTAAAATAATGCCAAGAAAGCATGTTTGAAATCCCTTCCCCACCGACCTGTGTAACGCCTTGAGCCTAGCCCTGCCGTAAGTAACAGTTTTCTTGAAGCGTGTTCGAGTACAGCCTTATTTCCCAATATTATGCACTTTCCGCCATGTTGTAAGAACACCGAGCAAAATAAAACCAAACCCTGTGCTTGCACCAGCCCAGCATGTGGCTACCAGCCTTAACAAAGGCATCAAAGACAACAACGAGGTCAAGCGCGCCCAAAATTCGCAATATCATGGCTGCACCAAACCATGAGACCCGCATCATGGGGGTGCCCCTGGAAACAAAGATCCCGTATTTAATTCCCCAAAATGACTTGCAAGGCTAATGCGGTGTGAAGGCCGTGAGAAAAGAAGCCTCAATCCAGTACTGAACACGTTTTACTCCCCGCAAATGAACATGTTTTTACAAAAACATTGTGCCTAGGGGCTAAGTAGCACATAAGACACATTCCTCAAATTGAAACCCGGCTCTAAACATGAAATATTCCCTTAATGACACATGCAATAACACTGCTCGGCCATCCAAAAATGGCTGCAGTTCGCAAAATTGTGAGATAGTCTTCCAATGTTGCTATTGTCTGCCGCAGAAAGCGCATTCGCGCCACTGCATGAGCTGCCCACCTAACCACCTTCCCGTAAAATACAAAGCCAATCTTCCCGCACCATGCAGTCATTTGCAATGTGAGACTGGCCTTGCCGAAGCCACTTTGTTGTGCCTAAAGCCATTGTGGCTGGTGGCACCTCAGCAGCTTGGCCAAACCCAGTTTGTCCTGTGGCTACTTAACCTCCCTTCCTGTAGTGCTTCGGTGCTTCAGCGCAGTAGTGCGCTCTACAAATGTAACCGTTGTTACCTATATTGTCAATCACATTCATGCAACATCAAGTGCCCATTGAAACGTGCAGCTCCATAGCTGCGGGAATGTAAGATGATTGCCCTTGGTAAGCATAACTTTCAAAAACCCAAAGCGGTACGGAAACTGCATATGCCTCAATTCAGCCTAAACTTTCCCCATGCATGCCGAGTGCCCCATCTTGATAAATGTACAAACAATGACAAGCAAAGAATGCACACTATACCACCAACACAAGAGAATTCATACCAGACGTAAACGTCACTTCATGGAACCTCGCTCCGACTCGCTGCCTCTACGTTTTCACGCCATGTTACTTGATTTGGACTGCATTGCCCGTAATGCACGGCACAATTTCTTCTTGCCCACACTACCCCCTTGACTTGAAAATGACTTTACTACTCGCAATGTTTCACAGGGCCCCTTCACCCCACATATGAGGATCTCACAGACCCCTGTAGCCCGACTGATATGTTAATATGAAACACACACGCCCCCACTGACAATGTGATACATAATGTGAATACCACAGTGCACCTGGCACTACTTCCATGCGTGTAAACCCTTTTGGGGTCCCAGGACGTGTGGTAGAAACAGCCCCCAAGCCAGCAAAGCGGCGAACCCAGTGTGCATTGTTCCTGCAATGCCCAGCAACGTGTTGCTATAAATTGTGATATAAAACCAATCGAACAGGGCATATATATATATATTACGTTTCTTTTTTTTTTTTAAACTTCATTTAATGATTGTGGTACATGCCATTGCAACAACAACATAGATAGGATATCTTCAAAACATCAGCTTTCAGTTAGGTAACATTACAGCATAAGCATTATTTACTGATTTAATGGTATATTACGTTTCTTAAACGAAAAAATTCCCTCATAGCTCCCAACGCCAGTCACCCGGCAAACACATTGTGGGCAGAACCGAAAAATGTAGCGCCTGATAAAGACGTCATAACACACGTGGATGGCTTATATAAAGCGAAAACCACCAAACAACTATGAACCGGAGCATGGTCATTGATCACCCGTACACAAGCAGTCTCGCCCCTCCCTATTATTATCTTTAGTGGAGCAGTCATTACAATATAATAAACCCCAACACTGGTGATTGTGCCATAAAATTAACTTCAAATTCTATCCCAAATATTTCCTTATTGTGCTTTACACTGCATCGCTCATGCATTGTCATACCCTGTAGCAGAGGGCCGTTTGGCAAAAGCCGGCAAGAATGCAGGCTACTTGCGGAATCCTACGAGCAAAGGGCGCCATTTGCCACGAGGCCCCCTCTATACCTCAAACACACAGCAGCCCCGATGCATGACCCCGGGCTAAAATCCTGCCACGTTAATAAACCGTAAACCGTTACACAACATAAAATGCCCTTTCTTGTCTACCTCGCAATAGGCACTTCCCAACCCTGTACCTGCTAAACCCATCCTTTTCACACCCAAAACTTTACATGGTTCACATTGTGCCACGCACTCCAGTGTGGCTGGTCATAACCGTTGCTTACAATATTTAAAAAGGAAACCCACCCCGTGGCATAGTATCCGACATGTAAAAACAGACCTTCCCCCTCTAGGGGGCACTAGTGCGGCAGCCGATCGCGGGAGACACAATGGGAAAAATCAAACTTAAATACCGCCCCCACGGCACAGCGGCCATCCCGATCAGAAAAGGGCACCATAAAGTAGCATTCCAGCCATCCTCCCTGAACACACCGCAGTTACGCAGTTACGCAGTTACGCATCTACGCCCCTCACCCCTCTGGAAGCCTGGCACCGGGCCCACCAGCGTCGAGCTGGTCCTACCAGGCTGGCAGGCGGCACACACACCGATATGCAAGACCCGGCAGCGGTGCACATGCGAGCAAGGCTGTACTGTGTTGTGCCTGGTCCTAGTGCACAGAGGAGACGCGTGCCGGTTCCCGGCAAGTCTCCTCTCACCCACCGCCTACTTTGTGATCTCGCGCACATTTCTTCATCCCATCATCCAGGTCCACAGCAAACAAAATCAAGCAGGGAGGACTGGTAATTTGACGGAGGAGGACTGAAAGAGGCTGTGCTCAGTCCTCTTCCGTATTTGTAGGCAGTCCCAGGGCTGGCCGGAAATGCCCGCCCTGGGACCGCCTGCCCCTCTCCTCGTTACGTAGCTGACGGAGAGTGACCTGCCTGGCCACGATGGGAGGGGGGACTGCCAGAAGGGAACCCACGCTATGTGAGGCGTCCCTCGAGCGCCCCCTGCAGGGGCTGGAACATCCCCTGAGCCCCCAGTTCAGCCCATCGGTCCCTGTCACTGGCTGACATGTCCAGTCTGTGCGAGCGGCATGTGGCCTCCAATGCCTGCTGCTGGGGGTCCATCTGTCTTTCAGGGGGGAGCATGGAATTGGCCACCCTATCCATGCCCTCTGCAAACATCTCACATGATGCCCCCTGTTGCTGTGCAATAGTATACATGGATTGCTCCCACACAGTATTTCTGGGTGGCACACGGCCACCGCGTTGCTGGAACTGCACACCCGCTGAACCCAAGGAGACCTGTCCTTTGCTGTGCTGGCACTGCCTGTGTCTGCAGGACGGCATTCCTCCCTTGATCAGTTGCCCCAGGAACAGCAGCTAATACTGTGAAGCATGACCCTGCAGCCGTAACCACCACAGACAGACATACCAACATACATTTTAATTCCTTGAAATCCAAGAGGTGTCTGCTCTCAATGGTTTGGTGCATGTCTCACTGTCCCTTGGCTCTGTTACATGTCCCTGCTGTTGAGCAATGTTGTTCATGTGTATGCAAATAACAAGGGGGGGGGGGTCCTGGGAGACTCTCTGCCAGACATGAGTCCTTGTTATAAGAGCCTTACCCAGAGTCTTTAGCTCACTATCTTTCTATCTATCTTTCACATGTATGCCAACATGCATGTGTTCATTTGTGATTCCCATGCCATGGGACATGTACTGGGGAGCAGGAGCAATGGATGGGTGTTGAGGTGCACTGTGGTGGGCAGCGTGTGGTGGCATTTTAGTGGACATATGCTACATGATTGCATGTTAGGCCAATGTGTTGGGGGGACATGAGTCAGGGCCTGCCTGCAGGTTGCTGTCACTGCTGGGGGTGGGGGGACATGAGTCGGGCCTGCCTGCAGGTTGCCATCACTGCTGGGGGTGGGGGGACATGGGTCAGGGCCTGCCTGCAGGTTGCCATCACTGCTGGGGGTGGGGGACATGAGTCGGGGCTGCCTGCAGGTTTCCCTCACTGCTGGGGGTGGGGGGAACATGAGTCAGGGCCTGCCTGCAGGTTGCCCTCACTGCTGGGGGTGGGTGACATGAGTCGGAGCCTGCCTGCGGGGTATAGTCACAGGTGGGCTACCTGCAGGGTATGGTCATGGGTGATGGGGGGTCCCTTGTGGTGTTAGCTGCCTGCAGGGTATGGTCACAGGTGGGCTGCCTGCCGGGTATGGTCATGGGTGATGGGGTTCTCTTGTGGTGTGGGCTGCCTGCCGGGTATGGTCACGGCTGATGGGGGGGTCTCTTGTGGTGTGGGCTGCCTACGGGGTATAGTCATGGGTGGGCTGCCTGTGGGGTATGGTCACGGGTGATGGGGGTCTCTTGTGGGGTGGGCTGCCTGCACGGGATGGTCACAGGTGATGGGGGGGTCCCTTGTGTTGTGGGCTGCCTGTGGGGTATGGTCACAGGTGAGGGGGGTCTCTTGTGGGGTGGGCTGCCTGCGGGGTATGGTCACGGGTGATGGGAGGTCTCATGTGGAGTGGGCTGCCTGTGGGTTATGGTCATGAGTGATGGGGGGTCCCTTGTGGTGTGGGCTGCCTGCAGGTGTGTTCACAGCTGATGACTGCACGCACAGCACTTTACATGTGATTTGGCTGGCACGAGTGGGGTACGCGAATTTGCAGGTGTATGCGCAATCATTTCCACATGATTTGGTGTGCGTGAGCGGGGTATGCAAATTCGCAGGAGTATGTGCTGCCCTTTACACGTGATTTAGCTGGCGCGAGTGGGGTATGCAATTTTGTGGGGGTATGCACAGCCTTTCCACACGATTCGGCTGGTGCGAGTGGGGTAAGCAAATTCGTGGGAGTACGCGCGGCCCTTTCCACACAATTTGGCTTGTGCAAGCAGGGTATGTAATTCCACGGGGGTACGCACAGCCCTTTCCATGAGATTTGGCAGACACGAGTGGGGTACGCAAATTTGTGGGAGTACACGCAGCCCTTTCCACGCAATTTGGTTGACGTGAGCAGTGTACGTGAATTCACGGGAGTACGTGCAGCCCTTTGCATGAGATTTGGCTGGTGCGAGCGGGTATGTGATTTTCCGGAGGCACGCGCAGCCCTTTCTATGCAATTTGGCTGGCGCAAGCGGGGTATGCGATTTTGAGGGGCTACGCGCGGCCCTTTCCATACGATTTGGCTGGTGCGAGCTGGGTATGTGATTTCGCGGGGTTCACGCACCTGTTTCCATGCGATTTGGCTGGCACAAGCGGGGTACGCTCCAATTTTTCACACGATTACGATGGAGGGGGGCTCTCTGCTGGGCCACAGATGACGCTGGGCCTTGCACTGTATTGGGCATTTCACTGCCTTTTTCCTGTGCACGGGACGGTGTTGGGGGCCTACTGATGCCTCGGGAAATCCATGAATATGCCTGCTGCGCAATTGCTGGTTTGCGCCATGGCAGGAGCACGCGTGACTCACACTCCTTCTCGCCACGCAGCGCTAGCGCTGCTTCTGTGCTGGATTCGATTAATCAAGCCCTGTACCTTTGAAACATAATCAATACATACTTATTAAAAACTACATTTGGCAGTGTTGATTGTAAATTATAGCAACAGTAACCACTTTGCATGTTTGGAATGCTATAGTTACAAGATCAGAAAAACGTACACTTTTCTGATCAGGGATATGCACATACACAAATCTTTCATAGAGATCTGGAGTAGAATGACCTTTATTACATTTTGGACACATATGATTCCACTACTAACTAATTCATATATACTTATGTACACTAACAGTTTGCTTCACTAATACATCAAGGACGGTCATTAAACATTCTTGACTATCTTCCTGTGCATGTTGAGAAAATTTGATTTCCTCTTGCAACAACTACTATATTTCGGACTGACATTGCTGAATGTAAACAGTGTAGTTTTTATCTACAGACATTTTAAGAAATGAAGGATCCGCACATAGCTTCTTCTCGGCTGTCGAAGCTATTTCTTGCATCAATGGAGCAATTTGAAAAAACATACACAAAGCTGCATTCAACTCCTGTTTCATTACTAAATCTGCAATGAGAGTATGGTATAGTTGAACAACTCTCCAATTCTGTTAAATTCTGTTGTTCTTTTGTGTTGCAAGGACTGATTTCATTCGAATGTGCTTTCACTGACTCCTTATGTTTGCTGCATGAGTGCTTGCAGGTACAGGTATGAGGATCAAGTGAGGAGCATACAGTACACACAACCTATTGTATTCTTCCTTATGTCAGCTGTCACCTTTCTTTCATCAAAAATATTTTTTGATGATTTTATTAAAAAATAAACCATCTTTATATTTCACATGTGACAAAGCTACATATGATATTCCTTCTTTAAACACTGTATGACCAATGTCAATACAGTAGATATATCTCTCAGGATGTTCTGAGTCCTTAATCAGGTTGTCTCTCCATCTGTGCTTTAATAGGATGGGAAGTGTAGTTTCACCATTCATATTTTTTCGTAGAAATAAGCTCCTTAGATCTCGGGATAACAAAGATATATTAACCCTTATAATAACAGAGGGAACTCAAAACCTTATTACACACAGATGCTACTGAAGGAGTGTACTAATTTAAAGTAATCCTGAGAAGGTCCAATTAATTGGATATCTTCATATGACCGCACCCACTAACTATATCAGTTCAAGGATTCAAATCTAACATAATAAAAAGAAGGGAAGACTAAAACTGAACTTTTGAATAGCCAAGTGACCACTACTCTTTCTCCTGAGGAATGTTCCCCATTCAAGATAGTGAACAGAAACATGTTGAGCTATAACCTGTATAAAGAAATGTACTAGGGCCTAAAGAAAATAGGTTATAAACTATAACAACCCTGACAAGAGCTAGAGAGTTTCTCTTACCTCTCAACTAATTCACTCTTGCCTAGCTCCATCAATAGGAAAAAGCAAGTCACGCAGTATTTTTTATAATAGTTTTTACTTGCATTAATGTATGAACTCTTCGAGATACAATGGGCCTCGTTATAAGTATGGCGGTAAGGCAACAATGATGCTGGTAGTGACACCAGCGCTGTTGATACCGTACCACCATACTACGAGTTGTGCCCGCGGGTCTTGCTCTGCCCGCCAGGTCGGTGCTGGTGCCGGTGCATTCAAGCTCCCCATTCCTATTCCCATTCAGCCCTATGGGTCCGAATGGGGATGGGGAGTCCCTTATTACTGGCACCTGCGAATGGGCAATTACTGGGTCTGCCAAGCTCGGCATGACCCGGTAATTGCCCATTTGTGAGTGCCGGATTTTTTCACAAGTTTGGAGGTAGCCTGCCTGTATTACGGGCAGGCTACCTCCAAACTTGTAATGAGGCCCAATGCCTGTATTTATATATAAAGTGTTAAATAAAAATGGATGTATCTTTCTTAACTAGAACTTGAACTGTTGAAATATCTATCTACCTTTACAATTGTTTGTCATTAACCATACCCAGAAAAAGGTAAAGGCTTCACTATTGAATTAGTGTATGACGGGATTCCCCCTAAAATTTAGAGTAAACCCTCTGTGAGTGGGCACATAAAAGCAACACAAGAAATATTTATTTCCTTAAGAGTCAACATGACAGCCGATGGACTGCAATCTGCATGAAGCATGTTAAAAATCAGTCTTCCCTTTAAGACCTGTTTCACATTGTCCTCAAGAACACCTATACAAATCTTATTAAGCATTTCTGCATGCTCTACGTCTGCAGATTGCCTCATATTAATCGTATGTTCAATAAACTCATTTATAGACAGGAGCAAGGTACTGCAATGGGTGCCGAATCTGCACCCAAATGCTAATCTATTTATGGGAAATTTCAAGCTCAATCATGCTTGGCAACATCGTGCATTTAACGAAAACAACATTGTATACTGTGGTCATTATACTGATGACGTATTAATGATATGGAATAGAGACAAAACAGAATTACAAGAGTACATTAAACATCTAAACACCAAAAATTACAATATTAAATTCACAGACAAAATTAGCTCGGACACAATCGAATGTATGGATTTAAAACTATACACAGATGGGGAAAAGATACTAACAGACCTCTTTATCAAACCTACGGTGGTCAACAATGTGTTACAGAATAAAATAGAATAAAAAGAAATTGCAGTACAGAGGAGAAATTTCAATCACATGTACTGGACCTTAAATAAATGTTCATTCAAAAAGGCTGTCAAGCAGGCGGTCTAGATCAAGCAATCAGAAAAGTTGAGAAAATACCCAGGAACAACCTATTGATCAATAAACAGAAAGTAGTTAACAGACATACAAAAGTCAACTTCATTACCACCTACAATAGTGAAGCATCTTACAAACAGACGAAACACTCAACAAACATATAGAAGATAAACCAATAATGGTCTTTCGGAAAGCCACCACCTTAAAACAGAAATTAAGCCCAAGTCATCTTAAACGAGAAAACCCAAAAAATTTAAGCAAATTTTTGAAAGTGCCGGCACCAACAGGAACTTACAAATGTGGCAACTGCACAATTTGTGCTCAAATACTCAATCAAGCAAAACAAATACATCTATCAAATGGGAAAAAACAGGAGATTAAACAATATATCAATTGTAATAGCAAATTTGTCATTAATGCCATTATTTCTATCTACGGCAAGGAATATGTAGGGAGCACCATAAGAGCAATGAAGAGCAATGAAGGTTCGTCACCTAGAACATTTGAGAGCTAAAAAGAATGGCGATGCAAGATACCACCTTGTAACGCATTGCAGTCAAGAACTTCATTTGTCGCATATCAAATTCTTGGGCTTGGAAAAAGTTGGAACACCAGAAAGAGGTGGAAATCGTGAACTTTTATTATGTAGAAGAGAAGCTAAATGGATTTGTTCTCTAGACACATACCAATCAGGTTTAAACTCGGAACATGAGATGGCCTACTGGCTTTAGATTATGATGAAAAAACTGTCAATCGAGAAAACAAGTGATTATTTTGTATGTATATTAGTCTTCTTATTTCTAATGAAGTCTTCCTTTTCCCTTTATTTTTCCATTTTGTATATATTTCTTCTAAAACCCTTCTTTTTTTGACACATCGCAACTATCCAAAAACCTATTATAATTTATATATTACAAAAAATATATGTCTTGTATTCAGATCACCAGCAGGATAGGTAATTGCAATACAATAATAATAGTACAAGAGTATCTCATTAAAAGTCTAGATACCAATGATACCAATGACCGCCAGAAGCTTTAAGTGGCTGTAACCCAGGCAAGGGCTTATTTTTCTATTTTAGACTATTGGTAGCCACATTCTATACCTCAAAATTGCCGCCACACATTTTTGGAACGTGAAAC
The DNA here is from genome assembly GCF_040938575.1 of Ambystoma mexicanum. Lineage (NCBI taxonomy): Eukaryota > Metazoa > Chordata > Amphibia > Caudata > Ambystomatidae > Ambystoma > Ambystoma mexicanum. The sequence goes on from NC_090923.1 coordinate 195,860,902, forward strand.
GTCATCACGCTTAGATACGTGATGACATCACAACTAGGATTACAGCGGACTATAAAAACGGAAGCAGAAATGACATAACTGAACGTGGATCCTGTCGAGGGTTATAAGGCAATCTGACCAGATAACAGAAGAGCAAGCTAAAAGGTAACAATCTTTCGGATAAAAATTATCTTATTAACTTTAAGGCATTGCTTGCATAAACTTGACCACGAATACTACAAAAATTGCCTGTTTTGACTTCCCCCACATGGGAAATGAGGTATATCGTTATACTAACTGGGAAGGAGATCTAAATAGATGTTATCATTGCGCATAGACAAAGAATAAGACCCATGTCTTTTAGGGTCTTAAACTTATTTGGACCCTATGGTCTTTTCTTTACAGATTTGCCACAAGAGGCAAAACTCAATTTTTTCAACAGAAGAGCAAGATTGAGATACACTAGGATAAATACCTTCCAGCGCTATTAAGAGGACAATTTGAACTAAAGGGTGAGTGAGCCTGTCGTATCAAAACCTTAAATTACTCCTCCTCTATTTCATTGAGACATGTGATTCTTTAGGTCAACACAATTTTTTCCTTCTATCTAAAAGGTTCCTTTTCCTCTTTCCTTTTTCTTTCTTTTTTCTGTACATAGTATCTCTCCTTATGAACCACAGACAACACTGTGGGGAAACATGCGTTGAGAGACAAATTATGCATGGAGACAAGTAATGCATGGAAGATAATGAGAGACAAGTAATACACAAGATACATGTATTGCCTTGAAAGTATGAAATCAATACATGGGGAGAAAGATGAGTCATTCATCAGATGTAATACTTTGAGATTGTATGGAAGAAAATACCAGTACATGACAAACCGGAGTTGAATCACAAAAAAGAAAAGATTTGTTATTGAAAAAAATGTCTTCCTATACTGGGAGCGCACTCTGCAAAAGTACCACTCTGAGAAAAATATTGTAAGTTCCTGGTATTCAAACAATTCCAAAGGTTAAAATGACCAATACTTCCTATAGTTTTTTTGAGCATCTTTAGATTGCAGTATTCTGAAAATGGGTTGACCTTTCACAAGAGTTAATTGTAACAAGCTCCAAAAACAAGTACATGTTTGCCTCCAAATAAAACGTTGTAGTCAGTCCTCAAAACCTCTGGCATTTGCAAGTGAATGAAAGATAGCATCAAGTTAGACACCGTACTTACTTCATCTAAAATCAAGGTATTTAATTTTCTAAGAACTTTTCGTACTTCATGTGCTGCACTTAATTCAAGTTTCTGATACTCTATTTTGTTGTCATGCTCCACTGGTAGCATCAACAGGTGATGTAAATTAACACCTCCTACAATAAATGCTGCTAAACCTGTTGGAGCAGTTACAATGCATGACAAAGAGGAATCTGTTTCATTTGGATCATAGCTCTTATTGCATGAATGAAAAAAGATGTACCTGTTCCTGCTTCTCCACTAACATACAGCAATACAGGTTTGTATTGCACACAAGAACAGTCAGGAACAGTCATGCTTTTCATGCAGTAAACCATCTAAGACCCTATCTTTGATTTTATAATAAACTTCTTTTTGATCTACACTAAGTTTACTAACAATTTCATCACAATTTGCATCTGCAACCTTACTTTTTTGTATTGCACCTTCCTCTTCCTCCATGGCAAGCTCAACATCACTTTGAATAATTGGCTCACCAAGCACATTTTGACTTCTCAAGGCAGAATCTTGACTTTCATCAGAAGTCTCTTTTGCCAATTCAGCTGCCAAAAGTTATTCTTGACGTAGTTCTTTCTCCAGTAACTCCAAGCACTGCTCAAAGTTGGGCCATTTAATGAAGTTTTTTTTAGCAAACATTTTCTTTTCAGAAGTTTCAAAACTTCCAAGCAAAATCCCTCTCTGTACGCCAAGTGAAGAACAACTGCAATAAAAAAATAATGATAATAATTTCCTTTTCTCTGCAATTAGGCAAGGCAGTTTCATATGTTTAATGAGACTTGCTTTCTCATGTCTCACTAGACAACCACTACATCCATGTACTTTAAACCATCCTCTGTCACTGTTTGCTTTACCATTTCGATATGAGTAGCATTCTGCTACTTCATATAAACAAATATCCTCCAACATTTCAGATTGATTGGGTGTCATGACCCCTGCCCCTGGCCTTGGCAGACAGGCCATCTGGGCTGCGCCACAGTCTTCCATCATGGCCTCAAGGGCACCATCATGTTCCCCAAGACTCTCTTGGAGTCAGTCCTGGCGCCTTCTGCGCCAGGCTCATATGGGAAGTCAGAGAACTGGAACTTAAAATAGCATTTATACAACATGATGCCCCCGCATGGCTCAGTTCCGGAACTGAGCTATGCGGTCTAGCATTTAGGGTGTGGTCAGGCCTGGGAGCACCTGGGATACCTGCAGGCTATATAAGCCATGCCCAAGCTGGGTAACACGCTTTGCGTTACTCTGCTGGTCTCAGCGTGACGCTCACCACGGTCTCTTGGAATCCTCATCTGCATTCCTGGCCCGATTACCTGCAAGAACAAGAACACCGTTAATATTAGTTTACCTACGAGTGAGCCCTGCTTCTGTCCTCCGCTCCAGAATCCCAAACATCCAGCATCTCGGCGACAGCTCGCTCAATCTTGAAAGCCGCAACCTGGGAAGAAAGAGAACGGAGAAACAGCATTAGTAAGCGTTTATTCTTCTACATTGGAAAACAACCAGAAAGGCGCACACTTACCTGAAATTGACTTGCTCTTGGTCCACGTGCATTCCGGGCCATTTAACGACCTACAAGAAGAAATAAAAGGCCGATTAACATTAGAAGTTCTAGAAAGTGGCTTGTGCAGCACTTTACTCACTGCTCTCCATCTTCTCGCCAACCTACAGTCCGGAACATCGCTGCGGCCTGCAAGAAAGGGAAAATGAACAGGTTAGCACAAGAAAGGCACATAGCGCCGGGCTTTGCGCTTTCACTTACCATCTCGTGCACAGCCCCAGGCAGCACGGCATCACCACAACTCCTTCTGCACCTAAGAAAGAAGGAAAGACATTAATAGGCACAATTGCAAAATAAAGGACAAACTACCAAAATAGCAAACCTACCTGGTGAACGGAGTCGCAGCAGGCCTGGACTCTGAGGGGCCTGCACCAGAGAAGCAACTAGGTTGCGATGCGCCCATCCATAACGCACCCCTGCACAGAACAGCAGGATGGAGAGCGCACCATACCAAAAAGCAAGGTGAGGAGAGCACTAAGGGTTTGGGGTCCACACGGGAGGTGGGCTCTGGGCTAGAAGAGACAATAAAGCTAAATCCAAACTCCTGTGTTTTCAGACCTGGTCCTCAGCAGAACAAGAGTACAAGGGAGTGAGTCCAGGGTCGGAAGCAGTCCAGCCAGACTGGGTGGCGTCCCCGTGGATATCAGGTGAGCGTTACATTGGGATAATATGTATCAATCAAGTTGGTTTTCAAAATCTCTGTACTGTCAGGTACCGCTTCAGCTACCTTCTCAATTTCACTCGAAGGCTTCAATACCCGACTTCTAGTACCAGCTGGTCCAAGACTTAAAAAAAACTGCATTAATGCTACGTCCATGCAGAGGCAAACTAGCTAGCCAATCTGCAACTTTGTAGCTACCACACTCTCTATGTGAAAGCATCTCCAAACCAAAGCTTGGAAGTTTCTGACCATGACTTTTGTCTGCTAATAAATCTGCCTATACTTCAGATGCATTGCTCTTTTCAGCTTTTGTCACTTATGCTGTAACACATGAGCAACAGCTGTTGAATCATCAGCAATAAACTGTACATCAGTATTTGCATTCCATAACTGAGCAATTACAGGATTGTAATAATTAATGAATTGGCATTACCTGCTTCTTTTTCAGTAATATGTTTTCCTTTGTGACTTACCCATAACATGGTGTCCAACAGATGACATTAAACTATTTACTCGAACAACTGGTGTCACAACCTTGGAAAGCCACATCTGCACTGAGGGTAGTACTTGTCTTTACTTTTGTATTTTCTCTGACAGTATTTTCCCCATGAGTGCTTTTGAAATCTTTCCACCTTGTTCTATAGATCAGCATTCACCTGCTGAGCTGAAATGGAACAAGTAACATATATTTCAATTAACTCCATCACACAGCCATCACTTTCCTTACTAAACTAAGGAGCATCTTTAATCCACAATAGCATATTTATATGTGGAGCCCCACGTGACTGGTACACTTTCCTCCAAAAAGAAATGTTCCACAGTACCTAATGGACCATTTTCTTTATTACATATAAAGTGTAACAGAGCTAAAGATTTGTGATGAAAAAACTGTGATTCACTTACAGGATTCATAAAAACAATTCTCCTGGTGTCACATGTTCTATATTTTCTTTCTGTGTATTAGTTCCACAAACCAAGTTGGAGATCCCAAGTTTCCGATCATGCATCTAACCTCAGAGTGTCCCCTATACCAATATTCTTTTGTTCCCCTCATTGTAGCAAGAATAATCTTAAGTTTACCCATTAAACCTTCATTTCTTTTCTTTCACCTGTTGCAGCATCTCACACGCAGAAAGATTTTGAAATCTAGATCCGGTTTGACGTGTATGAGCAACAACATACCATAATGTTGAAAATTCACTTTCATACAATAAGTGACAAATATATTCAACATTGGTGTGGAATGTTGAATCTTCAGAATACATTCTTGTACAACGATATTATGAAGCAGAGATTTGCACCTTCCGATCATCCAATCTCCCTCCAGTACCAGTTGGAAAAGCATACGGAAACAACAAGCTTCCAATGTCTTTTCCCAGATACTGATTGGTGCACCTTTCATTGCTTTCATTTGATACAATTCTAAACTGTTTCGCATGACTTCACATGAGTGTGAAGCAGAGGTCTTCAAACTGTGAGGCGCACAGCCAGGGGGTGGCGCGGTCGCATTCCAGGGGGGGCTCACAGACTGGAGCAGGAAAAAGTGGCCACAGTTGCAAATGTAAATTCATCCCTTTAGTGACAAACTGTTTATATAGTACCCCAGAGGGTGTTTTTTTGTTAAAATGCTAGCAAATTGTGATATTTAAAGAATATTTATTCAGCAACAATGGTCAAAACTACTAGTTGCATGGTGAAGTAACTCATCAAACTGGACCACATTGGTAAAAAAAAGCAGACAATTTTATTAAAAAAACGGGACTACACTAGCATTTTGCATTTTTGGTTCGGCATTGCCTTATTGCCCTATGGGCTAGCGGCTCTTCCACAATGGGCGAGGGGAATTTGATCTAGTGGCTCCCTCAGCCATTGTGGAGGAGCCAGCTCAGTGAAACTCTGAGCACTCCCTCAGCTGTTTTTCCCAGCGGAGGGAAGGCTCCTGGGCTGACTGAACTGTCAAAGGAAAACCCTGTCTCCCTTTGACAGTACAGTTCGACAGCCGCACATGCTGCTGAGCCACGCAAGGCTGGGCATTTTGCTTCGCAAGCCTTGCATAGCTCTTTGGAAATGCTGGCTGGGGAACCGCCTGCCTGTATGTGTGAGGCAGAGCTCCTGTGCCTCCTCGCACACACAGACAGAACAGCCTGAAGCAGGACGTTTCAGCACCCACACACAGGCCCCTGCACACATTTGCAGGAACCAGGAAGATCTTGCTTCCCAATTCCTGTCCATGATGTAGGAGCTGGATCGCTGGGGAGGAAACTTCAAGACTGGGGCAGAAGTTAAGTTTATGTTCATGTATTTTGCATTTAAATATGTGTATGGATGCATGTATGGAGTGAGTGCATGATGATGGGTGCTCGTGTAAATGATAAAGTGCTTGCTGTGTGAATGCTGTGTCAATGTGTTTGTGTTGGTCCATGGAACTGATTTTGGTGAGTTGGGGGGAGGAGGGTTGTACAACAAAGGCATTTTAAAAATGCCTTTGTTGCACAATCCTCCTACCCACCAGCCAAAATCAGTTCTCCTTCTGTGGCATGGTTGAGCCCATGGTACACAATGGTATTTCTTTCTGGACGTCTATCACAGATTTCCAGTCAAAAATACCATGCTTTCTCCCCCAGCACCTTGCAAACACACATGATCATGTTTATTATGTTAGGCACTCTAGGGTAGTAAAAAATATCCAGCCCGCCCCCTAGCCCCCCCCATCGCCAAATGCAAACTGTTTGGCTTTTTACCCAACTTTTTTTTAAAGTATGCTCTAAAACACAACATTTTAACACATTACTTATTGTCCATTTGGCATTTGTGGGGGGGCCTGGCCTGCCCACATTTTGCTCAGGGGAGGGGCGGGCGGCTTGAAAGTTTGAAGCTCACTGGTATAGAGTATGAATAGTGTAATGTTCATACAAACTATTCCCTTCTGCAACAGATAGACTCTGAAGCTGACCTTCACTGCTTTTGTTTGTTGACTCAACATCATGCATAGACAAGTCTGGTATAGTCAGACTGCCTTTGCATAAATCAATGTGCTCCAATAGAAATGCCAATGTATTTTTCACTTTTTGAATAGCTATAAACTGTTGCCAAATGCTCTTATCTTTAGTGGCAACACCATTTACTAAAACAAACAAAGAATCTGCAGTGTCACGCTTCACTCTTATACTTGGAAAGGATGAACAGTTTGTAATGCAATTACTTCAAACATGTTCAATTTTGGAAGCACAGAAGGGATATAAGGGACTACCATGTCTTTCAAAACATTTATTGGAGGATTACTTCTTTGATGATAAAACCCAACACAGTGTCTACAAACATAAAGTGCCACTCTTGTGTGAAAAATTTCTACAAACAAATGCAGATAAAGTTTGTTCCAAACATCTTCTACAGTATGTTTAATGTTCTCCTCAATGTACACTAGTTGCACTTGAGACTTACAAAAAGTGTTTCAACAAGATACACAAACAACGTTAGGTCTTTCAGTAGAAGACAACTAAAACATTGAAATACCTCTTTTATACTGTTGACATTCTCGGTTCCATGACTTTTTTCAGTTGGCACATCTCCTATTTGAAATTGCAGATTTTCAAAAGCATTATAGATAACAGGTATTGTATTATATACAGGATTTGGATCTACATATTTCTGATCCTTTGAAAGCATAGGGTCATCATTTCCACTTCCTTTAAATGTTTCATCTACGTACACATATCTTTTAAATGCATGATATGTATCATCCACTGTAGAAACTAAACTTTCTACAGCTTCAGTCAAAAGGATTTGATTTAAAACTGCCAGTATTTTGCACTCATACAGTTTAACTAGAAGGTATCTTTTTTTAGTATGATATGCAGCCAGCATCCGTGTATAATGAAGCTGACTCTTACATCTACTTTTATCAAGACAAGCTAGAGAGTGACTCAGAAGTCCAGTTTGTTCACAAACTTCACTGTCATCTATTATTAGCAGAACCTTGGTCTGTCTTTAAACATTATCATATTTGTGCAAAACCTGCAAAAATCTCTTTAAGACTTTATAAGAAAATGTATCAATATTGCACGAAGAATAGCACATCCATACCTCACAATGCTTCTTTGGTTTTATTCTAGACTGACCTAAGCTTTCCATTTCTGTATTATCACACCTTACGATTTCTTCTTTTTAGAAATCGCTCCATTTCGGACTTCATAGATACGTCCACTCTCATCAATAGCTGGGGAAACATCCATTCCTTGAAGGTAACTCTTCTCATTAAAAAATCTTTCGGAATGAGGAGTGTGTTTCCACTCGCCACCAAACACATCACAAAAGTTGTCACATCTAAATACATAAACTCTTTCTATATTTTTATAGAATGGTGTAGTCACCTTAAGTAATTTCTTGTGTTTATTCAATACGAAATGAACAATTTTCTTTTCATATCAAAAGATTTTTTGATTATTACTTCTAATATATTCTTTTGCAAAAACGCTTTACCACATATAGATTTTGGTTTCACACTGCTCCGAAGATTTGTAAAAAGATTTGTAAAAACTCGAGAATGATACATTTTCATATATATTTCTTTATTCCTCTGTTTCAAATTGATTGCACATTGGCTACCTTTTCTTCTAAAAAATCTTCTTTTTTTACTAGCTACTTACACATTTGATAATTTCTTTCTTTTCTTACTTTCATGAAAAACATTCTCGGTTCCATGACTTTTTTCAGTTGGCACATCTCCTATTTGAAATTGCAGATTTTCAAAAGCATTATAGATAACAGGTATTGTATTATACACAGGATTTGTATCTACATATTTAACAATACTACTTTTTGATATCTTACACTCTAGAAATGTACTTCCCTGCAAATGATCCTTTGTTACGGCTCGTTGTTGTTGCTTTTTTAATGGCATCTTACAAAAAAGCTGTATAAAAAATAGATTGGGATAGTGAAGGTCACACATTTTTGTTCTTTATATTTTTCATATATAGTGTAACTTCCATGCCCAGGTTGAGGAGCAGAGACAGAGTTTAACGGCCCGCAAACCAGAGGTTTGTAAGGCCAAGCGAAACAAGGGCATCAGTCAAGGCTGCGGGATGTAAAACCCTATAGCCACCCATCAGCCCAGGCGTAATTGTTATGCGCAACTCGGAATTTGCCTGAGATGCAAAGAACTTCCTTTTTATTTTCCTGACAAGAGATGTTCTCAAGTGAAGCACATCTTTCAACAGAAAAAAACAAATTGCCACCTCCATTCAAATCCAAACGAGACTAGCTCCCTTTTCATATTACAGCAACCATGAAAAACCTGTTCCAAATTGGGGGCCTTGATTTGAAAAGAGACCTTCAAACAAATCATTACTTCTGCAACTCAACAAAACATATCAGCATGTACATCCTCCCTCCACTACCCATTCCCACTACCACTAGAGTTTGAATGGCCAAGTCCTCTGAACAGCCCCATAAAGCTGCCCACTAAACCAATCAATACCATATTCCCATATCACTATACATTTCTTAATTAATACCTCAAATACTCTACACATAACATCAGAGTACAATTCCCAACCAACTTCTAAATAGAAGAAACGTTCACTGGAAACAACATGACGAAAATTGCTGTAATTTCTTAATTCACATGCATGAAGGTGTTCCAAAATAATATGTAACACATCTTTGCTTTCATATACCAACCAACTATTCATTCATGTCTGGTGTGACCTCAATACATGAGAAAGGTAACAAAAGAAAAGAGCTGCAAAATAATGCACTGGCACGTAGTTACTCCACCCAGCTTCACACCTTACAATCCTTTCCTTAAAACTGCAGGCCAACTCCAAACAAACAGTATTCCATCTACTACTAGTCTCATAACTGTGCCCTGTCACAATCGTACTCCTCCTACCACCCATTTAAACACTCCTTCTTAATCATCCTCATCAAATAGCATGTAGAGTCAGAGCCTCACCTGTTTCTACCTATTCAACCATAATAGGTCTAACGGTCTGACCCACTATACTACATTTCATCTACAAACTAATCGCTACTACTACTACTCAACCAAAGATACCAGCATGTATGTCCTCCTTTCACTGCCCATCCACATTTCAGTAGGGTTTCAATGGCCAAGTGCCCTGGGCAGCCCCAGAAAACTATCTTATCAAACCTCATCAATAATACTGTTTCCCACAATCCACTATGCACCACCATTAATTTTACATCTCCCTATGTCAGTGCATTGCATAACAACATTTTGCGATTACATATCATGAAACCCAAACAGATTCTTGCCCTTCCAAACCACACCATTTCCAAGAATTAAGTTTTCCAAGATGTAATATATCTGTGCTGGGAACAGTGTGTTTTTGAATGATAAGGCCTAAATAAAAAGGCCATCCAGTCATTAGTTTGATAACAAAAGGATCGAATGCAATACATTCGAGTCAAAAGGGTCAAAAGAAAAAGACCGATTGCCTTTTTTTTAATGTATTTTTTGGGGGGTTTAGGTATAGGTACAATTAATGGTTTTTGGGCAAAAAAACGGGGCTTTTGGGAGGACCTCCCAAAAAAAATGTGGTCTTTTGTTTCCAGTCCTTTTGACTCGAATGTATTACATTAGATCCTTTTTTTTCCAATCTTTAACCTACAACCATAAAAAGTGACCCAATCTTATACTATACACCACAGCAGCCATTTCTTACATAACATAGCAATTCATAATAAATCATAGGCATATTAAAAGAAATATATGCATAAACTATGTATTTTGCAACTTCATACCTATATGCAAAGGTTCAGACACATTCTATATATTACTGCACAAAAGCTGAAATATAAATTACCAAACCCTACCCACTTACCGACTACAGATTCACTTTCTTCACTTTACTTCATGATTGCTCAGAAACCATTTACCTGGAGTATTTTCCCTAGAACACCAACAGACGTTCATAATACCTTGCATGCTATACACATCATTTCAGAGTACAATTCTCAAACAACTTCTAAATAGAGTAAATGTTTACAGGAAATGACATGACAAAAATTACCAACATTTCTTCATTCACATTCAAAAAGGTGTTGCAAAATAATATGTAACACATCTTTACTTTCATAAACCAATAAACTGTTCCTCAAATCAAGAGAAATATGATAAGAGAACATAGCTCGAAGATAATGCACTGCCACTTAGTTGCTCCACTCAGCTCCAGTATTCACACCTTAAAAGGTTCTGCTTAACTCCACACGCACACACCATTAGGTATACCCCTGGTCACATAACTGGGCTTTGCCACACCTGTGCTTCTCCCAACACCCACTTAATTAGTCCTCCTTAGCCATCCTCATCAGAAAACATGCAAAATTAACCTCCTCACCTGTTTCCACATAGTTACGCATCTTAATCCAATAGCCTTACCCAGTATCCGCCTTTCACCTACAAACTAATTACTACTACTGCTACCCAACAAAACATATCAACATGTTTATACTCTCTCCATTGCCCATCCCCACTCTTGCTAGGGTTTGCATGGCCAAGTGACTTGGGCAGCCCCGCTATTACACCCCAGAAACCTCACCAATAATACTGTTTCCATCATACCACTATACATTTCTTCAGTAACACCTCACATACTCTAACCATAACTTCAGACTACAATTACCAAACAACTTCAAAAGGGAAGAAATGTCCACTTAAAACAATATGATATACATTTACATCATTTCTTCGTTCACTTTCATAAAGGTATTGCAAGATTATTTCTAACACATATTTGCTTTGATATACCAACCAACCATTCATGCATCCCTAGTGTGTCCTCAATACATGCCTTACAAGCCTCTCATTAAGAACTGAACACCAACTCTAGACAGACAGCATTAACACTCCAGCTAGTCACATAACTGTGCCGTCACAACCATCCTCCGTCTACCAACCATTGAATCAGTTCATCTTAGTCAGCCTCATCAAATAACATATAAAGTCAAGCACCTCACCTGTTTAACCTACTAACCCATCATAGTTCCAACAGCTTGACCCACTATCCTACATTTCACCTACAAACTAATCGCTGATACTCCACAAAATATATCGGCAGTATGTCCTCCCTTCACTGCCCATCCCCAATCCACTAGGGTTTGAATATCCAAGTGCCTGGCTAGCCCAGAAAGCTATGTTACCAAACCTCTTCAAAGATATTGTTTCCCCATCCCACTATGCACCCCCATTCATTTTACATCTCCCTATGTCAATGAATTGTGTAACAACATATTGCATTATATAGCATGAAACCCAAATAGAATCCAACCCTTCCAATGCACACCATTTACAAGCAAATTGTGAAACTGCCAAATATAGTTGTTGATTATTATTTCTAAAAGACTAGCAAGTTCACATTCACCAGGTTAACTGCTTCATAATACTTCTCAATTTCAATGTCACATTCAAACACTTCCACAATTTGACGACAGTACAAAATCAACAATATGGGGACACAGCAAAATAGCTTAACGTCCAACTACAAAGCACACACACACAGCCACAATATTGATCAAGGGTAGAGTTATATTCTTTGAACACAATAGAGTTTTTTATACACCCACATTCATATCACATCATTCAATGTTAATGAGAAACAACCTTTATTAGGAAATATATGTTGTGTCATAGTTTTGCATACCATAACATATCATACGGCTTTATCACTCTCCTAAAGACACTAAAGTAAAATATGGAAAACCCTACTTGCCAAACAATACTTGTAAATTTGACTAAATCAGACACCTAAACATACTTCAATTATCTTAGAATTACAACAATTCAAAATGTACATACAATATATAAAAACACACTATCGCTTACCTTCAGCTGCTCCAATTTATGAATAGATTTTGGCAATAGCCAAACACAGAACAGAATGTGAAAACTTCACCAAAAGATCACTATCATAGCTTTCATAAATCAATAGCACAAAAAGAGGACTGTAGAAAGCAAACAAGTAAAATGCCCAACACATTTTTATTACAACCCATATCAATCAATAAACCCCAACACAATCCTTCCATAGAATACTATAGACAACATTTACACACTATATATAAAAAAAAGTTTCTCCCCCTAATTTGCCAAATTACATAACAACTGCTATAACCCAGGTTACACGAATAAAATGCACCTGTAGACGTGGGTACACGTACATTTTTCAAATGTGCTGAAAAACAGATATTACAAAGGTTTCAAAATCAACTCACACCAGCCTTCAGGTAAAAACATCCAAACAGAAACACATGTACATACATATCTGTGGTGAACCCTCCATAATATAAGAGGATCACTGCACCAAAATACAGACAGATATAACCGTGGGTACAACCAACGGGTTCATACCCGCAGCTACCAAATCCCACCACAAAGTACGACATACGATGAAGCATTCATAGACGCAGATTGAGTAAACTGCCAGTAGTTACGGCTACTCGTAACATTTTTATAGATTCAAAAAGACAAATTGACATGGCGTATCAATTGAAACAACATTAAGGTACACATGAGAGCATAGAATCAGAAACATGTGAAATTGTGTAGTGTAAAACCAATGCAACATGATAAATGCACAGAAATTGTAATTGCTATACCCGCAGCTAATGCAATTGTCATAGATGTGACTGCACCAGCCAAAAATACACAATGTCTCATTGGCTTACTGCTACCCGCAGCTATAATCTGCATGGCAGGGCACAGTATGTTTTATTGGCTGCTGTTGTAACTGCAGCTATTTTTTTTAAAAAGGTATCAAAGGTATTTTCCTTTTCCAATTTACTTAAAACATTCTCTGGGTGGCTCTTAAAAGAGCCTTTGATTTCTTTTACCAATATATAACCAAACAATATATTTTCAATCAGAGAAATACTCTTCACTTCTATTACAAAACAAAAATCTTGGAACATTTCTCTAGTCTCTTTCTTTAGATGATTGATATGATATGATAAGATGGGTTATTTATAACTCGCCTAATACCCAGAGGTTTCTAAGCGTGGACCCGTGGATCGAACATGTGGTGCTCCGTGTCGTCTTGCTTCCAAGGTGAGCATGTTGCTGCTGAGCAATCCTCCCGAGACAATAATTAATAGAATAGATTAATACATTTTCTTTTTCCCGGAGAGTAAAAACCTGTACTCCCTGTCAAAAATATTTCTCCACAATTGCTGCATCAAATACTCCATCTAAAATAATATTATAGAAACAAAAAAAACATTATAAGCCAATGCTTTGTGAACACATGACTGATGTCCTCAACAACACTATGAACCCATTATCAAAATTCTCAAACTCTCCACAGTCTTCTGAACAATGAAAATCCTCTCCTTCTAAAATTGACTGCATGTTTCAACTATCCAATTAAACAATAAATATACCCCCCAAAAATACCACAATCACATACAACTACACCTCACTCTCAAGCAATACAAATGTACTATGTAGAGCAACTTTTAATACAATACAATATAATTTAAAGTTTTATTGGCATGTATAAATATCTCCCAAAAAGATTCTTTGATAGGTTCAACAATTCAACAGAATCGGAGGTACTTGACATCCTATTGACAGCCACCCACCAAACAGATAATCAACAACCAATCAGAAAATACATACACATATTCTGCCTTCTCTACTCATGTACTCTTCTTCATTGCTAATTCTAATATCTGAAGTGACAAGCAGTATTTCTTTCTACCACACTAAAATGGAAATATACATGCAATGGCTGAAGGACAGGGGAAGACATTAAAAAAGAAGATGGTGAAGAAAATGAACCAGAGCAAAATACTACACATTCAGGATTGTGTCCATCTTTTTATTTATTTATAATACGACTAAAAATAACATTATGAGGAACAAATATCAGATATACATTATCTACCCACTATCAAATATGAATACAACCAAAATAAATATTTTTAAAGTGTATTATGTCTTCAATTGTTTCAAAATATTTCACATTTTTTCAAACAGATGAAGAAGTCATTCAAGTATCAAGAAGAATCAAGCAAGAAGACCACAAACAATACCCACAAAATTAACCATGGATTCATTAACAGAATTAAAATAACTATTGATTAATATTTAAAAAGAAGTACAATTAATGAAAAAGGATATTGAAAAATATTTACGACAAATCCCCTCTTTTTTTAACCTGTGTCCCAAATAGGATACCTGGTTGACTTTAAACTGGCACTTGCTTGGTTTGAACATCTAAACTGCCATTTCCAGTCTCCATTACACTTCATACACTCTGGCATCATGTTCACTCTCATTTTTTGCTCCAATTAAAATACCGTCCTGAAAACACTTCAGAACCGGTAGATCCATCAACAAATCCTCCATAATGTTTTTAAAACGTCTGATGCCGATGCAATGGCATTCTTTTGAACTGGTAAGCGCCCTTCGTGGTGATGAAAGCTGTTAAGTCTATCTGATAATATGCCGATGAGAGATCTATGGTAGCATACCATGCCGGCTCCTCCATGGTCATGAGATTCTCATTGATCTTATGGAACAGGTGTCTATTGAACCAGATAGATTCAATGAGGTCCCTTAAGTCAATGCATAGTTGAATGCAACCATCCGGGCATTGATTGACTACATTTCGGGACAACCACTCACTACTTTCAATGGGTTTGATTATTCCTTGCTCACATAGGGCCTGTAACTCTTCTCTCACTTTCTCTCTCACTTTCAAAGGAAGATTCCATACTTTGTGCACACATGGTCTTGCTTGGGCAGGCAATTCAATCTTATGGCAGTACCCCTTCAGTTTTCCTATGCCATGACTAAACACCCTCTTCAACCTATCACCCACCTTGGTGGCAAATTTCTCTGCTCTGTTTACCACCACCGCTCTAACTTGCACCTCTTTATCAGGGTGTAATTCAAGACCTAATTTACCTTGGTGCTGCCAACCCAATAGGCAATAACCTTTACAAGCTACATAAATCTTTGCTCTTATGCTTCTGTCACCGTAAGCAATGACGCCCCACACAAAACCTTTGATATCAATGTTCACCTGTCATATTGTCTAGGCTTTATGTCAGTGTTGTGTAATATGTGGCCTTTGTCTCCCCAAACGTCCTTGTATTTTCCTTCAGAAATAATAGTATATGGCAACCCAGAGTCAGCTAATGCTTTCACTAAGCACCCCGCCACTACAATCTCCACCTCCGGTTGAACATATTCCTCTTCCTCGTCATCGTGCATTCCACCCACAATATGGACAATTTTGTTTGCCCACTCACTTTTCCCTTCACCCACAAACTGGATATTTCTTCCTGCCTCCAAGGTGTTGCTGTTATATTTGCACAATCTGGTGAAATGCCCCATCTTGCCACACCGCCTACATTTGACTCTCTTGGATGTTTATTCTTTAGCAATCATGGCATATTTTTCTACCCCGCACCTAGTGCATTGTCCCTTGCGATTATTGTGTACCTCTGATTTATTCCTGCTAGCCCAAGTAGATCCACTATTTCCATAATGGCCCTTACCCAATTTAGTGTACTCTTTCACTACATACTGTTAAGGATTTCAATCGGCGTCACACACTGGACCAGGACACTTGGTCTTGGCCTGGGATGTGGTGCTCAATAGGAATGCTTTTTATTTAATTTCAATTAATTCAAATTGAGCTGATACCCAACCCGTCTCACACCCCCTTTTACAAATATCCTCGGTCACAATGGACCATGAACCAGGCCGGTTGGTGAAATACAATATTTATTTATTCTTAGAATTCACAAAAATCACACAAATTTTAATATTGGGCAGCAATCACCATTGGGGTGATAATTATAATGGAAATGGAAGCAATGAACTTGGTTGCCTTCTAATAGAACATATCCAAAGCACAATTTAATAGAAGCACTTTTTGAATTCGGATAGATAGCACCCAAGTTAAGGTTTCCCTCTGCAATGTTCCCTCATCCCACAAATAACCAAATTCTGAGTGGATAGAAAGAGGCAGCAGGTAGCCAGGGATAACAGGCAGTGAACAGAATCAAAATCCAACCTTCCCTCACAAAATACGAGGGAAAAACCCTTTGTAATGACATGAAATGACACTCAGAAATTGACAAATAAATAATTAATGTGCGGTCAAATCTTTGAGACAAATATGACTTCTCACGATGACAGTAATGCATAAACCCTAGCAATCACAAGGCAAGGGATCAACAAGAAGCATACAATTCAAAAACAAGTAGAAAATTAGAACATGCGGCAGCCGGATGACACGTTGGAAAGTCGCAATTTTCTCAATTTCCGTTTAAAATGACACAAACGAATTTGAGGAAAAACGGGTGAAATGCTTGAATTCGTGATGCAGTTTTTGGGCTGGGGGATATATATATATCACTGGGACAATACAGAGGTGAAAATAGGTCTATAGCTGGTGAATTGAGAGAGAGTTGGAAGGTAGACTGAGGTTCGCTTTTAGGAAAATAAAGCAGTGAAAAAGAGAAAATCGGTTTTAAAATGAAAGACAACATTTTACTTAAAGTAGATTTAATGGCTAAAAAAAGAGGACCGCCACCCATGAATATCAAAGTTACGCTGCAGTTGCAACTCTTCACGCAGTGTACCCCTTTTCTTTAGGGAAAATTCATTTATTTAATCAAAATATTGTTAATGACTTATGATCTATGCAGAACAAAAGGAAAATAGGAAAGTGGCGCTAACGCTGGGAAATTCAATGACAGGGTACATGGATAATTCTAAAAGTTTTAACTAGTTACCAGGGTAGGGATAGGATTGCTTAGAGAGTGGAACAAAGACAAACGGGTCAAGATGGGGTAGACTATGTGCTATAGGATGTGGGATACTCACAGTCCACGCTTGGGTTTGGGAATTTTGGTACAGTCAACAGGGTTCTGGTCACTGTACTGTTCGGGTCACCAGGTAGCGGACTCTCCTGGCAAAAGACAGCGTGGCAAAGGTCTGGTCACCGGATGGTAAGTGCAGCTGGGCAATTCGGGTCACTGGATGGCACAGGTAGTGGACAAGCCAGTCTGGTCTCAGGCTGCTAAAGTACCAAAGCCTTTCCCCTTTTTAATGGGATATTAGTAGGATTTTCTTAATTTAGGCCTTTGCTGGAGTAGAGTTAGCTATGCTTTGGCCTGGCAGTGAAATCTGGTCAGCTTTGCTTTGGCCTTGTAGTGGAATCTGGAGTCTGGCAGGATGAATGTGGAAGATCAGGAATGCAGGCTCTGGAAATTAAGGAGTGTGTCTGGAGCTCTGTCAACCACTCTTATTTATAGGGCATGGTGACAACACAGAATTATTGGTGGGCAGAACTGAGCTAGGCCTACCCCCAAGAAGCGGATAGGACAATCAAGGTTGGTTGCCTCCTCGAGGAGGAGTCCCAGTTCATGAGGTTGCATTTTATGAGGTAAAAAGCCATCCCATAGTCCTTTTTGCCAAAAATTAGTTATAACCTAATTTACACATTTATACATTTGGGACACTTTAACCAATCACATGGCCAGATTACATATTTTAGGTAGAGCATAGCAGTCCAATCCTCATGGTTGTGAGACCTTGTTTTGCCCTTCTACCAGTTTTTTGTGCTATTATATTACATAAAATTCTATAACTTTATACATGGGTGTGGATTATCACTAGGCATGTAAGTATTAAAATTTGCAATGGCATCATGGATACTTTCCTTATAATACCCAATTATCTGCCATTTCTGTTCCCCATGTGTCAGTGAAGTCTATGACGTCTTAAAAACAAGCCCATAAAATCACATTTAAACTGTTAACATTTCACATTTCTGCAAAGTCCTGTGGCAAAGATAAATGTCTTACAAGTTTTATCTATAAAATAGTCTTCGGAAACAAATTTTCAGTATTGTTTCCCATATACGGGCATAGCTACCAAGCTACCCCCTCAATCCAGGGTTGTCACAGAGATTTCCTTTGAAGCTTCCTGTAGAAGTCATGAGTAGGTGTGATTTTTCACTTCGCACATCCGTGTCCTGGAAGTTCCATTGTAAAATGGCTCAGCCCAGACCCAAGTCTGATTAGTATGTGAAGTTTCTTTGTCTTGGTCAGTCAAAGTTTTCCAACCTAGCAATTATCACTTTCGTGTCCTGGAAGCTTATGGTGGTTCCCTTTTGGGTAAACCTTAGCTCTGCCAACAGGAATAACCTGTTTTGGGAGCTTGCAAAATCCAGCCCAGGAAGTTTAACAGTTTTCTTTTTCGTTTATTTTGTCCTGAATCAAAACAGCCTATATAATATATAAGTTTCCCCAGCAACAAACCCCTTTTTACATTGCTAGGCACGGATACGTTTTTGTTCAACATAGTCCTTTTAAAACAGACATTTCCTTCTTTGGTTTGCAAAAGCCCATTTTGACACGTGTGGTGCAAGCTGCTAGCATTTTCCTTTCAAATTTGGTTTTGCTCTTCCATCTGGATTCCCACAAGCTGTAGTCAGCTTGTTTTACACAACAGTCTGCACCTGGCAACAGTCTTCATGAAATTGACATGTGCGCAGAAAGCTATGATTTTCTTTTCAAGTGGTGATTTTTGACATTTTGTAGCAAAATTTAAGCATTTCCTGCGTAGCTGAAGGAAGGCTTTTGTTGATTTTCTCAGGTTTTGCTGGCACAGCCTGTAATTCAGGAATAAGGCTCTTTTCTGATGGAGCACAGTGTTAATATGACTGGGTATGACAGGGTCTTCTTGATAAAGGTAGTGTGATGAAGAACAGGGACAAATAGCATTAGAGCGGCATCATTTTAAAGGTAAAATATTCCCTTTTTCAATGGGAATTTTGGGCTTCCCGCAAAACAGTGCTGCTTTTTCACTCCATTTCTTTAAGACAAACAAGAACACAACCTAGTAGCCTTTCTCGGGGTGCTCCCTGTGCCATCTTGCCTAATGGCACTTGGCAAAACAATGCAGCCATCCTTTTGTCGCTGCAAAAAGCAGTTTGGGTGCAACAGTGCTCACAGGATCCAGCACAGCTATTTTGCTGTTTCTGCTAAAATGCAGCTTGGTGATGTGGGGAAGCACTGCTGAGTGGGTAAATATATCCCACAACACACTTTAGTTTCCTCAACACCCCTAGCATTTTCTCCCTCATTGCCTACTATGGCTGTATCAATTTAAGGCACATACTAATTAATTCCATTCCTTTGGCAATTGTCAATGCATCCAGAAATGGTGGGTTTTAGCTTGCCACAACCATTCTTGAATTTTAGGGTTGGACGTATGCATCATCAGTTGGTCTCTAATGTATTCATTTTCATCACCCGTAAACTCACATGATGCCAATAATACTCTTAAGTCTGCAACAAATGCCTCCTCACTCCCTGAGAAAAACATGTTCCTCTCTAAAAATATATTTATCCATTTGCCAAATTGTACCTTCAATTTTTTCATTGTCATTGTATATAAACCTTCTCCATACCCCCTCCCTCCTTCAGCTGCACGTTCATCCACAACATCAGGCAGTTTTTTTATTATACATATTGCTTCAGCCCCCAGACAACACATTATTGTTGAACATTTCCTCTCATCAGAGTATCTCTCTCCCTCAGATGCCACAAAATAAAACTTGAACATATCTCTCCAATCTTCCCAAGGTTGGGACCAGAAATGTGGGTGGTGGCTTTTCATTTTGCATAGTGATGCCACTTAGCAAGTGCACTGCCCACAGTTCCCAGCAATCTTCAGACAGGAGTGCCTCCCACTGTCACTTCCAGATGGTGCTGGGACAGTCCCTCAATGTGCCAAAAATTCCCACCAGGCGCTATACACGGTTCCCAGCTATCTTCAGACAGGTGTACCTCCCACTGTCACTTCCAGATGTTGCTGGGACAGTCCCTCACACTGCACCAAAATTTCCCAGGTTATAATGCCGGTGATTATGTTGTGTAACTAAATTCCGAAGGGTGGCCCAATTATAACTTTCTGATCACTTAGTACACAAGTACACATGAGGTTCAATGTGGTGTTCAATTGACTTTCCTCAGGCCACTCGCACTTTATTAAAATCCTCTGTATTGCATTCTCCCTCCTGCGTGCCCCACAAATAGTATGCCCTATAAACCAGGCATATATTCGATGGTAGATAGATCAGAGGAGGGCCTCCCACAGTCTGAGCTCAATGTTAACGTTACGCAGCATGAGCTGCAATACTACATGCCCCTCACTCCTTCGGCATACAACTATAGAGGAGGTCCCAGATATGACCTGCACCCCTGCCCCTCAGTGCGAGTTGCCAGTAAGGTACTCGCTGTGGTATGTGACGTATGAGGAACAGCTGAACCAACAAAGGGCGGCAATGGGACGCTGCCCTGTGTACATTAGAAGATCAATACCTGTTGAAATGCCCATAACCAAGCAACCATGGGCAGCACGGTACCCAATCAGACAACTGTACCTGCCATTGGTACGAAACAACAAGTATTTACAGACTGTCCACGAGGAGACCCCGAAGGCCTTAATGGAAGGCCAATTGAAATAGACTAAGGGCCTAGACAGCCCCGAGAACAACCAGAAGTGGCTACTGAAAGCTATGCATGACAGTATTGACAAATGCGAGGAGAATTGTAATGGACGAAGGGGAGAGACACTGTGAAAACGTATGAGAATGGTGCCATGAGACAAGACGGAAGCAACCACCTTATTGAACGTGTGTAAATAAGCTTGAAACGCACGATGCTAAGTAATCGATAGCGCCTGCAATGCTTAAGTAGAAGACTAGAGCAGTATGCGCCAACTATATATGTCTACCTCAATACAGCACAATGTACAGGTGCAACTCCATTTTGTTTGAGCAGAAGAAAGCCCAGGCGGCCCAGGCCCAACTGGCTGAGTTTCACATCTAGGTCCAAGCTGAGGAAAAGAGCGGGATCGAAACTTAACAAAGGATGGCTCATGCCGGCGAAATTGAGGTCAACCTGAGAAGGGGAGGTGAGCATGAGCTCATGAGGCTCCAACTTCAGAGCACGCCAGCCGGCCCGTGAAGGTCAAGATAAGAGAGGCCCATGCAGGTGGCCAGGCGAGCACAGAATCAAATACACGAAAAGACTGAGAACTGAAGCAGATTCACGGTGGACCAATAGGTGACCAGACAGGCGCGAAGATGTACCACTGCCTGATGCCATTCAGAACCAGAGGGTGCCATAACTTTTCCTGATAAGAGACTACAGATCCGAGGCCATACCCAGCCAACTAATTGACACATAGCCCTAAACCACTGATTGATGGAAGGGAGGCAGGGTGAATCCTGGGACACCAGGCACCAGGGTGTCTATTCTGCATGCTGCTAATTAAAAGTGGAGATTTATGTTTAGGGGTGTAACTCGCCCAATCACAAGGGACCATGTAATCTAGGGTCCTATAGACCTTGTAACCAATGAGACATCGTACTTGTAGTGACGTCAATCACGTGTGGTGTAGAGGGATGGGCATAGACATCCACCCGATAAGAGTTATCCAATCTGTATGCCTTATTTTCATATACAGATATAACACCTATACTTAAGTTACCTTTCCCAACCAATTATATTGCATGATGATTTTTTATAGAAGTGTACGTCATTGATGACGAAGTTTGCCCATAAAAGAGGCTGTTGTACTGAAGTTCAAGGAAGCCGGGTGAGACAGGTGTTCGCGATGCTGATGATTTCCATAAACTGATGTATGTATCATTAAACGACTTCCCTTTGCCAACTTACTGAGTCCCTAGTATTGATTTGTGCTAGAGTATGTAAGTCCTGCACCCTGTCCTCACACGGTGCAGCTATCTTGTATTACAAGTTTTGGAGAGTGAGTGCTGACCAATGGGCCCGTCAGTAATTACCTCTCCTCGTCAACACTTGGTAGCGTGAGGATGGTTTCGGCCATCGATTATTGATAATCGATTAATATAGTCACAAGACACCTTTAAATCGTCGGCGCAAAGTAACTCTGGATCTTCGGTTACATCGCGAGTCCTTTCGCTATTCTGGCTGAGTAGGCCGAGAAGCTTCCTGTGGACAGTGATAGTGTATATACCCCCAAAAAATCTTCAGTGGGTCTGAAGGAACCCGTTTTTCCAAGCATAACCCTTTTCATTCCCACGGGAAGCGGATCGGACGAAAACCATAAAGCTGGAAGAGGAAGGGGTGGTGATCCCGGAGATCCAGAGAGGAAAAGAGACGATCGGTGAGTGAAACAACGAAACTTGTTACCTTGGCAAATGATTCATAGGCATTAGAGTAAGTGGGGGAAAGGTAACGGAGGGTGGCGGAGAAAGATAAATTAGTTAGAGGTAGAGAAGACGATATATATATATAGTGGATTAATGACTCGAGTATAAAAGGAAGACATATATAATAGGATTCTAGGGGGGCACCTGAGCTAAAATGTAATAGAATACCAGGGGGGCACCTGGGAAAGGTAAAAACATAAAAGTATACCGGGGGGCACCCGAGATTAAAAACGGTAAGGAATACCGGGGGGGCACCCAAGAGAAAACTGTAAATTCGCCTTATTCCTGCGCTTTAAAGAGTGGTCAGAAGGAACTTGAACCCAGAGCCCACAGAGAGGGGGACGCTAGGCTACGATGACGTTTAAAGACATCATAAAGGGGTAGTTCAAATCCCATGACAGGGTAATAATTAGAAGGCAGGTATATGTTGACCAGCTGGTGTCTGTCTAGTCTGTCAAGCGTCTGTTATAAGTGTATTGCTGTATGTGAATGCGCAATAAATGTATTGATGTGAAAAATGTGTTGATGCTTGAGTGAAATGCATTTTGGTTTTTGCAATTCTGTAACTCAGAGGGGATCGCCAGTGAATTGATGGTTTCTGTTGAGTAAATTGATGGTATAAATTTTGGTGGGAAAAAGTGAATTGGAGCTTGCGGTTGTGGTGCTCGCTTATATTGGTGGAGAGACTTAAGTTATTGTGTAAATATTGTGGGTATTGAAGGGAAAAGATGGAGGAGGTCACCCGCTTATGAATCTCTGTAAGCAATTGCCAAAACATGCAGCAAAGCTGAAGAAATACCGCCAGGAGTGGGTTAAGGGCACCGCAAATAAAATGTTTATGCCGTGGCCCCAGAATGGGTCATTGTCTAAGGCTGTTTTACAGCACATGACCACGTTCCTACATGCCACATATAGCGGGAAGAAACTCGAGAAACACCTTGCCGTTCTCGAGTTATGGAAGAAATTTGAACAAACAAAGGAAGAAGAACCACCTGCAGACTGGATATTAAACGTATGTACAGAGGGGGGTGAGACGCCAACTGCGCCACCGGCCCCGCCGGAACCAGTCATTGAGGGAAGCAGGTCAGAGGGTCTTTACCCGCTACGAGAGCTCAAAGCAGCCACGGGGTATAGCAACCCCGCGTATGAGTCACCTGCATGCAGTAGTGACCAAACTAATGAGAAGGAGCGAGAAACCGTTCCAGCCCCCACCGTCCCGAGGGACAAGGAGAGGCACAGAGATGGACGAAAGGATCAGGTACAGAATAGTGCACCTCTCGATAAGGAGAGAGAGGGAAAGAAGCGGAGAGAGAGTGATGAGATGAAATTCACAAAGAAGGAATGGATGGGAGGACAGATATTGTTAAAATTAGATGGAAAGGGGAGTGATGAAGCAAGGCCACGAAGAAGGCCTGACAAAAAGCAGAGAAGGGAAAAGGATAGGGAGACAAGGGATGAAAGAAATAGAAAGAAGGACAGGCTGAGGCGAGAATAACTTTATCGCGAAGAGCAAGAAATACCGCTCAGTCGCACCCAGTATGCAGCCTACGAAAAATACAGACTGAATAAGTTGAAGTTAGAAGAAGAACGTAGGGTGCATGAAAGGAAGGAAGAGATTAGAAAGCCAAAGGAGCATAGAGACGATAGGATGCAGGAAGTAAATAAGATTAGAGAGGACGCAAGGAAACAGATGAGGAAATAGAACAAAAACATAGACAAAGGGTGCAAGACTTAGAATATTTGCAGTGGGAAGTAAAAAAACCCAATCCTGTTGTAGACTGGGAAGACATAGAAGAGTTCTTTCCAGCAAGTGATTCAGTACCAGGTACAAGCAGGACGATTATTGATGATGACTTCGAAACCAGAAGCATCGGGGAAGCGATTGATAAAATATATGATGAAATGGGACTGGAACGAATCTCCCAAGAGTGAAGGGAAGATGAGCGCTTAGAGAGCACTCAGTTATATGACACTGAGGATGTCACCCAAAGTAGTGAGAGTAGGGGATGTTCCCTAGATAGACTAGAAGATAGGCAGAACGAAGATGATGCAAGAAGTTGTGCAAACTGGGAGTATTCGGAGTCTGACTCCGATGGGGACGCGGAAGAAGCAATGAATGACGAAGGGAGACGGTGCGAACGGCGGCTCCCAGGGAACCGAGGGGTACAATGGTCAGAGGCTGGCGAGTCCGTAAGTAGGACATCGAAGTCCGCTGGACAGTCCAGCCGACATGAAGAAACACCCCACGGTCAGAGGGGGGCGTCGGCACCTGCCTATACAGATAAGTTAAGGGCGCAGCCAGGTAGAAAGCAAGGTGGGAACGCAACCCCAGCAAGAGACAGAGGAGGTAAAGAAAAGGGAAAGGAGGATTGCGCATTCCAATTCCCACTGCTAGAGACAGGGGGAGTAAGACTGCAATGATGTGTGGAAGAGGGCAGGCTACTCTAGGGTAACCATAACTAACACCTCTCATGACGGAGCGCCATTTATTAATTGTAGACCCACAGTGTGGAAAGCGCTGCAAACGCTATACCCTGACACATCAGACATGGGAGCCATTATGACTCAGAAGATGAAAGAGTCAGAGGATCCGTTGCTTTATATCCAGAATTTTCAAGACGCGTGGGTGCTTGAAACGCATGAGTCTTGGACAAAATCTATCCCTGTATTCTATCATATACTGTGCCAAGGGTTACCACAACCAGTGCAAAAACAACTAAAAAAATTGGTAGGAATAGAAGCTAAACCGTGGGCCGAAATCCAGTTGACAATTGCCCATTATTGTAGGCTGTTGCAAGAAAAGAATCGAAAGAAATAGGCAACGCGTAAGGGAGAAGAGGCGAAGCTGGTGCAAAGGAAGCTCACAAAGTATGCGCTCAAGGGAGCCATGCTAACAAGCCCAGCCGATTCGAGTGCGCAATGTACCACTAACCCGCCGCAGAACAATCAGGGTAACGCAGGATATTATCCGAGAGGAAGGGGATTTGGAGGAAGAGGATGGCAGAGTAATCAGGGAGGCTTTAGAGGTACCCAAGGAGGTTTTCAAAATGTTCAAGGTGGTATCCAGAGCGCACCAATGGGCAGTCCAGCTATGCCAGATGGACAGATGGCCCGACCACCGCCAGTGTGTTGGCTGTGTGGAGTGACAGGACATGTGGCACGCATGTGCAGAAGCCAGAGCATGTGGCAAAACAATCAAGGGATGGGGGCAGGCACGGTAAATCAACTGGCTACCCCACAACAGGGCAATGCACAAAACTATACCGTGCAGCAGCAGGCAGCTGGCTTGCAGCAAGGTGCACAGCAAGGGTTTCAACCCTCGAACTTGGGGAACTTGCAACAGGGGCAACCCCAGCAGGCACCGCCGCTGGTTCCACAAGGGATGAACAATGGAGGTGTTCCGCAAACTTATAGTGGGCCGAACCTATACATACAATAGGAAACTCGGATGTGCTCTATCCTATCGGTGATGCCAGACCCTAATAGGGAATCAAGGGTAAATGTCACCATAGGAGGAAAAGAGTATTCCTTCTTAGATGACGCGGGCGCGACGCGTTCGAGCATAAGAGAAGGCAAATTTTCCTTGTCCGGCGAGGCAATAGACACGCAGAGTTTCACTAGAGCTCATAGTAGAGTTCCCTTCACAGACGCTCTCCCGGTCTCCGTGGGAGAGCATGAAATGAATGTGCCTTTACTGTACTCACGTCAGTCCCCAGTAAACATCATGGGTCGAGATCTAATGACAAAGCTGAATATGTCAATCTCATTCACTGAGGATGGCATAGTGTGCTCCACGCCAGGAATGCATTATTCCAACATATGCGAAATGATCAGAGCATACTCGGGATGTACAGCTATGAGAACTTTACCGCTGGAGCCGGAGGTCTTCAAATATGGCGTGTGAGTGCTCATGGTGGGATTGCCAGGCCTCGCAGGCAAAACTATGAGGTCCCCGGAATAGTTTCTTTTTAGACAAAGGATATCCATGCATGAAGAAGAGGGCCAAATATTTCCTTTGGTAATACAGTTTGCCGCAGTAAAGGGGGAAGGTGGTTTTAGTAGAAGGATAAGATGACGAAGGGAGACAATGGTGCGCAGTTATCGCCATTGAAGAAGGGTATCGAGTGACTGACGTCACAGATGATGATCTGTTCAAAGAGCACCCTGACTTAGAGGAGACACGGGTGGAAGTAAGTCTCATATTCTGAGTCAAAATGATCAAACGAGAAGTGCCACAGCGAATGATGCTAGTGATGGCACGACCAGGTGCCAGTCACAGTATGGACAAAAGGGCCTTATGACGTAGGAATCCTGAAGGGGGCAGGAGAGGTGAAGATTAAACTCAAGCCTGGAGCGATTCTACCAAGAGCGTGACAATACCCCATGCCCAGAGAAGCGGACGAGGGGATTGCGAAGACAATCTCTGCCATGTTGGAGCAGGGCATTCTGGTAACGTCAGAATCACCTTGTAACACGGTGATCTATCCTGTCAAGAAATCAAAGGGAGGGTCTTGGTGTTTAATTCAGGATTTACGAGCATTGAATGACATAGTTCCCTCTAGTCCCTAATCCATCCACTATTTTGTGCAACATACCCACAGAGGCAAAATATTTCACGGTGACCGATTTGAAGAATACATTTTTCTCGATCCCATTGCACCGTAATTCACAAGACCTGACGTCATTTACTTTCAGACAAATGCACCTGAAAAGTACAAGGCTGCCACAGGGGTATTGTGAATCTCCGTTCATTTTTAACCGAGTCCTGCAAATGGACCTAAGTAACATTGCGGTATACAGTGTTGTTTTGCAGTATGTAGATGACATTCTGATCTGCTGCACCACTGAAAAGCAATGTCGACATGACTCTGTTCAGCTTTTGACCATATTAGGTGAGAAGGGATACAAGGTGGACAAGGACAAGTTGCAATACTGCCAACAGGAGATGTTAGACATAGGGCAACTAATCTCACATGAAGGGAAAAAACGTAACACCAGAGAGGTCTGAAGCTATCATGAACACGGCTAAGCCGCTCACGGTAAAACAAATGCAGAGCTTCTTAGGCCTTTGCAATTATGTCAGAGCATGGGTCTTCGATTACAGCTCATACACCAAGCCCTTGCTCCAGGCCTTAAAGAAAGCCCAGGCAACAGAGGGAAAAATTGAATGGACTGAAGAAATGGAAAAGGGGTTTGCAGAACTAAAGGGGGCAATTTGTAAGGCCCCAGTTCTCGGTATCCCCAATTATGCAGAGAAATTCTATCTCTTCTCTCATACCGATGGCAATTTTATGAGGGCAATGCTCGCTCAGCGAACATCGCTGGGGTACAAGCCCCTAGCGTATTACAGTGGGAGCTTGGACCCGGTCATGAGGGGCCACTTCCCATGCAAGCAAAATTTAGCAGCCGCCGCATTTTCCATCGAGAAAGCATCATCCATTGTGATGGGATGCTCCATGACATTATATGTTGAGCACTCATTATTTGCCATATCGGAGAAGTCAAAGGGCATCTTGACATCACAGAGAGCATCCGCATATGAGGTGATTATCTCAAATCCATCGATCAAAATAGTGCGATGCAAACCTGTGAACCCTGCTATGTTTATTGCTGAGCCAGTCACAGAGGGAGAACCTGTGCATGACTGTGCCAATTATGAAGAGTTTTATGATGAAATCCCCAGAATAAGAGAGAATGCTCTGCCAAGCGGAGAAGTCATCTTCATTGACGGGTCATCGAGAATTGACCAAGAAGACGGGCAAAGGTACACAGGCGTGGCCGTGATCAAACACATGGCAAATGGAGAGTTCCAAGTACTTGTCAGTGCAAGAATACCATCCCACTATTCAGCACAGGCTGCAGAACTAGTGGCATTGATACTCGCCATCGAGAATCATGCAGGCCAGGAAGTAACAGTGTACAGTGACTCCGCCTACGTGACATCCACCGTGCATGCAGGCCTGGCACGATGGAAAAGGAGGGGCTACCTCCGAGCGGACGGCACACCAGTGCAACATGAAGCCTTGTTGGACAGGCTGATAAAAGCACTACAGCTCCCAGTGTGCATAGCGGTCGTCAAGTGCGCTGCTCACACCAAGGGGACAGATTTCGTGTCACGTGGAAACCATGAAGCAGACACAGAGGCCAAACGCATGGCATCCAAGGGTGAGACAATCATGGACGTGGAGTTGGCACGTACTCATGAGCGAATGATGATAGCCCGAGCCACTCCAGAAGCCTATAGCAATATGGGGCAGACACAGTTAATGGAACTCCAGGAGGAGGCACCTCAGGATGAGAAGAATTTATGGAAGCATTGAGGGTGTTCTTTAAACCCCTCTGATGGGTTATGGGGGCAGGACAGCACTGGTAAACCAGTAATGCCTGTCACCCTCCTAAAGGTAGCATTAGAACAGCTGCACTATCCTTTCCATATGTCAAAAGAAAATCTTGCTGCAACACTCTCATAAGACTGGTTTGCGGCGAATTTAGCGGAGAATGTTGCATTCTTTATGGTCAATTGCATAATTTGCCAGCAATTCACCTCTGGGCACACATTGAAAGTGATGAGAGGAATCATTCCCAGACCTGAAGGGCCTTTCCGGCACCTGCATATCGACTATATCGACATGATTCAGGTTTTTAATGGGTACAGGTATTTAATTGTCGTGGTGTGTGCATTCTCTAGATGGATAGAAACGGGGCCCTGTACACACCCTGATGCTGCCTGTGCTGCAAAGTTCCTCGTGAGGGAGGTTTTCCCCAGGTGGGGGGTGTGTGAGGTTATGAGGTCAGACAACGGCCCCATTTCATAAACTCAGTATTTGAGCAGATTAGCTTGTTGCTTGGTATAAAGCACAAGTTCTCGTCGGCGTATCACCCAGAAGGAAATGGCATATGTGAACGCCTCAATGGCCTGTTGAAAGAGAGGATAGCCAAACTCAAGCTCACATTAAAGAAGGGATGGCTGCACTGCCTACCACTGGCATTATATGCGCTTCGGAACCAGCCAGGCTCCGACCATCACCTCATGCTGCAAGAGATTATCACTGGTAGAAGGATGAGAACCCCCTTAACCCCCGAGATAGAGCTAGATGTGATGCCCAGCCCGCTAGGGAGGTTCTGGGAGCAGAAATGAAGAATTACCTTGACTGTCTTACCTCTAGTACATCTGTCATTTCAGGCCAGCTGCAGCGACGGTGGAAAGGGGACAGCACAGCACAAACCAAAACAGACAATGCTGATGCAGGCGCAACTCTCAGCCTAGGCGCACCTCTTGTCTTCCCGGGGGACAGAGTTCTAGTGAAGAACTTTACGAGGAAGAAATGGGACGAACCACGATTTAATGGCACTTTCATCGTAGAGGACTGCACCCCGTCCGCTGTCAAGCTCCAAGGAAGAAGAGCCTGGATCTTCCTGAATGACGTCAAGCCCTTTATAGGAGAAGGCGCTCCTACTGCATCCACCGTGGAAGCTACAGACAACGGGGAAGGACCACAGCACGTGCTGACAAGGTCTAGGGTGAGGAAGAAGGATGCACAAGCAGAAAAGACAAACTGAAGAGCTCGCTGTGAAAACTGTGGCTATACATTGAACTTTTCTCTAACCACTGAATGAGATACAAGACTTTTCAAACAAACGCAATGTGCAGCTGAAGTCGCAGGGCAAAGGAAAAGGTTGCATACGTTGAACCTGCAGTGACACTGGTAGCTTAAACACGTAGAGCCACAGAGTAGTGGACAAAGAACTCTAAGACTCTAGTAAGCAACAGAACCGGATATTCCTGAGAACTGAAACTGTTATCCTGAAAGACCCAGCATAAAGACTTTGTTCACGAACTTATGGTACACCCCAGCAGAAGCCTTAAGTGGGATGTACTCACCTACTTCCAATTAGTGACATTGACTTATCCATCACTCATAGGGAGAGAAACAAGTGTCACAGGATTCATCCAAGATCCAGAAAATAAGAAGGTAATCAGGCAATTATTGACTGTCATCGCAGAGGTCTTCGCCGAGTTGCCTGAGCACAGTGACTCAAAGACCAATGCTCCCGCCTCAAGCAGTCATTGATGAAGTGACCTACACGTTATTCTTTCGGATCATTGAGGGGTGCCCAGAACTTGTCGAGAGGACCACAGATACACTGACGTTCATCAGAGATCCCCGAAACAATCATTTTCTAAACCAGATATGGAGTAAATTAAATAATGTGGTAGCCTTCCACGCAGCAGGCAAGTGCAAAGACTGCTCAAAGCAAAAGCTAACCCACAATGTTCTAATTAGACTCATTGCAGACTATCCAGAAATGGTGGGAAGACCTGCTGACGTTGACGTTGCAACGTTTCTCAGAGACCCAGTCAATGTCCCACACATGAAAACCCTTCTCCATGGAATCATGCTCTAGGTGGAGCTATCTAACTTCCAGCAAGAATACCTCAGGAGGTTCCAGTGACACTTTCCGCTGTGTGACAGATCGGGGAGATAAGCAAAGAAACTGTTCACGACAGCAAAAAAACCTTGTGATTGAGACTCTGCAAAACAAATAAATGTCCCTGTCCCCTGAGGACAGCCTACTTTCCCACAATGTCCTCTTCAGCTTAGTATATGACTTTCCGGAAACGATAGGGAGATCTGCCGAGGTTGAAGCCCTCACCTTCCTCAGAGACCCTGCCAATGCTAGAAAGATAGGAACACTCTTCGATAGCATACAGCTACAAATGGAACTGTCCAGCTTTCAGAGGGAGTTTATGAGAGAATTCCAGTGAAATTGAGGGACAGATCGAAAAGGCAAGGACTGATCACACTGCAAAAAAGACCGGTGACCTAAGAGACAGAGATTCAGAGCAAATGTCATTATCACCTGAATATAGCAGAATTGCCTTCACAGTCTTCTTTCACCTCTTCGAGAACTTTCCAGAGCTAGTGGGTAGACCCATCACTGTCGACGTGCCCACGTTTCTCTGTGATCCAGCAAAAAATGCACCGACTCCTGAGAGCTATTGCATCACAGCTGAGAAGCAATCATGGACATCCAATGCTGAGAAGAGCCATAGAAAGGAGAGATCCAAGATAAAACCCTTTAGAAGCCCCAGCCGGGGGCAGAGCAAGGAAACAAAGATGCAGTTCTTCATGCTTCCAACGTAGAACGAATGGAAAGGGGATAACTACATCCTGAACTTCTTTTCCTATTTTTCTTATTTTTCTCTGTTTTTCATCATCATCCTGCAGTGGAGTAAATGGGGGGGAGAGAGACTTTGCAGCAACTCGACCTCGAAGAACCAAGCGAAAGGAGCAGAGCAACCAACGTCACTGCCGTGTATACTCTTTTCAACCTTTTTCTTATTTTTTCCTACCTTCTCATATGTTCACTGTTATTTTTATTTTAGTTTTTATTTTTTCAATGGTTTATCCATGTGTGATGTGCAGCGAAGCCATCCTTTTATGGTGTCACTGCAAACAAATTCCTGCATGTCCTCAGGGCCAAGACGAATTGGGAAGGGGCCCTGGAAATGCGTTGTATACACAAATGCAGGAAGAATGTGATGTGCTAAAAAAGGTAGTCTAACCTTTTTCCTTAGTCTAGCAACGGATCTGTACTCCATAACAAGAGACTTCCGTCATCACTCGCAAGTCGGGGGACATTAAACTGCACCCGCCATTTTAGTGTTTGCTGAACTTTTAAGTAACAAAAATCAAGATAAGAAAATGAATAAACTATTGACTATGGACTTGTTCAAGATGGGGGCCCAAAACAGTAATTTAGTTGTGCCACCAGTGGAGGGGCGCCCCCGGTTTCCTGGAAGGAGGTGCTGTATGATGTCTTTCAAGGCCGTCATATGTATATGCACAGTGATTGTTGTAGTATTTTTGTCTCTAACTGTCAGAACTGCCTTTCTTATTGGTGCACGAAGCATCCCAATGTCCGTGCTGCCACCAGGTAATGAACAACTGGGGCCCACAAACGCACCCAGACCTTATAATGTCATCCCTGTTCCAAGAAAAACTGATGATGAAACAAACGATTTACCGTTGAATGTAATTAGCAGCAACAAGTACACACTTGAAGTAATGAATGGGGAGAAAGGCTGGAGACAGGGTCAGCACGGAATGAATGATAACATAGCACTGTTTACGGCACACACCCATACACTGAGGGCACACAAACAAGGGCAAGTGTCAATGGCTACCAAACCGCAGGCCAAACTAACTGAAAGGGAGAAATCCCCGGTGGAACAAGCAGCTCCAGAAAGCAGGGAGCAAAGTGAGAAACCGTACCGAAGTGAGATAGCACAATCACTCAATGAAACAGAGGAAGCCGCAAAAGAAATAACTGAGAAAATGCATGCGGTAGTCAAGTATGTGTTCCCGCTCATATGTAGAGCAAAGAAACTACATGAGGAGTTGAGCAAGAAAACCACGGAACCTGCTCCAACACCAGAGATAAGCAACAGGCCTACAATGCCACCACGCGTTGGGAAGAAAACGAGCCAATGGTGGTGGGAAGAGTTCTACAGCAGAGTGTACGAGGGAAAGAAAAGAAATGCAAGCCCTTCCTCTACTATGACAGTGCAGACCTGCCCCACCAAGGATAACGCCCGAGAGACTGCCTGAACGAAAGAGCAGTACAGACGCATTCAGAGACATAGTGTTGACCAACTACAGAAAAATGTTAAGAATCAAGAGAAGCCCATATGAAACGGACACTGAACTAAACAACTACCTGGACAGCACAGCCCATCTTGGAAACAACATATGGGACCAGCACATGAAGGAAGTTGGATGAAGGCAATCAGAAGGAGAATGTTTTGTCTGTGCACTCCTGCCATAGAGCATGGGCAAGTCCAAAATCTTTGTTGCAGTAGAAGTTGACGTCCCCACGGCACACTGCATGTCACACGTAGCAATGTGCAACACCAGAGGGCAGTTTATGGGAAGAGACGCCTCACTGATATGGGCCAACGAAAAAGACTTCCCAAATGAAGACGATTTTGTCCAGGACATCAAAACAAGAAACAGGGCGCACACCAAGAATCACGTTATTAGATAAGAAAACCCTGACGTCAAAGGATCAGGAATTAGATGGGAAATAAACCCAAGACTGAGCGTCCAAGGAAAAACTGCAGAAGAGGCTCAAATCTGGAAGAACAGAGGCCAAATGCAGATCTGGGGGTCGGGTCAGTGGTTTCCCCAGACGGATGGGAAGGAGTAGTAATCTGCCGAGCTTGGATGGTCCTTGGAGCCTGCAAGGAAGCAGTAGAAAACTCACAGAGGTAATGTAAACCTCTATGGCCAAAATTGGCAAAGCTGTTAACATGGGTCGAAGACAGGGGAGGACCCCTGAAAATAGTACCGTTGGAGAACCCAAAACTGTCCTTCAGAAATAATGGTACAAGAAAAATGGGGGAAAATCAAAACTGTGGATGAATATATGAGGCACCAGGAATGGCAAAAGGAACTGCAGTGCTGATGGACCGCTATTGGGCGTGTGGATCCAAAGCATACATAAGACTGCCAAGAAAGTGGGGGGGGGCATATGTACATTGGTCACTGTCCATGTTCCCGCACTGGTGATTCCAAAAAACGATCTGAATCTGGGCAGCTTCCCGAAAGCAGATGCTCATCTGAGAAGGAGGAGATCCGCAGAACTGATATCCAGACTGAAGAGAGAAAACTACTTTTCTGCCAAATCAGAAGAAGCATTCTATGCGATTCCATATGAACACAGGCTGTTCAGCCTCACTTCAACAGTATTCACCACGATGCTCCTGCCACACATCCAAATTGGAGTGAATGCTAAATGGTTGCAGATAACCAGATGGGAGTTACTGCAGACCATCAACACCACAATAAAAGGATTCAATGCGATCAAAGAAGAGCTGAGAGTGGTTAGACTGGTCACCCTACAGAACAGATATGTGCTTGACGTGATCACAGCAATGGATGGAGGCGTTTGTGCAAAAATCGGAGAATCATGTTGCATATTTATACCATCACACGACAAAGAAAATTGAACCCTCACAGAGGCCATAAGCATGTTAACGACCCTGAAAAACCAGATGACTGAGGAAACAGATGAAGTAGATGGTGACAGCTGGTTTGGGAACCTATTCTCATGGGTCCCGCAATGGATGGCAGATATATTCAAGTTCCTGGGAGCTTTGCTAGCAATGGTGCTGCTAGAATTCTGTGTTATTAAGATAATCATCACACAGTGCCAGAAAATTGCAAAGAAGGCCATTGGGATGAGAATTATGGTCGACGTCGAACCAGGCTGGAAGCCCAGAGACCTGACAGATGAGGAAATAAAGGACTTTGTGAAGGCCAGTGTATTTGCACCAGAGGGAACAAAATTCACTTATCCCAAGAAACGAAGAAGGTATGAAGGCAAATGGATGCACTGCAGTCCAAATGGACAATGCCAATTGATGACCTGGAACAAAGATGAGCATGTGAAAACAGCAGGAAGCTTGAAAGGGGTGGTAAAGATATGGACACCAAAATTGCATACTTTCACGCCTTCTTGTGTAAACCCAGGAGACGATGAGCAAGAAGCTGAGGAATCAAAGAAACGGAATATAAAGGAAGAAGTAGGAGTGGTCGATGAACCGACCAGAGGGGGGAGTGTAGAGGAGGTCCCAGATATGACCTGCACCCCTGCCCCCCAGTGCTAGTTGCCAGTAAGGTACTCGCCGTGGTATGTGACGTACGAGGAACAGCTGAACCAACAAAGGCCGGCAATGGGCCGCTGCCCTGTGTACATTAGAAGATCAATACCTGTTGAAATGCCCATAACCAGGCAACGCTGGGCAGCGCGGTAGCCAATCAGACAACCGTACCTGCCATTGGTACGAAACGACGAGTATTTACAGACTATCCACGAGGAGACCCCGAAGGCCTTAATGGAAGGCCAATTGAAATAGACTAAGGGCCTAGGCAGCCCAGAGAACAACCAGAAGTGGCTACTGAAAGCTATGCATGACAGTATCGACAATTGCGAGGAGAATTGTAATGGGCGAAGGGGAGAGACACTGTGAAAACGTATGAGAATGGTGCCATGAGACAAGACGGAAGCAACCGCCTTATTGAACATGTGTAAATAAGCTTGAAACGCACGATGCTAAGTAATCGATACCGCCTGCAATGCTTAAGTAGAAGAATAGAGCGGCATGCGCCAACTATATATGTCTACCTTAATACAGCACAAAGTACACGTGCAACTCCATTTTGTTTGAGCAGAAGAAAGCCCAGGCGGCCCAGGCCCAACTGGCTGAGTTTCACATCTAGGTCCAAGCTGAGGAAAAGAGCGGGATCGAAACTTAACAAAGGATGGCTCATGCCGGGGAAATCGAGGTCAACCAGAGAAGGGGAGGTGAGCATGAGCTCATGAGGCTCCAACTTCAGAGCACGCCAGCACGCCCGTGAAGGTCAAGATAAGAGAGGCCCATGCAGGTGGCCAAGAGAACACAGAATCA
This sequence comes from Ambystoma mexicanum, assembly GCF_040938575.1. Lineage (NCBI taxonomy): Eukaryota > Metazoa > Chordata > Amphibia > Caudata > Ambystomatidae > Ambystoma > Ambystoma mexicanum. The sequence continues at coordinate 195,897,065 of NC_090923.1, forward strand.
AATACATGAAAAGACTCAGAACTGAAGCAGATTCACGGTGGACCAATAGGTGACCAGACAGGCACGAAGATGTACCACCGCCTGATGTCATTCAGAACCAGAGGGTGCCATAACTTTTCCTGATAAGAGACTAAAGATCCGAGGCCATACCCAGCCAACTAATTGACACATAGCCCTAAACCACTGTTTGATGGAAGGGAGGCAGGATGAATCCTGGGACACCAGGCACCAGGGTGTCTATTCTGCATGCTGCTAATTAAAAGTGGAGATTTATGTTTAGGGGTGTAACTCGCCCAATCACAAGGGACCATGTAATCTAGGGTCCTATAGACATTGTAACCAATGAGACGTCGTACTTGTAGTGACGTCAATCACGTGTGGTGTAGAGGGATGGGCATAGACACCCACCCGATAAGAGTTATCCAATCCGTATGCCTTATTTTCATATACAGATATAACACCTATACTTAAGTTACCTTTCTCAACCAATTATATTGCATGTTGATATTTTATTGAAGTGTACGTCATTGATGACAAAGTTTGCCCATAAAAGAGGCTATTATACTGAAGTTCGAGGAAGTCGGGCGAGACAGGTGTTCGCGATGCTGCTGATTCCATAAGCTGATGTATGTATCATTAAATGGACTTCCCTTTGCCAACTTACTGAGTCCCTAGTATTGATTTGTGCTGGAGTATGTAAGTCCTGCACCCTGACCTCACACAGGGCAGATATCTTGTATTACAAGTTTTCGAGGGTGAGTGCTGACCAATGGGCCCGTCAGTAATTACCTCTCTTCGTCAACACAACAAATATGATCCCTCTTTCCCATGTGCTTTTCAAAGATTACCACCGCCCACTGTGTCTTCCAGGACTGACAGGCTGCCAAAATGAGCTCACCATATGCTGCAGCGCTGCCTGCACCAGCCGGATGTGGAGCAGGGCCACTGGTATTTTTAATTCCCGGGACGCAGCCCGGTCAGAATGCCAGACCTTTGCAAGCCACCACCAGAGATGTGGCCTTTGAAGAGACTTGCCTTGGGTCCGATTCGGAGATGGTGACTACGGATTTCCTCCACATCCCCCTTCATCGCCTTTAAGTAATTATATACCTCTCTATAGAGCCCAAGAGAGTTATTGTGGATACAAAGACAAGACAAAATTGTTACACACACCTCTAGTAATAATTGTGAAGTAATAAGGTAAGGACACGTCAAATATAATGATGAGAATTTATTTTAAGAGAGAGACATGGTAAGACCCTCTCGTCAGAGGAGGAGGCCAGCACAATATGACAGTTGAACTGTCATTTACGTCATAGCCTCGGTGCGCAGGGATGTCTCAAGCGAGGAAGAGCAGAAGGAGTCATCTCGCGCACCAAGATTATACATCAGTTTGACAATGCCTAGAATGTGAGTATGTCAGTCTGAATGTCAGCTCCCACACTCTGCACTCCATACCAATATTTCTGGCTTCAGACGGTGATAAAGTGCCACCTATGGCCCCAAAATAATGACAGAGCATGTAAATCACTTGGAAAGTTCAAAAGAAGGTATTTTTAGTTTAAAGTTAAAAATAAGAATGGAGTCACAAGGTATCCATCCGGTCATTGCATAGAAAACAAAGCATCGACAGACCATACAATTGAAACAAATGCATTGAAAAAAAACATTGAATGCATTTTTTTCAATGGTAAAGGGTTTATTTTACTAAAAAAGTGTTTTAATGGTTAAAAAAAGGGGTTGGGGGAATCCCCATAAAAATAATATTTAAAAAAAATGCATTCAATGGTATTTTTTAGATGCTTTTTTGTCAGTGGTATGGTTGTAGATTGTTTGGCTGTCGATGCAATCACTAGGAACCGACTCACAAACACCTAGAGGTTTATTATCAGTCTGATGTTAATGTTAAAAAACAAATAGTATTCCAAATAACACATTTATATAACGTCTGCTTAATTAATGGTTCATGATGTTTTTACCTCATGCATTATTTCTGAAATATTGCATGAGGTAATTCAGCAAATTGTTACCTCTACATTTTACGCCTTCCCTGAATTGTAAAAAATGTTTGTCCTTCTCATCCCTTTAACTTGAGGAACAAAAATATGTAAGGGGGGTTCCAAAGGGAGTAATGATGCTGGCACCTCGAATGCCTTCATTCACACCTCCTTTGCCACATAAGGCCCAGAAGAGTAATGTGTGAATCGTCTGTGCAATGTTCTCCCTGGTACACCAGCAGAGAGCACCACTGTCAATCCACATGCATTTCCATCCCACAAACAGGGATTGAGATGCATGTTTAAATGGTTTAATACACATAAGATGTTAAACATGTAGAACTCCTACATGTATTATTTCTGGATAACTGAATCTTTGCAATGAGTTTGCTGCCTTTCTTGCAGCAAACCTATAACCCTAGGAACGCCTTCGATTGCTGTATGTAGTTAAAGTACTTAATATGCGCAAATACCCATGACAGAATACCTACACACTCATAATGAGAGCCTTTTGCATTCATGCAGCTCTAAATGGACTTTTCAGGTAGCATCAAAAAACTCCACTCGCAGTCCTCATTTGAATATTTTTTTCTCTATAGTGATGCAGGTGGCATCTTGTCAGATGACCAACCATCAATCAACAATTGACTACCGAAATAGACAGCGTCTAACTAGTCGTAGCAAGGAACTCGATTTGCCAACTCCTGTTTCTAAACAAGCATTGGCAATGCCAAAGGTTTTGACTTTTGTGTAGGCATGGGAAAGGAGCTTTCCAGGCACTGCCGTTATGGTATTAACTAGCCATTGATGGTATGAAGGCCAAATGGTACAAGTAACTGGGCATCTCATAATAGTGCCTGGCAAATGCTTAATACATTTATACTAGCCAGAACATTTGCCAATGCGTGTTTGTAACAAACAGGACTTGAGGGCAAAGTCCTCATAAATCGAGTGTTCTAGGAAACCTGGTTAAGACATTTTACTACGCCAGTAGCAGGTTTACAGCCCCAATTAAGCGTCAAGCAGTCACTTTTAGTGCAAGGTTTGATGGTAAGGATTGATTAAAGCGAGCTGAAAGAGTTCCCACAAGGAGGTGTTTTGGGCGGGAGGGGTAGGAACTGATTTGGAATAGCCATAGGGACTTGCATGACCATGAATAATCAATGAGTGAGCAAATAACCCAACAACACCTGCAGGTTTAGTCCCTCTTCATATGCAATTTCTCCCTAGCTGCATTAAGCCAAACAAAACAGCGCATCTGATTTCAAAGCATTGAATTGGATCCGTCTAGAATAAAGAACAACTATTATAACCTCTATTCGTGTAAGTGACTTGCTACTCCATCTCCTTGCAGTCTTGGGCATGGTGTGTGAAGTGCAGGGGTGAAATATGCATTTATATGTGTGTGCAGTAGTGGTGGCAGTATGTGTTTGTAGCTTATGCATGTGTGTGTATGTGGGTGCGCGCATGCGTCCATATGTTCCTGGGTGTGTGTTTGTGTGTGTTTGTGTGTGTCTGCAGTGCTGGGTTGCTGTGAATGTAAGTCATTGCGTGCGTGTGTGTGTCTTTGCGTTTTGTGTTGGAAATGGTGTGGGGCGGTTGTGCTATTAGTGTGTACAGTGCTAGGGCCATTCTATGTGTCTGGGCGTGCAGTGCTGACGGCACTATGTGTGTGTAGATGGTTCAACTGCACTTTATGTTAGGTTAAATAATATCAACAATATTGTTCTCAACAAAACGAATAACATGCTACATAATAAACAACGCCTGTAGGTTGTGTATTCCACCACAAATCCATCTTCCCTCTGTCTACACTCTCATGCCAATAGTTTTGCACATTAGGAGCCTGATTCACAGAAGCGTGTTATAATGACACAATCCCATAGGAAAATGCTCTGTGAATCAGGCCCTAGGTGTCTGTGCCTCAAAAGTCAAAAACTATAAGTCAAAACTAATTAAATACAGTAATTATTGGTTAATGAGCAGATTTCCAATGCATTAACAGGATCTTCAACAATTCAATTACGTGGGCAGTACAAACTGGTGATCTCACTATGTATTCCACGCCATTAAGCATATGACAAAACCAACAGCTTTCTCCCCCTTGTCAAGGTTGACAAATCACTGTAAAAGCGATATGCTGTGTGGCCTGGGTTCCACTGAGAATCCCGGCCATGTAGCAGTTTGATTCCTGTGGAAAATGTTGTTCACCAACCATGCTATCACGTTAAGGGCAATGTAGTTAACATTTATTTTATTTATTTATTTATTGCATTTAGTACTCGCCCAGACCCATGGGTATCACGGCGAGGTTACAGACAACTTAGTTAAAACAGTTATTGAAGAGTGTCAATAGGGTGCAATATAAATATGTAAAAAGCATACAAGATAAACATTAAATGAAGGGCTTCAGTGAGAGAGAGATACAGTCTTTTTCCCTGAGGCATGGAATGGGATCTTAGACATGGGTTAGTTACATAATTGTTTATAAACTGCACTTTATCTCGATGGATTGTTGTGCTATCTTCTACGCAAATACGGCCACATCCTCCTGGCCCTCATCGACCTCCACTGGACCCCACCACACGCACGAATCACCTTTAAGTCTTGCTGCATCATCTATAAGGCAGTCGCTCTCAAGTCACCCAGCTACCTTGCAGAGAAACTGTGCTTCTGTGTCAGACAGTGCACCACCAGAAGCCAGGACATTTTTTGCCAGGACGTGGCTGCAAAAAGGAAATTACCAAAAAACAAGCCTTCTCTGCCTATGCCCCAAGACTATGGCCAATTTCCTTGTCAGCATCAGGATGACCCCGCCCCACGCTCCTACAATTCAGAAAATAACTCAAGACCCTCCTCTTCAAGGAGTCTCTCCACCTCAACACCTAGTCCATCATGTCTCCCGATGCGCCAACCGACTCGCTAGACGCTGCTGCCCTGTACAGCTGTCACCCCCTGTGCCTCTCTGTAGCCTACCCCCGCTGGCTATCTGTTCTGTTGTTACCTCTGAAAAGTGCTCTATTATACATCCGTACTGTTGTATACCTCTGTAAAGCGCTCCATTGCTTCTCGAAGTTAGGTGCATGCTCAATGAATACACTAATACAAATAAGCTTCCATCCAAGTGGCAATTCCCTTGATACCATCAGTCTAGATATGCCAATAGAAGCCATCTGTGAAATTGCATTTCCTACACTTATCTCTTTCTAGGAGCGTATATATGAATGGCTTCTGGGATGTAACTCGAGATGTATATGTTGCTTACAGTACAAATGTTGCAGGTATAAGCTGAGCTCTGGCATATGTGATAAGTACATTTTCATTTCTGCTGCCATGCTATCCCTGTCATGTAGGCTTGTCTATTGTTGCAAGAATGCACTGAGCTGTATTACACAATTAGGCTTAGCATTTTTTTGTTATTGTAAAGCATTACGTCCTTATCTTTGCAGGCCTTCCTTAGCACTTTTCAGCTTTTTTGCTTAGCACGGACATCTCGCGTGCTTGATCGACACTGAAGATGGGAGAACCATTGAGATTCCATGGAAACCTGAGAGTCAGAGTCTCCCTGTTGCAAAGTTCTGCTCCTGCAGTGGGTACATCCCTGCTTGCACCAGCCCTCCTACCGTCCTAGTTGCAGGTATTACACAGAATAATAGGTTTTTTGTGAAGGTCCATGATCAGCAAAAGGTTTTGTCTAGTGAGGGACCCCTCTTGAATTCACATCTGAGTGATGGGGATTGACTGCGGGAACTGCTAGTCTCATGTTCTGGAAACACTAAAGCCAGTTGGAACCCGGGCATGCGACTGGTGCTGCATTCACATTCAGTTAACACAAAGGAGCCAATTTAGATTTCACTTTTTTCATGCTGCAAGAAATATTGGATGGGCACGTGGTCTTGGAAACAGATAGTAAGGTGCTGCATGCCGTATAGTGACATTGCGGGCAAGTCAATACTTGAGTGCACTTGATCCTGCTCAGCCTTCATGCTTGAAAGTGACATAGCACAAAATCTGGGGTCCCCCTGCAAGCCATGCTGAGGGCCCCCAAACCCCATCTCGGCAACAAATCACAGGTCGCTCCAAACTCTGGGCCGGCCTAGATTTTCATGCATTCGCAATACGCAATAAACATGCCACTGAAGGGGTATGCCGCACACTGTACTAGGAGAAGGAGATATATATATATATATATATATATATATATATATATATATATACAAAAAAACTTCGTTAAAGGGACGTTATGGTTAAGTTGCCCTATTAAAAACGCATGCCATTCTGTACCAAAAATTTGTAAAAAGGACGTTATGATTACAAGTAAAATCTAAAAACCCCTGAAATTCAGCAGTTATGGTAGGCTAAGCACCAATTTTTCCCATCAGCACTCTCCACTGGTAAACTAAGCCCCCAACCCTGCCACCACCCCTGTGCACTGCTAACACTAACACCCAGACCATGAAAGATGTCATCTCAAATGTCAATGATGACATCAATGACGACATTACTTATTTAGCCACTCTCTTTTCCTTCAATGATATTTGTGATGTCATCTTTGATGTCCTGGATGTTAGTCTTAGCAATGCACGTAGATGGTGCGAGTTATGGTTGCTTAGCTTACTTTAATGGGGGAATGTGCAGTGGTGTTTGGTTGCCTTTAGTGAAATGTTTTCACTGAATGCACATATATATATATGGCACTTCCCGTGCACAACTCAACAGGGCAAGTTGCACCACAATAGAAGCAAGAGTGCATACAGAGATCTTTCAATCAGTAAACCCCATTCCACCCTAAAAACCGCTCAGAGACGAAAGGTGTACCATTCATTTGTTATGTGCATGAGGACACTTGTAAAGTATGAAAACAGTACAACATGTGAAACACAATGGCGTTTGGTCATGGACAATGAACTTTACATAAATGTGTGGAACATACAATAAATATGTTTGCCAAAAATGTGTCTACAAAAGTCAAAGGAGTAGTCTTCTAACGTCTGGACAAAATCACAACAAACTCTGTGAATAGAAATAAAGTGCACTAATGGCAGAAAGATGGCAATCAACACCCTTACCACTGACCAGTGCACACATTTTTGTATAACTGCCACAAGGTGGAAAGGGTGAAGAAATGTGTAGTGCGAAGGTATAATGAAGCATTGCTTTTGAAACGTTTCTGTACAGCAAACACTTTCAGTGCACCTGATCTCATTTTTCCACTTTTAGAAAGATACCAAATCTGACAACATAGCGTCTTCATGCACAAGTAATATTTGTAATTGGGGCTGCTGGGTAACAGAAAGTACCCTCACGACATGAAAGCATAATAGATGGGCCTGAGCCTTACGTTACAAAAGCAAGTGGTGTGCAATAGCGTTCTGGATAACGTACCTTTGCAGAGTAAACAAATGCTTTCTTAAAGGCTTATGCACCGTAATACGGCACCTATTAAAGAACATACTACTACCTGCAACGTACCATGCAGATTGTGAAGGGCAACATGAAATGAATAAAAAACACACTCACATGTAAAAAGTAGTACTGTACTTTTATTTCACAATGCACGGTGCTAAATCATCGCCCTTTTCTCAGTTGCAAAGAAATTTGAAGTTTGGATCTCCGCCGCACAATGAAAATGTTACTTTTGACGGTCACGTTGATGTGTTCCCACACAGTCACCATGCGTTGGCGCCACAGTCTTCATCACGCACACCATGTGCAGTGGCGACACAGTGGTTGGTTTCCTCTCACATTCATTGCCAAGATGCCGTCAATCGCTGTGATGTAGTCCATCACAAAGTATAATGTTAGTGTCAATGGTGACATTGCTGGGTAACCACACACAAATTATGCGTTGTTGACACAGTAGGTGTATTCCTGTCACAGTGATTTACAAGGCGACGTGAATGGCACTGAACTATGAAACCATAAAGGAGGGTATGTTGCTTCTTACTGCTACAACTGCGTAGGGACATAGAGGTCCAATGCGGTCATCCCATTCAATGATAACGCACATACAGCCGGTGACGAATAGGTGCAATTGACAATTGAAAAACCTGTCACTCGGACGCTGCAATCCATGACACTGGCAATACGGAATGAAGTAGCTGAGAGGAAAATGACAAAAAAGATCTATCAATATGAAGCCTTTGCGGAAATGTAAGCTGTACTACATAGCATCTTTACAAATAAAGAATGTTATATGGGGAAATATACTGACTCCCTACAAACGGCGACAATGTGCAATAGAGATGCTAGGTAAAAAAGTATCAGTGCCACATAAATTTCGTAGGTCATAGCGGAAATTGTAGTGACATCGTACAGACGGCGGTAATGTGCAATCTGAAATTTCATCGCCACACAAACTTCCAAATGCATTAGTAGTAAGAGTAATGTACAATAAGAAACTTTAACGGCACACAAACCTCCAAATGCATTACTAGTAATATTTTTTTTTCACACTAAGTAAATAATGGCAGTTTGGTGTAAAGGCCTGAAAAATAAGCTTATATTATGTGCACCGGCTCCATTTCGACCTCCGCAGTCACACAGTAGTTGTTTGCAGTAAGACGTCCTCGGGAATTGATATATCATGAGCTTCACAAACCTTTTTTTAAGCATAACTTATCAAAGGGAATGTTTCGTAAACTGTGACTCCCTACATTCTTTCTGTCTCTGTTCCGTGTACGTCAAGGTCGAAAAACAATTGACCCTTATGAGGTTTGCTACATGTGCGCCCATACCGAGTGCCTACTGAAAAAATGAAATGAAATGAACTGACCTTCACTCCGAACACAAATACATTCTCATTTTGCACAACATATCAGCAGTCAATAATGAGAACCGGTACTCCCGACCACGTGCAAACGCGATGTGTTGACGAATCCGTGCAGGTGGCTGCCCAGATTCCAAAACATAGGAGGCCAGTCTAACCACACTACTTTTGGTGTTGGCTTCTTACATAGACACATTAACTGCTTGTCGTACATTGCCTACCAAGTTTCAATGTACGGAACAATATTGGTAACAAGAATAAAGCACTGTTTCACTTTGTACTACCACATATAACTAATGCTTACCTTTCGACACAGTGTTTCATGAAGGTATGTTTGCGGGAATTTCGGCGTTCAACACAAAAACTAAATGACCATGGCTGCCATATCAAAAGAATGCTATGCACTTACATCTGAGGCAGAACCAATCGGTGAAAGCGCTACAGCTTGACGTACAGCATGCCATAGATTAGCCAATAGAAATCTGCTCCACTGAGCGAACAGGGAAGTGGGACCATGGAGCGGACATAGATATCGCTAATTCTTAGACTGCTACTTTTTGATCGTTTTAAAGGAAAGTACAGTATGATTTCTCACACAATTTCCAAAAGCACGCTTTGGGGAACAAGCCCCTGCCACAAAATTGATGACAATCTGTCCAGTGGTTTGCCCTGTAGCCATGCGCAAAGTTTTTGCCCCATTCAGTCTATGGGAAAAAAAGTTTTGGGGCTCCCCCTATAACTTTGCCCCCCCGGACGATTCCTTACCAAACTTTGGGGATATATATATATATATATATATATATATATATATATATATATATATATATATATATATATATATATATGTTTTAATGCATTATATAGCACACTTTCTGACCGTTTGCAATTGTTTTGTAGCGTAAAACCAGTCCAAAAATACAATACAATCAAGTCTCCAACAGTGCACATGGACATTAATGTTTTAATTAATGTAATGCTCTGCTATTAAAAATGTCATGCCACAATGAAAACATGTCCAACTGTCTTCACATTATAGAACAGTCTAGACACGTAATATCATATTACAGTAAAGCATGCCAGACCACATTTAGACATGCCTAGACTGGTTGTACCAAAATGCCAGTTGAAGCAATAACACTTATCATGGTTGTTTTTCTCACACATGGCCAGAAAAATATACAATGCCACAGTAAGAAACGGCTAGACTGGCAGCACCCAAATGCAGCCAGTCTAGCTGTTTAGCCAGATAATGACATTTAGCAGGACTGCTTTATCAGGGTTGCCCAACCCAAAGTCAAGTCAAACTAAGAAATGACTAGACTGGATTCACCAAAATGCCTCTCTAGCCACTAATACGACATATCATGCCTGCTTAGTCTGGAGATGGATTACCATTACGATTTATTGCACAATCCATGCCCCCCCACACAGCCCCTCTCTCGCCAACCCCCTGTCCCAATGCCCAAAATCAGCACCTCAGCCCAGAATTACCTTCTTGACCCTCTTCCTTGTCCCAGTGCTTACGTACGAGGCACCTTACCTCATAGGTAAGTACTAGGACAAGGAAGAGTGGGGCTAGGAGTAATGAAGATTATAGGTAACTAATCCAGGCATTACTGCCATGTCCCACTACCTCATTCCAGCACCTGTGTATGAGGCAAAGTGTCTCATACACAAGTACTGGGATGAGGAAGAATGGGGCTATGAGTAATGAATATTACCAATAAGTAATCATGGCATTAAACACAAGCAGTGACACACAACCATCAATCAGAATGGGCTTCAGTCTTCTCCCCACACCCTGGAATTTTTACTCGACCTGGCTGACCTTCAAAGCTGTTGCCGGAGAGAAGAGGACACACATGTTGAACTGCGTCTGGGTTTTTCCATTAACTAAGGGCTGGCAATTACTAACATAAAGCATATGAATGATAGTTATTAGGCATTTTTAATCGTGATGTGGGTTTAGTACTTGCATTCCAGGGGAATGATTTGAAGGGTAAAGAGGGGACAGGAGACAGCTCATTCTCACAGCAGTCCATAAGTGGGTGCTTTCAGACTTAAAGGAGAGAGTTAACTGTGTGTAAAATTGAAGCTGCACTAGAATAGTAGGTTTCCATGTCATGCAGCGGGGAAGCCCTCAGACTTCAAAAAGAAATAGTATCCTTTTCTAGTCACTCTGTCTACATAAAGAAATTATTTCTGTTTCAGGGTAACTTAATCAGAATAATGTATTTATGAAGGCAGAGTTACTTAATAAGAAACTGATTCTTTTTTTATGTTTTTTAGTTAAAAAAAATATATTTCTTTATTTTTGTCAGAGGGGCCCCCTTCCTGGACATGAGTGGGCCCCCTGCAACGCGGGGGCTGCAATGGCCCAAGCTACACCAGTGATGCTTCATTCCTAGGTAGTGAAATATGTTAGATTGAGTGGTCATGCCTTAGAAACCTACTTCGGACCCACATGAGAGGTGACAATCACTAGAGGTGCTTTTGATGTGCGGCACTGAGCCAACAAGCCGCCAATTCCTCAAATCAGCTGCAGCAATCATTGGAAGAAGACCAACAAAATATCCTTTGCCAGAGATACCTGCAAGTTTTCTTTCTATCATTAACTCTTTGAGGTGAGATTCCTTTTTGATATAATGCCTCGGAAGGGACGATTTTGCCTAGAAAATATCAGAGCTCTGCATTTAGCTCAGCAAGTCCCTCATTACAGTTTTGCCTGTGTCCCACTGGTAATTCCGGTTGTGACTTGTTTGTCTCATCCCCGAAAAAATTGGGGCTGATTGTTAACTTGTGCTCCTCTAGGGCTGAAATTACTGGGATTATCAGAGTCACTACTTGTAGTGGAATTTGAGGTATTAGAAAATGTCACATACTTATTTCTTTGATACCTAGTATTCCTCCATCTATTTTGATATAGCTTGATTTGATCTTCGTAGTAGAAATCAATTAAAAGGGGTATGTATTGGTTTCTTTATAATTTTCTACATCTTTGATGAGCTTCCAAATGTTCTTATCTAATGTACATTTTTAAATTTAGATATTTCATCTGACAAAGGCAGAGAGAGATGCTCTGTCCACGCTAAAGAATAATCAAACTTTCCTGATAAAACCAGCCAATATGGGAGGACGTATTGTCCTTTGGGACAAGTTATTATATTAAACTGAAATGTCAAAACAGCTACAAGACCACACTTTCTATCGGAAACTCGAGAGATATCCAACACCACGTCTCTCTGATGAAATTAAAACCTTGATTGACTATGCTCTAGCGGGAAAGCCAAATTGAACAAGAAGCATATAGCTTTTTAATAACTAAACATCCCACGATTCAAGCTTTCTATTTGCTACCAAAAGTGCATAAAAATCAGACGGTGCCACATAGTCGCCCAATAGTTTCAGCAATTAATTCAATACTCGAGCCTCTATCGGTGTATGTTGACTGGTTTCTCCACCCCTTTGTCAAATCTATGAGATTGTTTGTAAAAGACACAACTAGCATGATAATTCTGCTAAAAGATCAATTTATAGATCCTGAAGATCTTTTGGTGACACTTGATGTCACTGCTTTATACACAAGTATTCCTCAAATGGCGTGTATAAAAGTGATGGAAGTCTTCCTGAACAAACAGACCACCACTTTAAAAAAAGTACCCACCCCTTTTATTCTAGAATGTCTACCAATAGCCCTGACTGAAAAAAATTTCTTATTTGAAGGTCAGTACTATAACCGAATGCATGGGACCAGCATGGGGGCTACATTTGCCCCTGACTTGGCCAATCTATTCATGGACCATCTAGAAAACATCTCAATATATGATGTGAACAATCTATATAAAAACAACACAGTGAGTTGGTTCCACTATATTGATGATGTTTTTTTGATTTGGAGAGGTAATGTGACTAATCTGGAGGATTTCCTATTATGGCTAAACGGAAAAAGTGAAAATATAAAATTCACAATGGCTCATGATCATAACAGCATGCCTTTTCTGGATTTATTAATATGTAAAACTCCATCAGGACAGATAGAAACTACATGAAATAGGAAACCAACAGACAAAAATACTTTGCTTAAATATAACAGTTTTCACCCTCTTAGTTTGTGTGACAACTACCAGTGGGACAATTTTTAAGAATTCAGAGAAATTGTTCAAAAATGAGCGAATATGTAAGATTTGGGAAAGATTTGAAAACACGCCTCAGAGCCCAACATGCCAACAGGGACAGATGGTTATACCCGCTGGACAAAACCAGCAAGGAGAAAACCTGTGTCAGCTCCTTCAGTCCAATAAGTAATGGCCTGACAAAGATTATTTTGAAAAATGTGCACTATGTGAAAACACCCACATTTTATCTCACAACACCTAGATTCGCATTTAAGAGACAAAGGAATTTGAAAGACATTTTGGACCAAACCTATCTTATGGATAACAGTAATCCAATAAAACAAGGAACTCTGTGGGGACAGCCACCAGTCTTTGGCTATTTTAAATGCGGACAATGTTCAGTCTGCTCATTGACAAAGAATATAAAATCTATCGAATTAAATGGCAAATACTGGAAATTGCATAATTTTACGACCCACACCACTGAGTGGGTGATTTACGGTATCAAGTGCCCCTGCAACCATGTACATATAGGGAAAACTAAGCAACAAATCCGGCAAAGAATCAGAGAGCACCGCTCCTGTATAAAAACAAAGTTGAGAATATGCCGTTGGTGGCACATTTTGTGACACACCAACATAAATACACAGATATATTCTGGTTTGTTATTCAAGTTGTAAAACCTACTAAAAGAGGCGGAAATCATGATTTAGGGTCATCAAAGTATGAACAACGTTGGATATACAACCTGGATAGGGTGAGGAAAGGCCTGAATGTCTGTATGGAGTGGAATATTTTGATCTAAATCCACATCTTTGCGTTTAAAGTTCGGGTTCTCGAAATATGGCGTCCATTTACAACTGTGAGAGAACAGCACATTTGTCCTACAAGATATAGATTCCTCTTGGAAGGACTGTGTAAAATATAACATCTTTTAAAACTATGTATAATTATTGGACTATTATTAGTCATGACATGACTATTATGTATGATGACTCCCCTGCATAGATATTTCACCTTTATCTGCGTAAATGGCTCGCCGTAAAGAGTGACTCAACTAAGTCTTTGTGGATACACAGTCCAAACCCTTTTTGAGAATAGATAGGCAGATATATAATAACATCTTCAAATAGAAAATAGCTACTAAACTGATTTAATTATCTGTTTGTGAAAACATAAAAGTGCGCAAATTTAGGATACTTTTTTGAATACACTACATAGAAAGAAGTATTCCCTTGCCAGTGTGAATAAAAGTAAGATACCAGCCCAGTTTAGCCATCATGTGCATAACTCACACTGTGGAAATATCTTGGTGTAAGGATGCTAACCCACGGCAAAGCCTATACAGCTAAATGGTTACGTTTAGACATGAAAAACAATTGGGAAGTATCCGACAAGTGTAACAGTATTTCTTTCAAAACAGCATTACAAGATGGTGGTTTTTCGTAACACCATATGGAAGGAAACATGTATACATTCATTAGTCTGGGCACGTCACACCATGTGATCATGGTGTGTTTTTAAAATAAGACGCTTTTGTAACATTTCCACCTTTTTGACTTTCTCGAGCGAAAAGGGAAATACGGGAGTCCTATATAGACATGTGCTGGTAAGTTAATCTATACCTAGCAAAATGTCTCGAAAGTAATTGTAGAGAAACACGTTCCTCTGATTTACGATAGCCTATTCTGATTGTAGCATTTGTATGCTACCTTTTGTCTAACATCATACCTTAAATTGGTTGTTTGGTAATCAGTCCATGGCATCTCACTTTTGTCTAAGGAAAGACTGCAATTCGTCCATCTTTCCCTGTTTGTGTAGAAATTAATTTAAAAAGAAGATGCAAAAAGGGAAGCAGCATTTCCCTAAAAGGAACAAGTCATATGAGGACATGGTTTGAAGCGTGTTTGGAAATTCAAGCCGTACAGCTTCAAAGTAAGAGGATGATTGAATCAATTTTGGTACGCTTCTTTTCTCTCTCTCCCTTTTTTTAAAAACATTGAGACCGCAATTGTGCATTATGATATGAAAAATGAGATAAAAGAAATTATAAAATGAAAGCTCGCTCTTGTTGAGTAGTTGTTAAACATGTGAACCCCATGTGGTTCGTGTGTGCCTGTTCTTTGCTTTACAAATCGAGTAATGTGTGGAAGTTGAGACAGGCCCCATAATGAACCATATAAGCGTCATGGAATTATGTAAGAGATTCAAATAAAAAAAGAGGTGAAAACAGAAATAACTAAGTAACAGTAGCTTTATTTACAGTCAAAAAGAGAAAACTAGGAATAACCTTTTAATATGTTATTCGTACTGCTTGTATTTTTAGGGGACAAATAGAAAGCCCTCAGCAGGTAAAAAGAAAAATACTCTCCTTTGCCAAAAAGCCACGCTTAAGGAGCACTGCGCTCACACCCTGCATTTGAGTGTAAGTATACTGGTGACACAGTTTTTTAATTGTTAATTGTAAATCAGTTTTATGTGAAAAATTTGCCCCATATTATGCTGATTGAGGCATTTTTATTTCTGTGTATCTCCGCCACGAGCCAAAATAGACACTTATCAAAATATCTTTTGTGAATAATTTTATAGTGCAAGTACACATCTAAGATAGAAAAATGCGGTATACAAGACATGTGCATCACCATAAGAAATAATCCCGTCCTGAAGAAGGCCAAGAAAACTATTTTTGAAATGACACTAGAGATAGTGTCTAATTTTGATAACAATGGCCGAAACATGTTGACCATCTATAACACTGGGTATTAGTAATGTCTGTCTATGATCAGAAGCCAACTTATGCTTCTGTGTGATTAAGATCTGTTGTACTATATGCTTTCAAGAATGAGAAAAATGTGTCATCCATGATTTTGCATAGGAAACAATTGCAGCATTATATCCTATGATGTGCTAAACTATCCACCAGTGACAAGTGATGATGAATTATAATACAACAACTTAATCAAAATTGACCTACCCCACTGTATTGAGTTCTCCTCATTTACTGATTGAGGTTTTCTTATTTATTTGGAGAACATTTCTTTTTCTTTTTTGTAATCTTTTTTGAAATCTTTATTGAATATTTGTGGTTAAGTATCAGAACATTTTTTTTTCAGTCCTGATTGATCTAAGTACTGGAATTTTGAGATGTGTTTTTCGTGGCCGAGTTTTGTTGTTGTTAATTGAGCTGTTTGAATAAGGTTGTACATAAGTGTCATCAGTCTGATGTTCAGGGTGGAGGGAGGGGTAATCAGTTTCCTTGTTCTATATTGCACTCTCTAATTTTTCCCAATCAGAAACTGATCCCCCAAAAACAAAAAAGAAGGGAAAATACCCATTTCTTTACACCCCAAATATACCAGCCACCAGTGGTGGTTGGTGAGTTTTTCTATTGGAGGGTGAAAATATCTGCCACATGTATGCCATTGCGAGTATAGCAAGGGGGCCAAAACTAACAAAATTGGGTTTGGTGGATTCAGGGGTTTCTTCCCCCTCCCAGGAGAAAATTCTTTGAATAATGGGTTAAAATGGTCATTACAGAGCACACTTTCTGTGAAAATTTGGGTAAAAGCCAGACAGAATGTAACTCATGAAAAAAGTGCAATAGATGCAAGTCACCAAAAGTGCACAAGCACATTTCCCAATGCATTGTCATGCCGGTCCCTGCAATATATGCCAGTATAAAAAACAAGCTCATGCTGGCTCTGTCCATACTATTCCCTGCTGACTCCACCAACATATGCTACTATTCCCATATAAGAAAATTCTCATGATCGCTTTGAGATGTTTTCATAGTATCCTTTCTGCCAATATATGCTAGCACTCCTATGTAGAAAAATACTCCAGGTAATTTGGTCATTAAAAATGACACTTTACCATAAGAAAACATGTCCAAACTGGTTCCAATGTAAGGCCGTCTAGACCCATAAGAACACGTATCATCCATGCTTTGTCATAGATGCTCAGTTAATAAAGGTTATGCTACAGTAAGAAATATACAGGCCGCTACACCAAAACATCAGTCTAGCGAGGTAATACTACTTATCATGCTTGCTTTATTAAAGATGGTAAGTAATATATGTCATGCCACAGTAAGCAATGTCTAGACTGGCTGTACCAATATGCCAGTCTAGCCAGGTAATGACACACATGAACTTGGCTTTGCCTGGAAAAACCAGTAAAACATGCAAAGTCAATTAAGGATGTGTCAAAAAAAATGCTCTAGTGATGCCCAGTCTCCCGGGACCTTACACACAGACACGTGCACACAAACATGCACATGCACGCACGCATGCACACACATGCACGCGCATGCACGCATGTGCACACACACACACAAAAACACAAAGGCATCCCCTTCCACCCACCCATACATCTCCTCTCACATTCATTCACACTGTATTCACTACACAGTCATGCACCCACCCACCCCAGAATATTCATACACACAATGACCATTCATACCCATTCACTCACCAGTAATTCACCCACATACCTTCTCTCACATACACTCACACTGGCATCCATCCATCTACTTACATTCACATACTCATGTTCCTACTCACTCACCATTCACTCACCTAAAAAACCTTAACGCCCACTTGCACTGCATTTTCCACACAGGATCGCACCCACCTACCCAGAACATTCAAACACACACTATCACATTGCTACTCATTCACCCACCACTCACTGACCCATACACCGTCTCTCATGTCCACTCACACTGCAATCTCTATACAGGGACACAAGGGACCCACCTTCCCAGGACCCACCCAGAACATTCAAACACACACTATCAGATTGCTACTCATTCACCCACCACTCACTCACCCATACACCATCTCTCATGTCCACTCACACTGCAATCTCTACACAGGGACACAAGGGACACACCTTCCCAGGACCCACCCAGAACATTCAAACACACACTATCAGATTGCTACTCATTCACCCACCACTCACTCACCCATACACCATCTCTCATGTCCACTCACACTGCAATCTCTATACAGGGACACAAGGGACCCACCTTCCCAGGACCCACCCAGAACATTCAAACACAAACTATCCCTTCCTACTCATTCACCCACCAGTCACTCACTCATACACCTTATCTTACATCCACTCTCACTGCATGATCCACACAAGCACACATCCACCCAGCAAATTCACACACACTTTCATATTTCTGCTCATTCACCCACCACTCACTGACCCATAGCACATACATACATCTGACACACACTTCACACATGTTAAATATACAACACATTCTTTTTTAAAGCCATCTTACCTGTTTTTCCAGCATCGGTCCATCACTCCAGGCCACTCTTGGCTCCGCCGTGCTGCTCACAAACAGGAACCAGGAAGCTGGGAGAGCATCCTGGTTCTTTTATATGAGCTGCGAGAAAGCCGGAGTAGAAGGGGTTGGAGCTGAATGTGGCATGTGACAAGTGTCACATGTCACGGTCAGCTCCAACCCTTTCTGAGTTTTTCCCTCTCGCGCTGCAAGCCCCGGTCCAGCTTTCACCCTGTTGTGGCAGGCCCCCATGGAAGATCCTGGGTACTGGAGTAGTGGGGGGGGGCACTTTTTTATTTTCAATACAGAGTTAGCAAGGGAGACTGCATGCGTAGCAAAGGAGACCACAGGCGACCCCCAAATGACGTCCCTGGTTTTAAATGACACGTGTTATCTCAATTTGTTCTCTTAGAAACCTAAAGAGAAGGAATCGTGAAGCTAAAAGAGAGGCTAGGAATATGTTTATGGAAAGACATTCTCGTGCTGTATTGTTCTTCATAGTGTCATCCTTTTTAGTGTATTTATGTGTTTGGCACTTGCGTGTGACCATCTTTTGCGGAACTCTCTCGTCGTAAGAGTTTTCTATATATTTCTTGTTCTAGTAATGTCTTGCTAGCATCAAACAAAAGCCACCTCAGCTGAAGAAAATACATACCCGATTGTCTGATCGATGTGATGGATGTTTCCATGAAGACTTACGAAACATTTTCCAAATACCGCCCTAAAGATTTGCAAAACAAACACCCTCAACATATATCAAATCTGCTTGTTAATGACTGAAAGAGAACACACATTTAATTAGTGTAACACAAATGTACCGCCCGATGAAACATTTCAGTTTGAAACACATGCTGGCATTTCATTTGAAAGTACATTTTTAAAAAATGATTCTTTCCTCTAAACACTGGGGCAAGATTGACACAAAGGAGTCTCACTTCCAATGTCTACTCGGCAGCATGAGGAGTTTCTGCATTTGACATTGCCTTTTTCGTCAATATGGTAATATTCACCTCATTATGTGCCAGGCAATAATACTACCCGTAACAGGAAAGACGTTTGCAATTGTTAACCAGACATTGTTTAAAACCCCTGGTGCAGTTTAGCATTCATACAACGTGTGTGCTAAAGTATCGTCAGTTGTTTTGCAACGAAGGCCATGTTAAGGTGAATATGCCTGGCTTTGTTTAATTTCATTGGCGTCGAGAGACATCCCTGGCGAAATGAAAGCTGCTCCGCGCAGCCTGTTGGCTCTTAGCCAGAGTAGCAATCATTTGCAAGGCATTATTTTAGAAGCGTATTCTTCATTCCACACTTTCACTCTTTTTTTTATTTGCTATTGTTTGGCGGAATTGTGATTTTTTTTTTTTGTATTTTTATTGGTTTATTCAACCTTTAAAAAGAGACAAACAAAACAAGAAAGGAATACATCACGTATGAAAGTTTTTTTTTGTTTTTTTGTTTCCCTCCATCCATCCCTCCCTCCACCATTGACATCTTGACATCTCTATTGGTACGTCCATCATGGCGTGTTAAGAGGTAGGTCCGATGACGACTGGTATAGATTTCATGTCTTTGATTACACCCAGTTTTACTTTTTGGTCGTCCAGACGTCCCTTTATTACGCGCAGAAAGTTTGTTAATGCAAATAGGACTGCTCTGTTGGACCCCTCAAATAGAGCTGTCCACCAGTCGTCCGCCGTCATACAATGGTGTTCGTTAATCAGGGCTCCAAAGTTGGTTTCTCTTTTGTTGTTAAAGAGGTTGACAAAACAATATTAGGTGTTTTAAGGTCTCCTTATTCTTACTGCAGAATCTACACATTAGATCAGTGTCAGCACACTTCACCCAACTGCTCACTCGCTCTTTTGTTTCCATCATGTTTAGCCTGAAGCGCATGTATAAGGATCTTGCATGTTGGTCCGGAAGTAGGGTCAGATAAGTGTGCCTCTGACCATAAGCTTTAGCTTCACCTGGGACCTCTTGCATTCGTTTCGATTTGGCTCTTAGTTCGCAAGTTTTAATCCAATCCGCTCTCCAAATTTTGTTTTTTGCCAATTCGGGATTCTCAGTTAACGTTATAATGGAAATGTCAAACTCCTTTAAAAGTGCTTGGCAGAGGAGATTCCATTGAAAAAGAACCGTGTAGTCTTTGGCAGTGTCCGGCTTATGTAAAATTTCGAATTGGATCGCTGGGTTTTTTATCATTGTTTTCCTAAACAGACACAGTAGGTTCCAGGTAACTCTTGCGTTTATCGAGATAAGGCCCAGTTCGTATCGGAGACAGACCGTCGAGGTACCTTTGGGAAGCTGTAGGGCTCGCGTCCAAAATATTTTTTCTAGTGAATTCCACAGGTCACTTATGCAACCAAATGCGTTTTCACCGCAATAGATCAGGGTGGGTACCACTTTTTGTTGGAAAAATTCAATTGTTGGTTTTAAGGAAAATTTTCCAAATTTTTTATTGATTAACAACGCTTGGCGAGCCATCTGTCGACATTTGCTTTTCACCACTTCAACCCATGGCGCGTCATTTCTGCTAGCACTGATCTTCATGCCCAGGTATGTGGAGTGTTTTACTATCTGAAGTTGCTTGTTAGCAAGACACCATCTGTACTTCTTTCCTCGGGGGAAACAGCCTTGTAGTTTCTCAAAAATTAGAATTTCACATTTTTGTTTGTTGATTTGAAGACCATTGGCTGTGGTATAGATGTCAAGACAGTCTAGTTTACGCTGAAGACCTATGGGAGTCAGGTCGAGCAAAATAAGATCATCAGCGTAGGCCAGGTAGTTGATGGGCGAGCCATGTAATTTCGGAGGAAACATTGTTGTACCAATGAATGCTGCGTTTACATCAGATATAAAAAGATTGAAGATGATGGCTGCCAATCGGCAACCTTGTTTCACTCCTTTATATGTGCTCATAGGGGCAGATAACGTTCCTTTAGAGTCCAGACGGATCCTGATCGAAGTGTCCGTGTGTAATTCACGAATTGCTTCCACTAAGATGGGAGGACAGTTCCATCTGATGAGTTTGTCCCACAACAACTCTCTGTCTATGCTGTCGAACGCATAAAACAGGTCTATCAGAGCCAAGTAGATCTTTTGATTGGTTCTGATTGCTTCCATCTTTATGAGGTTCAGTACCAACAGGTTTAGACCGCATCCAACCCCTTTCACAAACCCCGCCTGTCTGGGGTCTACGTGATTATTGTCATTAGCCCACCTTGCCAGTTTTTGTTGCAAAAGGGTGGCGTAAATCTTCTCCAACACATCGAGAAGCGCTATGGGCCTATAGTTTTTTGGGTTTGAGCGGTCTCCTTTTTTAAAAATAGGGACCACCACAGCGCTTTTCCAAGACTTTGGGGTTGATCGGCTCATAATGACTCGGTCAAACAGGATAACGCAAAAGTCTGGCCATAAAACTGTTTTTTTTTTTAGCGTATAGTTTGTTAAGCCATCGGGGCCGGGCGCTCTGGAGTCATGCACATTCTTAATTGCTTCCAAGATGTCACTTTCAAACGCCAGGTCCCACTTTTTTGACGTCATATGTACCCAGGGTGGTACCGGTTTGTCTCTGCAAAAGAAGTTTGTGTAGAACTTCGATGGCCTGGAGCGCGTATTGTGGAGCCATGGTGTTATTTATCAATTTCCAATAGCCCGCTGAGTTTTTCCCAGCCATTTTTTGCAGCATATCTTCTGAGTCGTTTTGTAGCATGATTGCTGCATGGGATTTAAGCCAGTTTCGATATTTAGCCTTGATCGCTCTTTTGCACTCTCTCAAAGTAGCGGTTTATGGTCCTTTGAGTTTTCTTAGTTCTTGTCTCATCGCTCTTTTTCGTTGAAGAATGGACACGTCGAATTTGTGTTTTGGACAAAACTCAACGTCTTTTAAGTTACGTTTACGTTCCTCGAAACTGGACAAAAGGTGTTGATATTCTGAAGATTTTGTAGTGTGTTGGAAGGTGTTAGAGATGGCCGCTACTTCTGTGTCCGCAAGATTTAGTCGGATCCTGCCGGTCCCAGTGCACACCACAAACGGCCAGCAGGTCTGACCACCTGAACAGGGGTGGTAGATTGACAGTTTTACCATGTCATGGTCGCTGTGTTCCATAATGACTTCAAGTTTCGACGTTCTCTTATGGATATTTTCAGTCACAAATATGTAGTCAATGACCGATTTTTGGTCAGCTCTTCTCCACGTAGGGCAGGCCGGGATGTCGCCTACCGTTTGTCCGTTAAGCATGTGCAAGCCTCTGAGATCCAGTTCCAGACACCATTAGGACGCAGCTTGTTCGCATTTGCTATCGCCTCTGTTTTCACCGTTTGGAACCACATCTGGGATACAGATAATGTTCAGATCTCCACATACAATTAAGTCTAGCGGTTGCTCCTTTGTGAGTAAATCATCGATCAGAGTTGTAACGTGGTCGATAAAGGGGAGCTCTTCATTGTGTCTATGGTTCCAGTATAAGTTGATAATATACACGCGAGTTTCCTTGTTGGTGTCTTTCTGGTGGACACCAACGGTGGAGACCTGAATTAGTGGTGATGGATTATAAGAGTTCACGATCCGAAGTCCAGCACCTTTCCTCACAGCCAAAAGAAGGGCAGCTATCGGCCTGCCCTTTGTTTGTTTTATAGCAGGATTAATGGCTACTTCGAATCCTTCCAACAATGGACTTTGTGTGAGCCATGTTTCTTGTAAACACAGAATGTCTAGATTTGAGGCCCATGTTGTTTCAAACAGGTGCATGAAGCCTCTAGTGTTCCATGAGCCTATAGTACATATATAGGTACTTCCCGGTTCCTGGCATTATTTCATCGATTCTGTGTTTAAAGTTTTGGCCAACCAGGACCAATCGTCGCATTTGTCTGTTGTGGTGACAGGAGTCCTCACGATGTCTCGTATAGTAGATGGACTTACCATTCTGTTGACTGTTATTCTTATCAGATCACCCCCATTGGGAAAGTCCGCTAAATCCCAGTTTCTGGGAGGGCTGGACGCATGACTTTCCTTTGGATCTATATCTGTGCTGTTCTTGTGATCTTCAGAAGGTCTTTGGTTCACTGCGTTCGTCGATCTGCTACATGACCTCTCTTTAGGGTAGACAAGACGGGATCCTCCTTCGGCTGTAGTTATGTCAAATCCTAGGGACATCAACACTGGTCCAGCATCCAGTAGTGCGTCAGCTATGATCTTAGAGTGTAAGTGTAGAATCACAGCGTCAGTTTTCATTTCGTTCAAAAATTCCACTATTTTGAGGTCTTCAGAAGTTATCGCACGTAGACTGGGAATCAGCTGACATAGCCGAAGCACGTTGTGTCGATTTAATATCAGATCGTCGGAAGATTCTATGCGTTCCAATATCAGATGATGAGCTGCTTGCCGCGTCGATATTTGTTGTGTTCTCTCCTTTGCTGTTATTTTTTGAGGCTGTTTATTTGAGCGGTTCACCCGCTCTGTTTGGTTTTTGGTTTTATTTGTAATTAACAGTGGTTTATTCCCAGTTTTGCTCTTCGTGTGGGCACCGATAGTTGCAGCCTGTATCACACGTTTTGGAGCTTGCCACTCAGTGGGCACAGGCGATGATTCAATCACGACCTGCGGACCTGATGGAGGGTTCTTTATACGGGTCTTGGCAGCAAGCATCCGTCTTTTATCGTCCAAAGTCACGAAACGGGGAGTCTGCAAACCATCGTCTATGTTCGACAGCTACGGTGGTTTGATCAGTTGACAGATTCTAGAATCTCCCTTAGGCAAGTTCACAATAGTAGACTCCTGTAGACTGGACTTCAAGGGTGAAATAAGGGGGCTCTTATCGTCTTCCTGTGTTGGATTGTCAGGCACATCTGAAACAGTCTGGGCTGGCACAACAGAGCAAGACTTGGATCCGCCCGGCAGAGGTGCCACTGACAAGTCTCGGACGATGAGTTCATCATCATCATACACAGAAACGTTCATTAGGTCGTCGGAACCGTCGATAATACAGTTTAATGTCTCCTTGGTTTCTGATGGTACTGATTTTGCTGTGCTTTCATCCAGCTTTTTTTCAAGGATGGTATCCTTAGTGATGGAGCCGTTGACAGTTACATTGACTGTTTTGATGTTACGTAAGAATTTTCGAGAGTCAATACCTCTTCTCGCTTTCCTTGCAGGTTGATTTTTAGATTTTTTGGGTAAGCCACCTTTTATTTGCTGTTTTGCTGAAGGGATCTTTTGTGCAGCAATAGTCTCCTTGAAGATGTCATATATGGGAGGCGAAGGATTCGTCCTCGCAGGTGGGGATCTCGATTGTGAATGGGGACAGGGCGGTTCTTGATTAGGGATCGACTTTGAAGTTGATGCCAGTTGGGGATTTTGTAGTGCCAAGTTCGTAACAGCCTGACTCTCTTTTAATACGGCTTCAAACGGAGTGCTAAACTGACATTCGTCAACCAACATGGTGACACCATACGGTTGTGTGGAGGATCTTCTAACTTTCTCCTTAGACCCAGGTGTCAAAGTAAGGTCAATCGGGTTTGTAGTAGCAAGGTGGGGAACAATGGGCTCTAGGGTTCCCGTGTTACTTGATGCTGGATCTTTTTACACAAGGGCAGGTTCACTTGCTGTGTTAAAAGCAGCAATGATGTTACTGCTGCTGAAATCGTTCTCTGGTGGATTCGTTGAAGCGCACCTCCCAGGACCGGTTGAAGAAGCTAGTATGACATGTGGCTGTGATGCCTGGGATGTAACATTGGGGGTAACTGCCCCTTGATGGACATGTTCCTTTTTTTGTTGTTTAAAGATGCCCAGTGTTTCTTTAGCTACCTCAGCTAGAAGTTTTTTGTCTAGATTTGCGTTTTTAGCATGTTCTGACAGTGTTTCGAGCGCCCAATCTGTTTTTTTGTGTAACTCTTGAAGGACTTCCTTACAGTGGAAGTTTTTGTTTCAATGGTCTCCAGTTTGTTGTTCATGCCGATCACCACCGAGGACAGCTCTTTTATGTTGTCGTTAAGGTTCTCATACATTTTGATAAAAGGTGCAGTGGAAATGGCCATGGATGAGATAATAATTGCTTGTAGATCTTTGGTATACAGAACTGTTCTTGGAACTTCCGGGTTTTTAGGGTCGAGTGGAGGCACTCTCCTACCACGGTGTGTCGGGCGTCGGATCTTAGGGAATGGCCATTCCATTAAGGACGAGTCCGTTGAAGCTTGATCAGAAGAGGAATCCGAAGAGGTAGCTTCAGTGGCTTGCCTCGGAAATGAGGAGGTGGCTAGCGTACCCATGTGGTTGCTAGGCTCTATAGTGCTCATTTTTTGTTTTTTATTCTGAGAACAGCTCAGGCTGGGAGATATGCTCCCATCGATCATCCTGCGTTTGTATAGGCAGCTTGACTTTAAGGTGATCACTGGGGGCTGCGTTGTAGAAGGGCAAACGTCCGAGCCAGAATGGTCGTTTACATGAGCATGCAGAGCCGAATCTCCATTTGGTATGTTTTTAACAGCTCTTTCTTTGTTGAGACGAGTGAGGTCAAGTAACAATTTATTGGCCACCTCAAGTGAATTTCTTCTCTCAGACCCTGATGTGAGTTTGTGAATAGAAGAGTTCAGTATCAGATGGGGCGAAGCGCCACCCAGGCCACCGTCCAAACGTGGGTCAGCACCCCTCTCTTCACTTTGTCATGGTGCATGGCACACGGGCGTCTTAATACCACACGTAGGACTACTGGAGAGTACAGCTGGATCTTCATAGGGACACGCCTCTTTCTGGCTGCACGCTGATGAAGTGTCAGGATTACCCGGTGAGGCCAAGGCACTATAAAATCTGAATCGGGGTGACTCCGGGTTTGTAGTTGTGTGTCCATTAATAGATGTGCTGATGTGTCCTGTGAGTCTTGAGGATTTGGCAAGACGTGGCTGCGAACCGCTTGTGTTAAACATAGCGTCCACGTCGCAATGACCGCCCGGCTCACAGAGGGCCCCGCACGCGCAGGACTGCTGCGCGGCAAGCGGTCTCCACCCCTCGGCCCGCCCAGCAGAATCACCGCCACACAGCGAGATTTCCCCAGCCCCAGACGACCCGGGGCGGCCAGTGAGGACAAGAACGTCCAAAGCAGCGAGGGCGCCGCCACAGCCCACGCCGCTGCCGCCTACAACACAAGCGCACACGGCGTGCCTGCCTGACCTGCCAGTCGCCCCAACACTCGGCCAAGCAGCGGGTGCAGACAAAGGCACACAGGTAACAGAGCATGAAAACGCCTTGTTGTAGTTGCCAAAACAGTTCTTGTGTATATCACAGTATTTATGTCGGGAGGCACTCACCTGAGGGGTAGGTGATTCGCTTGCCGGTGAGGATGAAGTAAAGGGTGGTGGGGGTGGTGAGGCTGATGGTGGTGAGGCTGATCCCGCACAAGCCACACTAGTGCAGTTGTTTAAACTTTGAGCGACGGAAGATGGAGCATGCAAAGCAGTTACGCATGCGACAGGGACAGGATCTCGATGTTTGTCGCGATGTGGGTCGCCAGATGTGATCCTTGCTGGAGAAACCAGCTTGCATTGAGCGCGGGTTTCGCGCATTGTCGTGTAAAGCTGTGGCCACAGGACAGATGTCGAACCAGGGGGCCGCACGCCTCCACTCCTCCGATCCTCAGACTCCTCAGACTCTGCCCCGACTCCACGCCCGCTCCGCGGGGGGAATGAGTCTTTGTAGATTAGGTGTAGGCAGACACACCCACAACAGGAAGTGGACAGAGTAAACAGACTTTCCGCTCCAGCAGCTCCTCAGACTCTGCCCCGACTCCGCGCCGTGCTGCTTCTTGCTCTCTTCCTCAGAGCTGACACAGCATGCATAGAGCTGCCTGGTTGTGCTCTTATAGTGGTTCCTGTGCTTAAGTTGTGATTTTTGTAAATATCATAGGTTATATTGCCTTATTTTGGTGGAGTCAAAGGGTTATTTCCACAGCCCCCTTATTTGCCTCCTTATTTTGATAAAATATGTAAGAATTTTATTAAATTATGTAAGAACTGGAGCATATGTAAGAAGTGTCATTAATGTGGACCCTTAGCAATATACTGATCATACAAGTGTTACCATGGTTAGAGAGAACTTTGTTCCTAGCCAGTGTTCTTTTTGGTACATATTTAGATGACCCTGCAAAGGATCAGCTGCTATGTACGGCACAATGTCTTCTAAAGCTTTCCATTGTTGCATTTCTATAGTTGCAGTGTAAGCCGGTCTGGTGACGCAGGTTTGAATCCAGGCAGGGCCAACTCAGCCTTTCATCATTCCAAGGTCAATAAATTGATTAAAACCCAATGTGAAAATAATAACTGTTTTAGCAGTGCTTAGAAGCGCTATATAAAACTAGTTATTATTATTTCTGGAATGTCATATCGTGCATATTTCCACCAGTTTTCCCTAGCTCCTGTCTCGATTTTTCACATGTACCCTTACTAGTTTCTGCCAGCGGGAGCTTATTGGCTCTGCAGACGTGTGTTAAGAACATCGGCCGAAGTGGGCGCGAGTGGTTGGGAGCGGTGCTCCTCTACTTTTTTAATCAAGTTTTACTGTTCCTATACTTTTATTTTAGAAACTGTTGCAGAATGGTATTGTTTTCAAATAAAAGTGTAGGAAGAAGTTAAAACCTGCACTTCAGTACACTGCAATGAACGTTCCCTTAAACAGCAGGCACATGTGTTTGGGGGTTTGTATTGTGTGTTGGAGGGGGCAGGGCAATGGGGTTTGTGGGGAGCGGGGACAGACAAGCAGGAGACATAGTTCCATTACTTCTTTTCCTACACTTTGACCACTGGGTAAGAAGGACAGGGTAGTACTGAAACACAAGCAGGATCATTACATGGGAAGGTGCGTGTGCGAATGAGTATATTATAGTGGCAGGAGATTTTAATTCGAACTGTTTAGGTGATCATCTCTCGCACGTTTTCAAAGGACAAGAGCCATTTCTGCCCTCGTGCTAAAATTCTGAATGCTTTTACTGTGACGAAGAAGTGTCCCAAAAAACGTCAATAGTTTCTCCCATGCGATATACTAATCACACTGTTAAAAATAAGAAATAGAATGCCTGGATCGCATACCATTGACCTATGAATGCTTGTTTGTGTGTAGGTGATTTCTGTATCACAATCCCAGCTCGAAAGCAACCCACTGCTGTACACTTATGGTGAGTAGGACCTAGTGTGGGGGATGGATCATCTCCACAGTCTATAGTCCTCCTTTGTTGGTGAAATGTTCCTTGAAGAGCATGGCCTTCAGATCTTTCTCGAATTGGCAGAGGGAGCCAGACTGATGTTAGCAGGAAGGTGCATATCAGAATGCTTGTTTTCTGGTTTTCTTGTATTTCTTGGATTCCAGCCTGGTGATACATTGGCTCCTGGAGGTGCATTGGCCTCCTGTATTTGTGATCTTTTCAGCTCATATGATCGCTTTTTGGACGTGTTGCTTTGTAGTTGAGGCAGGCTGGCTTATAGGTGAAGCCAGCTGTCTGATCTGCCTTGCCGCCACTGTACAGAGGACACAGCTCAAATATGGCCAGAGAACAGTCTGACATCTAGAGAGTGAATTTCTGTGTTGGAAGATACCACCTAAATGAGCGCAATTGGTTAGACAAGATTGAAACAATGCTTCTGGTTTTTAAAAAAGCCATCTGGGTTTTGGGCATGCAGAGTTCGATGGCTTCGTGCATCTATCTAGAGCTATTTCCCACTCTTGCCTTTGATCAGCCCTGCAATCGTGAATACACGCATTTATTTCGACACATCTTGACTAAAGAAATGCATTACATACAGAATTCTATGTGTGCTTTGCATGTGGGCTTCAGGTAGAATCCTGCTGCTCGATTGTTGTAAAACGGTTCACTCTTCAAACATGCGAAGCTCATTACAAACGATCTTCACTCTCTACCAGCTCTTTTCCATTTTAATTAAAACATGGACAACAATTGCCAAGAGACCTCTGCTAGGAAACAGGCAATTTTATCGGCAGTCTTGGAAAATGCATCATACTGCAAATGAGTACATCCTCAGGTCCTCAGGTGAGATGATCCTCAATGTGCGCTAAGTGGTTTATCCAACCCTGCGAGGTTCCTTCTTCCCAAGTTTGGTTCCAGTGATCTTCTCCATTTCTGGGAAGTTGTGACCCCACTCAAAGTTAATTTTTGCTCCATTCTATCCTAAAATGCACACCTCTAGTGCCCCTATTCTGGGGTCAAAGTAAGACTGATTTTCTTTTTCCATTTTGCTTTTTTCTATGTGACGTTTATTTCATCATATTGAGTTAGTAGTATTGTTCATTGTTCATACACCAGACTAAGTGGGGTGAGTCATTGCATTTAAATAATGGAAATAACATTTGATGGTTTGCCGTCTGAGTTCAATCGGTTCTTGCCGGATTGTGCCCTTCAGCTGCTTTCTGTTGTATTTGCCACTTAATTTGAAACTGAATCACTACCATACTATGAGGCATGCCTTCGTGACAGTCCTGTTGAAGAAAGGCAAGTCTCAACACGGTGTGAGAGCTATAAACTGATTAGCCTGATCAATACGGATTATAAGCTGTTAGTGAAAATGCTAGCCAAAAAGGTCAGAGTCAGCCATGCCATCACTGGTGCACGAGAATCAGGTGGGCTTTGTCACCGGAAGATAGGTTGCCAATAGTATGAGACGGCTGCTCCTGACAATTGACAAAGCAAACAGGCACTTCCTGTTGCATTAGTCTCTCTTGACACAGAGAAGGCTTTCGGTAGGATTGAGTGGCCCTACTTGTTCGAGTGCCTGAATACAATGGGATTTGGACAGAATTTCAGACGCAGGGTAGGGCTTTTGTTTGCGAATCCCACCACTAGTGTGTTCACTAATGGCCTCATTTCCAATTCCTTCCGGTTGAAAAGGAGGACTAGGCAAGGATGTCCCCTTTCACCTTTACTGTTTATTCTGGCAATAGAGCAGTTTGCAGTGATGTTGAGGTCTGATGAAAATATTCCCGCCCTTGTAAGGGTGTATGCCCTAACAAGATCTGGCTTTACGTGGATGACTTACTAGTGGTTGTGCATGAGTCTAGCATTCCTCATCTGATGGATTACATCCAGTGCTATTGGTCAGTTGGACCAAGTCTGGGAAATTTCCAGTCACGGGTGCATGCACATGATACATGTTTGACCAAATGGAGTTGAAGTGGTGTCCTGGGAAGATGAAGTACTTGGCTGTTTGGATTGGCCGGAGGTGAAGTTTTTGCCTACGATCAACTTTAACTCCATAATGCCTAGGCTGAGGACTGATTCCGACAGCTGGTCACTTCTGAAACTTTCCCTGTGGGTCAAAATTAACTGCATCAACATGAATATGGCATTGAGAGTCAACTATATCCTCTTAATGCTTCCACTCAAGACGCCTAAAAATTCAAGGAACTCAATGCGGTTATACAGAAGGCCTTATGGGATGGCAAACTGCCCAGGTTAACCCTATGGAAGATGCAATGCCAATTGAATCAGGGTGATAGTAATTTTCTGAATTTCTTCAACTATCATCTCGCATTCACCGTTAGCCATTTGAGTCGGGTGGCTAGGATAAACCCAGACCAGGGGATGAATTTAAATTGAAATCTAATAGTATATCTCAACTAGAACCTAAATCCTTATTGTCAATGCTTTTGAAGCCATCTCAGCTGTTGAGTCCTCTGACAGTCTTTTTTGCATTATTGTTTGTGCTGCATATCACAACGGTTGGGCAGTGAACCGTACCTGTTTCAAGATGCTTCCATTTGGCGTAACACAGCTTTTACTATCGAGGGGAAAGTTATCTTCTGGTCATCCTGGATCCTGGGAGGTATTTGTTTCATCAAAGATCTGTTTGAGAATGGAACATGGATTCCCTTCTCACGTTTGGGCAGAGGTTTTGACTTGAGGTATTTCACCTATGTGGAATGCAGGCAACTCAGGGAAATCATTGCAGCAACAATTAGTCTTGCTCAGTCATCAACAATGCAGAGTGTGGCCTGGTCAGCACTAGAACTGTGTGGACGTGCAATCATCCAGCTGCCACTATACACAGTCTTCTTATGTCTAATTGTAATGGTGATTCTGAGCTTGCCAATGTCTGGACTGGTGAACTACTGGGTGAGTCAATTGACCCTGGCTACTAGTAGAGATGCTGTAACAATGTCCATTTGGTCAGCATTTAATGGGGTCTGAGGGCACCGCAAACTAAAATCCTCTTTAGAATATATTGGACTCCGGAACACATGTTTAAGAGACATATTTCAGAGAGTAACCAATGCTGGAAGTGCAAGCAGCTAAAGGGTTCATTGAGTCATTTATTTTGGTTTTGCAGGAGGATGAGCGACTTTTGTGAAGGGGTCTGTGAGAGGCTGATGCTCCATTGCTGCAGACCCGCGCCTTGCACGGGTCGCCATGGCAACCAGTAAGTCAACAAGTCTGAGAGAGCGCGCGCCAGCACTCTCACACAACTACACTTCCTGGTCCAACGGCATTGGCCAGCGTCATGGAGCTTTTCGCTCCGCGCACGCGTGGTCGATAGGGACGCTCCTACTTGGACAACGGCTTTCGGCGCTCGTGCAACTCCTGAGAATGCTCAGCAGCGTTCTACGCTAGCCGGCCAGTGCATTCCCTGATTTTGGAGACAGACAAGGCTGTGTCTCCAGCAAAGATACCGTACCTCTCTCCTTTTCGAATTCTCAGATGAAAACTAACACACATCGGCTGCTGCCCTCTATTGAAGTGGATACACATTTTGTAACGAACAAAATGCCTGCACAGGCATGGCAAGTGCTTAAGGTTTGGCCTACGATTCTCTGTCCACGGCACAATACTAACGCCACTTACGTAATTTCTACAAGTCTGTATCAGCTCACAACAGCGCACCCTCCGCGAGATTCAAAATGTTTCCTCTCGCATCATCTTTGGATTTGGCACAATCTGCAATCACTCATAATAATATCCTGTAGTTTGAATACTGAAGGCTAACATTGATTGCCCAGTTCACTCATGGTTTCTTCTTTATTTCCCTCCCCTATAGTGATCCTGACTGATCCAGGAATCATTTAAAGCAAACAGTTGGTTGACCAGAAGAAATAACACTGTACTCTCAACCCACCCTCCATGCAGTGAATCATCATTTCCCGATCAGCAGGTACCTTTCTCATTTTTGAACTATTCTTTTATCTATTACTGTGGATTTTTATCATGACTGTGCACTGCCTTCGCGGTTTGCCACTGCACGCAGTATGGTCCCGGCATCAGTTCCTCATACACCACTTCACTCTCTTTTTGTCCTCTACACAGCATCATGATGTAGAGCCTACCCTCCACTGTAGGGTCCGCATCTCTCAGCAGGACCAAGCCGGAGGAAGTCCCATGCTCAGCCCCTGGCCTCTTAGTGAATCGGAACCGAGTACTTGGGATCTATAGCACCGGCAGGTAAGCTGCCAGCACGGTGTTTTCGAGAACCTGTGTTGTATTTTACTATGCTCTAATGAGTATTGGCATTCCATAAATATACCCACTGGAGTTTTTTATATGCATTGCAGGGTCGCCCCTATGGAGCCCTGATGAAGGTGGATGCAATTTGATTCAAATCCGCCGAAACGTGATACGAACTGGGAACACCTGTTTTGTATGGTTCCCTGTTGTACCAGATTCTGTACATTCAGTCTCTGCCACATAGGCCTAAAAGATATCTTGTTTTCCCTATGACCCTGGAACATTTATTGTCACAATTAGAAGGAATACGAAACATTAACAGGACATTTCCTATGAATTAGGACACTTTTTGCAATTTGGGCGATTTTATAGCCCCTCCTGTTTCTATTATTTCCTTTGGATTTATTCACAGAATACCCACCCATTTATATTAGCATCTATACTGTCATACAATAATGAGACTATTGAAATCCATCTGTATACTAATCATACAATTTTCTATGTTCACCCTGTTGTATATGCTACACTTTTCTTTTGTTATTTGATGTCATTACGAATTGTCATTGTTTTTTCATATGTATGTTGCATTCTTCAGCATTGTTTTAAAATCCATGCACTATATGTTTGTTTGTATTAGCAAATCAATTATTGCTTTCGAATTTCTGTATTCTTGAAAAAAAAAGGCCTAAAAGATATCTTGATATGATATGATTGTTTATTTATATAGCGCCTATACACAATGTGTTTCAAAGCGTTTCAAGGCAAGGGAGGGAACAAGGGAAAATACAACCACATTCTTACAGGCCATGAACAGTAAGGATGTGAAATTAACTATCGTACTCGGCCTGACGACATTTTAGATAGTGCAAGAGCTAAGACATAGATAAGGAAGGGAGGGGGAGAGTGGGAAGGAAATGAAAACAGACAGGCGACTACCGTACTAGGCCTGACGACATTTCTGGTAGAGCCGGAGAAAAACAAAAGATGAGGGAGAGGAGTGCAGAAAGGGAGGGGAGGAACAAAACAAGCGACTATCATACTAGGCCTGGTGACATTTCAAATAGTGCTGCGAGGATGGTGGGGAGGAAAAAAATAGTAATGGGTGGATGGAAGAAACAGACGAGGTTGCTATCATATTAGGTCCAGGGACAATTCTAATAGAGTAAGTGCATAGAAGAAAGTAAGGGGAGGAGATAGGAAAAGGGAGAAGAGACAGGAGGAGAGAAAAGAGAGTAAGCAGTCAAAAAGAGTGGAGAAGCAAGAGTGGAGAGCGAATACAATTGCAGAAGTCAGTAGTAGCACATAATGTTGCAAGCCGGGATACAAGATGAAGATGGAAACAGCATGATTCAGGGCCACCATGAATACAAGGTGCAAAGGAAGCCCAGCATTAGAGTTGAGAAAGAGTGACGCACTGTGAATGAATGAAGTCCATAAAAGTCAAATCCAGCATTGGCCACAAGACAGTGATGGTAAAGGAAGGCACCAGGTGGGCAGGGCTTGCTAAGTGGTGAAAAAGAGCATCAGGCAGGAAGGTACCAGGTGGGCGGGGCTTGCTAAGTGGTGAAAAAGAGCGGGAAGCAGGAAGGCACCAGGTGGCCGGGGCTTGCTAAGTGGTGAAAAAGAGCGGCAAGCAGGAAGGCACCAGTTGGGCGGGGCTTGCTTAGTGGTGAAAAAGAGCTGCAGGCAAGAAGGCACCAGGTGGGTGGGGCTTAGGCCAGATGACCTAGATCCACTTGCACCTGCTGCGCATCTTGTTTTCCCTATGACCCTGGAACATTTATTGTCACAATTAGAAGGAATACGAAACATAAACAGGAAATTTCCTATGAATTAGGACACTTTTTGCAATTTGGGCGATTTTATAGCCCCTCCTGTTTCTATTTTTTCCTTTGGATTTATTCACAGAATACCCACCCATTTATATTAGCATCTATACTGTCATACAATAATGAGACTATTGAAATCCATCTGTATACTAATCACACAGTTTTCTATGTTCACCCTGTTGTATATACTACACTTTTCTTTTGTTATTTGATGTCATTATGAATTGTTATTGTTTTTTCATATGTATGTTGCATTCTTTAGCATTGTTTTAAAATCCATGCACTATATGTTTGTTTGTATTAGCAAATTAAATTATTGCTTTCGAATTTCTGTATTCTTGAACACATTGAGCGGTTTGTACATTTTTTTGACCTCTTGCTTGGATCTTCAACTTAGCAGACCAACCCTTCCACTAAACTGTGGACCGGCTTAAACACCTGAATCGGTCCAACTAAACAACTACCTTGAGTATTGTTCACTAGCAAGGGCACACTCATTTGTTTTCCTGTGAGAGGCTGAGCCTGTTGTTGCACTATACTATTGCAACAAAAGCTTCCATTTGATTCTTGGGGATGTGTCTTCATTAGAGGGTGTGCCATTTTGTAAGGAAATCTGGCTGCTCAGGAGCTGCATGCTTGCTAACATGATGATCCTAAGGGCATGGAAATCATCCACTCCCTTCTGTATAGAAAATTGGGTGGAGGAGTTATTGACAATGTCCACATACGAGAGGGCCATTTTCAAGCAGTCTGGAAACACTGATAAGTTCACAGACATATGGGGTCCATTCCTAGATGCCTATGGCTAATGGCTAATGTACCATTTAGATGCATTTCCTGATATGCTCCCATCCATGTCACCCTACTTATACTGATGTGATGTTTTTTTTTGTTTTTCTTTCTCGCTCTCTTTCTTTCCTTTTTCTTTTCTCTAATACCTTGGCATTGTATTTGTCCCACTTGTTAAAACCTGATTGTTCTATTGCTCGCAAGCACTTATTGTACAGTTTATGTTTTCATTGTATTAACTTGAAATTAAACTTGAAGTAGATTTTGAAGTTCCCTTCGCTAGGAATGTCTTCCTTGTCAATCCCTTCTACTACCAACTCTCAATCCTTTTTTCCTCTTCTTCTGAAGAGTATATTTGGCCCCTTGAACTAGATCCTAACCCACTAGTGATTTATTTTCCTTTGGGGATGCTGCAGCACTCTATTTTATTCTCCCCCTGTTTAGGGGGTCTGAGGCAGGACGCTAGTCCACCTTTAATGAAGGCAGCATTTAGCTTTCCAAATACACTCTCTTTCCCCAGAAGGCTTCTCTTCCAATTTCCTTTTGTACCCAGTGCTGTAAGAGGACTTCCTCTTGTGGGTCACCTCACCTCCCCTGTGTCTCCTGAGATGGAAGGATGGTCTGCAGAGGGACTGTTAATCAGTTCTTCTTTCGTGTTCCCTTGCAGCCCAAAATGACTAGATTGCTTCCAATATGTCCTGCATTGGTCATATTCCTGAAGCTACTCCCAGTGAGTTGCCCAGCAATCTCTGGAAGCTGAGTGACAGATCATCCTCTGTCCACAGAGTCTCTTCAAAGGATGCATGCCTCTCCTCATAGCCCAAAATTGATTTCTATTGTTAAAATATATTTTGCTTTATACTTATCAAGACCTGAATTGTGTCATAATGCCTGAACTTTGCTTGAGTGATAGGGAAAAGGGTGGAGGTTGGAGGTACCCTCTTTGAAAAATGTCCTTTTGGCAGTCCATGCATAGCGGGTTGAACTGCTGAAATTTCTAATTTATTTCTTCTACCTAGCATGCAAAGGAATTGCTGCCTTGGTGGCGGAAAAAACATGCTTCAATAAACATTCTTAAAGAGCAAAAGATAAAAAAGGTGTACTTCACTAATGAAGAATGGTAAAACAATACTATCTATAAGCAAGAAGTCGGGTGGATGGGAGACTTTGGATTGGTTTGGAGAGCTGGACATGATTGAAGCAGTCTCATTCTTGAACCCTTTCAAAAATGACTTCTTTGCCACATCCAGCCTTGTTAGATAGCCCGGTGCGCCACCTGAGTCTCCTACCTGCAAAGAGAAGCTCCCGGGGCCTAAAACAGCAAAGACTCTACTTGCAAGTCTGGAAGCCATACCAAGCCTTCTAATTGGCAATGAGAGGGACATCTGACTGCCTGGAGGCCTTTTAATTTTCTCTTTCTTGGCTTAATCCTGCTTTGCCAGTGGACCTGTCCACCTTTTGAGAGTCATGCGTTCGGAATAACGCTCCTCCTACTCCTACTAAACCTTGGCCTGCAATACCCAAAACTCTGCCCGCAAATATGGAAGCCACCTGGAGCACTGTGCTTGGCTCCCAGAGGGTGATTTTGACACACTGCCATCTGTTTTTCGATTACCAGCGTGGGCGTCTGTAGCCAAGGGCCCAAACCAGCAATGTTTTGGGCATGTTAACTGTCTTTTAGTAACCTGAAGCCCCATCTAGAGAACGTACACCTGCTCACTTACAGCCAAACATCCACCCCTTACCTTTCTACTGACCCATGTACCATCTCTCTCTTAGGCTGCATCCTTTCGCTATTGTTTGCACGTGCCTATTACTTCTACCCTTCTTAATGAATTCTCTGCATTCCTCTTTCTACTCAGTGTTCTACTTTCCTTCCTCATAGCCAAATTCCCAACTTGGTCTAACTTCTGCATCACTCTCCATTCACCTCATCTTCCTTCTAACCCCCTGCACCCACCCTTCTCGAATAGGACAATCCTGTTTTCCCAGGATCTACAGCTCATCTTTCTCCCTCGTTTACTGCACAACGCACGCTCCTCTACCACCTCCAATCACTATTTCACTTGGCCTCTGGAATGAACAATCCATCTTCAACAAGTCTTACTACATCACCGACCACTTTGACGCTTATAACCCACAACCTTCACTTCTTTCTATCACACAAACCTGGATCTCTCCACATGACCCTGGAGCTCTCCACAAGGACTCTGCTTTGTACCAAAATCATCATTGACATGTTGGGGAACATTAACCGCCCCAAGCTTGCCCCAGCCACCTGCCTTTAGCTTAAATTCCTCCTTTCTGACCACACCCACAACACCCTACACAACCAGCCTACCCACTCTGATGGGAACTCTCTTGATCTTGTTTTTCTATCTACTCCTCTTTGCTTCTGCTTTCTCTCTTCCTTTCCCCTGCTGATTTCTTGGCTAAACCTGAAACTGCACTGGTTACCTGGCTACTCTCTCATCTCGGGCCCAGGTCCACTCCCTGCCAGTTGCCCACCTGCACTGCACCTGGCAACTCTTGCACTCAGCGACTGTTTCTGTATCCCTACTGCGACCTACCAGCACTTGACAACTGATGTATGCACTTACCCTTGCACTTGCCACCAGCTGGCTGCACTTATTTATTTAGTGTCTTTTATTTTACTGTTTATTCTATGCACTGCACTGCCCCTCCCCCTTTCACCCCACACCTTTCCCCTTTCTCCCTTCCCTGCACTTGTGTGATCTCAATGTCACGTGGCCCAGTTAGATCATTGTCTTGTCTTCCCTCTGTACCCCCACCATTGCCTCGTCACACCTTGAAACACTTGTGTATAGGCGTGTTATAAATGCCATATCATATCATATCCTCCTATGACCTCTCTGTTGACCACTCTCCCTCTGATCTCTCCATTGTTGACTCATTCCCTCTTCCTTTTATACCTGGGTTACCCTCTTCTGTGACTAATAGGAAATTCAGGCAGGTCTCTCGTTCCCCTTGCCTTGATGATATGAGGACCTCTCTCCTGTTTCTTTCCCCTATTCATGAATCATCCTTGATCATGCTTTCTCTGACTTTCACTATGCACTTATGATTCAATTTGCCCAACACTATCCTACTCACAAATGCACAGCATCCAGTCACTGTCCTCTGTGTTGGATCCCCTGTGAAATTCAGACTCTCAAAACAAATGTGCTGTCACCTACAATGCTCATGCAAATTACACAATCCTACCCTACTCCTAGCCTACAAAAATTCTATTGATGCCCTAACCTCTGTATTGGACTGTGCCAAATCCACCTATTTCAAAAACCTAATCTCCTTCCTCCACAATCACCTCTGGAAATGTTAATTTACCATCCAATCTTTTCTAACACTTCCCAAGCCAATCACTGCCTCCCTTTCTGCCAATGACTTTGCGCATTACTTTTCCCATAATATCTCAAAAGTTTGCCACAGTCTCACAGCCCTTTCCATCCTTCCCCCATACCTCTTCTACCCTTGAGTATTCTCCCTTACGCCTCCTATTGAATAAGCACAGATCCTTCGTAATGCCAACCCACCTTCAGCTCTTATCCATCCTTTTGCTCCCCAAGTGACCAACTACTTAGTATCAATCTCTTGTCTTTATCTCTCTGAACTCTTGACCCTCTCTTTCTCTCCAATGGATTCTTCCGTCCTTCAAATCTGATATTGTCTTATCCCCATTGAAGAAACCCTCTGATGATAGAAAACTATTGCCCAGTTTCTCTCCTTCCCCATTATTCACACGTCCTTAAGTGGATGGTCTTAACCCGGCTCTCTAAGTACCTTGATGATAATGGCCTTGGAGATCCATTTCAGTTTGGAATCCATAGTAACTGCTCCACCGAGACTGCACTCACGCATGTCTCCAACTTTCTCTCTAATGCTCACCATTTAAAAATCTCTTCTATGCTCATCCTTTTGGACCTTTGAGCTGCATTTGACACAGTCAACCACTCTTCCTCTTCTCTCCTCACTCTCCAGGACAAGGGGTTTTGGATAATCTACTCTTGCCTGTATTGCCTCTCACCTGGAAGGTTGAACTTTTAAAATCTCTTGGAAAGTGCAAACCTCTGAGCCTACCTCTCTCCCTGACGGCATCCCCCAAGA
The DNA here is from genome assembly GCF_040938575.1 of Ambystoma mexicanum. NCBI lineage: Eukaryota > Metazoa > Chordata > Amphibia > Caudata > Ambystomatidae > Ambystoma > Ambystoma mexicanum. Next base: position 195,936,423 of record NC_090923.1, read on the forward strand.
ATCCCTGCCCCTCACGCTCTATGCCTCTGCCCTAGGAAGACTTACCTCATCCTTTGGAATTCACTATAACCTTTTTGATGATTACACTCAAATATGTTTGTCTTTCCCCTCCTTTACTCCAGCCATCTCAGAATGGATTAGGAACTGTCTCACTACGATTTGTCATTTGATGGCTCTCCACTGCTGCATGCTGAACTCTTCAGAAATGGATGTCATCTTTCTCCCGGCTTCCAATGCCATCCCTCCCGTCTGCTACTGTCTTCCCATCTGATCTTCTTGCTCCCTCACCCAGGTTTTGCATATTTGGGGTTCTCTTAGATAGCGAGCTGCAATAATTCATCACTATCACTGCCTCTGCTGCTCGTGTTAACTGCTACAACATTCAGATAATGTGCCAGTTTCTTATTAACCACTCTACAAAAACTCTGATCTCTTTCCACTCATGTGCTCAGAAAACTTAACTAGTGCTCAAGCTTACTCCTTGGCCTATCTCTCTACTCCTTCCTCCCTCTAGACAAAGTCCTCAACTTTGCTACCTGCACTCTCTACAACCTACTCAGGTCCTCCCCTACTTCAACCTACCAACAACATGCTGGCTGGCTCTTCATGCACAACCACTCTCTTTTCAAGTTCCTTCTCCTAGTCTACAAATCTATCAGTGGTCTTGTTCCTCAGTACCTGTCTGATTGTATCTCTCTTTATTCACCTCCCCCCCCCCCGGTCCTATTCTGCGCTCAAACTTTCTGTCTCATACCCACGATGTGCATCCTCTTGCTTTTGGTCTTTCTCCCTACTCACCCCGCTCTACTGGAAATCACTTCCCATAACAACCAAAACATCATCTCCCCATTCCCTATCCCTGATTCCACCACTGGCTTAAGTGACAGTTAGTAATGTAATTGTCTATATTTATCTAGTATTAAGTAGAAGCAATTGCCCTTTTAGGCAAGTATTTCAAAATAAATCTGTTTTCTCATATATTTGTTTCGTCCCTGGCATATGACCCACTTTTTTTTACACCCTCATAAACTGGCTTACCACTTGTTCTCATCTTTGTGGTATCGTGCAGTCACTCTTAGTGGGAAAGACTCTGCCATCTGTAAATGTGATATTGAAAGTCATTTCCGATCAACATCTCTGTTCTTGAAATAAATACAAATACTTAGTATTCCATGGTAAGTGTAGTTTTGGGATGTTTGTTGTGACTTGTTCACATTTGTTTTGGCTGTTGAAGAATATATGTTAAGACAGATAAGTATAATGCTCACCTTGCCATACAATTACAGACACTTCTAAATGTTAAGTGTACTTTGCTTTAAGCATGTTTTGCCTTCACTTGTTCACAAATCAGATATCTACTAACATGCACTTAAACTGGACCAATTCTGTGTATGTTCCCTTATAGATAAAACAATTTGTTATTCATCTGGGCAGTATTGAATAATCCATCTTCTTAATGTCTCCTTTAGTGACACATAGAGCAGAGTTACCACCACATAAAATAAGAGGTTAAATCCCTTAAGGGCCCAAGAACTGCTGTCATTGTTTGTCCAGATATCTTTCACATGAGGTGTAAAAGAAAACAACTTGAACAAAAGGCTGCGTTTTGTAGATATGTAAACATACATTTAAATGTAATTCTCAAGCCAGGGCACTGTAAATATGGCAGCCTTCGAATAATGAGTCACCGGGTTATCCAAAGATAGATCTCATCACACTCAGGCACCAAGATAGTCTTCGATTCTTTTTTCTGTAGAATGGAATTTTACCAGATGAATTAGTTAATCTGATTTGGGAGTAGATACATACACCTCATACACGTTGTTGTTGAAAGTATGCAAGGATTTTCATTCCTTTTGTAAAGTCCTGATACTTGGTAACACACCAGAGGTCATTTATAAATGACCAGACCTTCATATAATTGTTATTTCACTTAGTATTAATTCCCCACACTAAAGTTTCTTTTCAGTTGAATAAAACACAGATGTTTCAGTTTGGTTAGGAGATAACGTGCTTCAAGTTTCTGAGGGAGATAACATGGTTTAAGATGTCCTTTTAATTCGTGGTTTTAGCACTTCTTTGACCCACACAAAGTTTAACTCAGTGTGAAGCTTTTCAGTTGAATGTAAAATATTGTACATTTACTATAATCAACATTGCATCCGGACTCATGTACAAGGTAAACAATAGCAATCATTTTAGGGTTATCGGATCTGATGACAAATGAAAATGTATAGCGTTTGTACCAGAAAAAAATGTATTTGTCATAAAATGTAGTCATCTTTGAATAGCATTTTCTGTTTGTTGGTCATTAATTGTGTTTTGTGTTTGGAACTAAACCCTTTACATAAATGCACGATTTTAGTGCAACTTTTTTGGGGTACCTGCATGCACACATTAAGAACCATTTGTATGCATGATGTACCCTATAAAACACCATGCATTGTACCTCAGTTTCCGGAGATGAAAAGTGGTAAAAGGATAGGGACAAGGGAATTCACTAGGAGCTAGGTTTCTCCAAGAGTCACATTTGGTCAATGGTTTAAGACATGCCTTCTATTTTTGTCAAGAACAAAGTGCTGATTCAAAGCTCAAAGCACTTGCCACAATCGAATTGGGACCAAGAAAGCAGCACAACAAGAATTATCAAGTTTAGCAGTTTTATTAAGGGTGATATGTACAGAATAGGCCAAATCAAAATGGTCAGCATGGTCAAACGCTCCAGCCCAGAGTGTGCATCAGCCGTCGTTTCGTAGTCCATAGTTCTTCCCAGTCCTTACAGTCTCCAAGAGCGGTTATGCCCCATCTTGTCTTCTTTTCGAGCGTTATAGGCTTAAGTGTTGCCAAACAATATTCAGTTGCAAGCTTGCAGGGTCCTGAACCCCAAAGACCAATTTACCATCGTAATCCAATAGGTATGTGTCAGGAAATGATGAAGCTCCTTCCCCCTGAGACTCCTCACCTGGGTCTTCAGTGGGGTTTGATGGCCTTGGTCTCCTTCTTCTTTCCGTCTGGGAACTCACTCTTTCGTTACTTGACTTGATAGTCCTTCTTCCCTTCTTGCGTTCGAAGAGATAGGGACGTTCTCCCCCCGAGGCCACCTTGCCCGCCGATGGAACTGGCAGTCAGGTGAACCCAGGGGAGTCCGTTCCTTAATCAGGGAAAAAGCCTGACGGCAGAAAAAACCCTGGGTGTAGTTCGATGGGATTGTCGAACCGATGGGAAGACTGGAGAGGCTGGTGTAGTCCCGTATCAGGTGAAACAGCAAGTTAAACGGAGGCCTGATCTTCCTGGATAAGGGTTCGCTCCAAGCGATGCTCTGTGAGAGAATGGGGTTCGGCAGCTCGTTGGAAGTAGGATCTATTCCAAAACAGGAGGCAAATGGAAAAGGATACAGGAGGCTAAAGAGGTAGGGATAGTCACAATAGGATTCTGGAGAAAACCAAGAAGAGATGAAGATAACAAGCAGGTGAGAATACCCGAGAAATCCAGGGAGAAAAGAGAGCGAGAGAGAGAGCGAGAGAGAGAGAGATAGCGAGAGAGAGAGAGAGAGAGGGATAGCGAGAGAGAGAGAGAGAGAGCGAGAGAGAGAGCGAGAGAGAGAGAGAGAGATAGCGAGAGAGAGAGAGAGAGAGGGATAGCGAGAGAGAGAGAGAGCGAGAGAGAATCGAAGGTGAGCGAAACACAGAAACGAACGTGAATGACCCGAGAAACACAGCGGAAGGAAAACAGAGCCCACTAGACCCCGAGGTAGAGGGAAAACAGTATACGGAAGGCGCACTCGAAAAGTGAGCTTAAGTCGGAAACAAACAGCCGTGGAAAGACAGACCGAAGGTAGGAGACACTCGTGAAAGAGGCTGGACAGGGGAAAAAGGGGGTCTGGACGAGGGGGATAACCAGGGAAGGCACAAGACAAAATTCAAGAGAAAAACTCGTAAGTGAGGCACTGCAGCAAAGTGAAAGTCAGCAGACCGACGAATGCGAGTTGCAACGCGAGTAGCAGGGGGCATGGTCTCCTCTTATACCTGCCGGTCCAAGACGACTAGAGCGTCAAACGGACCGGTAGAGAGGCTCAATAACGCCTCCATCTTGCCCAGAGTTTCCACGGCCGCGGTGTGACAGTATGCCCTCTCTTCATCGACTCTCCCCCGGGTTTTCCCGGATGTAGGCGATGGAACTGTCTTAGAAGTCGTGGGGCGTGGATATGACATCTGGGCTCCCAAGACCGTTCTGCTACAGAATATCCCTTCCACTGGACCAGATATTGTATAGTTCCATGTTTGTAACGTGAATCAACCAGCCTCTCCACTTCGTATTCTTCCGGTTCGGGATCTTGGTGTACAGAGAAGGGTATACGACGGCCCATGGGATCTGGATGATAAGCCTTCAGGAGGGAGGTATGAAAAACAGGGTGTATCCTTTTCAGACTGGGAGGCAGATTTAATCGAAAGGCCACTGGGTTTACTTGAGATAATATGGGAAATGGGCCTATAAAGCGGGCTGAGAATTTACCAGGATGAACCCAGCGTGGGAGATATTTGGTTGACAACCAGCATACTTCTTGTATCGAGTCCTACTTGCCTCCAGCTTCAGAGCTGCTTCCTTCTGGATGGATCTAAGATCAAACAGGCGCTGGTCTACCGAAGGGACTGAAGTTGGAGGAACCCCAAAGAGAGGTATATGCCTCGGATGATAACCGTAGGTGAAGTAGAAGGGGCTGAAGCCAGTTGCTGAATGTTTGGTGTTGTTGTATGTGAATTCTGCTAGAGTCAGAAAGGACTTCCACTTATCTTGTTCCTGATGACAAAAGCAACGGAGATATTGTTCGAGAGTGGAATTCAGGCGTTCTGTTTGTCCGTTGCTTTGGGGATGATAACCAGAGGATAAAGCTCTCTTTATACCCAAGGCACTACATAAGGCTGACCAGAATCGGGATGTAAATTGGGACCCCCTATCAGAAACTATGGTCTGAGGTAGACCATGCAATCTTACTATTTCTCTCAGGAACACCTCGGCGGTTTCGGATGCAGAAGGCAAGCCAGGCAAGGGAGAGAAGTGAGCCATCTTGCTCAATGTATCCACCGTAACCATGATTGCTGTGGATCCCATAGAGAGAGGGAGATCCACGATGAAATCAGTGGATAGGTGTTCCCAAGGTTGTGATGGTAGAGGTTCTTGTTGGAGCAACCCCATGGGCCGATGAGTAATGGGTTTATTAGCCGCACATACCGGACAAGCCATCACATATGTTCTGACGTCCTGGTCCATAGTCGGCCACAAAAAATATCTGGATATCAGATGTAGTGTTGCTCCATGGCCCTTATGTCCTGCCGAAGGAAGGTCATGGCACCAGAATAAGGCTTGCGTCTGGAGTTTCTCCGATGGCAAATACAGAGATCCTCGATGAAAGTATAGCTTCCCTCTTCTTTCCATGAGGGTCATATGGTCGGGAGAGACTTCAGAGAGACTGGTCGAGCGCTCTACTTCTTGTAGGAAGGAGTTGACCATTCCTAGTATTCTCTTACCAGAGAACATCACACCCAGGCTCCGATCTTCTTTGGGCTCCAGACTGCGGGACAGAGCGTCCGCTAGGGCGTTCTCCTTTCCTGGAAGGTAGGTTATCTCAAAGTCGAACTGGGAAAAAAAATACACCCATCGGGCGTGACGAGAATTGCGGTATTCCATCTGTTGCAAAACCTTAAGATTCCGGTGGTCAGTGCGAACCAGGAATGGATGGGCAGCCCCCTGAAGTAAATGCCTCCATTCAATGCATGCCTGACGAATCGCCAGTAATTCTCGTTCCAACACAGAGTAGTTCCTCTCACTAGGAGTAAGAGTTCTGGAATAATATGCCACCGAATGTTCTGCTCCGTCTTTGCCTGATTGTAGGAGTGCAGCTCCAATGGCACCTCCGGAAGCATCGGTCTCCACCACAAAAGGAAGAGACTGGTTTGGTTGCACCAGGATAGGAGCGGTGGTGAACGTCCTCTTAAGTAATAGAAAGGCCTGATCCGCCTCCTTATCCCATTCGAACTTCTGACCTTTCTTCAGCAAACGGGTGATCGGTAGAACAATATCCGAGAAACTAGGAATAAATCTTCTGTAAAAGTTAGATAGTCCCAGAAATCTCTGTATATCCTTGGGATTCCTTGGAGTGGGTCATTGAAGAACTGCCTTAACCTTCTCCGAATCCATCTGTACCCCCTCTTTAGAAAGAATGAACCCTAAATAAGATACTGAGGAGGCTTCAAAAACACATTTCTCGGGTTTAACCAGTAGTTGGTGTTTTCTCAACCTTTGAAGTACTTGCGTGACGTGCCTTCGATGTTCAGAGAGGGAGGAAGAGAAGATCAAAATATCGTCTAAATAGACCACCACCGAGATATATAGCATATCTGAGAAGATCTTATCTACAAAACGTTGGAACACGGCAGGGGCATTCACTAGTCCGAAGGGCATTACCCTATACTCAAAGTGTCCCAAAGGAGTTCTAAAAGCCGTTTTACACTCATCTCCATCCCTTATTCTCAACAAATGATAGGCTCCTCGAAGGTCTAGCTTTGTAAAGATTGAGGCTCCTTCCACTGCTTCAAGTACCTCCTTTATGAGGGGCATAGGGTACCTGTCCCTGATGGTCAGGCTGTTAAGCCCACGGTAGTCTATACACGGTCTTAATTCCGTAGTACCCTTCTTGGGAATGAAGAACATTGAGGTCCCTGCCGGAGAATGGGATTCTTGTATTAAACCGTTTTGCAGATTGGCATCCAGATACTCCTTCAATGCTCTTCTTTCCGGTAGTGACATAGGGTACATACGACCAAAAGGAACAGATGCCTCAGGCTTTAGATCGATACCGCAGTCCTCGGCTCGATGAGGGGGTAGAGTACGAGGTAGTCTGTCTTCGAAGATTTCAGCATACTCCTGATAAGGCGGTGGAATCGTTTGGACCACTGTCGTGGAAGTCGAGAGTGCTATCCCCTTCCTCATCAAAGGAGGGGGTTGTGGTAGACATTCCTTCGAGCAGTAGTGTGACAAAAAACAGACGGTATTCGCAGACCAATCAATCCTGGGATTATGTTTACGTAGCCAGGGTATGCCCAGGATGATTGGGAAATGAGCTGCTCTGATAACATCAAAGACGATCTGTTCTTGGTGCTGAGACAAGGACATGTTAGCCGGAACTGTCTCCTTAATGATGGGACCGGAGGAAAGGGGAGCTCCATCTACCCCTTCTACAGGCAAAGGGCAGGCCTTCCGACGCAGGGGTATACCTTGTTCTTGAGCCCACTGGATATCAATAAAGTTCCCGGCCGCACCACGATCCAGCATGGCTAGAACTTCTACAGATGGAGAGGAATCAAAGGTCAGGCGCACAGAAAACACCATAAGGCTGTTATTATCCGCAGATGGATCCTGGTGGGTGGAATTGCAGGGATTCTTTGATTCAGCCCGGTTCCTTTCCCTGCTCAGGACCGGGGAGGCGCGTTTCCCGGGCGTCTCGGGGGTACCTCTGGACAATTCCGGAGCAAATGTTTCGGAGATCCGCAGTACATGCAAAGACCCAGGTCTCTGCGTCTCTTGCGTTCCTCGGGGGTCAAAGGGCCTCGGGTTGTCCCTATCTGCATAGGCTCTTCCTGTTGGGGTCGGTTAGAAGAACTAGCAGTGGGAATCACTCCTGAGGGATGTGGTCTGAATCTCCTTCTCTCTAACCTCCGTTCCTGCAGTCTGTACTCTAATTGCAGGGATAACGTAACCAATTCTTGAAAGGAGGTAGGACGCGCCATCCTGGCTAGCTCATCCTTGAGCTCATCATGTAAGCCTCGACGAAAAAGGGTCTGCTGGGCCGAATCTGGCCATCCAGAGTCTGTGGCCAATTTGGTAAAAGTAGAGGCATAAGTCTGTACATCTTGAATGCCTTGACGGAGATCTAGAAGGGATTCATAGGAAGAATACTGGACCTCTGGTCTCTCAAATCTGGAACGCAGCAGTTGAGTGAACTGAGAGTAATCCTCTATGGCAGGATCTGCGAGTGCTATCAGTGGGGTTGCCCAAGCCAATGCGTTGCCAGCAAGGTTGGAAACAAGAAACCCTACCTTGGCTCTATCCAGTTCATATGCCCTTGGTCGAAACGCGAAATAAACCATACAAGCGTTTAGGAATTCCTTTAGGAGTTTCGGATTGCCATCATACTTCCCAAAAGAAAAAGTCACTGGAGGTAGATCGCCTCGGGTTTCTTCTCGTGCCGCTACTTGTTGGCGTAGGTTCGCGTTCTCGGTTCGGAGATTCTGAATCTCGGCTTGAAGGCCCTGAATAGCAGTCACCATCTCCTGGTATTGTTCCAAGGAGGCCATGCCGGTTGTGGGGCGTTGCAATCTGTCAGGATATGATGAAGCTCCTTCCCCCTGAGACTCCTCACCTGGGTCTTCAGTGGGGTTTGATGGCCTTGGTCTCCTTCTTCTTTCCGTCTGGGAACTCACTCTTTCGTTACTTGACTTGATAGTCCTTCTTCCCTTCTTGCGTTCGAAGAGATAGGGATGTTCTCCCCCCGAGGCCACCTTGCCCGCCGATGGAACTGGCAGTCAGGTGAACCCAGGGGAGTCCGTTCCTCAATCAGGGAAAAAGCCTGACGGCAGAAAAAACCCTGGGTGTAGTTCGATGGGATTGGTCGAACCGATGGGAAGACTGGAGAGGCTGGTGTAGTCCCGTATCAGGTGAAACAGCAAGTTAAACGGAGGCCTGATCTTCCTGGATAAGGGTTCGCTCCAAGCGATGCTCTGTGAGAGAATGGGGTTCGGCAGCTCGTTGGAAGTAGGATCTATTCCAAAACAGGAGGCAAATGGAAAAGTATACAGGAGGCTAAAGAGGTAGGGATAGTCACAATAGGATTCTGGAGAAACCCAAGAAGAGATGAAGATAACAAGCAGGTGAGAATACCCGAGAAATCCAGGGAGAAAAGAGAGCGAGAGAGAGAGCGAGAGAGAGAGAGAGAGATAGCGAGAGAGAGAGAGAGAGGGATAGCGAGGGAGAGAGAGAGAGCGAGAGAGAGAGCGAGAGAGAGAGAGAGAGAGATAGCGAGAGAGAGAGAGAGAGAGAGAGGGATAGCGAGAGAGAGAGAGAGCGAGAGAGAATCAAAGGTGAGCGAAACACAGAAACGAACGTGAATGACCCGAGAAACACAGCGGAAGGAAAACAGAGCCCACTAGACCCCGAGGTAGAGGGAAAACAGTATACGGAAGGCGCACTCGAAAAGTGAGCTTAAGTCGGAAACAAACAGCCGCGGAAAGACAGACCGAAGGTAGGAGACACTCGTGAAAGAGGCTGGACAGGGGAAAAAGGGGGTCTGGACGAGGGGGATAACCAGGGAAGGCACAAGACAAAATTCAAGAGAAAAACTCGTAAGTGAGGCACTGCAGCAAAGCGAAAGTCAGCAGACCGACGAATGCGAGTTGCAACGCGAGTAGCAGGGGGCGTGGTCTCCTCTTATACCTGCCGGTCCAAGACGACTAGAGCGTCAAACGGACCGGTAGAGAGGCTCAATAACGCCTCCATCTTGCCCAGAGTTTCCACGGCCGCGGTGTGACAGCATGTCATTTGTGCCAGTCATTAGTAAGGGAGGCAGAAGAGTTGAAGAGGAGTCTCTGTGGATCTGTCCTGTATTGGAGCTCAGCAGCTTCTCCCCCGCTGTCTCCCTACTACTGCAATCTACCAGGCCCATTCCTGTTCCTCAGCTGACTTGTTGATCCTGAATACTGCCGACCTGTCCTGCAAGAACCTTCCTAAACTGCCTGGCTAGTCTTCTATAGCTGGCTAATGTTCCTCTGATTTTCCTCTTCAGCCCCTCTCCTGCTTCCCTTGATGTTATGACCTCCTCTTTCCTATCACTTCCACCTCCTCTACTCTCCTTAATTCTTCCACTTTATCCTTGATACCACCTTCCCTTACTCTGGTCACCTCTTTCTCCTTCCCTCTTGATGTTATCGCCTCCTCCTTTTTACCACCCTTGCCTTCTTTGGTTACCACCTCCTCATTCCCTCTGTGGCTATCACCTCCTCCTACCTATCAACTTCACCGCCTCTGACCAGTACCTCCTCCACTCAAACTGATGTTAGCAGCTCCTTCTGGCAACCCCCGTTGCGCCTCTGAGCTTTATCGACTTCCCATTTGATATTACCAATTCCTCCTTCTCTCTTGATGGTTCCTCTTCTACCTCAGTCTCAATCCCATTTTCTTTTTTTTTTTTTTTTATTGAAACGTCAGCCTAAAGTACCACATTGCAAGCAATGTGGCATCAGACTTTTATTACAAAATAACAGCATTCATCAAAATTCGTCCAGCCAGAAGCCAAGTCACGGTACTGCTTCGGATATTCTGAATGGGAAGAAAGATTCAATTTCAGAGAATCATTTGCAGATCTTCAAGATTTAAGGCGTCTATGTAGTCCATTACCGCACAGCTTAATTTTATGCTGTGACCGGCTGCTACGTAAGACCACCAATCTCGGGTGTTACAGTCTACTGGGATATATTCTCCTAGATGTTGCATCCTCTTTGAGGTGGTCTTCGTGCATTTGGTGATAAGATGTTCTAAGGATTCTATTTCGCTATGACAGAAGCGACATAGATTATCCTTTGCTTCTTTAAGGTGACGACCCCACATCATTTCCTTTGTTTTGATTGCGTTTAGTCGAAATCTTAGAAACTGCTCGCGATGGTGACGAGATGGACAGTTCGTTAAGTATCTACTTGTAACATTTAGTTTGTGTTCTCCGATTCCAGAGTCTAGGGTGGTCTTCAACTGCAAACGTCGCTCGTTGTTCTTAATCCAGCACCATTGCTCAAATTTTGTTTTTATGGATTGTGGTCTCGTCAGCAGGTCATGCAAGGTCAGATCGGCATTAGATAAGGTTGATATCATTATTTGTTTCAGCTCGTCTTGCAGTTTCGAATTTCCTGTAGTTTTTTCCCCAGCAAAGATTTCAAATGCTGGCGCTATGGGGATCAAATTCATTTTGCGTAGTACCGTTAGTGATTTCCACATTACGTGAGTGTGTAGGGAATTTAAGGAAAGTTCATGTCTTATGTGGATCATCGAGATGTATGAAGGAAGCTTCAGGACACACCGCCAGTAGATCCCTTCTAGCTTTTGCCAAAACAAGGCATCGATGTTCCAACCAGACTCTGAGCCAAAGGTAATTGCAGGAATCACCTTTTGGATGTAGAAGGTCAGGACTGGTGCTAGAGTGAACTTTCCAAAGTTTCTATTCAGCAGCTGGCCTTGAATGCTGTATTGAGTCATTCTGTTGACCATATCGACCTTCCAATGATGTTCATGCACTGAGTTGTTGAATGTTATTCCCAAGTATCTGATCGAATTAACTACATCAAGTCGATTGTCGTCAATTTTCCACACAAAGGCTTTCTGTTTGTCAGTGCGGTGTTGACCGATGATGACAATCTTGGATTTTTCGATGTTCAGCTCCAAGTCATTTTTTTTGAGATAATCATGAAGATTTGTTAACTGGCGTTGCAGACCTATCTGTGTTTGGTCCAACAAAACCACGTCGTCAGCATAAATTATGCATCCTATTTCATTATTGTTCAATTTCGGTGGAAAACAACGCACATCTTTACGATATGCTGGGAGGTCAGAAATGAACAATTTTAAAAGTTCAGCTGCTAGTGGGCATCCCTGTTTCACACCTGAGTTAGTTGAGATCGGCTTAGATAGTGAGCCTTGATTGTTTAATCTTATTTTGATGGTAGTCTCTGTGTGTAGAGCTCTTATTGGTGCAACCAGGTCACTCGGACACTTCCAATTTATTAATTTTTGCCATAGTTTACTTCGGTTTACGCTATCAAAGGCACCCCTCAGAACGATGAATGCCAGATATAATCTCGACTTTGCTTTTAGGCTTTCAAGTTTTAATATATTTATTAGCAGCAGGTTTACCTCCACACCTACGCCTTTTGTGAAGCCTGTTTGCCGGATGTCAAAGATTTTCTCTTCTATGGACCATGCCGTTAGCCTTTGTCGTAAAAAAGAGGCGAAGATTTTTCCAATGGTGTCCAACAGGGCAATCGGACGATAGTTGGTTGTATCAGCCCGGTTGCCCTTTTTATAGATTGGCACTATGATCGCCACACGCCAAGAATCTGGTATCGTCATTGATATGGACAGGCGTGCAAATAATTGTACAATAAAGATAGCCCATTGTTGTTCATTCTTCTTCAGCATCATGTTGGATATTAGATCTGGGCCTGCTGCATGCGAGCTTTTGAGGGCCCGTATTGCAGCTCTGATATCTTCCACAGTTATTTGAAGATTCCAAGATGTTAAATCATTTATGGGTATTCTTATGTCTTCATTAGATGGTTTATTGAAGATGTTAGTAAAGTGTTGTTCCCATGTATCGGCATCAATCGTATTGGATGGTATTTGATGATGTCTCGAATTGCCTGTATTCAGGATTATCCAGATTTCCCGTAAATTCTTCTGAATTAGATGTTTCATCAGATGCTCGGCTTTGTCTTGCTCAATTATTAGTTTCTGAGATTTCAACCAGTTACGGTATGCTTGGCGACGCACACGTATTGCGGCTTTGATTGTAGTTGTCGCGCTGGCTGAATTACAAGACTTCTTTAGGGCTCTAATGTCGCGTCGCATAACCTGTTTAGCTTGAGTAAGGATTGTGGACGAAAGATGTTTGTGAGTTGCACCCATTATACGATTAGCGGCTTTAGTTGTGATAAAGTCCAAAAGCAAGGGAGCATAATTCACAGAGATGAGGTCAGGACTAAGAATAGCTGAAAAAAAGAATGCAAGCCCTGCGTTGCGCTTTTACCAAAAAAAGAGTCTTGATATAGTCAATGTATAGTTGCAATATGTCTTTAATTAGTGAGACATAGGTTACTAAAACAAATATTATGCATAAGACACTTAGGTCAAAAAGAAACGTAAACTTAAATTGCAGTTGCTTCACTGATAGATTTTCAAATTCCAATTATGATGCCTTGGTCAAAGATGAGCATCAACACATATAGCACATTGCTTCGTTGATACACTTTCAAAATTCCAATATTGTATAGCGGTATCTGTACCTCAAACGTACATTGCGGTTGTTGCACTGATGAACTTGCTCAATTTTAGTTAGTTAAGTCACTTCGGCCTAACAATTGTTGTGTATTGGCAAATACTTCCAATGTTCCAAAGGATAGATTAATGTTCTGCTAATATGTAGCAATATGTGTGCCTCTTAAGATGTTCCAAAGGATAGGTACATGTACTGGTGACATATTGCAACTATGCATTGACTATAGCAAGACTCTTATTTTGGTAAAAGTGCAATGCAGGGCTTGCATGCTTTTTTTCAGCTATTCATAGTCCGGACCAGTCACAGGACATAGCCCAGGTTAGCAGCTCACCAGCAGACTTTACACCATTAATACGATAACGCCATAGCTGTTGAAGACTGGACACACAACTCTTTCATTGAACCTATACAACACGCATCATCCATATTCCAAACCAATTAAAAATAAGGAGCCAACATGTTGAGAAATTACTCACAGAGAGAATAAGAGGCTGAAATCTTATTTTCTGGATTAAACGTAAGGGAAGCCACTGTGGCAGGAGAACCCACACAATCATTACATAAACTCTTCCAACAACAGGAATAATTACTCAAACAAGAACTTTCAAGGTGGTGGGAAATAAAAACTTTAGAAAAATATTTGCAAGTAGATCACATACCACACGGACTGCGCATATGTATCTTTCCACCTTTTAAAAATGATTGATATTGAAGGATTACAAGATTGGGAAGACATGCTTACCACCACATCTAAAGAAATGATACATAGGCTAATTAACAATGCCAAGCAACAAGATAAACTCTTAAAAATTATCACTGTAATAACAGAAGCCATAGAACAACTCAACATTCCAGTAAAAACCTACAAAAACTATGAAATACTAGATGAGATCATTGAAAACTATGGAAAACAAATAAAAATCAAGAAGCAAAGACAATTCCTACGAGATGAATTACACTATAAATTCAAAACGGTCTACACATTCAACAAACGCCCAAACCAACAGGTTAGACAACCATTCAAACACCCAAAGGGGTAGAGCCCATATCCACAACACCACTGACTTCGGATACAGACACAGTTAGTGATATTGACTTAGAATAAGGCACCCCACCAAGAGAGCTACAATATATTACAACAGAACCTTCGTCACAGCCACCCCCACCAAGGGCTAAACTATCCTCTTTTTTAGAAGAATGTATGTGACAGGTGCACCTGGACTCACGTTGGACTTAGAGAGCCAGTTAAAGCATTTATCTGGCCTGTCCACTATCTAGGAACCTACATCACCTCAGTGTTGTCTGGGAAGGACCCAGGACTTCGGCTACCCCAGCATGGGCACTGGCAGTTGGAAAAGCCTTTAGTAATTTTCTAAACCTTCTGAATGAGTACAGAATGCTGTATCATAGTAAGCTTGTAACTTTGTATTCTTAATTGGGGATCGCTCAGATGGGATACAGTGTGTCATTGATTTTGTGTCTTTCATCATATATCTGCCAGCAGAAAGCCACACACCCTCAACATTGTATGAAGCACTGGCTTCTGGAGCTCACAGTGTCCTCTTGTTGCTTTGAACTGACTTCCCCACTACCTTGTATTGTTTTTCAAGAGTAGTAGGACAAACGGGGAGTGTATTGTGTGGGTAAAACTGACTAGTCCTAAAGGAAAGTGTTTATTTTCTTTCTTCAGGAATTTGGGTCTACCCAGATAGGGCTTCATGCTCTATCATTTGGGGAGTGGGTCCACACAAGTTTACTCTTCGGCTGTCAGGGATCAAGAGAGGTTGACCAGGAGTTCCTTCAAATATCACAATCAGGCCCATCATCCACTGGCTTAGAGAGGCACCCACCCCCATGAGTTACCGCATTTCTGGTCACTAGATCCAGGAATGGGATTTCGCACTATAGCTCCTCTTCTTTCCTTTGGATTTTATATACTTTCAGAGAGGGACAAGATTTGTCAGGATTCACTGTCTTGCTCAATTGTTGATACCATGATGTATAAGTTATCATGTCCTTACATCAATGACTGATTCAGAGTCCCTAGTCCCTAGTCTGTGATTCTTTTGTGTTGCACTTAAGGAGAATTAGTGACACTGTTTAGGGAATAGTAATTTGTGCTGTATACTGAAAGATGCAGGAATCAGTGTAGATTCAAGCAACACTGATGCCATGCATGTATGATTGTATTAGCAGGATTTACAAGGATTGATGACCCTACCACTTGAAACTTGGATAGGATTTTCTCTCGACTTTTGCCACCTTGTGCTTGCAGATGCACAAGTCAAGGCTTGGGTGGAAGTGATACCTAAAGACCAGGTTCTCTCTGGTTTTGGGTTTTTATATTTATATTGATATAGCAAGCATTGAAGAGATAGTGTGTATAACTAGAAATATTAAAGATGTCCTTTAAGTCATAGATTGAGGATTGGCTATGCTTGGAAAAAGACTTTGGTCACACATCTGACATGGTCCAAATAAGCATTACCTGACACTCTGACAAAATGTTCACTGACACACTGGTAGTAGGAAACACATAAAATGAGATAGGTGTGAGAGGAACAGAGACAACTTGAGTAGTGGGAAGGGAATGGGACTATGAATCCCTATAAATGCTGTGCTTTGTTCTTTGTTTTTTCTGTTTTTCTTTACCCCTTTGTTTGGTATATTTCTAATGTTGTAATGAATATATTCATGGATGCACGAACTCCCTCTCTCTTTCTTTGATTCTATCTTACTTTAATAATTTGTTTTGATTTAGTAATTAAAGGACAATCACAAAACAGTAGACTTATTGGGGGACTGCAGTGAAAAATAGGCAATCCCAAGCACTTGGCCAGGGGATTAATGATGACATAAGTAGGGGTGGAAACAGTTAGGATGTTAACCATACAGGAAGACTAGGGGGTTCCCCAGTAAAGGACAAGCACCACCAAAACCGAAAGAAGACAGTGTTTCTTGGCAAGCTCAAAGTGCAATCGAACAAGAAAAGCTACACCATCCCTCAAGGTAGATTGGGATGACAGTCGGATAGTATCAGCTCCAAGAAACACAAGCTTTGGAAGCGCCACGAGTTGACTTGGGACCATCAGCATGCATTAACTGACAAGTCCCAACATCCACCATACACCTAGAGGAGTACAGATGTACTATCAACTTCTTTGTTTGCAATAATATATCTTTGGGTATCCAGGACAAGTGTCCTGATGAGTGCATATTGATGAATGCAACCTGAAATTCCAACACACACACCCAGTGATAAATTGTGCTTGCCAGGAGCCTGTGCCAACTTTCTAAAACCAATATAACTAGCATAAATCTTCACTTTTAAACCCAAGACAATTCAAGTTTTACTTGGCTTTCTTTCAAACATTGGGCAGCAGAGCCAAAGTGTGCCCAAGTATTTGATATTCCACTATTGCATGGCTTAGCTGCCATGCCTCCTGAGTTGTTCCAAGGCACAGTGCCAGAATAGAGTAGGATGACTTTTTATCAAGAGTATAGCAGATGGGTTTGGAGGTGTTGTTGAAGAAGGAGCAGGTCAGGATGGACTATGCAATCACAAACGTGCCTATGCATAGAAGGCAAAATATATGCAACACAGTAAAGAGGTGGAGAATGCGGAGCGAAGAAAGAGATAACATCTGACCTACAATTTGACCAAGAAGGCATGCATTTCCATCACAGATACTGGTGCTCAATATCTTCCAGAATATGGCCTTAGATTTTGTAGGGCGTTTTACTTTGTGGTTGTACTTATAGATGAAGGAATAGAGAAAGACTAGATTATCTACCTAATGTATGGGTTTTCTAGGGTTTCTATGCAAAAGTGCGAGGATGACGTGTCATGATTTTCATCATACCCTGCATGTTAGAGCCTAACATCCACCCCAAAGGGAGTATAAATGCCCACCAGGAGCTGTGGCAGGTCTTTCAGCCGAGGGTATTGTTGTATTCAATACAAGGCTCTGGGAATAGTTGGGTCCTTGCATTTAGTGCAAGAAAAACTACAACCCCCAGCACTTGATAGGCTTACTATTGGTTGGCAATGTTGTCATGAGTCTACCTATAGAATGTCCAGGAACCAATGCTTATTATCCTTGATAAACATTAGATGTTATCAACATCTTCCCTATGCAGTTTTATCACTAATCCAACAAGTGTTTGCACATGAAAATTAGTGTATTCTAATCTCATAAATAGAACAAACATGAATAATGCTCTTGCTCTCTTTTTTTAGCATTCATGTATATGTATTATCTTGAATAAATACTAGAATGTTCATACAACATACAGGTCAAAATATTAGCAATGAAGTAGTTGAGTAGATTCTCAGCATCCTTCTCGTCACTTATAAAATGTTAAATCTGCCTCCAACCGCGCGTGTGTGTGTGTGTGTGTGTGTGTGTCGATAGAAAATCACAGTTAAAACATTTGTATCCCCCTGCAAGGATTTATCTAGTCCATAATCTGTACGTTGATAGATACACATATCCTTGACAAAGTAGCATGAGTGGCAGCAAAGGCTATCTTTATGTGCTGTGCCAAAACCTGTACCAGGCTAAACTCAGTGGGCCTCATTACGAGAATAGCTCGCTACCAGCACTGCCACCCGCGATTGGGCAATAATTGCCCATTCGCGGATGGCGCTATTGCCAGGCTCCCGATCCCCATTAGGGCAGAATGGGTGTGGGGAGCATGGATGCGCCGGTGCAATTACGAGTTATGCTCGCGGGTGCCGCACAGCCTGCCAGGTAAAGCCTGCCGGGCTGTCAGGCACCCGCAAGCATAAATCATAATGGGCTGAACGGTATGAACGGTGCCGGTGTCTTACCGGCACCGTTCATACTGTAACCGCCAGGGTCGTAATGAGCCCCAGTGTGTCAACAGCACAGAGGTGGTTGAAAGACTTACCTAACAAATCTACAGCATGGTGTCTCTTAATAACACGGAAAAAGCACCTATATGTTGCAAAATAGGTATAGGATGACATATTGTAGGGCCCCAAAACATTAAAACAGTAAAAACGAATAGAATTTTGAAAAAATGCTAAACTGTCAGGTTTTGGCCTAATGAGCACTGGAATGTCCAAGGGTGAAGCCAATTGAAATGTGTTTGCTTCTTGTTTCCAATGCAGTTCAGCTCTGTCATTTGTGTTGGCCTCCATTTTAGTAACCATACACAAATCTGAATTTGGAAACATTGGTCAAGTGCATTTTGTAGGCACATATATCGGAACTACAGTGATGGCATACCCATTAAATTAGCCGCTTGCTCTTACCCAGGCAGTCAAGTTTTGTAGATAATCTGGATCCTCCAAAGACTGCAACCATCATGAACTAGAGTGATGTGTCCTCCAGCTGAATTCTGTGAGGTATGTCCTGCTGTCTTGTACAAATGGTGTATGAAGGATTAGGATTTACCCTTTAGCCCATATCTACCCCTGTTTCCCTGTCACCAATCCAATACTAAAAAGTGTGTGTCATTGTTTTATTAGTCTGCAATGGCCTTTCTCATTGAAATAAAGCCAAATGTACTTTATAAGCTGGACGCATACAATATGGCACTCAGCCCAGAGCACTATGCATGATTGTCTTCTAATTTGGAAACCTAAGATCAGTGCTGACCATCCCTGGAAGTTTTCATCTTATCTCAAAAACTGTCAGCACTGTTGGGTTCTATTTGTCATTGACTTCCATGTAAAACCCATATTTATAATCACAGCCTATTAGCATCAGCTATTTGTGACTGACAGCATGAGAGTAAGCATTTTCTTTTTGCACAATATCACATTTCTAAAATGCAGATGTGTGGGTTTTGTGTAATATGTATCTCTTTAACTGAGAATGAACAGACCATTTAAAACTTACAAAGCTGTGCTCTGCAGTAGAATGTAAAAACATTGGGCCCAATTCATAGAATCTAGCGCAGAAGCAGCGCAAGGGCAAGCGCTGAGAAGGAGCGTGCGCCATGTGTGCACCGGCCATGTGCAAACCAGCAATTGCTCGGCATGCGTATTCATGTATTTCCCGACGCATCAGTAGCCGTGGCGCAATGAACAGCAAGCAGCGTCAGTAATGCCCCCTACACCGCCCCATGTGCAGGAAAAATCCAGTGAAATGGGCAATACGGCGCAAGCCCCCGCGCCATCCGTGGCCCAGCATACAGCCCCCCTCCATCGCATTCACATGAAAAATTTGGAGCGTACCCTGGTCGCACCAGCCAAATCGCGTGTGAAGGTTTGCGCTTAACCCCGTGACATCGTTTACCCCGCTTGCACTAGCCAAAGTGTGTGGAAAGGGCAGCGCGTACCCCGTGAAATCGCATAACCCACTCGTGCCAGCCAAAACACATGGAAAGGGCAATGCGTATCCCCGCGAAATCACATACCCTGCTCGTGCCAGCCAAATTGCGTGCAAAAACCTGCACGTGCCCCGTCTGCACCCCCGTGAAATCACATACCCCGAACCCGCCAGTCAAATTGCGTGTAAAGGTCCACACATACCTCCGCAAAATCACATACCCCGCTCGCGCCAGCCAAATCGCTTGTAAAGGTGCACGCATACCCCTGCGAAATCACGTACCCCGTTCGCGCCAGCCAAATCACGTGGTTGCAATATGGACTGCGTTGTATCTTACCTGGAGTTGTGTGGTGGGGTTCTTTATTGGCATCATCATGTAGGTGCTCAGATGGTAGGCACTGTCCCCTGGGGAGGTGATGATGGTCGTAATTAGTTGGGTTTGTCTATTTGTTTGTGTGTGACAGGCATTTGTACTCACCAATGAGCCATGTGTTGCTATGCCTCCCAGCTTCCAGGTCCCGGTTTAGGGGTGACATTCTGAATATGAAACTGTCATGGGTGGACCCTGGATAGTTGGCATAGACAGAGGTGATGATTCCCTTGGCATCACATACAACCTGCACGTTGATGGAATGCTCAGTGGCCCTAGGTGGATGTTGGGCCACATGGGTGCAATCAATGGCACCAAGCACTTTGTGGAAGGGTGCCACCCCATAAAAGTCCTGGACCATGGCCTGCCTTTCTGCGGGTGATCTGGGCATGTAAAGGTGCCTGCGGACTGAGGGGTGTGCAGTCATGATTGCCAATACCTGGTGTAGGCAGCGTGACTGCATGGGCTGTGAGACGCCCCCAACTATGGCAGTTGTCCGCTGAAATGACCCAGTGGCCAAATAATGCAGTACATTGAGCACCTTTTCCAAGGGGCTCAGTGCTTGGGAGCAAAGGGTGGGTGATGTGAGGTCATCCTCCCACTCAGTGACCAGGTCTAGGATGATATGAGGTGGAAACCTATACCTGCCATAGACGTGGTCATCAGGCATCCCAAAAAGGCAGGTCCTGGGTAAAACAATGCAGGACCTGGGTATCCTCCTCCTCCTCCTGCAGCGTCCCACGATCACTGCTGCAGGGAATGGTACATTCATCGTAGCTGTATATGGGTGTTTGTGTTCGCGTGCACTTTTAATGCATCATTTTAGGTGCGCAGTGACGCTTACGCCTGTTTTCGCTTGGCGGACGTGTTTCCAGATTAGCCCATATTTTCACGCATGCAGGGTAGCCCTGTTGAATTCCATGGTACTTCCCACGTAACACCCACATTTACGCTTGTTGTTCCCCATTCCATGTGTTCCGCCCCCTTTTTGCACGCATACGCCCCATTTTCGGCGCAGATTTAGTCCATGAATCAGCCCGACAGTGTAGATGGTAGGAAAATGGACACGTCAATAATGAAATTTAAATGTGGTCAAGTTTCTGTTATTAAGAAAACTTTTAAAACGTGTGCAATTATTTTTCATGAAGGGGCATCCATTGACCATTGAATGTGGACATTTCACGACATGGGTGCGTACAGATGTAGAATAGCTGGTTTGTAATGCTTACTTAATGTTGTTAGAGCAAAAGTTTGGAAAAATATGTATAATATGCTTTGTGAATATAAACATACAAAATAAAAGTTAAAAGTTTGAAATGGAAGAATAGGGTAATTAATGTTTTATATAAAGTTGGAGATGGATTGTTACTAGAATGTACTTTAAAAATAGTATGAAATAAATGTAGAGGTAATATTCTGAAAAGTATATAAACTAAAAGAGAAAACAGCATTCTGCAAAATTCTACTTCTGTTTTATTGAGTAAAACACTGTGGCCCTCATTACGACCCTGGCGGATTTTTTCCGCCATCGACGGACTTTCCGGCCATGGCGCAAAGTCCCTTTACGCCATGGCGGATGGCAGACTTACCGCCCCATTCCGAGGTCGGCGGGGCGGTAAGTCCCCATTGACCCATTTACCCTTCCCCATTCCCATTTCGGCCCCATAGGGTATAATGGGAGTGGGGAAGGAGTTAATTACGCCACCGTAAAATACGGTGGCGTAATTAACACCAAGGTCCCAGAGCGCCATGGATTTTTCCGCCCGCAAAAAGCGGGCGGAAAAATGACCATGGCGCTCCGGGAACTCGTAGTTGGCGGTAAGGGGTCGGCGCAGCTAACGCTGGCGCAGACCCCTTAGCGCCAGGGTCCTAATGAGGCCCTGTATATTTTAATATGTACAAGTCTTCCCTATAAGTGCTAGGTTACATAAATGGATCCATGTGCATGATTTTGAGTGTGAGGGAGTTTAGAAAGGCATGACTGTTCACATATGAAACAAGTAAATGGTAGGCTGTAGTGTGAGAAACCAGAACGTGTCTCACCCACTAGTCCCCGGGGATCTATCAGCCAGGTGGCCAGGCCATGGCCATTGTTTTTGGATCCAGTTCCTGGGTGTGGACCAGTGTGGTAGGACACCTAGGTGAGGGGTCTTTGGGGAGTGGGAGTGGGAAACCGGATGGTGAAGTGTGATTTTCCCTTCCCGTAACACCTTTACCCCATCCTACCAGATAGGATGTTAGGAACACAACCCCCCCTTTTACAAGACACTTTCTCACAGACAGCTCGTAATGAGACAAAATGGACTAACACCCGAGCCGTATACCTGACGTGTCCCAATACAATAGTCAGGCAAGATCAGGCAATTACTGACCATCACACACACCTGACGTCTGTTACACTTCCCCACATGGATAACAGGCAGAGTTCAAGAGCTCACTCTGAGCGAGGCAAAACCCATGAGGAAACAGCAGTTCCAAGATGGCAGTTTAACACATGGAGAAAGACGGCGAAACAGAAGGGGATCACAAGGAGTGAAGTTCCCTTGACCTTTTTAACAAGGAACCATTACGTTCATGAAGCCACAACAATAGAAAGTGTAAGATCAGGAAACGAGGCTGAAGAATCCTGTATTGTGTCAGAAGTGCCTGGGACCCTCCCACATCGGTAATCAAGTCGGGGAGAATCGCCAGCTGCCGTGGTACTGTCCTTGGCACCAACAACAAAGCACCATCATTAAGATCAACACAGGCAGTGAGTTGGGGAGACCGATACCAGACCAGTCTGTGTTGAAGCCAAGGTTGCAAGCAGCAACATTGTATGGTGAACGTTGGAGCGAACAGTGTATGAAACACATGTGTTAAACAACATGAGGAAATATGAACTATAGATGAGTGACTGAACTTTGAACCCAAGATTCAATACCTTTGACAGAGTGGTCCGGCAAAATGTGTGTGCTCAGTTGAACGTTTCTGTAAGGTATCCAACTGATAGTTAACAAAAGTGAAAGAGTGCCAAAGAACTGTGCATCGAAGTGGTCCTGCTACGGGTCAAGCAAAGTCCTGTGCACAATCGAAAGTCTTTGATGTTGATACAGTAAAGAAAGTTGATGGACAAGTAGATAAAGTTGGTCCGAGCCCAGCAGCGGGAGATCAATTGAAAGCTTTGGATTAAAGCAAGTTTGTGTAAAAGTAGATGAATTGGTCCGAGCCCAGTGGAGGGAGACTGATTGAAGATTTTGTGTAAAATTGGATATGAGCATGGCGGAGGGAGATCTGGGATAAACCGTGAATCACCCAAAAAATTGGATATGTGAAAATTCTGCAAACATTGTGTTAAAGGGGATCTGCACCCAGCTGAGGGGGATCTGAGATGAATAGTAAATCACTTAAGAAAAATGTGCAGATGTAAATTGCTAGAAGGAAATGGACTTTATGGTTTGTTTGTTACATCCGGCTCTCTGAAAGAAGAGACTTTGAATGGAAACGAGACTTTGGCACAGAAGGGCATGATGCTGAAGTTTTGAAATGCACCCTTGTGCTAGTGATGCCAGAGACTGTGCTAAGCTCAAGTGTGCCGCCCTGTACTGTGTTTAAAACGTGGGGAAATAAAGCCAACGGCTTGAATATCCTGAAATATCATTTCTAGAACACTTCTGTCTTTTACATAACTTTGTTTCCCACATTATTTGTATATAAAGGTAAGCATTGGCAATAGGTTTATTAGTAAAGGCCCTTTTATTTTGACAACACACCACTAGGACTGTGTTATTATTACTTGATGGTCGTAGCTTACTCCCATCTTTAGATTTAAGATTAGAAAGGCATTTTTCAAGCCCTTTTGAAGTTCAATAAACATCCTTTAACTGTCGTCACTTGTGTCTGTTTTACTGTTCATACCATGCCTTCCTTACAGAAGATACAAAACCCATATAATGATATGATATGGCATTTGTAACCCCGCTATACACAAGTTTTTCAAGGTGCTACAATGTTTGAAAAATAAATAATATGTAACTACTGATAAGAGTTTTAGGGAACAATTTAGGTATGCTGTGTTTACTTATTATGTGTATAGGCTGTGAAAATAAGTATGCACACAATCTTTTTTTTAAAGTATTCTAAATGAAATAAAAAATTCAAATACCTTACTGAAAGGATTAGTTTTTTAAATCTATAAATAACTTCTGTATGTAGTGTGACGATTTCAGAAAGGTTGTCCAATCTATCCAGTCATTAAACTGTGCATATTTTTCTATTTGTTAGGTTTAAGAAAATTGTCTTTAGCTTCTTTGGTGTGCAGGTGGCCAAAAAAGGACGCACACCAAATTATGAAAGAAGTTATCAAATAGCCATGTAGATATAATTTGTATAATTTACACTGCATATTCATATAGTAAAAAAGGTATTGCACACTGTGTACAACTATCTGTGCTAATGGATGTTTAAATAACAATTCTCAGTTTTTAAGAAATTTAAATATTATGTGTACATTATTAAATATCATTATCTACTTCTCATGTGTGTAGGTGGCCAAACAAAGGATGCACACAGATTTGATAAGAAGTATTGATATGACATTTGTTAGGGTATTAGTGTAGATTTTGCAGTGTGAATATGTTTACTCACAAAGGTTTTTATTTCTACCTATTATGTGAAATTTAGGTATGACTATACTTTAAAATGATGACCACTCAAAATAATGTTACACTGTTGTCATGGCTTCATTTATTTATTTGTAAAACTGATTACATAGTTAGGTTGTATGTCTTGGTGTCCTGTTTAAGGTTGCATACATTATTCTGTGTCATCATTTAATATTAAATAATGTGTGTACAGTATTTTAACATATCTTCATTGTAGTAAAATGGTTTTATTGGTGTACGAACTGTTGATGTTGTGGGCAAATCTTTTTAGAATGTACTGATGCAAAACCCAGTTCGTAGTTACCTAAATCGTTAGTATAGTTCAAGTGATAATACTGCATTTTCTTTCCTATAGTACACTGTAGTAGCTCTTAGTTTTTGAAAGTGTTATTTTCTGAAGGGTGTTTTTATTACAATGTTTATTTTATAAAATAGTTTACATTTGTATTTTACATGTTAATATATACATATACGTAGACACCTCCGGGACAGTTGGTTCTTGGTTCCTAGAGGATCTTGTAGCCATTGGGGTGTGGGGGGTCAAAACCTGTGACAGTGCTGGCTGAAAACCATGTCGAGTGAGAGTGAGGACATCCAAGTCAAGTTCTTTGAGGGGGTGGCAAATGTCAGAGGAGTGTTAGACAGCATAGCGAGAGTTGAGCGTAGCAACATGGAGGAGGTTGCCACATTTGAAAGACTTCCGTGGAGGGGCACATGCATAAGGTATGCCCTGTGGAAGTGGTCGAGGGTCCCGACAGTGGGCAGAGTTGGTAGAGGGTGGTGGCAAAGTAACCAGAGAGGAGGAAAGAGGTGCCCGGGAGGTGGTAGAAGAAGGAAGTGGTGTAGGAGCCAGAGAGGTGCTGGTAGGAGTAGCAGGAGAAGTAAGTTGATAAGATGCAGGAGACACATATCAAAAAGGAGGAGATTGGGCTGAGGGCCTTGGACCAAGACTGTGCCATTCAGATAGGCATTAGTGATGGTCTACAAGGAGTGGAAGGGGCCAAGAGGACATCCCACTGAGCAGGCCCGGCTCCAGGAATTTTCATCTGTGTGGGCCAGGGTTGTGATCAGGGGGGCCCACATTCCATTGGGTGTGGGTCTAGGACAGCGGTATTCAAACTGTGGGGCGTGACCCTCCAGGGATGCATCCCTGGGCAGCCCCGAGAGGTCAGCATGAAATATAATTTTTTTTTTTTTTTTTTTTTAGATTGGAAGAAATGGGTGGGGGTGGCTCACATGGTCGGGCTGAAGCATGAAACTGTCTCAGGCAACAATGAATAAGTGGCCCACAGTTGTAAATGGATATTCATTCCTTTAGTCACAGACTGGGCCTCATTACAACTATGGCGGTACTGTAACAACGGTGCCGTTAAGCTACCGGCACTGTTGCTACCGTACCGCCATAGTACATGTTGTGCTCGCGGGTGCCTGATAGCCCCCCAGGTCTGACCTGGCAGGCCGTGCGGCACCAGCGAGCACAGCTCGTCGGATGCACCTGCACCGTTATTAACAGTGCTGGTGCATCCGAGCTCCCCATTCCCATTGAGCTCTATGGGGCTCAGATGGGAATGGGGATCTACCGGTACCGGCACCGCGAAAGGGCAATTATCAGGTCCGCCTAAGTCGGCATGACCCGGTAATTGCACATTTGTGGGTGCCGGGCCCGGATGCAACTTTGGCGGCAGCCGTGCCAGTTTTACTAGCACAGCTACCGCCAGAGTTGTAATGAGGCCCACTGTTTCAATAGTACCCAAGGGGGGGCTTTGTGTTAAAATGTAAGTAAATTGTGATATATTCAGAAACAATGGTCAAAATTACTAACTGCATAGATAAGTAACTCATCAAACTGGTTCACATTGGCCAAAATGGTGGCCCATTTTGACTGGCCCACACTAGCATTTTACATTTTTGGTACAGGCATTGCCCTATAGGCCAGTCCGAGCCTGGCAGCTCATCCATAATGGTGAGGGGGCGCCCACCCAGTGGCCCCTCACCCATTATGGAGGAGCTAAGGAGCCAGCCCAGTGAAACAGTGAGCACTCCCTCAGCTGCTTTTTCCAGTTGATGGAGTGCTCCTGGGCTGGCTGAACTGTCAAAGTGAAACACTGTTTCCCTTTGACAGTTCAGTTTAGTTCCCCAGCCGCACATGTTCACTGAGCCATGTGAGTTCTGGGGCGTTTTGCTTTGCCAGTATTGCATAGCTCATTGGAAATGCTGGCTGGGGAACTGCTCCTGCGCCTCCTCGCACATCCAGACAGAGCAGCCTGGAGCAGGCAGTTTCAGCACCAACACGCAGGCCAATGCAGAAGGTACGTTTATGTTCATTGTTTTTATTTAAACATGTGTATGGATGCATGTATGCTTATGTTATGAGTGAGTGTATGGTGATGTATGCTTGTGTGAATGATAGAGTGATTGCTGTATGAACGTGCAGCGCCTTGCATACACACATAATTATGTTGATTGTGTTAGGCCCAGTGGGGCCCAGGGGACAGAGATGGTATCTTTTTACTGGACATCTATCATAGATGTCCAATAAAAATGTCATGCCTGTCCCCTGGGCCCCCCAGGACTAATTGCAAACTGTTAGGCTATTTACCCATTTTTTTGTTACAAGTATGCTCTACAATGCAACATTTTAACCCATTATTTAAAAAAAATGAACAGGGGGAACACCCCCTGCCCGAACCCTCCTTTATTGGTTCGGGCTCCCTCACTATTCTCGGTCGCAATGGCATTTTTGGGGGAAATAGTTATGCCCCTCCACTTAAAAAAATCACCAGCCACCACTGGCCCTCAGACTGTGTTGGGAACGGGATGTGGGGGGAACCCAGGGACTATGGTGGGAGCACAATGGGCGGGAACCATGGGATAGTGGTGGGAGCAGAGTGGGGAGAGCCCAGGGTGCGTGATGGGGTGGGAAGAGACCAGGGACTGGGTAGGAGTGGGATGAGGGAGCCCAGCCACTGTGATGGGAGCAGGTGACGGCGTGCAATACATAATGTCCATTTGGCATTTCTGGGGGGTCCCAACCTGCCCAAATTTTGTTCAGGGGGGCCCTGGCCAAAAAAGTTTGAAGACCACTGGTCTAGGAGTACCCTAAACAAAGTGCTGCCGTTGATTCAGATTTCCCAGATCTGTGATCCAGCAAACAATGTCTTCCCAGATCTGCAAAAATACATTTGCACCCCTCTATAAAAAACAGTACATAGCAAAAGAGAAGCAAGGAAAATAGTGTTGCAGCATCAATCTACCTATCTTCCCTTCCTATCTGCTCTCCCTTTTCTGGTATATCTGATCCTCCTTCATCTTTCACCGTTCAGCCACCTTCCTTCAACTGCCCTAACCACCGTTCCCATTTTCCTCCCCTCCCACCTATTCACACCAGCACCCAGCACGCCTTTCCTTGCCTGGCTTAGGAGAATTGAGGGTAATGCCTCCTCTTCCTCCTCTGAGAGGGCTGAGCAGTGAGGCCCCCAGTCTTTGTACCATCTCAGCTGGTGTCCGCCCAACAATACCTTCCTGAGCACTGTGGCTACTCCCAGCAGGCCCCGGAGGAGATGCTTGTGCTCCCTCCATCTTGTTGTGAAAGATAGATCCCCCCCATAATACTGAAGCAAGGAGTAGGATATTTTGTTTCCTACAAAATTACATTTTCTTTCAAACTTTAGTTGATTTCAAGAACAGAACATACCATGTCCAATCAACACAGGTAGTCTTTTGATCTTAAGAATATTTTGAGCACAACAACATATACTCCAATAACATAAACATGTATATACAATACCCCCTTCACCCACCCCTTCCACAACCTCCCCCCCTCCTTTCCAGCTTGAAACACTATAGTAGTCCCATTCTGAATGTCTCCCATCAATGGTTCATGTCCAAAATTCCATGTTAAACACAAAATGTTTTAATTGAGTTGAGAGTGGAAGGGAGTGCTAGGGCTGTAAGAGCTGCATCAGGAGGCAGTTGTTGCTGTTTGAGGGGTGTGCGCCCTTCTGGTATCACTCCTGGTGGGGCGTGACCCTGTACATCATTGTCTGGTACATACTGTTAACACACTGGTTATAATATGCAGTTGTTCATGATGACTCTTTGTTTGATGTGTTTACTTTGATTTGCTATTGAATGACACAATCTTATTCAATAAATGTGGCCCGGATATTTTCAAAGTTAGATGTGTGTGTGTGTGTCCTAATGCTTGTGCTGTCCATCTATTAAACCATGAGTGAGGCTTTTTGGAATAGCTTATAATGAGAACTGAATCACTTCTAGGGGCACCTGATTTTAACAGGTAAGGCATAGTGAAATTAAAAGTATGCCAAGGATCACACACTTTGATCAAGTGGTAAAGCCATAATTTGAGCCTACCCTGAAATTTAGATACTTGACCACACATCTTCTGAGCTCAAGTTGGTACAAATAGGTGTTGAAGTTTGGCTTTCAATGCCTCAAATAATACTAAATGTTATTCAGATCACTTTACAAATGCACAAGTCACATGATAAACCAACCTGACAATGTATTCATCATTGTAGAAACATGTTGATGAAAGGATTAAGGGGGGGCATTTTGTTTTAAATCCAAAATTGCACAGAGAGTTATTCTCCTGTTTGCACTTTTTTGCAAAAGGGGCCATTCTTTAATTTTAATTGTTTCCACCAAGCACTGGAAAATTAAAGAGTAAAACACTGGCGAAAATTGTCTTTGCTCCTTACTTTACCACTAGGTGTCTGGAAAAGTGTAAATCACTTCCAGAATTAACGATTGTGGGAGCCATCCACAATGTATTCCTTTGGACTCTGCCCGCTTTTATTAGGTGTAAACGTCAGACAGATCCCATAGGAATCCATTGGTTTTCCGCCAATGTAAAAATACATGCTGGTGGAACACCAATCGGATTTGGCAGGGGGGCCTTGTTAAGTCTGATCTGCTCTCCAACTTCGCCTGTCAAATCATACAAAATCCTGCAGCTCATAAAAAGTGGAGCTAAATGCATTTAGCGCCACTTCTTCCACACCGCTTGACCTGGAAAATGATTCCCTATGACTGTAGCTTTATTTTCCCCATCCTGAATGGAAGCCTACAAGCTCCAGCATGCATAATGAGAACTTACATAAAATCCCATACAGACACAAAGTGAAATAGAATGCATGACAAAGTTATTGTTTTACACAGCTTGTTCTGTATCCCCTTAATTACTAATCACCCAACAATCACACTTAAATAGCTTCTTAAAACCCTATATAACTTTTTTTTGAAGTGCTACAGCAATGGTCACTGCCTTTTTACCTTTCCTCATCTCTAATCACTACCTGTTGTAAATAATCTCCCTCTGAGACACGTTAAAAAGATAAGATCTCACTGGTAGGGCCTGTTTAGCCCTGCTGTTTGTGTTCGAGAGGAGGGAGTAGAGCAAGGGGGGGGGGGGGGGGCATTGGCATTTGTCCCTTGTCCAATTGTTATATCCACCTCTGATTGCACTCTTTAGAAAATATTTAAACACTGCTTTTTAGTTATAAAAGATGTACACTTTTTATACTTTGTCTGTAACATTATAGAAAACTCTCTTCTTTTTTATTTTACGTGGTTTTCATTTTTCATTTCCGGCACTGCCTAAACACCCAGCACCCAATACCTTCCAAACAAATCCCACAACACACATGACCTATTCTGTTTGCATGCAAACTCTGTAAGTTTACTCAAACAGAATGAGGTTGTCAATCAGTACTTATCAGTTTGAATCATGAAACGTTCTGGCAGACTAGACTAGGCTTCCAAACAAAGATACATTCTATTTAGGTCAGATCCCCACTGGTAAGTATGCATGAGAAGATCTGAAATTGGTCAATACTTGCCAACCTAGCCTTATCATTTTCAGGTAGGGCCTTGTTGGACCAGCTCAGTGAGGTGCAGCTTGATTCCCTAGGCATAGCAAGCAAGACACCCACATCTGGGCATATACACGTTCACTTAGGGAGACAAACTCAAGGCAACATGCACTGGCAGACCCAACATTTGCCAGGTACTGCCATGAGGGTACCACCTGGCCATAAAATGGAAAAAGCTGGAAAATGCTGTCAGCAACAATTAAGTAATTAAACAGTCAAAAGAATGCTTAGATATAACACTAGCAGGCCCTGTACAGCAACACGATTGTTGTTACTTTGTGATAGAGCTTGCTCAAAGAGTTCTGCAAAGGTTAGGTTTTGGTGGCGAGGCATTAACATAGTCATGGCTAGTCATTAGGTGGGTAGATGACCAGACACACCCATAAGATGTGTGTTTCTCCTCACAGTTTATTGCCATGTAATCTGTGTTCCACAGCATGAGTTCTGGTTGTACCTAATAGGTAAAACGTCTCTGAATCAATCAGAACCACCGTCATTGCTCTGGCCAGCCTTTTACACCATTGTTTGCATATCAGCCTTGGCCCTGTCACTAATGTCAGAAGCCCTTCCCAAACTGCTAAACCACAGGGCCTAAACATTAATGTGGTTGCTTGTGTTCCAGTGCAGATGCAATACGGCCTAGCAGTTGAGATTAAACTGCACCTTTTGGTGGCAGCACCAAAAGTCATTTGCTAATGTCTTTTTCCCTTCTCTAATCGCACAGACATACTACAGAATTATGCTATGGAATTTTGCGCAGAGCAACAGTAGTGGTAATGTTTAATTAAAAGCATTGCATCCACCACTTTTTGATTTGACTATACTCTCACCTCCAGAATTACATTTTTGTTACTAGCAACCTTATCTTTTCACTTATACTCAAGTAGTTAATGCAGCAGAATATATACTTTGAATGTAATTTGTAAGGCCCCCGTCAGTTGACGCACCTTCTGCAGAAATCTGTGTTAAAGCAACTTTACCTGTCATTTATTGTTTGATCTAGTTAAGCATTTTAGTAAGCATGATGTGAAAAACCACTATATTCCCACACAAAAAACAAACATACTTTAAATTAAGGAAATCCAAAATTTTGATTTTAGGTTTCAGAAAATGGTTGTAGGCAGCCTGCTTGAATAAGTGTGCTACCTCACTTAGAGGTGTGAATGGCTGTGGGGCATAAATCATTGCCTAGGGTAAGAAAACAAATCCTGGCCAAGCCTCCTGCAATTCAGCCTCTCAGAATGATGTCTCTGAGGTTGCTGCTGAATGTTTAGAGCAGAGGTGCACAACTGATTTTGCCAGAGGGCCGAATGTACCCTACATGCTGCTTTTAGTGGGCCGAAAAGTAAATGCGGGAAGAGCGGCAGGCGAGGTAGTGGCAGGAGTGTTCTTCAACCCTCAATTATTATTAAACACATGGAAAAAGTACATTTTTAGGTGTGCCGGTCTTTATGTGTATTTCAAACGTACATTTTGTACTACAGATTTTCCATTTTTATAATTAATTTATTTCATAAGGATATATTGACAATAGTGGACAAAGTAGACAAATCATTCAGGAGAAAAAACACTGTGCTCAAACATTTCACGCATTATGCCGCTTTAGATTTGCAAGGCACAAGCTCATTATTTTGGACTGCTATATTTTGCTGTTTGAGTTGGCCATACTCTTGGGTGTATGGCCTTTGTTAAGTCAGGTTTCCACAAAAGGCAAATGACCATCTCTTAACTGTGCCTAATTTAGCTTTATGATTGAGTTCACTCTTGAGTGTGACACTGTGCCCCATGGCTCCCACCCTCCAACCAAACACCATGCCGCATGGCCACTACACCCCAACCAAACCCTATGCCCTATGGCCCCCACTCTCCAACCAGACACTATGCCCCATTCCTCCCACCCACCTACCAAACACTATGCCCCATGGCTCCCACCCTCCAACCAAACACCATGCTGCATGGCCACTACACCCCAACCAAACACTATGCTCTATGGCCCCCACCCTCCAACCAGACACTATGCCACATGCCTCCCACCCACCTACCAAACACTATGCCCCATGGCTGCCACCTTCCAACCAAACACTATGCCCAATGGCCCCCACCATCCAACCAAACACTATGCCCATGGCCACAATCCCACCACTAAATACTGTGCCCCATGGTCTGCCCCCCCCACACTATGCCCCATGGCCACCATCCCCAACCAAACCATATGCCCCACACCGCCCCAAACAACAGAGTGACCAGTGGATTGCATCAGCGCAAGAGCCTTTTCACAAAGACAGTGAGCTAAATAGAATTGGCATCAACAAATGACTCTGTCTGCATCCCGGTTTCACTACGAACCAAAGTGTGTGATCCTGGGCAAATCATGCAATCACACTGTGCCTTTTCTACAGTGATTCACTTCATAGCTTATGTTAGCATATAATGCTGTTATAAAAAACAAATCCTAATGAAAATAGAGTTGCGGCTTCTGTAATAACAGTGCAATTTAGGTATTTTGCACCACAAAGTTATTTGCCACTTGGCTTACTTATGGCAACCTATTCTAAAGTCACTTCCATTGTACCTTCAATTACCAAAAACTGATGATGCTCCTTGCAACGTACTTTTCTGTGAAGTCACTTCTGTTGGTGCAATCCATATGCAAGTGTAGGTGTTAAAATGCCATCTGCCACTAATGTTACCAACAAAAAGTTGAGGGGAGGGGAAGCTGTGTGAATGAGGCCGTATGTATGGAATTGTGCACACTGCATTTGGGGGGAAAGTAGCAGAACTTTTTTGCGCCTCACCCGACACACTGTTGCAATGCTGGATACTCCCCTGCACACACCCCAAACTCCCAGCACACACACCGATAAAGAACATGAGAGCGCCCCCACTTACCAGCACTGTGGATGTGTTTGCACTGCAGCTGGCGTAGAAAGGCTGAAATGCCTTCCGGCAAAAGTCCACGCCACAGCAGGCCCTCTATTGGTGGAGCCCATGCACTACGTGACTCGTAAGAGGCACGTAGTAAATGCAGTCAACCAATAGAGGGTCAGCATTTCCAGGCCCGGCAAGTAGAAAAAAGACTTTCCTAACAGAGGACGGCCGTAGCTGCTTGCGGCCCATCCTCCGCTAGGAGAGTATTTCATCCTGGCGGGCCGGGAAAATCAACATGCTGGGCCGCACTTGGGCCGCATGTTGTGCACCTGTGGTTTAGAGTGACATCCACCCACCACTCCCTCGGTTACCAGTGGTCATTAACACCACTGACATGGTCCCCTTTCTGGGGGGGCCAGAGGCTGGCTTTGGGGGGGCCTGGCCCCCCTGGCTCCCCTGCTGGAGCCGGGCCTGCCACTGAGTGCCACCATTAATGTAAGAGGAGGAAAAAGGAGAGAGAACAGAGACCATATGTGGGGTGCATAGGCCTGGAGAGGGAAAGACAAAGAGGATGTCAGTAAGGGTCTGTCTGAAGGAAGCACTGATGAAGCTATCAGCAATAGGGAGGCCTGGGTTGGAGACCAGGATGTCTCTCTTGAACTTCTTCCTTCCCGACTTAGTGAGAGGGATAGGACAGGAGATAAAGTAGCAGGTGGAGAAGATAGGGGAGACGGAAAGCACCATAGAGGGCGCGAGAAGACGTAGCAGGAGGAGGGAGTGAAAGAGAGATGAAATGCACAGTCCAGCGTTGCACAATGCAGAATGTACAGAGGGTATTGGGGTTACACAGTTGGAAACACACAGATGGGGCAGATAGGTACACTCTGCAGTACAACGGTAACCCCGGTGGGGTTGGGTCCTAGAGAGAGGGGGGGGCCTAGTGAGGCCAGTTCACAGTACCAAAAAGACCACAGTGAATGAGACCTTAGGGGATGGGCGAGAGCCTAATGGGATACAGTTCACAGTGGCACCAGAATCACAGTGGGGTGGAGGGCATCTAGGAGGGGAGAGAGCCTAGTGAAAGCACACAATTATACCTGGCACCAATCAAGGACTGGAACCTAGAGAGGGAGAAATAGGTCTGGGTATTAACCAGAGAGCATGTGTACAGCACAAAATGGAGATGCACAGATGTATGGCAATTAAATGGAAAAGTATTGCAAGAGAAAAGGTGGACAAGTGGAGCAGACCGTAATGCAGGATGAGAAAGCATACCAGTTGTTTTTGGGAAGGAAGGAAAACAACTAAGATGCAAACATCCACAGCCTCACGTCCTCCACGCCGGGACAGGGCCAGACATGGAGGGAAATGGCACTTAGAAGGAGACCCTTTGAGAGGGCTGGCTCTTGCATGCCGGCTCCAGCACTGGCCAAAGAGATGTTCAAGAGCCAGCCAATCCGCGCTGCAGGCTCAGGTCAGGTAGGCTGATCGAATCATCTGGTGGCAGGACCCCGCAGGGTGGCCATCATGAAGTTCCTCTCAAAATGAAGAAACACCCTCAGGAGTAAATATGGTGGAGGAGCGGTCACGCACCAGTGCGCTGTGGCACTCATGTAGACGTTTTATGTGCTCTGGATGGAGTGCTTCTACAGTGCTGCCGTCTCCGCCCTTGGTGCAGAAACAATATGGGTGGATGCTTGTAAGACAGTCCACACTAGGGCCGGAGTGGTAGAGAGAAGACTAATGAAGAAGGCATTGCCGCCCCCCAGATCGGAAAGAACTAAGGCCTGGACAGCCGTGTAAAAGTCTGAGGAAAGAAAACAAGTTTTAATTTCATAAAGTGGGTATAAATGAACAAGACAGTGAAAAGCTATTTATATGACTTAAAGTTCACATTGGAATCAACAGTAAAACTAAGACATCTAACAGAGGACATCAGTGAGGGGGAAATGGCAATAGAAGCGAGTGAGAAAGTCATTTCTAAAAAGGTTAAGTTGTGGAAGAAGTAGCAATTCGATTTTTGAAGGGTTCAAATTGAGTGATAAAGAGGATGCCTGCCAGAGACACCTTAAGGTAGACCTGCATCTCATCATTATACTGATGAGGCGAGAGGCCCATTGCTTGATGAGCCGAGAGGCCCGTTGCAGACAACAGATTTTGCAACATCTCCATGTAGGTATTAAACAACTTGGGAGATAGCATCGAACACTGGGGGACCCAACAACGCATGGGCAGAAAACCGAACCTGTAGATTCAATCTGAAAAAATGTCATATATACGAATACGCAGGATGGCCAACTCATGAGAGGGTGCCAATCAGTATACCATCAATTACTGTATCAAATGTCGCTGAGATGTCATGGAGATTGTGAAGGAAAGTCCCACCAGCGTCCAGCATGTTATTAAGCATGAAACTTTAAGCTAAGGACTGAGTGGAGCAGCTGATTCAGTTGTCTCAGAGGTGAAGGGTCAGGCGGGAATGCTGCTCAAATATTTCACATCCTTCGATAGCCTTGTGGATTTCACTCTTTCTGATCGTTCTTCCATCCGTTATCAAGGAAGAGATCAGGATGGAAGGGGAAGGATGATATGTCAATAACATCTTGGCCTGCAAAGTAAACACAGACAACAATGGATCACTGACAAGTTATAAATAGCAAGGGGGCCATGGTTTCTGAATAACCCACTAACCCAAAAGCTCAAACTTCTGCATACTTATCTCACCCAAAGATCCACACAACCACCCTCCCACACACCAAATCGCACACACTTCACCACATCGCAACAACAAACAACCAACACCTAAGCCACACCAACAGCACACGAATTCTCACATCGATCCGATATCCGCACCCAAGCTTGGCGCACGGTGAAAACTGAACTGAAGCTGCCAACAGGACATCACCCTCTCACTTTCCTACTCCATGTCCACCCGACTAACCACCTCCCACCCATCTTCTTCTTTGAGTATCCGCCTGAGCACCTGGGGATCAATTCTGTTGGTGGCGGTGCGCGGTACAAATACCTTTAACATTACCATTAACTTTAACTTTAACATAACTTGCCTGTTCAAATGAATGTTCATGCCTTCTTTGCATGGACATGACTGGTAAACTGGTGCTGGCTCTTGATTCAGCAGAATAGTTTTTCTCGCTGGAAACAATAGTTATTAAGCAGCACATACGTTCATACACATGGGGCCTCATTATGACCCTGGTAGTATGGTGTGAACGGTGCCGGTAAGGCACCAGCACCATTCACACCGTACCGCCTAATTACGGTTTTGCTCGCGGTTGCCTGACAGCCAGCCAGGTCTGACCTGACGGGCTGTGCGGCACCCGCGAGCAAATCCCACCGATGCACCCCAACCCCATTCTGCCCTATTATTTGTATTTATAAAGCACACTAGCAGCCCACGGACATCAAGGCGCTGTTACGTGAGATTGACTTGGTTATAAAAAATGTTCTTAGTTACATGGGCAGAATGGGGCTGGGAGCCCTGTATAACCGGCCCCCGCGAATAGGCAATTACCGGGTCGCAACACTCGTAATGGCCCCGTAATTGCCCATTCGCGGGAGCCAGTCCTGGAGGCGAGTTTGGCGGTAGCCGTGCCTGTCATACAGGCACGGCTACCGCCAAACTCATAATGAGGCCCATGGTCTCATATTTCATGTATTGCCTTAATTCTCTTTCAGAGTAGTACAGTCCTACTTTTCGGCTCGCTATTCAAGGGATTGGGTTACACCGTTCTGTTGTACATCATTTAAGGACTGGGCAAGTGGAACTTAAAGGCGTGATGTAACATTGATAATGCCATACTGGATGGTACAGAGATCCAAAGTATTTTATTGGGCATTCGTATCAGGCTGTGTAAGCTGAGGGCTTCAAGCCTCAGCTGCTGATTTAAACTGTTAAAAACACTTAATCAGCTAGGAGAAGCTAACAGCTCACCTTCAGATTGCATGTTCTTTTCAGCCGGGCCCAGACTTTACGAGGCCCAAACACATTTATGCCTATAAATGTAAAATGCACAGAGCAATTGCAAAAGCCAAAACAATTGGCTTTGTCCATGATTTTGTTACCTTCATTCAAAAAGGTGAACAGGGCAAAGGGGAGGCGGCAGGAAAATGTGCTTTCTTCCACGGAGGATTTCCAGGAGAGAAAACAAATGTTCAGAGTTGGCAAATACTGTCTGAGGCAAGGGAGTTCCCAGTCGCCTGAGTATGTGTAAAGAGGACTGAGGAAGTGGATGTGTGTGCCTCAGTGTACCAGAGCTCAAGTTGCGGGTACATGCGAGCGGATAGAGTCCCAACACTTTCTTCAGGGATTCCCCCACTTTTTTGGGAAGGCACCTTGTTATGCAGATTTCTGGTGACGCCACATACAATTGGTATGTTAATGTGTCCGCCCACTTTTTTTCGGTAGGACTTGACCCCTCTGTGGTCAAGAGGGCGATCATAATATGAGACCTTCATTAGATAGGAAGCACAGGTGCCTGTTTCAAAGAGGAGACGTCCCCCCTGACTGATGACGAGGAACTGGGACAAAGTAGTAATAAGGCCAAAGTCAAGCTGCATGAGGCTTTATTTAACGGTTAATCGGTTCCTATACCTGCCAGACCTAAGAGCACCACAAAAACACAGTAACCGAAACGTGCTAGAAATAAACTGCATACATATAAACCTGTTCACCAGTGCTTCAAGTGGATCGGAGCCAGCCGGGGCGGACCCCGGCAGTCTCCAAAAAGTGTGACTGAGCTGGGCCCTGCTGGGTACCCCCAGTCCCACCAAAATATAGGCGTGACACATTATTCCGCAGCAGCCACGGCGGCACATGCGCCTGCCATTAAGTCAGGCAAGCTGACAGAAGTGCCAGCAGTCACAACGTCGCTGCTGGCACTTCTGTCAGTCACTGTAACTTCCTCTTGTGAGGGGGGTCACCAGAGGAAGTGATAGTCCTTTTGTTTCCCCCACCAACTCACCAGGTCTCTGAGGCGTCTTTAACACTCGGCGAACCTGGAGACTCCTTGACATATTTTGAGGTTTATGAAAGACGGCTTGAAAAGTCCACAATTCAAGCCATCTTTTATAAAACTCTGCCGATGGACAATGCTGCCTGTGGCTTTGTCCCTAGCCAAAGCTTTATAAAAGATGGCTTGAATTGTGAACTTTTCAACCCATCTTTTATAAACATAGAAATGTTTAAAAAAGATGGCTTGAAAAGTCTGCAACTCATAAGGTATGCATATGTTCCATACCATGGTTTGTGTCCTTTTCAAGCCATCTTGAAGAACACAAACCATA
This sequence comes from Ambystoma mexicanum, assembly GCF_040938575.1. Classification (NCBI taxonomy): domain Eukaryota; kingdom Metazoa; phylum Chordata; class Amphibia; order Caudata; family Ambystomatidae; genus Ambystoma; species Ambystoma mexicanum. Next base: position 195,974,894 of record NC_090923.1, read on the forward strand.
GTAAGGCACACAAACAAGTATAATGTACATGTAAGCATGTATATATTTATGTGCATACCTTACTATGGTGCTTGCATTGTACATAAACCATAGTAAGGTACGCATATAACTATATAAATGCATACATGCGTTTATATATTTGTTTCTGTACCTTACTATGGTTTGTGTACTTTTTTAGCCCACGCCCATCCCGCAAGCCTCCCCCCAAATGAGGGCCCCCCCGTTGATTTCTTACCCCACTTAAAGCCCTGCTGTTAACCTGTTACCTTTGACTGACAGGCGCCTAATCGAGACCCCACTCTGCAGCCAATACTGAATCAGGCTTAGGCAGTCTCCAAGGAAGTGCCCTTAATAATAATGTCTTTAAGATTAATCAAATTGTCAACCTCGAAAGAATGCAGGGCCAAGTCGGCGCTGCTCAGAGTTGAATCTTTTCTCTTCCATTCTTTCCTTTCTTCTTTTCTTCCCTTCGCACCCTTCTGCTCACCATCCTAACAGTTGCCCCTTGTCCCCCCACGACCTACCTTCCTTCCCCTCCCACTCTTCCCGCCTGTGGTCTGGAGACTTGAGCGTGTACTGAGTTGTGATCTAGTAAATTAATTCGATACAGAACTAATATGGTGGATGTCGCGCTTGAGTTCCAAACAACATGGTGTCCTGCCTTTCAAATTGAATAGTTAATTATATTGTGTAGCTTTTAATTCCCAATAAAATTCGTTATCAAACAATCGTATTGCAAACCTGTGACATATCGGGCAGGTGGAGATTCCATCAGCAAGCGCCCAACTCACTGAGCTATCTGGCTAGTATTAAATAGAACGAATGGGAGATTGCAAAGCAAATATGACAATACTCGTTTTTATTTAAAAATAAAAAAAAAAAAAAAACATCGATAGAACCTGCAGGCCATGCAATCATTTTTCAGTGACTCTGGGGATTTCTTGCATGAAGACTTCAAACATCTGACATCTCTTTGCCAAAGTTCACACCAGTTTAGTGTGTTTATGCAAGGTCTAGCGCATTTACAGGACAAATCTTTTCCTCCAAAATGTCTCCTGTAACTCTACTGCCATCTTCAGACTTAAAGTAATTGTTCATACTGTCTTGGTATTTTTGCCCACTCTGTTCTGGAAAAGTAGAGAAATGTGCATTCCAAAAGGAGGTAGTGGCAGTGAGATGGGGGTTGCGTGGGGGGTGGGGGGAGGGTGCGGCGGGGGGCGGGGGGGCCGTGGCATGACTTTAGTTTGCAGTCTGCATTTGCTCTTGCTGGATGGGGGCTTGACTGGCAACGCCTGGAATAATTAAAAAATGGCAATAGTTTAATCGCCGTTAAAATATGCAAGCATTATAGAATGAAATCTTTCATCCAACTACGCATGCAAAACAAAGAAGTAATATACGACGCGCATATCTCTTTGGAACTTGTTTATTAGTGTTATCTGCGAGCCCTTATTAACAATAAAACGCACAATTATAAACATAGCTAAAACGTATTGAAATTGGCATTAACTGAGACTGCATTGGGCTCACAGTGTCAGTAGAAAAACATGATATGCCCCCTACATGCATACTATAGGAAGTCGATTCAACTATGACAGGGGACGCTTTAATGTTCTATAAATATGTTATTGCTGCCTCCTTTTCTCTTAATAAGTATTCTAATTTATAAATATTAATAATTGAGAGAAACAGAAATACAATACTTTGGATAAGTCCATACCCATACTTTAAACTCAATATACTTTACAGTTGTGTGGTAATCATCTGACGAAGTCACTTCAAATGAATACAATGGATCTGGAGGGAACTAAGGTAAAAGCAAAGCCCACGAGTGGGCTATGATGCGCTGTCCTCTGGAATCCCTAGTACATTGTGAGATGCTTTTCTGGTCACTCTCCTCTGGTACATTACACCTCTGGTCCTTGGCTGCTCTGATCCATGCACCTCTTGTCCTTGGCAGCCCTGGTCTGAGGCTGCTCTGGTCCATCATCCCTCTGGTCCTTGGCTGCTCTGATCCGTGCCCGTCTGGTCTGTAAAGTGACTTCAATTCAGCACTCCAACTAAGTCAATGCCTAGTCTGGGATGCCCAAGGGAAGCCCTTATTTATTTATTTTTATGACAAGTTCATAGATCTGGATGATAAACCCTTGTATAACGCCCTCTCTTTGAATCCCCCTGACCTCACTGAGCCAAGAAGTAGGTTTGTTTTGCAAATTAAAAGATTTATTTGAAAAATTAAACAATATATATAATCACACTTTTATGAATAAATTAATATTTGATAGCACACTTATGAATATAATGATGATCAACAACGGGTAATGTTATACTTGCACACTCTTTTCAATCAGTGAAGAGTTAGTATAGAAAGGATAAGGTAGCAGAGAATACTTTTATGGTTTCAAGGAAAAGCAATGATGGAAAGAATGCAGCACAGTAATAAACTGATATGGTTTCAACAAGAGATAATATGATCACTTTTTCTTTTGACAATTCACTCCCACCCTATGCAATATAAGGAGATGGAAGAAGAGCACACAGTTTTCAGGAATACAATCAAATGCATACAAATTCCAGTTCCCCCCTAGCAAGCTTAGAGCAACCGGTATGCTTTAAAACAGGCAGAAATACTTTTAAATGTGATTTGCAATGAAGTGGAAAATATGATAAAAATGATTTAATTCCCTATAGGAGATTCAGGGTAGGTGACAGCTACTTAAGATTGGTTCAGGTCAACATTATCTGTGATTTATGAGGGATTATCATGTTGAAAACGGGGTTCAGCAGTTGCAAGCAAAAGGACAGCTATTTTTGACAGGTGGAGAAATTTGAGTCAAATTGCAATTCGCGGCACTTTTTCCGAGTGCGTCGATCGTGATTACAGAAAAAGTATAAGGAGTAGCTTGTTGGAAAGCTTAGGTTCTTAGCTTTAAAGTGAAAGTTAAATCTCGCTCCTACGACATGCGGTTCAAAAGATACGAATGATTTAGTGGAGGTAGATTCTAAGAAATAAGTAAGATTCAAATGACAAATGACACTTTCACAGGTTTGAAATCACAGAAATCACAGAATGGACGCACGATTTCTATGCAGTTATAAATAGGTTGAAATGGATGGGATGAGATTATTTTAGACTAAGAGATTGGTTTTGCACAGTTCTGGCTGGATACTCTCACTATAAATTTGAAATAGGCCGTCAAGATCTGGTCAACAGGTTTAGACTGGACTTCTAGCGGGTGGTTCTGAAGTCACAGCTATCTGTGTCAGCTCTGCTCTGCTGGTCTGGATCTCTGGTTCTGGCAAAAGTTCTTGGCACTGCACAGCGGTCTGGTCTGCGGTTCTGGATACAGCACTGCTCTCTGGGTCTGGGTCTGGTTCTGGCAAAAGTTCTTGGCCAGAACCAAGCCGCACAGCCCAGCTGTTTTATTCTGATGTGCCCCTTGGAAGTCTGGGGTAAATCAGTTTGCAAATTTGTAAGGCCAGCTGAGAATACTTTTAGCTTGCAGTAGGCCTTCTGCTTCAAAGTTCTGGAATCTGGAGTCTGGTTTTCTAAGTTCTGGTTTCTGGATATTGCCTGAATTTGAAGTCGTCCGTCAAAGTGTTTCGCAAGAAAGTGGAAAGAGCAGTCCCTATCTGGGTTTCAATGGTTCTTTTATGTCTTTTGAAAGTGGGTGGGAAGACTGACTTTCTATGCCCAACCCTCTGAGGATCCTAATAGGCTAGAAGATTTTCTGTCCTTTAACTGGATAACTGAGTTGTGAGTCAGAGTGATGCTACCCTTTTACAATCTATTGAAGAAACGCCCCTTTGCTTTCACTTAGAAATGAATTTTTCATAACTAACAGGTTTCCCAGATACACACATTGTTGAAATTACATGTACACATCACAGATTGCTTAAGGTACAGTTTGGTTCAAGGCACATGTTTCTACGAGCTTGGGTTCAGAAACGACAACATTTTGTGCTCTTTAGTGACTTTCGCCATATTGGTTTTTCATCAAATTTTTCACAGACCTGCACCCTCTCTCTGAGCACATTACAATAAGTTTTCCTGTCTCTAGCAGAAACCCAGTGTCTGCAAGATTAATAAATCGCGGGGTTCGGTCTCAGAACATCACGCAGAGTTGAGCTTAGTCTCAAATTGTAGGTACATTTTTCATATTAAGAATCTCCAAATTGTACATTTTTGTATAGGAGATACAATATTTTATGAGCAATTTAATAAAACATACATTTGCCTCCAATGGAATTCACATCTGAGTCTGGTCCGCCCCCACGAGCTTGGCTTGACTCAGAGATCAAATGTCTTCCTTCCCCCAGAGCAACTGTTGACAATTACACCTCAAATCAGCATATCCTATTCAGTAGAAAGAGTCTATTGTGTTGACTGAGGTCAGCAGACCAGGGTGCCACTCTGCATCTGATTAACATGACCATGTGATCTCCTGTGCTGTTGCTGGTAAGAGCAGGTGTCTAGGCTTCCCATGGACAGAGGCCTCTTAAACTTTTAATTTAATCAGACTGCCTTCTTGTGAGGAGTTCTGAGGAGGTGTGAGGCTTCACATTGACCAGCAAGGCTTTGAAGTTTCCAGCTAACTCAGGTTCCTTCTCAGCTCCTGAAATACCGGTCTCCTGTCAGAGTTTAGATCGCTAGTACCGGTTAGTGTCAAGCGCCGGTAATGCACCCATTTTTGGGAGCTGTCTTGAATTAATACATTTCAAAAAGGGGATTTTACTTGATAGCATATGATCCTTGCTAATATTGTATTAATGTAGATTCTGCAGTAGAGTAATGTAGAACACCCAACCAGAAGTTGGACATTAAATAAAACAGATTTTGAACAGCACCATATTCCTTTGCACTGATTTCGCTCATGGCGCTTCTGGCCCATCGCGCTCGTACTGGTGGGTGGCAGGTCAGGCGACTATTTTGGTGTGCGCAAAAACTGCGTGGTTTTCCTGGATTCTGGCGTAAATGTGGGCTTTTCAGCCATCTTGGATTTTCTAAGCCCACAGCACCAAATGTTGCAGCATAATAACTTGAACGTGGGTCGATACACCAGGTCCTTGGCAGCCCTGGTCTGAGGCTGCTCTAGTCCGTCATCCCTCTGGGCCTTGGCTGCTCTGATCCGTGCCCCTCTGGTCCTTGGCATCCCTGGTCCGAGGCTGCTCTAGTCCATCATCCCTCTGGGCCTTGGCTGCTCTTGGTCCTGGACTACTAAGGTGAGCAGCTCCTCTTGTCCACCGATCCTCTGGGCAACACCGTTACTTTTTATGTGTGTTGCTGCACTTTGAAGGACACAAATGTCCACATTTGCATGGGGTGTCCATGGGATGTCCATTAACCAGATCTTTCAAACCGTCAAAATGTATCGCAAAAGTGTTAACATTCAGCGTTATACCTTTTTCTTTCATGCTGATGGCCCTCAGACATGTGTGAAAGGCGTATGTTTTGGGGCCAGCAGATACAAACTCTATTATGTATCCTTCAGCAGCTATCTCAGAAGTTACATCCCCTAGATAATTGCTTGTGGGCGGGTTGACATTCCCATGGCGGCTGACAAAAATAATGCTATCGATATTATGGTACAGAACCCACTCTTGTAATTGTTCCATCCCAGAAAACAGTTTTAAGAGAGTGTGAGCGGTTGTGAACGTGGCTATAAATATGTTCATGTTGTCTAAAGTTGTTGGATATTCTGCGGCGTAGCGCCAGCATAGACTAGCCTTTTCATCGTCTATGAACATGGAGCTGCTCTCATCGTATGAATTATAAAATAGATAGACGTGGAGCACATCAGGGTCTGTAATGATTGTTGTGTTGGGCAAATTAACTCTTTGAGCAAACTTACTACACAACGAATTAAGGCATAGTTTTGCCAGCATCCGGCCAGCAGAATAGTCCTCATTGTGTTCTTTATGCAAGCGTAGGCCCTGATGTTCAAAATAATCATCTATGTTTGCCTGTTTAGCTTCATCGTACACACAACCGACAGGAAAGCCAGAGGCTTCCTGTTTCTGCTGTAGGAACATGCAGACATAATCACAAAAGAGATTGACGGTGATTGTTTTAAAATGCCATATTTCGTTTATGCGCCCCAAGCGATATCCCTGTTTCAAAGCTGCCTGTAGCTCGATCGTGCACCAAGTCCCTGTCAGCCATCGCTCTTCATCTGTGTGCCCAAACCCAGTCTGTTTTAGCTCGATGTATGTATGGCAGAGTGAAAACATTAGTTTACCATTGCATTTATAGGTTAACACAGGTATGTAAAGACCTTGGGTGGGTAGACCTCACACCTGATTAGACTGAAATACGGGTCTGTATCACCAAAATTCCTACAGATAATCTCGGGATGTCCCACAATATAGGGTTTACCATTATTCACAGAGGGGTATAGACTGGTAAAATCTAGGTAGTGTACTTGGTCACCCTCTTAGATGCAATGATGTAGCTTTAAAGCATTTGTGCAGCCACTGTATAACACATCTCTGGGATTTACAGGGTCAGGCAGATCCCTCTCCTTAAGAAAACGGCACACATCAAGAATATTCTGCACCATCGCATGCCACACATGTTCTCAGATACTGACGACGCAAACACCTCGGCTGGTTAAGAAAGTCTGCTTCAACATAGTGCCCATCAAAGCATTGAAACACCCAGCAGGGTAAGATTCGGGACAACCGTGATAAAAGCAGCTGTTGAATTCGTAGGCTGTTTCCACCCCCTGAAACACTGCATAGCTGTCCAACCAATATTGCCCGTAGTGTTTCTCACCACCGCCGGTTAGGGCATGTTGTATAGATATGTTTTCGGTCTTTGAGATGTATAAGAGCCATTGAATTGATACCATGAAGTAGCATTTCTCTCGACCATGGTAGGAATCCTAGACAGACCTGAGACGAACGCGTGACACCCGGGCCCTTTTGCAGGTTATTCGTTAAGCATTTGACATTCCTCTCTTAAACACAGGTGACATTGATACTGACAACTGTGCCTTTGTTCGTTTATGGAAATGTAGTGGCAGTGCTGACAGTGATGTTTAGCTCCCAGGAACCTTTTTAGATTGATTACACATAGAAATGGTTGTTGTGGTGTAAAACATACAAAGTATTTCAGGCTGTTTTAGCCATTAGCAGAAAATATCATCATAGCCCATTGTTAATGTAGAGTACCTTGATGGGTCTATCAAAATATTCCCCAAAGAGAAACAGCTGTCCAAACCCTACAGGGGTGTCTGTCGGGATCCCCAGCTCTTCGTGTACTTGCAGAGTTTATGCACGTATATCAGCGTCTGTTATGTCCTAGGGCGTGATAATGGGCCTGTGATAAAAATTTTGCAACCATCTGCGAATGGATTTTATGATGTGGCTGTGCAGAATTTTGCTCAACGTTTTATAAACACTGCCGGAACGAGGTCTGACAACTAGCGCCACGATTCTTAGAAGTGCAAAACACAGGATCTTGTTCTTACTCTGCAGAAGTCTCTGTAAATTCTCCAGAAATTCTTAGATGCAGAAAGTATCACAAGAGGATTGTCTTGTAAACAACAATCTGTTTAAACCCTTGGTCTTCATTCTTATTTGGACAAAATCATTGGGGGCCGAAGGTTTCCAAAATAAATCTGGTGAACCAATGTTCCCACAGCCTCTGTTATGACCGTTAGTCCATGCCCCAGAAAGCGCCATTGGTCCAAGTTCATGAATCTGAATTTCTCATAATGCTCCACAGCCAAAAATGTTTTATAACTTTGTTGATATGTCTGCACCCTCTGCAAATAAATTGGGGCCTCTAGATCTGTGGAGTTGGTGCCAGTGGTGTGCTAGGCCGACCACGTCTGGATATAATCAAATGGGCCTTGGCCCTTTTTCAAGTTTTAAGCTCGGTCTTTGGGGCTCCACCGAAACGAATATCCGCTCCCACTCTGAACAATCAGATTGTCTCGGACAATGTGTGCAACAATGGTTGTGTTTTTAATTTCACAAGCACCCCCGGGCCACAGGGGTATGTGTGACTGGTCAAGATTTGTTTTATTTTTTCTGATAACACTGGTTTGAGGGGAAATGTTAGTTACTAGTCATAACTCTTTGCATTTGTCTGATATGTTTGATAACAGGGCTATTCTCTGAGTGTTTTTGACAGGGGAGTAGCTGAGTTAGGGCCCACTATCACTGTAGTAAACTCACTGGGTCTCTGTGGGATAGCAGTTGCATTGTGATTTTCTGAATGTATGGGATCCTCGGGGGCTATTGTGCTGTTGTCAACCTGTGGAGACATGTCTAACGCAGTGTAAGCCCCCCCAAACCCTGTGGATGTTTCACAAAATGCATTATAAGACAAACCTGTGACTGGTGAGTTGGTCTCAACAACTGTCCCATTGACTAGCACAGTATCTGACCGCAACCCTGTGGCTTTCCCACATGTTCCTGTTGATAAGGCAATATTAACACCCCTCAAATGTTTTATTAGCATAGAAACTGCCCCTTCCATGTCTTCAAAAGCCCCCTGAACCATAGATTGTACAGTCTCCTTTTTGCAGTACAGTTTTAAACTTTTGACAAGGGCAAGCATTTTCTATTAATTTTGTTTTAAAGTAGGTTCTTTTTTTCTCTTTTGAATAGCCATGTATACACGCATGCACCCTCAGCATCATCTATGATAATAATACTAGCGCTGAGGTCATTTGAAATGTTAATGACACCAACATTGTGACCCGTCTCCACACCATGGCCACCTCCATTTTGAGTGCCTGCATTGGCACCCATACATACACCTGTTTCACAACTAATATTACTTACACCCGGCTCATGAACATCAAACACAGGAACTGAAATATCACCCATTGTTCAGTTGTAACAACAGTATCACTAGCAAGAATTGTCAGGGGGCGTTAAGATGTATTTCAATGGCTATTTCGCTGCTAGTGTGTGCTGTTGTGGAAAGCTCACGGGGGCATCGGCCTGAGGCTGAACACTTACAAACTGGTCATTCGTAATGTTTACACCCCCAACACTGTATTCTTCCCCATCATTGTGCACACAACCCTCTTGAGTACCAGCAGGAGTAATATTGATAAAGTCAGCATCGTGAGTGCCAACACTATCGATACATACACCTGTTTCACTGCCAATACTAAAAATGCCAACATCCTTAAGAAGCGCCTCAAGGCCTGTATAACAATTAGTGGACATAGTGTCTGAAAACTCCAGGGGCGGTGGTGTGCCACGAGATTGCACCCCATTCGCCTGCAAAGAGGTCATCAATGCATCTAACTCATTCAATGTGTTAATATGTATAACAGAAGTAACATCCGGTTGTACATATCCCACACTGCCCTGACACACCACCTCCACCCGCGTGTCTTCCTGAAGAGATGGTGCAAGCTCACCCTGTTGGATAAATGGAGAATGAAGAGCTAAGTTGTCAACAGGGTTCAATGATGCATTAGCTAGGTTATCTAAAATGTTGACAATGGTGCAGCTGCCAGTATTATCCTCACCTTCAAAACTAGCAACAGCTACACTCTCTGAAATTGTTAATGACACAACGCCTTTATCATCACTAATCACAAACACGCCGCTTGTGACCCCCCCCTGTGCACAGTAGCTTGCAGTGGACACGCCTTCTGCTCGGGTATAACACACCGGGTCCCTCCCTTGGGACTATTGTTCCAGAGCCGCAGTTGGGACTCACAAACCCATTCCAGTCTTAAGACATTGGGCTCCTTCTAAACAATGTGTCATAACCTTTGCTGCTTGGAGCATTTAGAATTTATATTGGCACAGCCCCACTCCCACTTCACTGCTAGTCTGGCCTGCACCTGTACACTTTTAAAGGAGATTTTCACCGCAAAACAGTGGGAGGTGTGCCTGAAGCTGCTGGTAATACAGGGACCCTGACCCCTGCCCTAATGAAAAAGGTTTGTGGGTTTAAGGATCCAGTGATATCCACCAGGGCCCTCAATCGTGCTGGGGGTGGAGGGGCAATTCCATGGACTTGGTTTGAAACTAGACCACCACCTTTGCTGCTACAGGGTTAGCAATGTGTTCTATGGGCTACCCCCGACTGCAAGGTCCTGGCAATGTTAGAACAAATGGGGGTGGCGTTCATTCGTCAGGTCATTTCCAAGATATTGGTTGTCACGGGCCAATGTGGGTACAGCACAGTGACCATACGAGCCCTCCTGAATCTCATACACTCTTCTCCCACTCATTGTGTCCCCCACTCCTGTGGTGCCCATTCCAGTGTGTGAAGAAAAACATTGTTGCACTGAGCCCATCAATCCTTCGGGCCATTTCAACAGGTTGCCCATAGCTGATCCGGCAGAAACATAACCCCATCCTCGGATTCCCAGAGCATCTGTTATTTGTTGAACCAGCTGCACATATCGCCATAGATCCAACGGGTGCCTGGTGCCCGGCTTCACAATCCACATCCAGAGACTCTGCCTGCAGCACCATCCAGTTGTTAAAGATATGTCGGTTCTAAATAGAAAAAATATATATTCAGAATAGGTCGTCTTTTATACATAACTAGTCCGCCATCAATACATGAAACAACCCCAAACATCTTGCGCCCAGTGTAACACCTCAGCACATGTCCCCATAAAAAAAGAAAAATCTGTCATGCCGGCAGTTTGTACAAAATAAAACCGTGGAATACCATTTGCGAAACAAATTGATCTCTGGCACATACTAAAATACAAGTTGACACTGGCAGCATTGTGAAGATTGCATAAAACACTGCAAAACTTAGAACTGTATTTCATCTCAGGTCTTGACATACTTCTACCTCGCAATTGTGTTTTTAAAGTACACATTTCAGTTTTAACATCTAAACATACGGGGCAACACCCTGTGCTTCCCTTGAAGACAGAGATTAGACACATTTTATTTAACTTTGTGCCACTCTGCATGCAGAATAAAATAAAATGCAATGCTTACTTGGAAGTACAAATAGAATGATTCGGCACAACCTAAAACATGCACTGGAACAGGCAATCACTACATAACACATCCACAAACATCTCAAGGAAGATGTAGCACCCTGACACTCTTAAAAATATCAACTCTAGTACATTGTTCCATGCATAGAAATATATTCCGACATGACCAACATCTATGCGCTATCCTGGCCGACGTGCAAAACCACATAGCATTCTAAGTAAACTATGTTATGTTATGTTATGTTATGTTATGTTATGTTATGTTATTTAATTTATAAAGCTTGCCAGGTACCCTAAGGCTTAAGGGACTATAACACAAAAAACAACAACTTAAACAACATAGCAAAGAGACAGAGGTACATAATCCGAGGAAGAAGGGGCAGCAAGAAATCAGAAAAAATAGCAATGTTTAAGAAAACAGGACAGTTTTTAGTCCTTTCTTAAAGACATCTGTCGATGTTATGGCTCTTAACAAGGGAGTAAGAGAGTTCCAGGACTGTGGCGCTGCCGATCCAAATGCAGCATCTCTTGATTTCTTAGTTTTAAGGTGTGGGGCCAGAAGAGTGTACGACTCATCGAATCTGAGGTTTCTGGTGTTTTTCTTAAGGGAAATGAGTTCTTTCAGATAGGCCGGCATAGAACCATGCACACATTTATGAGTGATGAGAAGCAATCTGAATGATACCCTGGCCTGAACAGGGAGCCAATGCAGGCTCCTACATGCTTCAGATACGTGGTCTCTTTTAGCAAGACGTTTGACAACTCGGACCACACCATTATGTATGACCTGGAGTCATTTACATTTACATTACATATACATTTGCGAACACGTCATTATAAGCACATAGTTGTTTAGTTTAAAAAGGCACAGCCTGTCTCAGAAAGGGCCTCTCATGGCATGAGTGAGAAAGGTTAGAAAAAGACAAAAATAATACAATAAAGTATTGAAAGACACCCCAAACTTACCTTTTGTCTTTTGTTGAAATAAACTCTAAATCAAACTACAGGCCTAGTTCCTAATCAGCAGGCTTTGCAGGGGTCCACGGGCCCACAATCATCCAGCCGAAAAGCAAGGCCACCCAGGGCAGAGTTGCAATCACCTCTTCCAAGTCACTTAGTTGCCATAGCAGGGGATCATCAGACAGGCATTCTGCCACGTGTTGACAGTACCCCTGCTGCAGTCAGAAGGGTCCTTTTAAATGGTGAAAGCACATTCCTTTTACTGGGGTTCAGTCCAATATTTTTATCAGCAGAAGTAGAGCATTCTATTTTCGGCATTCCTGTATACTGCTTCCTATAACACATAGCACCATCTAATAACTTAATTCCTGCAGATGTTTCCTGGGGGCCAGTGCCATTATTTTTATCAGCAGAAGCAGAGCATTCCATTTCCTGCATACTGCTTCCTATGTGTTATAACATCTAAAATTAAGTTTACACCTACATATACTTCCTTGGATCAATGCAATTTTTCTAATAAACAGAAGCAAAGCATGTTTTTTCCTGCATACTGCTTCCTATGTGTTATAACAACATCTAAAATTAAGTTCACTCCTACAGATGCTTCCTGTGCCGACCTTCCGTCATAAGTTAAAAATAGCCTTGCTTATGACCATTTGTTTTCGTTGGTAAACATTCTTCATGTGTACTCATACGGATGGTTTGTTTATACAGTTGGCACAAACACCCTGTATTCCGGCAATCTAAATAGAAACCCCCATCTGTGCTTTCTGCTGATGCACCTAGAATACTTCTCTATGAGTCACCACATTCCTAGGATATTCCTGGCCTTGTCATAATATAAAACCCCTGCAGTGTTGATTCACAGCTCTTTGGTGGGCCACAGTGTGAGAGAGGGATGCTGTAGACCCCTTAGCAATAATAGTTTGACTGTTGTAAGGGCTCTCGGAAGCACACTTTACTTATAAAGTCAACTGCTTTGCATTATTTACACTCTGTATCAAAGCCAGTTCATATAAGATTGGTGTACATTTTGTATATCAAAACTGAAATCAAAAAATGTGTATGTCAACATTTTCGTGTATTTTTATATAAAAAATGTAAATAAATATTTTATATCAAAATTCTTTTTTATTTTTTAAATACATTTCTATATTGAACAATATGATTTTAAATATTGTTATATACATTTCTATATGGAGAAATATTAGTTAATATGTTTTTATATACCATTCCATATAAAATATATGATCTTTAATACTGATTTGTATATATTTTGTATATTTCTATATACATTTTTATATTAGGTGGCACATGCGAGTTTGTAGCTAACATGGCTGGCTCCTCTTGAGCTCCAGGAGTGCTGTGAAGGAGGATGAGGAGGCCATCGTATGTTCTAGCCTGATGCCCAGAGTACCGACTGGCCGACGATGAGCAGGAAGGGGTTGTGTGTTGGCCGGTCGAATCTGGGACTAAATTATTACAGCCCCGCTGTGAATCGACGGGTGGCGAGGGGTCCCCTCTCCCTTCACCCTGCTTGGTGCCATGTCTGCTGGGTGCCAGAGGAAAAGATGCAGCAGCTGTGCACAGGCCGCGTAGTGGCTCGGAGGCTGGCCTGGGCTCCCCACACAGAACCCAGGTGATGGCAAGGGCGGCTGAACAGCGGATGAGCTACTGCTACGAAATTCAGTGAGGCATACCTACCTGGTGCTTGGCGGTCACTGGTTTGTCTTCTGGAGGCCACCAAAGAAGCAGCTGAGGATCGCCAGTGGGAGCCATGGAGTACTGGGGGCTGTGTGCTGATGGCCAAAGCAATAAGAAGCAGGGCCATCTGCAATTCACACAAAAAGAAGGCCTAGCATTGTGTGAAGGTACAATGGCGACCCCAAAGCCAAGTGGTAAAGAGGTGGGGATGCCGCCAGCTTCGAAGGGGCCCAAGCCCGGAGAAACAACTGACCCACCCTCAGAGCTGAGTCTAGGACTGGCAGAAATGAAGAGCGGCTTTGCTTTGGTGAACATCAAGCTGGATGGAAAGGAATATTAAATGGACTGCATGCAAGATAGGATTGAGAAGGAGAGCAGTTGCATCCATGAAACAGAACATAGGGCAGAGTGCTGGAGGATACACGTAACAAGGTGACCCAGGGTGTCAAGGATTACAGAACGAGGTGAGAGAGATCTGAGACAATAACAAAGACCTTGAAGCAAGATCTAGGTGGAACAACATCAGAGTGGTCGGCATCATGGAGACGTTAACAGCAAAGAATATGGAGGTGTTTATGGAACCCTTTATCAAGGGGGTGCTGCAAGACTTGCCATTATCTCGCCAGCTTCTCATTGAGAGAGCTCAATAGATTTTGACAAGAAAACCCAGACAGGGGCCAGTAATAGCTGGTATGCTAAACTATCATGACAGCAACATTATCCTGCTTGGAGCTCGTGAACTGGGTGAGCTACAATATAAAGACGCCTTTCTATCAAGATTTTACTCCATCAGTTCAGAAGGCGTGACTCTCCTTCTTGGCTGTCAAAATATTATTGAGAGAGTGGACTGCAATATGCAATATTATATCCATGTAAGCTACGAGTGATTCATGAATAAAAATAACTTTTTCACGGGTCTGTCTGAAGTTATTACTTTTGGTGAGTCTCATCCTAAGTCCTAGGAAAGGAGAGGCTCCGGTCGGTGGCCCCTGGAACACTGAACTCGGTGAGATTGGTGCCACAACTGAAACTCGAGTGAACAATGTGTTAAGCCCAGATGTGATTGTAAGACCCTGCCATAAATATGTACTGGAACTCTTGAGCAAGGCATGATGTCAACGTTATACTGTAGGGGGGTCATCTTATTGTCCTTCTGCAAATGTCACTAGACAGATCGGCGGAGGACAGCCTGTTCTTTACATCAAGCTGCTAATATGGTGGGCAAGAGTATGTCTGCATTGGGATTGACGGATGTCTGTCGCGTGCTTCACCCAGCGTTGAAGGAGGTTTCCTTTCATTCCTCAGTACATGGTATGTCATCGCGACTACTGCTTGCTGGCCCACTTTTGATGTGTATGACAATGGATTGCTCGCTTCTTCCGACAACTCTTTCGGATCACTCTCCTGTTCAGTAGTCATTGGATATGGGGTGGGAAGCTGTGCCTAGATCCATTGCAGATTTAAGGCTGCGGCTTAATCGGATATAGTGTTTCGCAGTGAGGTATTTGATGTTATACATTCGTACTTCGAAGACAACATGGGCTTGGTAAGCTCAATGGCCTCCATTTGGGAGGCATTTTGAGGTGGTTCTTTGTGGTAGATGCATGTCTTTGGAGTTTGGTGTGTTGAAAATGATTAGGAGACAGCTATCAGACCTGGAAGGGGAAACAAAGACTACTGAGATTGCCCTGTTGGCTGCTGATAATGTGGCGGCTAGGGCAGAGTTGCGGGTAGCTATGGGCAGGGTCTTGCTCATTGTGAGGTTAAATAGCTAGCACACCCTGCCATAGCACGCCACTATGGTGAGGAGGGGCGACCAGGTCATCTAATGGCAGCTATGGTGCGACAAGAGAGAGGGACCCAAGTCATTGCAGCAATAAGCACGTTGGATCCACATGTATTGGCTGAGTCTGATGCTATCTTCGGCACTTTTCTGCAATATTTTGAAGAAGTGTATGCATCAAGGGGCTCATTGGCCACAGGTGATTTGGTTGAGACCTAGAGGAGGTGGCATTGCCAAGGTTAAGCTCAAGTCAAGTGTTGGCTAAGCTGATTACAGAGTATTATATTCTAGCAGCGGCGCATGCACCTCCCTCAACTAAAGCTTCTGGGTCAGACAGCAGATTTTTATAAGGAGCTGGGACAGGAGGTTGTGAAATTTGTGGTGCGTGTTTGGGAAGAGGCTATGATTTTGTGTCAGCTGACCCCTTCAATGCATGAGGTTGTGGTGATTTTGCTTTTGAAGGAAGGAAAGAACCTTTTAGATTGTGTTTCATACCGTCCGATATCTCTTATTAATTTAGATACCAAAATCATTGCTAAAATCCTGGCGGACAGACTACTACCGTTTGTTTCAGAGTTAGTCCACTTGGATCATTCTGGTTTTATTCCAGAGAGATCAACTTCATCGAACCTCCTTAGGCTCTTTTCTATATTGGCTCAAATTGACCCCAAGGTGCAGGCAGTTGCAGCCTTACTTGATATGGAAAAGGCATTTGACTCCGTTGAGTGGGACTACCTCTTTGAGGTATTGAATGCTGTGGGGCTCCCGGTGTACTTTCTCTCAGTGGTGCGACTTCTATACTCTGGTGCAATGGCTAAGATTGGCCTGTTCGGGAAGTGTTCTGAGGTGTTTCCCTTGGGTCGAGGTACTAGGCATGGCTACCCATTGTCACTACTTTTGCACCCACAAAAGAACCGCTAGCAGCCAGGTTGCAGAAGTTCCACCATGCTCACGGGCTGGGAATAGAAGGGACTAGAGAACTGGTGTCACTATATGCAGAAAATACCATATTATACTTTATGGACCCAGGGGATAATTTGTAGTATTTGTCACAAGAGGTTGTGGTTTTTGGTCGGTATTCGGAGCTCTGTGTGAATAGGTCCAAATCCATTTTCTTTCCGCTTAATTACGTCATGGTGAAGCCGGTGGAGTTTGGGGGTTTCAAGTGGGAGCAGTTTTCTGTTAAGAATTTGGGTGTAAAGGTGAGTAGGAACTCCTGCACTCTGCTGGCGGATAAACATTTAACATACTTGAAGGCCCTGAGGAATAAAGTGGATAGCTTGTGTACGCTACCCCTGCCCTTGCTGGGTAGGGTTGCTATTGCTAAGATGGTCATCATACCTAAATTGCTGTACATGTTTCAAAACATTCCTGTGTGGCCGGGTGCAGCCTTTTTTTGCGGATTTGAAGACACTGTTGGTGAGGCTGGTGTAGCACCCAAGATTCCCAAAATTAGTTTGGACACCTTGTCCCGCCCGTGGGTCCGGGGTGGTATATGCATGCCTGATGCGGAACTGTACTTTCTAACAGCACAGGTGCATTTTGTTTCCTGTTGGATGTCGGGATCCCTGGCGTACCCACATGTGCGTATTGAAAAATGCTCAGTGTGTCCCTATGCGATCCAGGGAGTTCTGGTGTCAAGGAAGGTTGCTGATAGGTGCTAATTTGATCCGGTTGCTTGCAAAGTGCATGCATGGAATAATATTCTTTAGAGGTTGGGTGTAGACAGCCTGTATGACCCAAGGCTCCAGCTTTTCAAGGTTGAATGCCTTAAACATACCTGTGATGAGAAAAAAAGAGGAGGTGAGGCGCGCACTCCACTTCCTGGCCAATATACTACTTAAAGAAAGGAAAAATATATAACTGGGTTAAATCCCAAAAGTGTCCAATTCACTGGGTTAGATCCCAATTGTTGCCAAAATGTTCACCCGGCTGGATCCCTTCTGCTGCATTTGTGCTGCTGTTCTCCTCCTCCTAGCGCTTTCGTGTCCCAACACTCTTCAGGGAAACTGTGTTGCCTTGCTTTTCAGGTGAATCCAATTAAATTGCTAATGCAGTCTCTAAGAATTATGGGAGCTGTAGTGAAAACATTTTGTTCAGTTCAGGTGACCAAGAAAGACTCCCCTCCAGGAGCACACATCCTACCCTTAGCAGGGGGAGGGGGGAAATCCATAACTATGGTTCTCCACTGTAGGGCAAATTATCCCCGGTGCTGCAGCCTCTGGAGTCCGGATCTCCACAAATTACATGTAAAAAAGAGGGGTAGTTCAGGTAGTATATTGGCCAGGAAATGGAGTGCGCGCCTCACCCCCTCTTTTTTACATGTAATTTGTGGAGATCCGGACTCCAGAGGCTGCAGCACCGGGGATAATTTGCCCTACAGTGGAGAACCATAGTTATGGTTTTCCCCCCTCGCCCTGCTAAGGGGAAGATTTGTGCTCCTGGAGGGGAGTCTTTCCTTGGTCACTTGAACTGAACAAAACGTTTCCACTACAGCTACCATAATCATTAGAGACTGCATTAGCAATTTAATTGGATTCACCTGAAAAGCAAGGCAAAACAGCCTCCCTGAAGAGTGTTGGGACACGAAAGCGCTAAGAGGAGGAGAACAGCAGCACAAATGCAGCAGAAGGGATCCAACCCTGTGAACATTTTGCCAACAATTGGGATCTAACCCAGTGAATTGGACACTTTTGTGATTTAACCCAGTTATATATATTTTTTCTTTCTTCAGGTAGTATATTGGCCAGGAATTGGAGTGCGCGCCTCACCCCCTCTTTTTTACATACCTGTGATGAGGCCCTAATGAATGAATGGAGAGGGGTGGGGGTAGGTACTATGGCTGATCTGTATCCCGATGGGGAGTTTGTCTTGCAAGAATGGTATATGGCCAAGATGGGTGGTGGTTTCCAGAGAAGACTTCAACATTTCCGCATGAGGGTTGCTTTTAAAGCATGGTACCCTATGTTTCCAAACTCTCCCCCGCTGTTCCGACTCCTACAGCACCTCCTTAATTCAGCCTCTGCGAAGTGGCTGATGTCTTCCATTTATGGGATGGTACAACGAGAGTCTCCCCAAGTGCTGTTGAAATGTAGAAAACATTGGGAAAATTATGCTGGAGTTAAATTTACTGATAGGCAGTGGGCGACGCTGTGCATTCCAATTGATTCGGCTTAATACTCTCCATAGGCTATACCTTGCCCACCATGTTTTATTTTATTCGACGAAGAGTGACAAATGTCTGTGTTGTCAAGGGCACTTAGCTGACTTCCACCACATGTTGTGGTCATGCCCTCAGTTACAGGAATTCTGGGAGGGGGTGACAGGTATCCTCTCAAGTATGTTGGCCTGTGACACTCCTCTTAACTTCTGTGCTGCATGTTTGGGTGGTTCCTGTAGGCCTCGGTGCTGGACGAAGGCTTTTGTCTACTAGTATGATAGTGGTCCTGAAATGTATACTGATGCGTTGTACCAACCGGGTTCCGCTTACTACCTGGGCATGGTTGGATGATCTGATTAGGCTAAGTGATCTCGATAAGGAATACAGACTCCTTTGTGGGCTGTGGACAAGGCCTAAAAACATACGGATCCCTCTTGTGACTTATCTTCTGCCTCAGTGCGCGGACTTGGCGTCCTCAGACTGAGGATCAATATTGTTGCTGCATACCTCGCGCAACAGCCCACACTGTAATATTGTTGTGTCTGGTATAATGTTCGGCTGCGCCCATCATCATTAGCTGTATTGGTTTTTTTGAGTGAGTGAGACAACAATTTATAGCTGAAGGGTTAGACAGCAATAATACCCTCTGTATATTAGCTCCAGCTAATAAACTGAAATGCTGTCTATTAAATACATGCTCATTAGTAAAGCATTCCACTGAAATAGCTGATTATATTTATGAACGAAAGCTTCATGATTTATTTCTGACAGAAAACTGGATATATGAGGCTACACAGTATGCTATGGCATTGGCTATGCCTCCTACCTACTCCTCACTTCGTAGTGATTGGGAAGAGGGTGGGGAGCAGTTGCTTTCCTATTTAAACAAACCTTGAGGTTTTATACCTCTAGCATTCCAGAAATTGATAACTGAGAAGCAATGCTACTAAAGCTCAATATCAATCCTACTAACTCTTTGAGTATTTTACTACTCTATCGCCCTCCAAGATTAACACCTATGTTTGAAGAACAACTTTTGGCTCTTATAGGCAGTGTATCAAAAGACACCATGGCTTTTATTATTTTAGGAGATTTTAATTTATGGGAAAATAACTCATTAGATCAAGAAGTCCTGGCCCTGAAGACCTGCCTGGAATCCATTGGGTTTACGCAATTAGTTTTATCTGCTACCCATAGCAAAGGTAATACCTTGAATTGACTTTTAATTAAAAATGTGAAAGCCACTATTACTTCGGTTCAACAGTGTGCCTGGTCAGACCATTCATGTGTGTGTTTTGATCTTTATCTGTCTCCCTTTCAGAACATGGGGAACCTGTTGCATAGTGCACGTATTCACTGCGTTTTTTACTAGTTAAGTTTCTTTAAAAAGTAACACGAAGGTTGTGCTGCAATAGTAGAGGAGCCGGTGGCTTCCCTAAACCACATATCCATTTAATGCAATCATGTGGTTTTTCCTCTTATGTTCCGCACTCAACATCTTACTTAATTAAGAAAAAGCTTAATGCTTAAATGCTCGAGCGTCAAAGGTTATCCGCTTTCTATGCAGTCTTGAAATACCGGCAAAGGGCAGTTAGTTCTGCATTACTTTTGCATTTGGCAGTGAACTTTGCATGAATTCTATTTCCAAAAAACGATCTAAATAATTTTTTTCAATGTATAACCATTTCATCCAATTTTGACTGCTCCAAAATAAATATTGTCACACAGGCAAAACTGCTTGCAATAATTATTTTTTCTTAATTAAATAAGATATTGGAAATATAGTGTTGAGTGCGGAACAGAAGAGGAAAAACCACAGTAGTCCTTTTCAGAACACACTGTTACGCTCACCTGGTCTCTGCAGAGGCGTTGGGGCACGGTTGCAGCCCTCCCTGAACTTGAATCACCCCCTTCAGGCCTCTCCCTCAGTAGAAAAGCTGTGAGCGGTGGTACGTGGTGATACTGCTCCTACGTGGAGATAACAGTGTGTGAATGTGCCAATCTGTGATTGTTGTACCTCTCGAACCCTTCACCCCAAAGTACAGTTTCTGTGAGCATACGCCGGCCCATAAAGCTCACCTATGAATTAGGGAAGATAAGCTCTCCATCCCCCTACTTCTGGCAGGGGTGCGTTGAATGGGATCTAGTTCCTTCACTGATCCTTGATAAGGATTAGTCCAGTCCAGCTGCGACTATGCTTCTCCTTATGATTGGTAAGTCTTTCTTGAGCTCTTGTGATGCTGTTCGTTCTGTTTAATGTCTTTATATGTTGCTCCTATTTATGACCGCAATAATGTCTCTTCTGTTTTCTTCCCTTAGATGGAAATGCGGCCTCAATGCAGCTGTGAGACGCGAGACGCGGCCGGATGGAAGATGGATGCTACCGCAATGCTCGACAGCAGGTAAATGATGGTTTAAGGGAAAGCACTAAGTATGGCGAACCACAACCTTAAACTGACTGTTTTTTCGATGTCTAACCTTGTCTTCTGTTTTTCCTTGCAGGTGCGGCTGTCGATGATGGAGCGTGTCATGCTGCGGTGCCAAGGTGAAGATTTCGGCTTTTCCGGAAAGTGTAAAAATTAATACAGAGATGTACAGGTAAGAACAGCTTCCCCCAGTTGGTAAGTATGCTGGCAGGAAGCAGGATGTCAAGGAAGCAGGATCCTCAAAGGTAAGTCTGACCTCAGGCGACAGTGAGTGTTACGCTGCTTGAAAGTACAGAATAACGCAAAGCGTCTGTCTTGAGGATCGGGGCAGTTTATATAGCTGAAATCGTGGGCACGCCCATTAGGGCCGGCTTAACAGCCACACCCTGCCACTCCTAGAGAGTGAACACGTGCAAAGGCAATCCATTAGCAGCCAGACCCAAGAATACATTTGGGGCTGCCTAATGGATGGAATGTTCAAGGTTAATACATCCTGCTTAATGGATGGAATGTTCAAGGTTAATGCATCTGAAGTGCAATGTCCATAATAAAAGCTTTTTGGTGTTAAATGAATGTTCTTGTTTACTTTTGTTCATGAGCCTGGCGCCAAAGGCGCCAGGAAAGTGTCCACTCAGGTCTCCTGTGCATGTGACCCCTGCATGCCTCTGCCCCTGGCTTCATGACCATGACACACGCTTGTGAAGGAAACCAGACGACTAGTGCTCTCCCGAAATCGTAAGAACGTGACCAGAGAGGCTTTCAGAGCTCAAGTGATACCATTGCTACCCTAATTTTAAAACCTGGTATCACTTGAAGAGTACACTGAGGGCCTCATTACGAGGTGGGCAGTAAGGGGTTAACAGTGCTGGTAAAGGCGTTGGAGCCGTTAACCCCTTACCGCCCTATTACGAGGTCTGCTCATGGGACCCGCTAAGGATGCCTGATTTTACCAGGCGTCCTTAGCGGGTCCCGCGAGCAGACCAGCATGCTAACAACGGGCCCGTCATTAACAAGCCCATTGTTAGCATACTCCCCATTCCCATTGGGCCCTATGGGGGCACAAATGGGAAGGGGGATGGTCCGGGTTCCCTGAATGGCGAAATACCGGTTCTCCAAGGTCAGAATGGCCCGGTATTTCCCCATTCAGGGAACCCGGACCCGAGTTTGGAGGCAGCCATACCCTTATTAAGGGCATGGCTGCCTCCAAACTCGTAATGATGCCCTGAGTCTTTTAGAAAAGCGACAAATCAAGTCAATAGGGCCTCATTACGAGTTTGGAGCAAAAAAATCTGGCATTACCGGTATGCCGGTATGAACGTGTCCGGGTAGCTTTGATGCCGCAAGCTGTGGCTGATTATGAGTCCTCATGCATGCATGTACCGGCATGCTGGTAAGGACCTGTTAAACAGTAATTATATAGTCCCTCCT
The DNA here is from genome assembly GCF_040938575.1 of Ambystoma mexicanum. NCBI lineage: Eukaryota > Metazoa > Chordata > Amphibia > Caudata > Ambystomatidae > Ambystoma > Ambystoma mexicanum. The sequence continues at coordinate 195,997,298 of NC_090923.1, forward strand.
ATATATTTATATTGGTCTAAGCCTAGTCGCTCTACATGAAAACCAGTGTTGCAAAGTTCCGATTTTGAGTTGACTTCGCCGCCATTTTAAGATTCATCCGCCATTTTGATTTCTACCTGTATGCTTCTTCGTTCTAAAATAGTGGACTATGTTTTCTACTTGCAACTAGACTTCCTGACCTTTGAGTTCTGTTAATGTTTAGACTGTCCAAGAGCCAACTGTTTAGACTAGGCAATGAGGCCTTGCACTGCAATTGAACTGTTGTTTAAGTGTTGTTTGCGCTCACAAGACTCATCCGTGAATACACATTGAGGACAATGTAGAACAAACCTCGAGCGTAGACACAGGCCGAACTACATTGTGCAGGAATATTGAACAAGGCTTAATGCAGGATTTGAGAACATACATCACCATTGTATCTCTGTGGAAATGCAAACCTATGTAATCCCTTGTATAATATTGCATGATCTGTATGTGAACTAGGCACGATCTCTAGACCATAAATTATTAACGTGAAGAGAGGCTGGACAATATTTCAAAAAATTGTATAAAAGCACAAATATTTAGACGTCTAGCACTCTCTCACCTCTCTCTGTCGGTCAGGTACACATTGTGGGGTGTTGAGTGCCAGATAGCTATCTGTGTTGCTTTGTAAAACTGTACAGTAATAAAAGATCTGTGAATCTTTCTAGCCCGTGATTGGTTTATTTCCTTTGTGTTACTGAGCCTCAATATTTCCTTGTGCTTACAGACCCACAAACCCCCTGATAGCGGCATCATGAAACCCGCTGATACCTCCTCCTCCATTGTCATCCCCTAAATAATGGTACCGCTAATAACATTAGCGTTATTACCGGGTCCGTAAATACCAGAACCAGAAGTAACATCATCGTGCAGGAATTGGAAATGCTCCGGCGGCCATCTTGCAATCCATTGCAATCCTTGATAGACAGGACCTGTTCTGGCAAAATACCATAAACACCTTGAAGAAGATGTCTAAAGCCACCCAGAAAGGCGCTCCCCGCCAGCGCAAGGCAAGATTTAGTGACGAAGAACTAAATATGTTGGCTGACACTTTAGTGGAGCAGGCAGATGTGGTATTCTCAGCAGACCTGAGGTGTCTGGCACGGCTCCGGAAGAAGCAGTTTTGGGAGGATGTGGCACGGAAGGTCAGTGCGGTTGGCACCTCTGCACGCACCATGAAGGACTGTAAAAAGAGGTGGGACGATGTACGCCTACGAGTAAAAAACATCCTGTCGGCAAATCGCAGCCATGGGCAGGCAACAGGCGGCAGGGCCCACTCCCCCATAAAGCTTGCAAGGTGGGAAGAGACCTGCAGCTCCACAATAGACATGGAGGGTATCGAAGGAGTTGGTGTAGCAGAGTTTGGAGTACCATCATCGGCTGATGAAGTTGAGTGTCCCCACAAACAACTGACATCCAAAGTACAATGTCGGCCAACAAATATAATAGTGATGCAAGCCAATGCAAGGCCCATCATTCACGCATGCACATATTCCTGTCTAGATGCTGGCCCCACAACTGTCACATCAACATGCATGCTGCATGCTGCACCCATACCCAAAACACACCTGACACACAGATAAACAGCATGCGTCACACTGCACGCAAGCCATAACACATCTGTAGGCCCCACAGCAGACACCACGGCAAACATATTAAAACCTGAGGGATGCCAATTCCACCCCCCCTAATATTGCATTCACCCTGTCTGCTACAACAACACGCATGCAATGATCTACATGGCACAAACTGCACAGACACCAATGCATGCATGATGCAAGTACTACCATCACTGATGCCCTGCCTCTCTCTGTCCCTCACAGACTTGGATGCATGACGGAACACAGTTGGCTGCCACTAGTTCTTTCGGGGAAGCAGCTTTATCTGCTCCCCATAGTGGCGATGAGGAATTGGGCAATGGTGAGGAGCACACTCACGAGGGAGGCACCTTGTCTGAGGATGCCGTGCAAACCCCAAACCCCCAGGTCACTCTACAGATCACCCCACAGGGCACCCCACAGGGCACCCCACAGGGAACCCCTCAGCCTGAGTCTGGAAGCGAGGGCACACATGCGGGGTGGCCCCGATCTGAGAACAGCCCCGTATTGGCCACATCAGCAAATGAACCATCCACCTCCACAGCGATATGGGACATTGAGGGGTGTATGACACAGATGGAGTTGGGGGGAGGGTGGAGGAGGGAGAGGGTGTGTGGGGGTGCAGGGCCGTGGGACGAAGGTATGTGTGTGAGGTGAAGGGTCTATGCACATTGTAATCATTACCTGCTAAATACACCTGTTGTGTAAAAAAACAAACACATGACTGGACATTGCTTATTGGGTGTGTGTGAATATATTGCATTACAGTGCACAGTATATATCTACCCCCACACTCAGTGCCCAGAGTCCCACATCCATGGTACCCTCTGCATCCATGTACATTTGAAAAATTGGTCTATCACAGACTCGCGAACAGCACGTCCCCCATGTGCATCGCCACCTGGCAGATGTGCAACACCTTCTCCTTCCTCATCCTCACCCGGTGGTTGCTGGTCAATGTTAGGCACCAGAGGTACATTCCGATGGATGCATATGTTGTGCAGCATGGCACATACCATGATGATCTCGCCCACCTTCTCAGGCCCGTACACGAGTGCCCCACCAGACCTGCTGAGGCAGCGAAACCGTGCCTTCAGCAGGCAGAAGGTCTGCTCGATCACGACACAGGTACATGTCTGAGCCCGATTGAAGTACTCTTCCTGCCTGTTCTGTGGATTTCTGACAGGGGTGAGGAGCCATGGCTTCAGGGGATAGCCTGCATCACCTGCATGGGACCACAATAAGGTATGTGTGGGGGTAATTCTTCAATTCCATCTGTTCTCAGCCTGTACATTGTTCATGTTCATATGCAGGATATTTCCGATGGCAGCCATTAATTAAACATATGCACCACTATCTGACCTGTTCACAACTTGCCAAACCATGGTGATAGGCATGTGTGACATACAGGACTGAGGGGACTTGACATCAGACTCACCACTCCCCCAGATGGAGTGAGAGGGACCATGATGTACTCACATGTGAGGGATGTGTGGCAGGTGATGTGACCAAATTCATGTAGCCCAATGTTTAATGATATAGGCTGATATGCACCAGGTTACATTTTGTTTGGAGTCTCATGCTTGCAGATATTTGATGATGCCATGCACATGTCCCTACAAGTCTGCACACCTGTAATAATGCAACAATGTGTTAGGTGATATGGTCCGCAAGTGTAGGGATGCGTTCTTTTGATGATGTAGACTGTCCACTGCTGGTATGCTTGCATGCTGGTACTTATGTGCAGTGGATGTTTAGCACTCCAATCGCACTCATATAGGTGATGTTGAATACTTGATGGGTTGGATTTCTAGCAGTCTTGTCACAAGTAGATTATTGCGTTGGCATTCATCTACACATTTTGCCATGGTGGTATGCGTTGTCCCTGTGGTGGAGGGCCAATGGTAGTGGATTCCCTGAGCGGGATTTGATTCCACGCACTCATGGATGCATGACCTGTGAGGTGCTTCGATGCAGTCTTATATATTATGCTTTGTGACTGCATGTTAGTGCATAGTGGTGCTATGGGTATGGTCTGATGATGTGCAGGGGACATGATGAGGGTTGTGCACTGCCTGAGAGTTTGACATTTTGACATTGATGTGCGGCCAGAGTATGTCGGCATACATTGTCAGTGTCATGTTCAGGTTGGGATGATTAGGGGTGCAGTGTTTGCCAGCATGGACAGTGTCCAGTCAACACCACAATCACACCCATGGGCCAGAGGACAGACAGGTAGCATATGCATGTCTCCTCCCCCCAAACACACCCAGGTTGCATATGCATGTCTCACCCCCACCCAAACACTACCATGGGCCTGTGAGCAGACTTACCCAGCAACCAGGCACATCGTGCAGCATGTCGCTCCATCTATCGGGGTAGCGAGGAGTTCCGCAGCACGATTGCACCGTGCGTTGATCCGGGGAATCGGGCACAGCAATGTGTGATCATCTTGCTGGTGCCACATACCATCTGCACATTGATGTAATGGTATAGCTTGCGATTGCGGTAGACCACCTCCATAGTATGCGGGACCACCAACTCCACGTGGGTGCAGGTGAGGGCACCGATGCAATTTGACATGCCTTCCTGTGCATGAAAACCAATGTTTGTGTCATTCACCTCCTGGCCAGTCCGTGGTAGGGATGTGTAGTCCCCTGCGTGCTTCAGGAGGGCATCCAGCACTTGGTTCAGCATGCGTGAGAAACATGGTTGTGATATGCCATGCAGCTGCCGCACTGTGTGCTGCCTGTGGCCAGAAAGTGGAGCACAGACACTTCCTTCAGTTGAGGGGGATGGCGGTACAGATTTCAATCAGGCTGACTATGTCATTGTGTATTAGATACACAATGGTGGTGATGCTGTCCCTGTCCAGGCAGTACAGGGTGTGGATCTGTGCAGGAGTCAAGTTGAATGGAGTGGCCCTTATGCAAGGTATTGGTGGCTGCCTGCGTGGTACCACTGCTTGCACTGGTGATACTTGTTGGGCCAGTCTCACCCTCCTTCTCCTCCTGCATCTCCTCTGTAGTACCTGATGTAGTGCCTGCTCAAGGAATAGCAGTGCAGGCATGTCCACCAGCTTCAAAATCGCAACAGCAAGTGGGATCATTCTGGTCTAGGAAGGAGTGTGGTGTGTGGGTGTGCTCCTTTTGTGCTGGGCCAGACTCTATTGCCTCCACCTGTGCTGATTGTGTGCACCTGTGGCAGTTGGGAACACAGCAGATTGTTATTAATGGGTGATCCACGATGCTGGTAGTAACCCTGGTATCGTGGTAACCCTTATTACCGTCATCTGGATGCCGGTAAGTGCATGGCCGTGTGACTCGTAATGGCCTCCTGTTCACTGCATGCGGATATTGCCACCACAAAGGGCACATGTCCGCGCACATGCAGGTACAGAGGTGCACGGTGTCAACGTCTCCATGGCGATGCCGGTAGTACCGGTATGTAGACTTGTAATGGTCCGGAACGGTAAACGATGCCGGTAATGCCTTACCAGTATCGTTATTACCGGACCGCCAACCTTGTATTGAGGCCCTATGACTCTTTAGTCCCCTTAAATCCCATCAAATTGACTAGGACCATGGGTTACAATAACTGGTTCTCCCCTGAAGTCTTGCCAGCCAGAGGAGACGTAAAGCTGAGCATTGCTGGAGAAAACAGCCAAGGCCGGAATTGACTGCCTCTTACAAACAGGCAGCCAAATCATATCAGCAAGACAATTTTAAGGTTAAGGCTAAGAGGTTAAATGAAAGAGTGGAACAAGCAAAATTCAAGCCCAAGGACCTTCTTAAAGTTTTACAGGAGTTAACGGGTTTACCGGAGACAACATTGAGTCCTGTAAACAATGCCTGGTGTCAAGCCATTCACAATGGCTCTGTTAAAAAAACAAGAGAACATCATCTGGTCATTCGAGACCAAGTAAACACGATTCTTGATGTGATGACCCTACCCCTGTATCCTTGCCTAGTAGGTCAGAACAGGACAGCTCCACGCTATTCTCTTTTAAGGAGGTGTCTGAGAAAGACGTCTTGGAAGTTATTCATAACCTAAAATATTCTCTTGCAAAGGGGACCTTTTCCCAGCCTCCCTGTTTAAAGACTTTGCAGAAACACTTGCCCCCTGGGTTACCCAGTTTGTTAACCAATCTTTTCATGCAGCCTTTGTCCCTGAGAATATAAAAGAAGCTAGATAACCCCACTGTTAAAAAAAGAAAACCTCAACCCTTCTGCTCCTGAAAATTATAGGCGTATCACCAATGTTCTGTTTCTTTTAAAAGTGATTGATAATATCGCCTATATGCAATATCAGATGTTCGTAGAGAGCAATGACATCTTGGCCTCCCAACAGTCATGTTCCGAACTAATCACGGGATTGAGACCGCACTTCTGGACTTACAGTCTGATATCGCCAATCTCATCGAAAAAGGTAATTCAGCACTACTTATTTTGATGGACCTTTTTTCAGCTTTCGATTTGATTGACCACACTTTATTGGTGGACAGATTAGTTGAGATAGGGAAATGTACTTTGCACTCTGCTAATTGGTTTAAGTAATTTCTGGGTCCTAGAATGGCTGCAGTGGCTAAGGGAACTTCTTTCTCGTAAAAATCACCTTTGTTTTGTGGAGTACTACAGGGCTGTTGCCTGTCTCCATTACTTTTTAATATTTTCTCTAAACCCCTTTGTGATATACTTATAAACATGGGTATTCGGTTTACTAATTACGCCGATGATACCCAAATAGTTTTGGAACTATCTGGGGTATATAAGGACGATGCACTTAAAGTCGAGAAGGTTTTTAATGCTATACGAATATGGATGGCAGTGAATTCTCTAGCCCTTAATGAGGAAAAGACTGAGTTGCTGATAGTTGCTACACAACAAAAATTGGTTGAAAAGGCTGGATGACCAGTATGCATGTTTTAAGATAAATGGTTCCTTTTACATATAAAAATCATACATTTTCTGAACCCTTAGTGAGTGAAGCTAAGATCTCATAGACTCAAACCATGGCTATCCAAACCTTTTACAGTGCTCTGCTGCTCTCACGCCAGGTCTGCGCTTTAAAAAATAAAATAAAATAAATAGTTCTACAAAAATGTGCTTTAATACTTGCTTTTTCAGAAAGAAGAATAAGGACGCCATTTAATTTCTGGATAATGTTTGAGTAAAGCAATTCTTCAACATGAACCTATTTACAGTTTCTGGACTTTTTCACCTATTTTTGATTCTTATAGAATAATGTTGTCCCCTTAAGACTGACACAATGCTCTATAACTGTTTTTGTGTTTTATTGGGTTAGACATCCCTTTTATAATGAAGGGCAAAATGTGTATGTCAGTCATGTCCAGGGCTTGTTTAAAGAGTGATGGACCGAGGGAGTATGATGGGTCCCTCTGCAACTATGTCAATTTGTGATTTTATAATGTGTATATTGGGGAACTACAAAATGGCACTTTTTGCCTAGAGGGAGTGAACGGGTTACAAAAAATAGAATCCATGCACAGTGGGCCACCCAAAAAATCCAGTACAATTTGATACAATGTACTGGTCTTGAATAGGTCCCATTTCACTGCAAGATAGAATCACCCTAGACCCTAGAAACACCCTAGACACAAACAGACTCACAATGGTAAAATATTCAACTAAGTGTCCCATGTAAGTCTACAGGAACTGAGTGAACTGCAGTGACTCATTACATTAAATTTACTAATAAATAATTTGGACCTTCTAAAGTCACAGTTTTAGGCAGAGCACACCTGGGCTCCATGTGGGATCAAGGAAAAATAGTAGGATCCAGGTAAGTACCTGTTTTCAGTTAGTTTGCAAGAGTTCAAAAGTTTGAAAATGTTTTGCCCACATGAATGAATTTGCCAGTTCCCATAAACAAGCTGTGGTTATGAGATAAAGTCAGGTTAGCATGAGTTGTACCCCACAGGTGAGGCTAAACAAGCAGCGGACCCCAGGCAACACCAGACGTGACCCCTCTAAGAAGAGCTGCAGCTGCTGGTTTGAGACCTGTGGAGAGCCAGAAGAAGCAGTTAGATGCATTGAGGACATTTCAAATGGTTCTGAATTAAATAATATAAAAAAGTCTTATCTATCCCTATCCCTAAGGGTATTTTGTTCTCTGCCTACAAAACTAAACTACGGGTGCTCGCCAGTTGTCCAAAAACAAAAGTATGGCATTCATCCAAAACCTAATTCAATCTGGCCCTCGTACTATCGAAAAAGAACCTAAATTTCAGACACTGTGATTTTGGTTAAGAAGTCCCTTGGTCAACCACACTGGGCTCCTTCTCAGGGTAATGTTGTTAGTGCTAATATATTTTTCAATTCAGCAAAGAAACTTCCTTAATCTTTCTTGCACATTTCTCACAAGATTATGTAATTAGTGGTACACATTTAAAGTCTTAACATCTTTCTACAAAGGGATCCTTCGTGTTTTCATTCTCCAACTCCTTTGATTGTTTTCTTGTGGTTTCTCCTATAATAAGCTGAATTGTCCAGATTCTGTTCTGTTAACTACTTTCATAGTATCTTGTATAGGGCTCTACGGACCCTCGTGATTCCTTATACTTGACAACACTCGAAGTCCTCGCCAATGTTCACACTTCAGGTTTCTCGGGGTCCCATAACCCACATTCACTCACTTCATTTGTTTTTAGTTGCCTCCCCTTTCACTGGATCCCCTTGATACCTTTTTCAGCACTGGGCTGGTTCCGAAGTTTGACATTTCGTTAGGGTGTCTTCCCTTGGTTTCCCTCTACAGTGTTTCTGGCCTCTGCTGACTCTGTTTCTCAACCTGTCCACCTCCGCAGTCTCTGAGCACACAGGAAGAGCAGAGGACTCTTGCCTCTCGATGTGCCTGGTATCAGCGTTCGTGACCCATCAGTGACCCATCAGTGCTTCGCCCCTCTAGGATGTTCCTTCGTCAGAGGTTCTCCTCTGTGTAAGGTTCTCTCTCTCTCTTTGAGTTCTTCCCTCTTTAAGTTTGCCAATGACCCTTAATGGAGTGTTTCATTTCTCTTCCTTGGTTATGTGACATCCAGAATTACCTAAAGCCAAGGAGATGGGAATCATATTACTGGTTGTTGAAGGCAATACATCAGTAATTGCAGACACATTCAGTCCCAAATTAGTAGATAGTGTTTCTCTCATATGGAGTTCCTCATGGGAAAGGGAGTCCTTGTCCCCTTGAGGGGAGTCGCTCCCAGTGAGTTCTGACTTTCCCAGACCTCTAGAGACGGTCTTGCTTAGCAGACTCAGCTCCTTAGCCTAAAAGGGGGTGGCTCCCGATGGGGAGAAGGAACAAATACTCTGGATTCATCACAGAACCCAGACATTGGAGAAGGGTAGATGCAGAGGAGGGTTACAACTAATGCAAGTTAATGGTAATAAGTAGTAGCGGAGGGGCATGTAAAACCCCACTACTCCCAGACAAAGGGGACCAATGATGATGACTTCAATGAATACCTCATGACCAAGTAACATGAACTCATGGTGCCAGTCACTGTGAATTTAATCCAAGAACTGTGGGTTACCCGGTAAGTACAGGGGTTGCTTTATAGATCAGAAGAAGAGCTCCACTGTCAAGGGACTTGGGCCCTCAACTAGCATTGACCCAAACATCCAAATGAAAGAATAACTCGGGTGCCCAGTGTAATGTCCCATCGGGCCAAAGACACCAAAAGTACAGAGGAATCCAACCAAGGGTTCGGGTCAGCTCAAGGGGCAGCCAGTCAGCAAGGAAATGTCCAACAATGTGAATAATGGTTGAAGGTGTCCCCTGACACAACTGAACAAAAATAGCGGTGGCCCACCACTCATTCAGGCCAAGGTTAAATCTCACCTCTAGGCGCTTGGTCCATGAGGATATTGCAGAAGGCATAACTGAAGACGCCAGGAAATGGACCCAACCTATCAGGAGGACTGAGGGGAGGATAAAGAAGAGCCCATGATGGGTTTCCATCAGCTTTAGAAGAAACTGTGAGCAAAGACACAGGACTGAGGTTCCAGCCAATAATGCCAAACCAGTTCCTCCTTAGCAGCAGTCTATCTTTACAGCAGTCCACTAGCAATTGAGGTAATAATCTGATAAAGGAACAGGGTCTGCCAATGATACAATTTCTCACCAGTGGCTGGCCATGGCTGACCACCATTCACAGTACAGAAGGTATTGGTGACCAGTCAATCAGGTTGGCCCTAAAAACAATAGAATACACTGACTCACATACAGAGGATGTGATTAGGGATGCCTTGGAACTTTAAACCAGCTTGTGCAAGCTTAAAACATTCTAGAAAGTAAAGGGCTGGGCCCCAAATAAGCTCACATCATCACAACAGCAATGACACCTGCTGTATGTTCTCCCCAGGCAAAGGAATGGCCAAAAGAAAGATGGTTGAGTGTTAAGCTCATTCAGCTACCAATTCAGTAAAAATGGCTACAAACATTGATAAAGCCAAAATGTAATACAGTTGCCAGTAGCCTACATCATAACACATTTTCAGGGTGACAGAATCACCCTGGAACCAAAATGGGGTGTTTAAAAAACGTCTTGTCTTAAGCACCACTGCCCTCTGAACCATATGGGCATCAAAGGCAGCACATCACAAAAAAGTTAGCAGTGACAGTGAGATTTCAGTACAAGTCCCTGTAATCATAAATATACATTGTAGTAACCAGGGAAGCCATCAAAACGGAAACAAACGGCTTAGGGGACCCACAAAGTGGGTCTGGTGAGCCCCCAAAATGGGATTCTGCTCTAACAAACACTGTTAAGAATTCACCATATTTGCAGTCCTTCAAAGAAGAGAGCTAAGCCGTGACAGGACTTAACTTGATAAAGTAGGTGATCCCTATTTCGGCTGCACTGTGAGAGAGGGACAGTTTATAGGCAATCTAGTGGAGTGCCTGGGCGGAGGTGTCTAGGAGGCAAGCAAACATAATTTCAGAATGTTTATTATGTAGTCCTTTAGACTTGAAAAGCACCCCATAGCTTCCCGAAACTATGTCCATGATCAATAAATACCCTAATAACAATGATTGTTTTTTTAATTCATTTATGTGTACAGTTCTCACAAACTTTCACACAAAAATAAAGTACATAGAACAACAAAGAGAAAAACAAAATGCATACAAAACAATATTCAATTCACTAAACAATTTAAATACATCTAATTTAAAAAGTACCCTTGAGTTAAAATAACAGATAGATCATTCAATTAATCATTGAAACATTGATATTACAAATGCACAAAAACATTTTAAAGTGCAACAACAAGTGCATTTCTAAGCAACAAATAATGAAAGATGGTGCTTACTTGGTGACGCGGGTTCCGTGTACATGGTCCTGTTGGGTGTCCTGACCCACGTTTAAGCTATCATGCTACAACATTTGGTGCTGTGGGCTTAGAAAATTCAAGATGGCGGAAAACCCACATGTGCGCCGAAATCCAGGAAAGCTGCGCAGTTTGTGCGCCCACCAAAATGGTTGCCTCACTTGCCACCCACCAGTGCGAGAATGAAAGGCCGGGTTGCCATGAGGGAAATGGGTTGCCAAAGGAAAAACAGTAGCGCCGGTTAGCTTCAAAGCGCTTTAAAACCACCATTGGACTACCCGCACAGTCGTCTGAAACCATTGGGAATGGCAATGCTGATTGCCAAATGCAACTTAGAATTGTGGGGAATTCATTTGTTAAATCCCAAAAATGGGTGCAGTACCAGTACTCACCACTATCCAAAAGCCGGCGTTTTAAAACCACCCTGTGTTTCTCTGAAGGCAGGCTCAAAATGCCTATTTTCAAACTTTACAATATGTGCAAAATATTCACTGAACACCAGCAGACATTTGGCAGAATGGAGTTTTGTGTGCCTACAAAATCTGGGAAATGAAGAGCCCAGAACAATGCTTATAACAAAACTGGCTGAGCTATGGAGTCAGCAGTTTAAATTGCACTGGATTTAAAGACACTAAAATCGAAAATGTTTAGATTAAATGAGTGACCTATGTTTGGTGTCACATGCCTTTGTAACTGTTGAAATGTCATAGTTTTGCACTTAGAATCAGCATTCTAGCTGCATGTGTAAAATTGCAAGTTAATTTAAAAAGCAACAAAAAACATGACAGTTAGCTGAAAGTCTGGCTTAAGGAACTTGATTTTGCTTGACAACTACCCCCATCAGGAGTGAAACTTGAGTCACAGCTGTGTTCCCAGGACTATCTGCCTTTTTGCTGGCCACACTAAGAATATACCATCTATCTGATAATTGAATTACCTGTGCTCTGCAGGAGAGTGAACAATGCAACTCCCTTCACCCAGGCAGAGGGTTTATTGAGAGGATCATAAATGGCTTCCTCTTGAACAATGAGCCTTTCAGGACCCAAGCAAATCTTATATTGCAGGGGTCGTAAAAGTGGCTTACTCTTGGCAGAAACTGGGAGGGGGAGAAACTGGAGACAGAAGCTGGCTTGGCAGAACTGGATAAACCAGTATTTCTACCTTGTGCTGAGAGGAAACCACACCCCTTTGGAGCCAGAACATAACTTTAAAAAGATGGATCATTCATAGAGCGGACATGTGAAAATTTTATAAATGATACCATAATTCTTGTGATTTTTCTGCCCACAGTTTAAGAGGTTTTTAGAACCGGTGGTATGTTCAGGGGGGTTTTAGCGGAAAAGTGGATATTACTCTAAATGTATGCATGTTAAAAATCTGAAACTTCATCAGTTAATGTCCATACTCCCTGCGCACATGTATGTAAAGTTGGGTCAATGTCAGAAATTGAAAAATCTGTTAAAAAGTCAATTATGTGCCATTTCTGAATGCAAGCTCTTAGAAACAACAGATTTGGACAGAGACATGGCTAAATTCAGCCACACCATGTATATGTAATTTCAAGCAACTGTGTAACTGTGAAATATGTCTTTTGTTATCAAATATAGAATGTGTGCAATCTGACAGAGGAGTGTCCTATCTGCAAGCCATAAAATGACATCACTCTGACACAACTTAGCTTCGCCAATCAAGTGAGGAATGGAAATTTGACCAATGACAAGTGAGAGGGGCAAGTTAGTTATGACCAACATACACACCCACTCTCAAAACACATAAAAGCAGACAGACAGGACAGGTAGAGACCTTCAAATCCATTTGCAGCTGGAAGCTCTGCCGGGAAAATCCATACTTTACCTCCATCAATCTCCAGAGAAAGCTGTGCAGAAAGATCCAGACTTTAAATCCCTCAATCTTCAGAATCCAGAGAGAGAGCAGACCCAGATCACTGTGAAGTGCAGAGACCAGAGTCCCGTCTAAAACCTGACCAGATCCATGGCGAGGCCCAATTAACTCAAGAATATAGTGTGAGTACCTAGAAAACTGTGCAGAACCCAATCTCTTAGTTAAAATAATATAATCCAAGCTATTTTAATCTAAGTAGAACTGTCTCCTAACTGTCACCTGTCATTTGCAAAGCTGTCACTTGTCATTTTCTAGTTGCAAGCTGCACTTGTCTTTTTGAACTTTAAAATTTCAAATCTGAAAAACGACCTTTAATTAATCGCTCATATCTCCGCAACCGTTTGTGCTAGAGACTTGCAGTAACTTTCATTTGGAAGCTGAGATCCTAGGCTTTCCTAGAGATAGTCCCTGTGGTTCCTCTGTAATAGCGCTCGGCGCATCCGCGAATTTTGCCGCGATTTGCAAATTTCTTCACGTGTAAAAAGACAGCAGTTTTGCTTTTCCTTGCCAAAACTTCGTTTACCTGCTAGTTACTACTAAAGCATTGTTAAGGTGATCCTGAATTCATAGAGAGTAGATACCACCCACCCTGAACCTCTGAAAGGGAATTAAAAGCATTTCCAGCATATTTCTCATCCATTGCCAGCACATATAAAAGCATTTTGCCTGTGTTTCAAACTTCTGTTGTCTAAGCTTGCTGGGGTGAACTGAATTACAGTTGATTGCATTTCTGAGAACTGTGTGTTTTCCTTCCATTTCCTTGCCTTGCATCAAGGGGGGGGGGATTGCCAGAGAAAAGTGATTACATTGTTTTGTTGAAATCATAGTGAGTATTTTCTATACTGCATTTCATTCATTCAACATTTCATCCATTTGAACTCTATAAAGCATTCTCTACCACATTATACTTCTGTACCTATTTACCACTGTGCTACCTTATCCATTTCATGTCAACTCCTTATTGATTATAGAGAAGCGTGTTAGTGCCAGATTCTCCGTTGTTAATCTTTATCATATCAGATTAAGTGTGCTATTCAATTATTAATTTATTATAAGGTGTGATATATACATCTCTTGTTTAAATTATCAAATAAACCTTTTAACTTGCAAAACAGAACTACTTGGCTCAGTGGGGTCAGGGGGATTCCAAGAGAGGGGTGTTATATAGGGGTAGTCATCCAGAACGCATGAACTGGACATAAAGATATATCAATAAGGGTTTTCATTCAGTATTATAGACTAGGCGTTGACTTAGCTGTAGTGTTGAATTGAATCCTCTTACAGTCCATCTGGAGAAGAAGTTGAAAAGGAAGTAGCATTAGCGCTCAAAGAAAAAATTGCCAAAAACTGTTGAGGAGGTAATAATACCCTCTGAGTTTAAAACTACTATGCAAGGAGATTTTTTTTTTATTGTATGACAACAGTGAAAACAAAAATTGTTTCATACTATTTGCAACTGAAAAGAACTTGCCATGGTTGTCTGTCAGTTCAAATTGGATGATGGACGGAACATTCAAAAGTTGCGCTAAACCATTTAAACAGATTTATAGTGTGCATAGTATGCAGGAAGGGGAATTCTTTCCTTTGGTGTGCATCCCGATGTACAACAGGTTAGAGAAAACGAATAGAGAGGTTTGTTTGAAAATCAGAGAAAATCTAACAACCATACCAACCAATGTAATCAGTTGTAGAATGGATTTCAAAATGGCTACAATAAAAGTGGTAAAACAAATTGTCGCTGAATTCGAAATACAAGGCTGAATTTACCACTTTAGCCAGAGCCTTTGTGGGGAAATATTCAAAAATGCAGCCTTCAAAATAAGTAGACCAGAGAGTGAATTCCAATTTCATTTAAGAAAGTATGTGTTCTAGTTTACGTGCCCAAAAATGAAGTGATCAACAATAATATCAGGCACCTATTTCAAAGAACATTTACAAGATTTAGCTATTTTTTGTAACTGTTTTGAAGAAACAAGGATAGGGAGTCAAACGAGATATGGCAGATGACAAGCAAAAATAGCAATACATTTCTGGAACTTTTTTTGACACATTAATTGAAATATCTCCAAAATCAAACAATAAATTAGTGAGTTGCCAGTTAGAGGTACAAAAAAAACAATATGGCAATGCAAGAAATCAAACTGATGCTGCTAATAAGCGGTACACAAATGCAGAAGAAATCCGTAAAAAATCAGCCAAAAAGAATAAAATATTAAACGAAATAGCACAAAAGTATACATAATTGAATCTAACCAACTACATTTGAAGTCTTGCATTTAATATTACCTTTATAGTTCAATGAGGAAATGAGAACAGAGACAAACACATAGGAAAGTTCCCCGCCTGTGTACAGCATTGTTACTGTGTGAGTTCCACTATTCTGATGCTACATTTCAATATTTTGGTCCACTCTATTTGCACCACTATAAGCAAAACAAAATAACTAGGGATTGTAATTATGTTATTGTCAAACAATAATTATTATTTCTTTTTTTTCATATAGTTTATTAGAAACTTTAAAAAAAACAAAAGGAAAGCTATCAATCAGCCCACATATCTCCTTTCTATTACCCAATATCACATTGCAGATGTCAATCCATTATTGTTTCATTTAGCTTATGCTTTTGATTTATGTGCACTGATCAAGTCCGCACTTTTCACGCTTTCAGCTTCATTTAAGTCTGTTAACATCGAACATATTTTACACAAAAAGTTTGCTAAGGCATAAGCATCCTTATCTTTTGCATTGGTTAACTTAGATCAGAGTTCTTCTCCTCTTAGTGACGAATTTTGTGTTACTATATGGCCTAAATTCAGCGTTGTCAAGGATCTTAAGCCAGGGCAGTACAAGGTTAGATGCTTCAAAGTCTCTGGATGTTTTCCACAAAATCGGCATGTTAGGTTCACGACACCTTTTCTAAATCTGAGCTTTAGGCTTATTTTTGTATCGAATAACTTAAGCCGGAACTTCAACATGGTCTTCTGATGGTCTGGGTTTGGGGCTCTGGCCAGATATTGGGGTACGTTTTTCCGACTTTTCCCCTCTTTGGCTGCATCTTCCATTAATTTCTGGCGATTCCTATCATCTACCGTTGTACACCAATCTTGATCCCATAATTTTTTTCACCAAATTTGGATTGGTTTTCAGCGTTTCACGGTCTGTATGTAGTTCTTTTAGGTATTTTTCACAGGCAACAGCCCATCTGGTGAGTATTGAATCGAGGCTCCCGCTTGCAAGGTCATCTAGGATGTCAAACTGCGGAGTACGGATGGTCTTTCTGTATGTCGACAGCATGTTCCAAAGAACTCTTACATTGATTGAGATCAAACGTAGTTTGTATCATAAGCAAGTAGTTGGTAAACCTTTCCGTAGATTCAGTATGCATCTCCAATACTGATTTTCCAGTTGTGACCACAGCGTGGAGTGGACTACTACGGTGCATTTTGCTCCAAAAATTAGTGTCAGTGCTGCTTTCTGGTTGTAATGAGCAATTACTGGCTTCGATGAGAATTCACCGTATTTTTTGTTTAAGACTGCACCTTGACATGCAATTGTTTGCATTTTTGCTTAGCATTATCAACCCACAGAGCATCGTTTATGTTGCTGTTTATCCACATACTTAGGTACTTAGGCTTTTGTACACATTTCAAGGTTTTGTTGTTCAGCTTCCAAGTTGGATTACAGATTTTGTTAGATCTTTTTGCTCTGCTGAGATCTTCGACTATCAGAACTTCAATCAAGTAAAAACAAGGGTGCCTGGCGGAGTCCTGATATACCCAGGGGGGCATATATATAACAATCAAAAATAATCAGGATGTGAGATCCTACAAATCAGAAGGCTATGGTTCTGAACAGAAGAGTTTATTTCAGAAAACCACAGTGTTATAGTTCAATTAGTTTACATAGCTTTTGATAAGCACGAAAGGCTCAAAAAGAACGGACAATAGTGATTGAGTTTGGTGGAAATACAGATTGAGTATTTACCTCTTTTGTGTTGAGGTACAGAGTTCCACCTAAAGGCACAGTGGTATACAACGGTTAGAAGAACATGTACTTATACAACAGTGCACCCGGGACATAGGGTGGTCCAGGGTACCGTAAACACGGGGTGTACACAACATAATCTACAAGACATTCACAAAAAAAGGGTATTTGCAGTTGTGTCAATGAGGATCGACACAGGTGTGTTTCGGCCAGGAAGGCAGGATTGTTGCCTGGATGGTATTGGCCTTCTTCAGGATGAGCACCAAGTGTGGTGTAGTCCGTTTTGTCTGTGAATAGAGAAGGATTTGTAAGGATCTCGGGGTCTAATTGTGTTATTTAGTGTTTCATAAATGAGGCCTAGTGTTGCCATATCGAAGGACAGCTTACCTGCTGCAGAGGTAGCAGTGGTGATGCTGTATAGAATCATCCAAGGGAAAGTGCTGGATGGTAGGTGCAAGGAATGCACTGGAGGAGCCATGGGTTCCTGAGGTAACGATCAATCTTCCTCCTGATGTCCAAAATCACATCCTTCTTGTCACCATCCCCTGCCACAATCGCCTGCAACCCACTCAATGAATCTGAAAATATCACCACCTTCTCTAACCCCAACTCGCACACCCTATCAATCGCCAATGCAATCGCCACCAACTCAGCCGTACAGATCGACACATCATTCGTCAATCGTCCCACTTTATAATCCCCAGTGCTTTCCAGATAATACGCCATGCCCACTCTCCCAGACACAGGGTCTTTCGAACCATCCATGAACACCTTGCATCCTTCCTTTCCTGCCACATACACCTGACCCAAAGCTTTGATCTCACCCCGCAATCCTCTCTTCTTCGACACCACATTCGCCAACCCCAAACACACATTGGAGACCCCATCATCCACCTCAGCGATCTTTGTTTCAACATTTGTATCTAACATTTGAAGTTTTAGTACATGTGCGGCTTCAATTTATGCTCTTCTCGCGTCTTAAGTAAGAAACTTTTTAGGTATGTCATCCAAGGATGGATTCGTTCTTGTGCTACTGTTGTTTATTTCTTGAATGTCCACAAGAACACATCTTCTGCCTTTTATTTCAGGGTGATATACGACTATAGGATGTGGATCTTGATTTGTGTGCTGATTTTGTTGCATGTTCTCATCCAGAATTACAGATACACAGTTTTCACTTCCTTTATTTTGTTCGTCCTCGCTTGCCACAAGCACATATCTTCTGCCTTTTATTTCAGGATGATTTATGATTGTAGGATTTGAATCTTGGTTTCTGTACTGGTTTTGTAGCACCTTCTCGTCTATAATTACAGATATACAATTTTCACTTCCTTCATATTGTGCATCCTTGCTTGCCTCATACGTTGACATGTTCATTATGTCAATGGAGGAACTTTCTTTGTAGGGGATACTTTCTCTCTCATCTACGTTATGTCCAATTGTAGCACTTGATGCCACTTTTAGGTTTGTGGGCAAACTTGTTTTTTTTCACATATGTTGTCCAACGAAGCCATAGCATTGAAGGCTTTAATGTTTCTCAAGAATGATCAAAAATTAGATCTTTGTAATATTTTTCTTTTTTTCATGCTTTTTGTTTTTTTAGCCACAATCGGTTTATGCAGTTTTTTTTGTTTGTGACATTATTTTTGAGATTAAAGATTGAGTAGGTTGTGTAAGAGGATTCAATTCAGCACTACAGCCAAGTCAACGCCTAGTCTAGAATACTGAATGAAAACCCTTATTGATATATCTTTATGTCCAGTTCATGCGTTCTGGATGACTACCCCTATATAACACCCCTCTCTTGAAATCCTCCTGACCCCACTGAGCCAAGAAGTAGTTCTGTTTTGCAAGTTAAAAGGTTTAATTGATCGTTTAAACAATAGATATATATATCACACTTTAGAATAAATTAATAATTAAATATCACACTTAATCTGATATGATAAAGATTAACAACGGAGAATCTGGCACTAGCACACTTCTTCATAATCACTAAGGAGTTGACATGAAATGGATAAGATAGCAACAATACTTTTATGGTTTCAAATGGACGCAATGTGGAATGAAATGCAGTACAGAAAATAACTTGATAGGATTTCAGCAAAAGACAATGTAATCACTTTCTTGGACAATTCACCCCCCCCTTTTATGCAATGCAAGGAAATTGAAGGAAAGCACACAATTCTCAGAAATGCAATTCAAATGTGATTCAGTTCACCCAGCAACTTAGACTACAGAAGTTGAAACACAGGCAAAAGTGCTTTGATATGTGCTGGCAATGGAGTGAAAATATGTTAAAATGCTTTTAATTCCCTCTAGGAGGTTCAGGGTGAGTGAAATCAAGTTAATATTAGTCCAGGCTCACTCTTGCAATGATTCAGGGATGATTAGCAGGTTAAACGAATTTCTGGCAACTGAAAGGCAAGCAGCAGCAGATTTTTACACGTGAAGAAATTTGCAAATCGCGGCAAAATTCGCGGGTGCGCCGGGCGCGATTACAGAGGAACTACAAGGACTATCACTATCGTTTTGGGGTCCTAGGACAGCCTAGGATCTCAGCTTCCAGATGAAAGTTACTGCAAGTCTCTAGCACAAACGGTCACGGAGATATGAGCGATTAAATAAAGGTCGTTTTTCAGATTCGAAATTTTAAAGTTCAAAAAGACAAGTGCAGCTTGCAACTAGATAATGACAAGTGACAGCTTTACAAATGACAGGTGACAGCTTTACTCAAGTTGAAATAGCTTGCATTAGATTATTTTAACTAATAGATTGGGTTCTGCACAGTTTTGCTAGGTACTCACACTATATTTTTTAAATATGCCTCGCCACGGATCTGGTCAGGTTTTAGACTGGACTCTGGTCTCTGCACTTCACAGTGATCTGGGTCAGCTCTCTCTGGTTCTGCTAACAGTGGTCTGGATCAGCTCTGCTCTGCTGGTCTGGTCTGGGTCTCTAGTTCTGGATAGATTGAAGTCTCTATGTGAGCTCTCTGGAGGTTGAGGAAGGTAAAGTATGGATTTTCCCGGCAGAGCTTCCAGCTGCAAATGGATTTGAAGGTCCCTATCTGTCCTGTCTGTCTGCTTTTATGTGTTTTGAATGTGGGTGTGTTCTAGCATCACTGACCCTACCTCTCTCTCAGCTTCTAATTGGTCAAACTTCCATTTCTCACTTGATTGGGGAAGGAACTGTGAGTCAGAGCGATGTCATTTTTACAGCCTGCAGAAAGTCCACTCCTCCTGTCAACTTGCACACAAATCTAGATTTGAACCAAATACATATTTGCAGAGGTACATATTTGTTTAAAATTACATGCACCCATCACATATCACAGGAGGTATCCCCTGTTCAAACTCTGCTCTTCCTGGGAGCTTGCATTCAGAAATGGCAATATTTTGCACTTTTTAACTGGTTTGCAATACCGGACATTACCCCAAATTTACACACATGTGCGCAAGGAGTATGGACATTAGTTGATGAAGTGTCAGATTTTTCACATGCACACATTTTGAGTAATATCCTCTTTTCCGCTAAAACCCCCCTGAACATACCACCGGTTCTAAAAACCTCTTAAAATGTGGGCAGAAAAATCACAAGAATTATGGTATCATTTATAAAATTTTCACATGTCCGCTCTATGAGTTATTCATCTTTTTAGAGTTATGTTCTGGCCCCAAAGGGGTGTGGTTTTCCTCCAGCACAAGGTTGAATTTCTGGTTTTTCCAGTTCTGCCAAGCCAGCTTGCTCTCACAGGCAGTGCTCCTCCCCTTTGCTTCAGGAGGAAGCTACTTTTACGACATCTGCAATAAACCATCTGCCTGGGTCAGGACAGGGCTTTGTTCAGAGCTCCTGTATTCTGTGGGGGCTCCCCTTAATTCAATTATCAGAGAGATGGCATATCCTTAGTATGGCCAGCAAAAGGCAGATAGGCCTGGGAACACAGCTGTGACTCAAGTTTCACTCCTGATGGGGGTAGTTGCCAGGCAGAATTCCATTTCTCAAGCCAGGTTTCAGATAAAATGTCACTTTTTGTTCCCCAGTTTAAGTCAAGACAATTTTTTACATATGCATCTAGAATGCTGATTCTAAGTTCAAAACTATGACATTTAAACAATTGCAACCTATGTGACACTCAGAAATAGGTCACTCATTTCTTTTAAACATTTAGATTTTTTTGGTGTCTTTCAGTCCACATTTACTTAAACTGCTGAAATCCACAGCTCAGCCAGTCTTTCTTTGGCCTGCTTTGGGTTCATTTATTCAGTTTTACACAAAAAAGTAAAATCTGGTGTTGTTTTAAAACGCCGGCTTTTGGATAGTGGTGAGTACTGGTACTGCACCCCTTTTTGGGATTTAAGAAAATGAATTCCCAACAGTTATGGGTTTGCTTTTGGCAATCAGCATTGCCATTCCCAATGGTTTCAGACTACTGTATGGGTAGTCCAATGGTGGTTTTAGGCAGTGTCCTTCTGTGCCCATAACATCGGCAAAAATGAGTGGCAGCCTATTCTTCATGCATTTCCCTGTGCATTTTCTGGGAAGCTCTGGCCATCATGATGTTTTCCATGTCAGTACTGCACAGTTTTGAGGTAGGGCTTGGATGCGTGGATAAAAACATCCCACAAGCCCCCCTCTTGCGATGGCCATTCGGTTTCACTGATGGGACTCGCAAGACCTGGGATGTTTCCTCATCTTCTTCCAATAGATGGCACAGTTCAGCATCTTTTCCTCCATCCGGTACTGGTCGATCGGTTCTCCTCGCCGGTCCTGATGGGAATATTGGGCGGTACCCTGGGCCCGTTGCGTCTCTGCTCCCGGTCTCCGGATCGTCCTCCTTGTCCGTCTCCAGGTTTTCTTTCTCCTAGGACGACAAAGGAAGAGCGGCAATACCTACTCATAGACGTTTTTTCACCACTGTTGAGATAGTGGGGCAGCATATGCATTTCATCATAACAAAACATTACATTCTTATTTTGAAAAAAAAAACAGTATAACTAAGAGACAGTTTCATGCAAATCACAATATTTTAGAGACTAGATGTGGTATGTTTTATGGTTGGAACTGAATTAGTCTGAGACAGTACCCGCTAGGATTCCAGAGGATTCCTCCAGTTGTTGCAGAGTGTGCCTGGGATGGCAACATTTCAACTGGTTTATGTGGACCCACTTGTCTTCCCCCGCTGCCAAAGGACCTTTGGGGATGTGGATTTTGTAGGCCACAGGGGAGATCTTGTCGATGATCTCAAAGGGTCCCTTCCATGTAGGCAAGAATTTCCGCTGTTTTGCCTGGTTTCTTTGGAAGTTGTATAGATAGACCCGGTCCCCCACCTGATATTCCTTCCTGGAAGTCTTCAGGTCATAATGGGTCTTCATGATATCAGCCGATCTTTCTAGATTCCGCTGAGCGTAAGCAAAAGCATGTTGGAGGTGTTTCCTTAAATTCTCCACATACTCATGAGTAGTGGAGGCATTTATCAGTGTCTGCTCTTGGGTCCTGTAGAGCAAATGCTGAGGAAGCACCATCTTGCGCCCAGTCATCAACTCAAACGGTGACATTTTGGTTGCAGATGAAGGGGTAGATCTGATGGCCATTAGGACCAGAGGTAATCGGATATCCCAACTTGGCCCAGAATCTGCCACAAACTTCTTTAATATGCTCACAATGGTTCGGTTATATCTCTCTACCGCCCCAGAAGAAGCTGGTCTATAAGCAATATGCAACTTCCTTTTGACCCCCAGTATCTCCCACATCTTTGTCATTACTTCACTGGTGAAGTGGCTACCCCTGTCTGACTCAATCCTTTGAGGTAGACCAAAACGGGAAAATATGTGGTTAATCATCAAGGCAGCTGCAGTTTCTGCCTTGCAATTTGGGGCTGGGAGACATTCCACCCACTTGGTAAACAAGCATGTCACAGTCAACATGTACTTATTCCCCCTAGCAGAGCGAATCACAGGGCCTACAAAGTCGATTTGTAAATCTGACCATGGCAGTGTCATCCCCCTCTTTTGGAGAGGCGCACGGTGCGTGAGGGATGATGGCTGAAATTGTGCACACATAAGACACCCCTTCAAGTATTGGTCAAGGTCCTGCCCCATGTGTGGCCAGTAGGCAACCTCTCTTAAGATCTCAAGTGTTGTATGAAACCCCCTATGACCGGCTGTAGCCGCATCATGGGCGTGACTTAACATCAGGCTTCGGAATGAGGTAGGAACCACCCAATGATCGTGGCCAGCTTTGGATTTCCTTACCAGCAAACCGTCTTGGATTCGGAACATTTTTGGACATTTCATCAACACTCTTAGGTCCTCTTTCCCAATGTAATCGGTATCCGTCAGGGGAAAGTTCTCAGGGTCCTCAATGTGCTGGTAAAATTTACCAATTATTGGATCCCCTTTCTGAGCTGTAATCAAATCAGCATCAGGGGTCTCCTTACTCCATTGTGCAATTGAAAGGTCGTTGTGAGCATTTGTCTGGGACCTAGTGATAGCAGTGACCTGGATTTCCCCCAACAGGGACTCAATCTCAATTAGATCCCCTTGGATGGCCCCGGTTTTGGCCAGCTGATCAGCTAAGTCATTTCCAGTTTTGTCTGGTCCCTCTACTTTGGAATGACCCTTGATATTTTTCCAATAGATGGTCATCTCATTCGAGGTGACCAGATCATCAATGTTTTGGATCAACTTCCCATGTTTCAAGGGTTTGTTGTTAGCACATAACATGCCTCTGGTTTTCCAATTAACCAGGTGCTCCACGAACCCGTTCCGTACATAATCCGAATCTGTGATTATGACCAGTTCGTGGAGTTGATGCTGGACAGCAGTGAGGATGGCCTGATGCACAGCCATCAATTCTGCCACCTGACTACTTCGGGGACCAATTTTGTATCCAGCAGAGGGTTCTGGGGACTCATTCACCCATGCATTCCCTACGCCGGCCACCAGTTCTTTCTCCCCGTTGTTGTCAACATGGTACGAGCATCCATCCACATAGACAGTGGGCATTCCCTCACACTTGTCTTCTTCAAAGACTTTGTGTGGGGAATTAAGGTATGCTTCCGTGTTGTCCTTGATTTTTAGACTTTCGTCCTCGAGACAGTTTTCTCTGGCACAATCATGCAAGTCAGCCAGACCTTGCGCGAGGGGACTCTTCTTGTTTTGGCCATATCTGACCTCCACCGGAAAGCCTTGCATTGACAGAATCCAGGAAGTAATTCGGGAATTACTCACATTTCCGGCCCGGATTCTGTCACTTTGGAGATATTGCAGAGGCTGGTGTGGAGTCTCCACTATGATGTGTTCCCCCTGGATAAACGGGCGGTAATTCTTCAATGCCCACACCGTCGCCAGGAGTGCCTTCTTACAATCGTTGAATTTTTCCTCCACAGAGGATAAAGTTTTGCTCGCATAGGAGATTACTTTATTGACCTTGGTATAATACTGCCGTCAAGCACGTATTAGAGAACCCCGTCTCCAGGAAGAACTCCATGTTTCTGACAGGGTAAGCTAGGCAAGGCGCTTGTGAGAGGCTTCTTTTGAGTTGTCTGACTGCCTCGGCTTGTTCTGGACCCCATTCCCACTTGAACCCCCCTTCAGGAGATGAATCAGGGGTCTGGTGATCTCTGCGTAGCCCTCAATGAACTTTCTGCTGTAATTAGTCAGTCCAAGGAGGCTCCTTAGTTCCCGCAGAGTTGTGGGGTCTTTCAGTTTTTGGAGTGCTTCCACCTTCTTTTCCTGGGGACAGAGGCCCTGAGCAGTAATCTCATGCCCCAAGAAATTAACACGGGTTCTACACCACTGTGTTTTCTGAAAGGAAAGTTTTGCTCCGGCGGCCCTCAACTGGGTCAGAACATAACGGATCTCCGCTATGTGTTCCTCCACAGATGAACTTTTGATGAGGACATCATCTACATAAGCCAGGTTACCCCTCGCACCCAGGTCGGGCATGGCCTTATGTAGGAAAATGTTGAATTCATTGCCGGAGTTGAGGTATCCGAAGGGAGTCCGGGTCCATGTACACTGCTGGCCCCCAAAGGTAAAAGCCAGTTTGTATTGGTCCTCCCTGCTGACAGGCACGGTCCATTATCCATTGGTCAGGTCTATTGCAGTGAATACCTGTGACCCCTGGATCTGGGCCAGCCCTTGGTCAATGTATGGCAGAGGCCATCGGGAAGTATGGACCCGTTTGTTGAGCTCCCTGAGGTCGGCACAGAGTCTCCACTGGCCGTTTGGCTTCAATATTCCCAGCACAGGATTATTGAAGGTGCTGTGGACTGGACGGATTATTCCCCGGGACTCAAGGTTCTTAATTATTTCAGTAAGGGACTCTATTGATGCGAGAGGCAAGCGATATTGCTTCACAAACACAGGAGTCATGCCAGGGTCTGTGGGGATTGTTGTTGTGTGGATGTCAGTGCGACCACAGTCATATGAGTCTACCGCAAAGAGATCTTGGAAATCCAAGAAAACTTGTTTCAACTTTTGCTTTTGTTCCAGAGTCACACAGGCATCAGCTAGGTTGACTCTCTCTTCCACCATCTGCCTGAAGCCTGGAAAGACTTCTGGTTTGGCTATTTCAGCGGCCTCCTCCAGCTGGGTGGAGAAGTCCCTGGTTAGAGTGCTGATTTGGACCGGAGGCTTCAGGTGGGAAAGGCAGCCCTCATGGACCTGGAAAATCACCTCATCCCTCCTGAAGTCACAAGTCACATCTTCCTTACCATAGGGGCAGGAAGTGTACACCAGGAAGTTCCCCCCATGCCGGGTAAAAATCCTGTCTGGTGTTGTATTGTCATCACTGTCCAAACGGTCAAAACAGTCCTTGGGGATTGGTCCTAACAGTTCATTTACTAAGTCGATGGAAAAATGTCGGTTTATCAACCGCCATTCCAATAATGGTGCCTGCGGCTAGAGTAATACTCTTTAAGTCGCTGTTATCCACCTCTATTGGAATGGTGTCATGTTCTATGTTGACTAATGGAGTTGGGTTTACCCCCAACCCTTGCTGTTGGAGAGAAGCGTTTAGAAGTATGTAAGCATCAGGGTTTTGCAAATATTGTCCTCTTTTAGCTTTCACTTCCAGGGAGAATTGTCGAGTCCTTTCTGGGATGGTGACTTCCTCTTTGATCTGAATTTCAACTGCATAAGGTAGCAATTGAGCTGACCTAAATGCTTTTTCTGGATCATCAAAGCCCATGGGATTATCCGCTACTCGGGACCAAGCTTTGGAGTTTATTAGGTCCAAACTAATGGCAAAGCGATTGAGAATGTCACTGCCTAAGTAAAAGGCGGCAAGGACGTCTCGCACGACCCAACAATTATGGACTATGCTCTTGTTGCCAATGGAGATTTTGAGCATACACCTGCTTGGCAGGAGATGTTTGGAATTAGGCGCTTCCAGGTCCATTTCCCATTTGTCTATCAGTTTGAATGTGGGAATGGCTGGATCTTTTGGGGGTTGGCGGAACATGGCTTCGCTGATGAAGCTCTTACCGTTGTTCACACACACTCGAGCGAGAACAGAGTCCTTCCCATCATTTATATGGACAGGGATGAACAACTGCTCTCCAATTTGCTGAATCTCAGCCAGGCTCTGAGCTGATTTCACATCTTTCTGGACTATAGGAGTGGGAGTTTCAGATTGTGGATTAGTATAGAATCTCAGAGTGTTTCCTTCCAGCGTGGAGTACCACTTTAGACTGGAAGGAAGGTTGATTTTCAGAAATAGAGAGGACCCCCCATCACCAGTCTGTTGTCCTACTGCTATTACTGTCACGTCTGGAATCTGGTTGTTCTGGAAGTGGAATTCTACTTGGTCAGATTTTTGTTCAACCATGTGGCAGGTGCCGTTTAAACTAACATGGTTGACACTCTGTTTTAATTTTATTGGTCGGCTAGTCTGGGTCCAGAGGACCTTGTTTACACAATCTATTAGGGGTGACAACCTTCTCAGGAGGTCATTCCCTAGTAAACAAGGGGTGCCCTCTGGAGTCACAATTATGACCGGGTGTTTCAACTTGTGTCGCCCGATCTTAATGTCCAAGTCTGCAGTCCCCTTAACGGGAATTTCCTTCCCGTCAAAGTTCTGCAGTTGTCCAGGAAGAGAGGTGAGAGGAATTTGGTAATTCTCTCCCCTTCCTGCATTCAGTTCATCAAAGGCCCTTCTGGACAGAAGGGTAGCTTGAGATCCAGTGTCCACCAGCACTGAGATTGTACCCTGCCCCTGTACTTGTACCGGGGCATAATATCTTCCCTCCTTCTCCTCAAGGGGGCACAGATAATGCACATTTTTGGACAACTGGTGGGCTAACTTTCTGGTTTTGGACATTGCTAGCGAAGAGATTTGGGCAGAATTCTGTGGAGAGCCTTGGGAATCGGAAAGAAAAAGTTGGCAACTGGAGATCAGAGCCATTGTGGGTTCCCCTGGCTCCGGTTCCGGGCCGACCCCCCCTTTTTGGAGGCAGTCACCAGGATGGGTTTGAACCAGGGGATTTTCTTGCTGTTGGTTCTGGGATGAGATGGTGGGCGGCGGTAGCTCAGTCTCCACATCTCCCCAGTCTGGATTTGCATCCCTAGGGACCCATTTTTCTTTGGGAGGAGTTCCCCCCTCTCTGAAGGAGAAGATCCTTTTCCCAGGATCCTCTGAGGATCCCTCTCCCTCAAATTGGAAGATCTGTACCTCCTCCTCAAACTGAGTCTGTTTGGGTCTTTTGTTTCTCCTACCCCCCCTCTGCTCCTTAGGAGGCAGACTTTCAGGGGCAAGAGATTTTGTTTCCGGTTCCTGGGTTTCCAGGGGCTGTTTACAAGTGAGGAAGGAAGCTTCCTCCAAGGCTTTACACCCCCCTTCCCTTTGTGCCTCCTCCCTGGGAACCGGTGAGTTATCGGGGTGCTGCCCCCGTCATTGTTCTAGAGCACCAGGTCCAGAGTTGGGTGCGTTCTGCACGGGCATGCCGATCTGAGGGTTCTGCTGAGCCCTCAGTATGTGACCCAGATCCCGCGCCATGTTTTGAACCTGGCGCTCTAACTGGGAAACCCGCTCAGGCTGATACGGGGCCCTGTTTTCTCCCCTGGGCTGATCCCGGGAAGGGTAGCTGTCCCTTCTTTGGTAGTACCCCTGGTTGGGAAGATTTGGGTACCCCTCCACCCTTGGCCTCCCCTCTCCCGGATTCAGTGGTCTGGGCTCAGGGAATTGGGGAAAGAAGGATGGATGGTTTTGGGGCTGAAAATTGGGTGGATACCTGGGGAAAAAGTTCTGCCCAGGGTTTGGAGAATTTCTGCCCTCCTGTGGGAAGTTAGGAGGGAGGTTCCCTGGGTTAGGTGCTTGGCTGGATCCCCCCCCTTGGGCTGGAGGAGTCCACACATAACCCAGGATGGGTCTGTTTCCCTTGTAACGGGGGCTTAGTCAGGAGAGCGAGGGACCCCATTTGTGGGGCTGCCTCCCTGGCTCCCTGTCTGTGACTGGCCCGAGGACCTTCTGGGCCTAGCATTATTAGGTGCAGGTAGGTTTTTAGGCCCCCCCATCTCCAAATCCAAAACGGGGGTGACCTTTACCTCTGCCACCTTGGCAGCAGCAGGGGTGCTGTTGGCTTTGGGGTTTTTCTGGGCATTACTTTTACTATCTACCGGTTTCTGCACCTCATAGATCCGGGTAGCCTGTTCAATGACCCAGTCTAAAGATCTTTTCTCGTGAAAATCCCTCACGAGCTGGGTCATTATGTATTTGGGCAAGGCGTGAAAAAATGTATTAATGAATTCTCTACTGTCTGTGCGCACCCTTCTGGTGGTCTGCGCAAAAGCATGTTTCAGTTCTTGCACAAATTCTTGTGGGGCCTGATCCTCCCCATATTGCAAATTGTAGGCTGCCTTGCGAGCCTCTTGAGGATTTCTGTGAACAGAAAAATGTTTCAAGATGGCCGCCTTATAGGTGGACCATCTTAAATGATTTTGGTCCTCCAGCCCCGCAAAGAAACTGGAGTATTCCGGGGAGAAGGTCCACTTTACATATTGAATACAGCTTTGGCTGTCCTTCAAATGGAAAGTCTCCATCATTTGCTCAAACAACTCTAAGTGCTCCCAAACAGAATACTTAGCGTTCTTATGGTAAGGCGTGATGACGCTCCTGATCGCCTTAATCTGCTTTAAGGGGTCCTTAAGCAAGGCCCTTTTCGCCTTATTGGCCTTTTTGGTTCGGGTAACCCTTGTCCATTCATCCTCTGACTCAGAGGCACTGCTCCCAGAGGTTCCTGTCTGTTCTTCCAGGTTTTCCCGGATTCTGCGAGCCTGGGAATGGCTGGCAGAATGTGGGGACCTTGTCTCCTGTTTCCTGTGGTGCTCAGAGGAGTCCTCAGATCCCTCCTTGCTGCCAGGATTTGCTGGGTACCGCCCCCACTGACCTAACTGGGCAGAGGTTTTCAGGATGCCCTTAAGGGGCCTACTCTCCTGGGGTTCCCCACTGAACTGTACTGTACTGGGGTGCCCATACCCGGATGCCCACCCCTCCATTCCTGAGTGGTACTGGCCTATGGGCCCCATACTTTTAGCTGGATAGTAATCTGCCATCCCTGTGGCCCTGTGCTCATGTGCGCCAGGGGACATGGGGGTGGTAGAGTCCAGGGACTGGGAGAGATGAAGGCCCCTGGTGTTAGGGCTCCTGAGGTTATGGTCAGGAGTCTCTCTTTCCCAGCGGACCTCATCTCTATCCGCCCCTGCTCCCTGTTGCAATGCAAGAGCCTGCATTTGTGCTTTCAGTTCCTCAGTCAAGGCCTTACTAGACTCTATCAGTCTCTCCTGCATCGCTACCTGTTGCTGGAGCCTATCATTGTGTTGACAGAGGGCCTCATTTTCCCTCTGTGCTTCCTGGTTGGTCCTGGAGAACTGGGCCAGTCTTTGCTGCAGGAGGTTTACCTCCTGAGTCCCATCCCTACTGGCCTGCTCCTTTCTTGCCAGAGCATCTTCCACCCTTCTGGTGTGCTCTACCAAGTTCTGGTTTTCTTTTTGGAGGTCACCCAGCCCCTGGAGGGCCAGGTGATTTTCTTCAATTTCCTTTTTTAAGTGGCAGACTTCCTGGCCTAAAGTGTCTCTTTCCTGACTGAGAGCCTGCATCTGTGCTGCCAGGTCGTCCCTCTGTCGTTGAAAGGCACCAGCTTTTTGGCGCTCCTCATCAAACTCTGCCTGGGTATCCAGGTCTTTCAGAATCAGTTTATTGCTCTCCTCTTTCTCTCTATCTAGCTGGCTTTGCAGGGTGACTACCTGCTCCGCGCATGCCCTGTTGAAATTGATCTGTTGCTTCAACTTTTTCTGGTTCTGCAGTAAGGAGTCCAAACTGTCTTGGTGCTCCTTCTGCAGGGCCAGAAATCTGGTATCCTGGTCTGTCTTTTCCTGTTGTAGGATGCCCATATCCTCTTTTATTTTAATGATATATTGCCTACTATCATTTTCTGACTCCTGGCTCCTCTGCAGCCTCTGCTCAGAAGAGGCCAGATCAGATCGGGCCTTCTCTACTGCCATCTGTTGCCTATTTGCCAGATCTTGGCTTTCAGTGCATTTATCCTGCCTGTCTCCCATATATAGGTACAGGTATGCTGCTATCCTGGCAATCTTATTGTGTTCATCTTTGGCTTTAGGAGCCATATATAGTTCACTCAGGGCCACATGTAATGGACCCTGATCTCTCCATAGGTCTGACCCTGTTTCAGTGGCCTGTCGCGTGATGGCCTGCAACCAGGCATCCTGGCCCTGTTCAGTCCATTCACCTCTCACAAATAGTTTATGTAAGAGGTGCTCTCTGGCTATTTTCATGTCTACTAAGGTCGTCATTCTAGAGATTGGTCTCTGTCCTGACTTACAGAAGTTTGTATTTTATTTTTGCAAAACAGACCTTTTCCTAAGAGCGTTCCTTTGAGGAGTGCTTTACAGCGTAACACAGCGTGGTGATCCGACCGGATATGTGTATCTGGTCAGCTGGCACGCTGTATTAATCTGCACAAATGGTAGATCTAACCCAAACGTCCGGCACGAGCCCCCAATTTGTAAGAGGATTCAATTCAGCACTACAGCCAAGTCAACGCCTAGTCTAGAATACTGAATGAAAACCCTTATTGATATATCTTTATGTCCAGTTCATGCGTTCTGGATGACTACCCCTATATAACACCCTTCTCTTGGAATCCTCAGTTGAGCTTCAGTTGTAGCTTGTTCTTCATAAGCGCTAATTTGCACTGAAGGCTGGACAGAGCTGGCAGATAGATTCGGGAATTGCCTCATGGCATCAGGATTTCCCACAACTCCTTCAGCATTAGCTGAGGTTGATGGTACACTTCCCATTTTGTCTGTGTCTCTGTGATGGCTTTGCTGATCTTTTTTGTGAACGGGCTTTGAAATTTGGTTGATCCTCCTTGCACTAGTATCAATCGTTCTTCTCTCTCTATCCACTTGAGCTGGCGGTAAGTTGGTGTCAGTTTCTCCAGATTTTGGTTCCTCTACATGTTTGGTCTTGGCGACTGCTTTAGATTGGCTTTCCATAATCTCTTTTCCTTGACTCTGATGAGTTCCTACTGGGGATTCTGGACAGCAAACGTCTACTGTCTTGTTTGGATTCATACTAAGATCAATTATGTTTTTGTGAGTGAAAGGTGACGGGCTGTCTTTTTGATGATTTTTATTAGGCACTACTGCAGACTGGATCAAAACAGTGTTGCTAACAGCCCAGTCACCATCACATCTACCAGATGTTTCAACATCATGGTTTTTCATTTTCAGTAGTGCTATTGCTTCCCGGGCCACTTCAGCCAGCAAACACTTGTCCGCAACACTGATTTTTGTTAGTTCTAACATCACTCTCGAGATGGCTTCCGTCCTGATGCTTTCAGTTGTCAGGGCATGTTTATTGATGGCCATTTCATGTTCAACCGACACCATTTTTGTGTTTAGCAAGGCTATTAGGGTGGTCTGAGCTTTTAGTTTCTCATTTAGTTGTTCATACAATTTTGTAAATGGTGTCATAGATATTTTGAGGGCGGCCATTATCAAAGATTTAGATCCTTTACCAGCAAATCAGACAGATTTCTTGCCAGGTGTTCAGTAGGGTTTTCACACTTTCGTTTTACACCATGTCGCAGATATCGTCTCTTTGAATTCTTGATTTCATACCTCTCAGACGGCAAGTCCATGATTGAGCTGTGAGATGAGGAAGATGGCAGAGATTCATTAGCCTTATTGGAGTTTTCGCTGCATGTCTTTTTTGTGATTAGGTCACATGTTGTTCCATACTTGAATCCACTCTTTTCCGTTTTGAAGGTAGTATGAAGGCCAACTCATTTTGTCAAGGAGTAATCATTTTAGCATCAGATAACTTATTTTCACCTCTTAGAGCAGGAAGCTGAACGTGTTGTTCGGGTTCCTTTTCATTTCTCGCTTCCTCAGGCTCACCATCGATCTCTATGGTTTGTTGATTTCTAAATTTGGCATTTAGCGCAACTAGGTCACTTAGAACTTTGTCTACAGCAGTTATAGAACTGCGTCTGCGAGAACTCTTGGTGCAGCTCAATAGACTTTCGCATGCAGGTATTGGCATGCTTATGTCAGTATCTTGTTTGCCAGAGCTGTTTCCAGAGTTTCTGTTATATTCATACGGGGTGTATGGCATTTCTTTCCCATTCTCTTTTTCTTTGCATGGATAGTTTATCAACTGAGCAGCGCGTCTCGCTAATGTTTGTAGTGACGATGTTGACAAGTGTTCAGTGTGCACTTTTAAGGGAAATTCAATTGTGTTAGCATTTAGCATTCGCACTGCAATCTTTGAGCAGTGTTATGTTGTCGGTTAGAAAAACATCATCACACACATTGTGGGCGTTACCGGGCTCATATAGTTTGTGTGATTTTTCCATGGTTAAAAGCAATGGACTACTGGCAGTGCAATCTAGAAATATATAATTTGCTACTGACGCTGACATGACAGAGCTACAGATCCTTTTACATGACAAAGTAGCGTGACTTACTTTGGAGGTCGTGTCACTGCCCGTTACATCTTAAGATCTTGCAGTCAGGAAACAACGCTGACATCGCGTTAGGGGATGGGAGCTTGCCATTTCACTATCCAAAACAACAGAATCAAACAATAATACATTCTCTATTTTTTTCAAACATGTTTTTCCTGTTAAGGTGGTGCCCAGGATCACACGATTAGTCAAAACAACACTCAATGATGGAGGACTCAGTTGCACATCAAAACCGAGCTTTATTCAAACCACAAAACCAAGCCAGGACAGCATACACGCATTTAATCTCTTAGCTCTCGTGTTTCCAACAATTGCAAACAAGTTTTGTTACAAAACTACATCACAAATGATGCCACATTACACTATAAATTTACAAAACCTATGTGTATGTAGCATTGGTTAATGGTTCAAACTACATACAGGATGTTTTGGGGTTAGTTATTCCATTGGTTAAAATATATCTTATGGCTCCACCTTGACCCATCCTACAATACTATATCATTGTAGGGGTAGCTAATTGGTCGACATTATCTATCATAGATAGTGTGGCAAGGGGACTCCTAATTGGTTGGCATCTAGCTTACCAACCTAGTGCACCCTGACATGGCATCAAGATATGAGTGAGACATAATTGGGGGATGAGACTTCCAGGGCCGCCATATTTCCAATTAAAGAATACTCCTAATCATCCCGAGGCAGTGAGGCCTTCTCTATCCTTTGAACTTGCCCTTGTGTGCTGTCTGGTGTATGTGTGCATGCTCAGGGAGTTCTGGGGGTGTCCGATCTGTGTTTGGCTCGTATTGAATATCCTGTGTTTCTTGTATGCAGATCACATGTTAGGGTAGCATGTCTGTGAGTGTATTTCCTTCTATTTATTGAGGTTTTAGCCCATTCTAATGTGCATGTCGTGATCCTTGTGGTCACTTATGGTGCTAGTCAGTTACCTTCTATAAAGTCCTTTGGCTTGATGGACCTTGTACATCTGGACATCAATAGTTGTTTGTGCTCTTATTAAAATTAACTACCTTGGGAGTCAACAGCTTCTTGTCCTGGGAACCGTTATCTCATACCTGCGTTCCATTAATTTAATACTCTCTTTTGCCTTCCGATTTTAGCGCTTGCTGCAAGCTACTGGCTGAGCAGCTCCGAGCTTCCAAATAAACACATTTTTTTAAATTCAGCCTCTCGTATGAGAACTTTCTGACTTTTAGGCCTGCTACGTTAGGAAGATGGTTGCACTTCAGTTTTCCTGTCTCCATATTAGGAACCTATTGCTGCATCTATCCGTCCTGTATGTCCACCATATGATGATTTCCCGTGTATTCATCATCTTATCTACCTATAATTCACCTGCCCTATTGGTGTAGTGTGTCCCCTTCTTAGTGCACAGGAACCTCCTGTAAGTTTATATTGTGTTCGACTATTTATACTACACACTATTTGTGCACACTACAAACTACTTTTAGTCCTTACTTGTATCACGCAGCCTAACTAATTCTTTATGGCAGATTTCACTTTGGTTAAACATATTATTTAATGGATCTTAGTTGAACTCATTTTGTCATTCCCCCAGGGTGCACAGGGTGGTAAGGCTGTCTCAACTTGTCACGTTTCTCACCCATGCGGTAATGGGTCGAGCCGGGACAGAAGGTAGTAATGACGTATTCATTTGCGTCATTACATTCCTCTATAATTGCATTAGTTTGATCTGTTATGTTATGTTATGTTAACGGTACTTATATAGCGCACCGTCACCAACGGGATTGGTCTCCAGGCGCTCTGGAGGATCTGTAAATGAGAAGGTGGGATGAGTTAGTAAGGTCAAGAGGGCGTAGGATAGTGAGCGGAGTGGTGTACTGTTGGCAGCTTCAACTCGGTAGACACCGGGTGCTGAGCTTTGGTGCGAGTATTGGATTGGTGTCAGTCCGCGTGTGCTGTTGGTGCGGCTTATGTGTTGTTGCAGTGTGAAGTGCGTGAATCCGGTTGTGCGAGAGATGGCTGTGTGAGTTTTTTAAGTATGCAGAGAGTTAGAGTTTATATTGGTTAGTGGGTTATGGGACATTTAACATGCAAGCATTCACAGTTCTGTCTAAGTGTAGCACTTGCTGCCCTACACAATTCAGACTGAGTGTGGCACTCACCAACCCTCGCAACACCATCCAGATACCACACAGGCCAATGTTCATAATTCTATCAAAGTGCAGGACTTCCTTTTAAGTGTAGTGCTTGGTAATCTTCACACTTCCATCTAGGTGTGGCACTCGCTAACATACACAATCCTGTCTAGATCCGGCGCAGGCCAAAGTTAAGAATGATGGGGGTAATTCATGGAATAAATGTGCACCGAAATCAGTGGCGCAAACATGCGCAAGCGTCAAAAAGCCAGCACACACGTGCCAATCGCACGCGTGCGATTCATGGAAGGACCTGCACGTGTAATTTCCGGGATGTGCGCCAAATCCGCGCGTGGCGCACACCGCTGCATTCATCATTTCCGCATCCCGAATGTTGTGCGCCGTCGCGCACATCGAAAGCGCACAACGTCAGCACACAAATCAAAAAGGGGGCAGAACACGCAGAATGGGGAACAAGACGTGAAAATAAGGGCGTAACAGGGGAAGTACCACTGGGAAGTACACGGAACGCCCTCACGCACGCGAACTACACGTATTCATGGAATCCAACAGGGAAAACCTGTGCACGTCAAAACACATGCACACGCACAATTACGTCCGCCAACGAAAGCAGGCGGAAGCGCCCTCGCGCATAATAAAAGTGCGCGCAAACAACAAACAAGCATATAGAGCTACGATGAATGTCCCATTCTCGCAGCAGTGATCGTGGGACACCGCAGGAGGAGGAGAATAGCCAGGCCCCACATTTTATTGCCCAGGACCAGCCTTTTTGGGATGCCTGATGACCAGGTCTATGGTAGGTATTGGTTTCCACCTCATATCATCCTAGAGCTGGTCAGGGAGTGGGAGGATGACCTCACATCTCCCACCCTGTGCTCTAAAGCATTGAGCCCCTTGGAGAAGGTGCTCAATGTACTGCATTTTTTGGCCACTGGGCCATTTCAGCGGAGAACAGCCATAGTGGGGGGGTTCACACAGGCCACGCAGTCACGCTGCCTACACCAGGTGTTGGCAATCATTACTGCGCGCCCCTCAGTCCGCAGGCACATATACATGCCCAGAACACCCACAGAAAGGCAGGCCGGTGCCATAGATTGCACCCATGTGGCCCTACATCCACCTAGGGCCACAGAGCACATCTATCGAAACCGCAAGCACTGGCATTCCATCAATGTGCAGGTGGTATGTGATGCCAAGGGGATCATCACCTCTGTATAAGCAAACTTCCCTGGGTCCTCCCATGATATTTTCATATTCAGAATGTCTGCCCTGAGCCGGGCCCTGGAAGCTGGGAAGCATGGCGACACATGGCTCCTAGGTGAGTACAAATGCCTGTGCACATGCATACATGTCACACACAGACAAATACAAAAGCCCCACTAATGACAACTATTATCACCTTACCAGGGGACAGTGCCTACCCTCTGCGCACCTACATGATGACGCCCTTACGGAACCCCACCACACCACCCCAGTTAAGACAAAGCGCAGCCAATATTGCAACTAGGGCCATAGTGGGGAACACATTCGGAGTTCTCAAGTCACGCTTTCGCTCCCTTGACCGCTCTAGTGGCCAGCTACTATATGCACACCCAGTGGTGTGCTGGATCATTGTTGCAGCATGTATTCTGCACAACGTTGCAACACGGCATGGTGTACCAGTGGACATGGTGGTGCCACCACATCCACAACCACATGCACGGCCGCTGCGCATGGGCGGGGGAAGGGCATGTGGCGAGGCAGCACATACCCAGCTTGTGGCCACATTTTTCACCTAAACTCCAAACCCTGCGGAGTGCACACAGGCCTGGCACATACCAGGTCACAATCAATGATGACAAAGGGACAGTTAACTGTCACTACCTTACCACCCTGAGAATGTGTCCACGGAAATGCCACATTGTGTACATCCCTAGATACTTAAACACAACCAATCCCATGTGACCAAAGTGAACACATTCAAGGCATTTCCCCCCCTTACTAAACAGGGCATGAAAAGACTGGCATGCCACCCAAACCCTCCCAACACCCCTCGACCCTAACTGCCACACCATACCATGGCATGCAACATGAAAACATCCAACCATATGCACCACACATGACACAATAGTCATAAAGTGCCATGTGAGGAATGTAAGTAGTCACCAGACAATGATACCTCACCTGGAATTGGAAGAAAGGAGTGACCAAAATCTCACACCGAGAAAATGGTGCTACAAATGCATGCCACCAGTTGTTTAAGCAACAAAAGTCTGAATACCTTTCGCCATGCACACTGGACAATAGCAAATGGCCATATCAAACACTGCACACAGCACAGTGAGTGTGCATTGCATTTGTGAAAACACCTCTGCATCAGTTCAAAAAAGGCATACAACCAATTATCAACCTTCCATGCATGTCCACGAACAATGACTCGGGAGTGAACAAGAATTGTCGTGACACAGCATGCATGAGAAGGCAATCTGGGTGCAATGTATCTGGGGGCAGTGTTGCCTAAGTGTATTTGTCCATATGAACATGACTAGAATACATGATTGTGATATGAAGTGAATGCCAGTGTCCCATACACAGCACATATGAACATAGCACCAAGAACCTCCCTGTGTCTCAAACCTCACCAATCCCCTAACACGTCAAAATAAATCACCACATTACATCAGCCATTAACCAGCAGAACATATCATGTACAGAGTACACCACATCGGCAATGGCAGACAGTGACCCATCACTGAATCATTGAAATCGATGAAATGAACAACGCACAAACTTCATCAAAGTGCATCAATGAGGGTTTGAATAAGGGAGAACAGTACATTCCTACATGTCCTTCAAACATTCCACAGTGTGAGAATGAACTGGAAAAGCAAAGTACTTATAATAAATGCCAGGACCAATAAGGGAGAGCCTAGGGACAGATTATAGGATGACATAACTAGCATCAGCATTCCCATGCCTGATGGGAATAGTCGCAGTGCAGGAGTCACATAAGGAGGGGAGTGACGGAAGAGGATGGAAGAGGTGAGGAGAGTAACAAAACAAGTGACAAACTATGGTAGGTCTACAAAGATTCAACATAGTGCTAGGGAGGCAGAGAAGAAAGAATGAAGGGAAAGGGGGA
Organism: Ambystoma mexicanum; assembly: GCF_040938575.1. Taxonomy (NCBI): domain Eukaryota; kingdom Metazoa; phylum Chordata; class Amphibia; order Caudata; family Ambystomatidae; genus Ambystoma; species Ambystoma mexicanum. The sequence goes on from NC_090923.1 coordinate 196,035,401, forward strand.
AGAGATGACCTGTAATCAGTGTTGGATGGACTAATGATCAAATAAGCTGTCAAAATAATACTGAAAATGGTGTAGGTGGGGCGTGGAAGGACTGAGGCAGAAAGGCAAATGTATGCAATGAACAAGCGCCCATGTATCACCATGGTCAATGGCAATTGGGCTAGTGGTTGAAAATGACAGCCAGAGTACAAGTAGGAGGCCAAAGGTGGGTGGAGAGGGAGAGGGAGGAGAGGGCCAAGCTCAAAATGACCAGGGGGGAGATGGTGAAAGAAAGCACTCATAGGAGGCAGAAGGAAACCTGCCAATTAAGGAGAGTAGGGGATGTGATGATGAAGCGGGGGAGGCAGAGGGACACTGACAGGGGCAGGGAAGACAGAGCGGTCTTCAAGTGACTGAGAAGGCATGTGGACAGGTCTAGACAGGGGCACCTTAGTGGCCTTTTGATAGTGGTGGCAGGCTCAAGCATCCTGATTGGCCGGATTGTCACAATGGCCAAGTGCAAACAGTGGGAGGGGGGGATCAGGTCCAGGACACAAACTGATAATTAAAATGACAAACAACGTAATCATAACTCAGATGTCACATCCAAACACCAGCCAGGGCTGGGAAATGGCCAAAGTGGTACTAGCAAGGAATGGGTGGTTGTGGAAATGCGTGGTGACAGGGGTAACTCAGCGTGCAGCCTTCATCTGGCATATCAAAATCACTGTGGGAAAACTGTCCCAATTCCACATTCTCAGCACATGGACCCCTCCCACCATCAGTGTGTAGTATGCAGACAAGGGTGCATTGTACCAGCTATAGCAGAAAGTGCATCAACATACACATTCAATACATAACAAACAACTCAAGCAACACAATGACATGTACAGTCAGCTTAATACTCACCAAAGTGAACTGCAGACATGCATAGGAGAGCCCATCTGGAATACTCACTAGGGGTGTACACACAAGTATAACTGCAGGCTGGCCACAGATATGATGGAAGCCCAATGCCCATGTATGATATGCTGTTACATCGAGCCATCCTTGCAAGCCCCTGGAAAAGGGAAGCAGGAGTAGCATATGTGTCATGACCCCAAGCAAAACACATAAACAAGACAAGCCTGAATGGGCCCAGCAGGAACATACAGTTGATGCCTTCCAATGCCACAAAGCACCACACTGTCACATGTACGCACAATAAACAAAAGAAAAAAGAAAAAAATTGAATTTGAAAGAAAATACAAATAAATTCAAATAATGTATTGAAAGAAATAAAATGAAAAGAGTAACAAATCAAACGAAACCAAAATCAATAAACTAGAAGAAAACCTAAAAAAACATAACAAAAATAAAAGTAAGTGAAATATTAATATAAACATACTTACCAAAATCCATACAATTTTAATGAAAAATCTGAAATATATTCAGATTAAAAAGTGCTGGAAAAAAGAAAAAGAAATTTGCAAAAAAAAAATCAAAATCAAAAATGCCCATATATGACCGGGGGGGGGGCACCCAGGAGGGGGGCGGTACAGGGTGCACCTCTACACCCACATGTGTAGATGTCTAGGTAAAAAAAAAACACCTCACTGGGCTCAGCGCCTGCACGGCCCGACCAATGAGGGAGATAGGTTGTCATTGTCACCATTTGGATCTGAATCAGAAGGTGGAGGTGGTGCACTTGAATCACCACGCCTAGCCACGCCTTGCCCCTCAACGGCAGCAAGTATGCAGGTCTGGTAGGCCAGGTCCTGGCGGGAAATGAGACTGAGGTCAGCATGCATTACCTCACATGTCACACATGCTTCCTCCTGCAGGGACTGACGTGTGAGACAGAGTTCCGCTTGCATGGCCTCACATGACAAACAGAGTGACTCCCGGCTTGCACAGAGTTCAGCCGAGATGGGTCTTTCAAGCTGTGCAAACCTGTCTTCTGTCTGCCTCTTCTGATCCATCATGTGGTCAGCTAGAGTAGATCGGAGGGCTTGTTGTTCCACCCTCAGGGCCACACGGTGTGCCTCTGCTTGAGCATTAAGTGCTTCATGCAGCACTGCCCTTTCAGCCCGGGCGCCCTGTCAAACGCTGTCATGCCCAGCCTGAGTGAGTGGCATGTGGACTGCATAGCCCACTGATGGAGCACCATTTGCCTAACAGAAGGGAGGATGGAATGGGCCGCACTTTCCATATCTTGAGCAATCATCTCAACTGCTCCCCTCTGTTGCTGTGCTATGGCAATCATGGAACGCTCCCACTCAGTTGACCCGGTGCCACACGGCCACCGCATTGCCGGACACCACACCTGCTGGGCCCAAGGAGACGTGGTCCTTACTGGGTCGGAGCCGCCTGCGGCTGCAGGACTACATCCCTCCGTCGACCTGATGTCCCAGGCACATGGCCAACTGGTGTCGAGTGTGACCGTGCACCTGTAACCACCAAAGGTGGACTTTCCAACCCTGCCAGACCCCCTACTGCAGGTGTTGCAGACAGAAGACCATCCAACACAGGATCACCTACCAGCGATGACACGTCATGATGCAGATCCGGCTCAACGTAGTGGTCAGAGGATACATCATAGCCTGACTCAGAGTCAGCTCTGGACACGATGGCCTGGAGCACTTGTGTGTTTTCGTGGGCTGCCACCCCACGACCCCCACTGGTGCCTGGTTGGGCATGTGAACTGACCACTGTGTCTGGTATGACATCTTCATCCTCTGCCGCCAGTGAGTCATCACCTGCAACATAAATAGAAACATAAGAACACGCACATCAGTAGCACATACCACACACATACAATTCACGACATTAACGGACAAATAATGAAACAGCCATGTCACAGGCAAATCAAACCCCAACATCCACTAGCATTGCAATGCAGGGCCATTCCAAAAGCAGTAAAGGATGTGTGCAAAATGTGAATGCAACACATGTATTGGATGTTGCACATCACCTGCATCACACACAACTTCTAGAGGGCATGCATGCTAATCAAAAATGAGAGATGGTAACAAAAAGTTGGCACCTAGCATAAGCATGTGTTACCACACAGATGGACAGAGCTAGAAATCTAAACGAACACACCATGATACATGTAACCTGCATGTTCATGTGTAGCACTATACTACAATCAACTATGCCCAGAACATGTGTCATAGGAGGCATCTACACTAGTACATTTCAAAACTGTGATGGGAGGGACATGGTGACATACATGTCAGGTCAACATCACACAGCACCATATGATTGCACACGTACACAAGTGGATCAGAGTGCAAACAAACAAAGGGAGGGGAACAAGGGAGAAAACGAAATCAAAACAACTATCAAGCTGGGCACAGTGACATACAGAACACGCTAGTGCATGGAGAAGGGATAAAGGGTTGAAGACCCAGGAACGGGGAGAAGGGGAACGTGAGAAACAGAACAGACCAAAGAAGGCAAATGAAGTGCAATGATAGAATGTCCATTCAAATAGTGGTAGTGAAGCCAGCAAGTGGAAAGTGCAAGATGATTTGGACAGGGCAAATCTGATGAGTGCAGACAAAGAGTGCTGGACTATGGGGACAAGCACTGGACCCATTGATATGGGAGGCCTGTAGAAATGCAGCAGGGAGGCAGGGTGAGCAGGTACCTGATCCGATGGACAGAGTGTGTGCAGGGGCACAGTGCCAACAGAGGAAACTGTTCAGCTGGGTAGAAGAGGGGCTAATGCAGGAGCAAGAAGGAAGGTGTTGAGGGGCTACCAGAGGCAGATATATCTCCCCTCAAGATTCAACGAGGTCAGTTGGCAGTTCAAGAGTGAGCTCCCAGCTGTACACACAGACCTGCTCCTACCTCATTCATTATATTTCACGACTGAGCTTGAGGGAGTGTGGTGTAGAGGATGAAAGGACTCAAGGGGGAAGAATTGGTAGATGGATTGTGTAAGGTATCTCCTACCCTGACCCAAAGAAACCTTGTGCACAATGCAGAGGGTCTGAAGTAACATCCTTGCATCCACTAGTAGCCAGTGAAGGGGACACATAGCTGGAATGATGGGATCCCAGGGCTTGTGGCCAAGGAGAAGTCTTGCAGTCCTGTACCGGATTAGTGGTGGAAGGTGGAGGCCGGTCGATTATTGAATGAGACTGTCACAGTACCCCAACCTTGAATGAACCAGAGCTTGACAGACTGTGAGCATGTAGGAGAATGTTAGGGAGGGCACAGTACGCTTGAGGTGGTGGAGCAATACGTTAATCCATTCCAAGATACATCACATATGTTGGTGTAAAAGGGATGTGCTGAGTCAAAGGTGACCCAGAGGTTCATGGCCTTGCAGGTGGAGGTAGGACGGGGGCCAAGTGGGGCTGGCCAGAGATTGATTGCAAAGGATGGAAAAGGTGCATCAATGGGGAGGATGTCAGTCTTGCTGGCATTCAGACAGAGACCGTTGGTAGTACACCAAATACAAATGGCAATGAGGCTATCTGAAATAAGGGAGGGACAAGAGGTGACCAAGGGCAGCCAGTAAATGAGTTGGTTGTCATCAGCATAGCACCAGAACTTGTATGAAAAAATGATAATGCAGTAGTCAAGAGCTGCCAGGTTCTCTTTGTGAATTGAGGCCAAAAGTTCAGACCCCTGGTGAACAACACAGGTGGAGAGGGAGATGTCATGCATCAATACTCACCAGATGTTGCATCATAGTCCATCCTCTCTCCCACTCCACGAATTTGTTCCTCCGAGATGAACTCTGAAGCGATCTCCTCATGCTGAGTGAGTTCATCCTCCTCTGATGGTGGCCCACCACCAGTCACCAGAGACATGGAGTAATTGGAGGCACGCTTTTGCTTAGCACTGCGTTTGAGGTAATTCCGGTGCTTGTAGCAGTCCTGAGCTGTGCGCACCTGGAAACCCATGGATGTCAGACTATCCGCAACACGCTGCCAGTGGACCCAACACTGGTGATGTTTTGTATGGCACTGTGTGCCCACAAGCATATCACATTGGTGTTCCGACACGTAGCCCATAAGGAAGTCCAGTTCCTGATTGCAGAAAGGCTTCTTCCTTGATGTGCCGGAAGCCGGGGCCGTGTCTGGGGTCCCAGCCTCTTGTGCAGGAGCACACTTACTCCTTTTGGACAGTGGTACTGACCCTGAGGGGGCACTGTGGCCTTGTTCAGTGGGTGCAGTGGCGCTAGTGGACTGGACCAATGAAGTGGGTGTTGGTATGAGGACAGAAGCTCTTGCTCGAGTCTGAGTCACTGCTGGGGTAGTGTTGGCTGTATCTGCACATGCAGTTACCACCACCCGGCTGCTTGGGGCAGCAGATGTCAGTACTGCCCCAGATATGTGTGCCACAGTCACAGCCACGGTGGACGCACATGAGCCCACCTTCCGGACAAGATGGAAATCATCCTGGGAGTCCTCCTCACACAACAAAACATGTGCTGCCTGAACCAGAGCCCGGGTGGAGGTGTCCACAGCTGCACCTACCACCACCGGTGGGCCTGTGACAGCAGAAGTAGATCGCTGTTGGGTGATATGGGCACCAGGTTGTGATGCAACAGCTGCATCACCAGGAAACACATGGGGTGGTGGCATGTCTGCACCAGCACATGGCTGTGCATCCTGTCCGAGAGGGGCACCCCTGCCTCTTCCACCCCTCTAGCCAACCTGGTCACCCTGGACTCCCCGTCCTCCCTGGTCTCCACACCCACGTGCCCGACCACGTCCAGCCCTTGGAGTACGGCCAACGCTGCCACCCTTAGCCTTTGGTGGCCTCCCAACCATTGCGCCGATGGAAAATGGGCTATGGGAGGTTCACTCAACAATTGTCCTGGGCAATTGGCTAGAAGGGGGCAGGGTACTTGATGGTATGGGTACCCAAGTTCCCCTGTAAGGCTGTCTGTGACCCCTGGGGAGAAATGACAGGTCATGCAACGCTTAGGCACCCATTGAAAAAAAAAAGAAAAATCAAAAGTTAAAATGAGACTATGCTCACCAAATTAGAAAAAAAAATAAAAATTGTGCACGCAACCCCGGTAGCCCACGTGCGTGAATATTACCTCCAGCAGTACGGTGTGGCACCCAGGAACACAAAAAACACGTACGCATAGAACACGCAGGCTACAATGACCTCTAAACAGTACTCATGCACAGGGGGTACCACAGTGGGAAAAAAGCATATGTGACTCACCGTCTGCGTTGCGTTGAAATAAAATAATGAATAAAACACACGCGCTTGTACGCGTAGGCAACACCCCGCCAAAATAAGAGGTACGGCCTTCAGACGCTGTGAAGAAATCATGTGTGATTCCAGCAGAGTAAACACACGCGTTGGTCTCCAAGGACAGCACGTACAGTGTTTTGCTGGCCCGAGCTCACCTTTAACCCATGCAGAGAGCAACACCTGCACACGTAACGTCACAGACGCGCTTACGTGCTAAAGGCCTTTACTCGAATTACACGCATTAACACGCGGACGTGCTGTTTTTTCACGTGCTGAATCATTATGCACCCGTCACAGGGAAACACCCGCACGCGTAACGTCACAGACGCTCCTATGCGCTAAGGGCCTTTCCTCGAATTACATGCCACGCAACAACACACAGAAGACCATGCTTTTGGCCATTTTCCTGCCCCCCATAGCCCTGAGCACGCTCCCACCTGCCATCTGCTGCTGCCTGCCTGCCTGCTTTCCACGTGCCCTGCTGTTTGGTGCCTGCACGTCAGCCATCTGCAGGGGTGCAGTTGCTGTGACCACCCCTGCTGGAACAGAAAACTCCTAACTGGGATACCATTGCTCCACAGCCCAGCCCCACCCACACCTGCCTCGGGGGTTGCCATGTCTGACACAACACCATCTGGCACCAGTGGCAACCCCCCAGCAGAGGCGGAGAACTACCAGCTTCAGTGCCAATGAAGTTGGTATCCTGGTGGAGCAAGTCCTGGGGCAGTATGATGCCCTCTTTGGAAGTTTGCGCGCCAACACTGAAGGACCAAAGAGGATCTGGATGGACATCATGACTGCCATCAACGTGGAGGGGGTGGCAGTCCACGACATTAAACACGTCCGGAAGCGCTGGGAGGTCTTCAGGTCCAGGACCCTCAACAAGGCCCGGCGCCTCTTGAAGGCAGCGGACGCTGAAGGGTGCCGGGTCTGCCTAACCAACAACCAGATGAGGGTCCTGGAATGTATATGCCCAACGCTCCACCTCCTGTTCCTTGAGAGGCAGACCAGTCTGGAGTCGAGCGGTAAGTGTACATGCGTACTGAGAGGACGCAGTGCATGTTGAGGTGTGGCAGGAGTATGCAGGTTCCACATGTCTTTGTAGGGCCATGTATGGATGTGTATGTACAGGGATATGAGCCTGCCGCATGTGAGTCCTCTCATGTGTGAGACACATCGATGGTGTGTGTGTTGGTAAGCATGCTGGCCAAATGCAGGTGTGGGTGCACACATTTTTTAAGTTTCTGTGTACGTACTGTGGCATGGCTGTGGTGTCACACATGGATGCTGCTTCCACCTGCATGTATCTGCACTATGTACATTTGCATGTGTGTGTATTTGACAAGTGTGCAACTGTGGTACACCATGGATGCATGTGACACTGACATGTTGGAGGCTGATTGCCAGATGTGACATGGATGGCAATGTTGTCACTGCGACAGGTGGTGGAGATGTACAGATGCATGTATGTCTGGTGGCGTGTGTGCATGTGTTCTGAAATCCCTGTGTTGCATGTGATGTCAGGCTCACCTTCGGCTGCTCATGCTGTTGTTTTTGTATGGATGGTGCTGCCTGGTGCAACATTCCTGTTGATTTGCTCATGTGTGTGAGTTGAAATGACATGTGTGTTGGGGAGTGTGATGCCATGTCTGAAGTTTGACACTGCCACTCATGTGCAACTGTCATGTGCGTACCAGACCATTGCACAGTGCCCTGATGCCTGTGTTCTATCTCTCCCTGTCTGCAGCGTCATCTGATGAAGAGGGTGGAGACGGTGCTGTGGAGCAAAGCGGCAGGGATCACACCACCAGCCAGAGACGCAAGGCCCGGCTCCCCTCCCATGTTGTCATCTCGTTGGGGAGTGAGGAGTATGGTGCCGCATCCCTGGCCGCAGCTGCCGAGGGTAGGTCCAAGAGGCGGAGTTCGGAGGTGGACTCCTCGGCAGCTGAAGGGGCAGCTGAGACCCCACAGGGTCCGATGGAGGAAGATGGCACGGAGTCATCCAGGTTGGTGGGGGGTTTGGTTGAGGAGGAGGCCATGGAAGGGCCACACAAAGGGTCTGAAGGGGGGGATTCCACTGGTGCTAGTGGTGCAGTACAGGGACAGGAGGTAGCACAGGCTGCCGCGGAGGTGCCTGTGTGTAATCCTGTCCCTGATCCTGTGACTGCATCATCCGGCACCAGCAGGGATACCTATGTCCAGACCCGTTTTCAGGGAGAGGATGAGCGCACAACAACTGGCCTTCTTCTCCCTGCGGACGTGGCAATCTGGGACCGTGTTCAGCCTGTCCCGGCTGGGATGGCGTTGCATCAATGGGGCATGCGAGATGACCTGCAGGGTTTTCGTGAAGACACTGTACGTCATCTAAGATGCCTATTTGACCGCGTCGACCTACTACGATGGGTCACCAGTGCTGGATTCTTCCATGTGCTGGACCTTCTTCCGACCCCCTCCTCACCTGAACCCCCTATGCACCAGTTGTCCTCCGTGCCATCTTCCGGCCCATGTATCACCTGGGTACCCTATGGAGCTGCCTCTGACCCAGCAGCCAGGCTGGTGGAGGACACATCCCTGCCACAGTCAGGTGTCGGATGTCCAGCAGGGGTGGCCACCCCAACAACTGCACCCCAGCAGGAGGACGTGCAGGCATCAAGAGGCAGGGCACAGGCACGGCAGCAGCAGGCTCAAAGTGGGAGCGATGATGCCTCGGGGCCATCAACATCAGAAGGGCAGGCATCGGCTGGAGGGCAGGAGGACCCTGGATTGGGAGTGTCTTCCGTGCAGCAGCTGTTGGGCCAGCACATAGATGCGGAGCGGCGGCGGGCGGAAGAGGTGTGGCTCACTATGGTCAGGGCAGAGAACTCCATGTGAAGGGCGCTGAGGCGGGCCGAGTGCCTCGAGGCAATTCGCAGGGAGTTGGAGGTGGACATGGCTCTATCCCTGCGAAACCTCGGGGCCATATAACAGGCCCGCCACCAGGACATAAAACAGGAGTTCGATGATGCCCTGGCCCGGGAAATCGACAAGTGAGCCGTAGGAGTTGCCCGCCGCCATTGTATATAGTTAGATAGTGTTAGGTTTCATTTATGTTTTTCTTTCATTTGGGGTGCTTGGACTATGCCCCAAATGAAATTTTGTAGATAGTTCTTTATTAGGTAGGGATTTGTATATAGTTGAAGACTGCTTTTCTCATCATTTGTTTTGTGTTCACCATGGAGCAATGGATTTTTCAGAATTTGTTTCTTTGGATTTGGTTTGCTGGACGGACACTTTGGACCCATTTTCATTTGGATTTATTTTGATTCTGCTTTCATGTTTTTTATTTCATTTTTTTGGAACATGCAGCATTTTGTTTATTATTTCCATTATTGTGTGATTTCATTTCATTCCCTTGCTTTTGTCATTAATACATTTTTTTTTCATACTTCAATGTGTGGTATTTTCTCACTGGTTTCATGCATGTCACGTTGTGGGTTCTCTCATTCACTTGCACCCATTGTGTGTGTGTGATGGACATGTATTGATGTGCATACTTGCCATTTGGGATGGATCATGTAATGGGGATTTCAATGTGGGGTGGATGGAATACTTGGTTCGGTGTTTGGACTGGGGTGGCGTGGGGTGGGATTTGGGTGGCCATATGGGCCGTGATTATGGATCGTGATGACGTGTTGGTGGGGAACATTGAGTCGGGGCCTTTGGCAGGTGCCCCTCATTGCTGGGTGGGTGAGGGGGTGCAGGGGGACATGAGTCGGGGGCTGCTGGCAGGTGCCCCTCACTGCTGGGTGGGTGAGGGGTGCAGGGGGACATGGGTCAGGGCCTGCTGCCAGGTGCCCCTCACTGCTGGGTGGATGAGAGGGTGCAGGGGGAAATGAGTCAGGGCTCCCAAGTGTGCTCACAAGTGCATGGTGCCATGTGGGCAGCCTGCAGGGCATGGTGAGGGTTGTAGGGTAGTCCCCTGTGGTGTGGGCTGCCTGCAGGGCATGGGAAGGGGGGAACCACACACCCGGGAGGGCTCACGATGGCAAATCACGTGTAAACTCCCTGTGCACCCCCAAATACATGTGCCCCGCTCGCACAAGGCCTATTGGGTGTGTAAGTTCCTGCACACCCCCAAATACACGCAGCACGCTCGCACAGGGCCTATCGCATGTGAAAATTCCTGCGCACCCCCCAAATACACATACCCCGCTCTCACAAGGACTATCGCATGTGAGAATTCCCACGTACCCCCCGAATACACGTACCCCTGTTCACTTAACCAGCACCAAGTTCTCATGAATAACATGTATGATGTATTATGTTGTATGATACCACTAATAGCCGATCACAGGTCCCTGCCTTACTGTAACCCAAGGCACAACCTGTACCCAGTGTAACTAAGTCTCCTTACAAGTAACAGCGCCACAATGCCCCTGGGCTGCCTGCATGCTATATAAATGTAACAAATAAATAAATAAATAAATATATACAGGTCCTCGTGCGTGTGGTACTTCCTACGCACCCCCCGAATACACGTACCCCACTCGCACAAGGCCTATCGCGTGTGTAAGTTCCCGTGCACCCCCCAAATACACGTAGCACGCTCATACAGGGCTTCTCACGTGTGGTACTTCATGCGTACCCCCCCGAATACACGTACCCCATTCGCACAAGGCCTATCGCATGTGTAAATTCCCACGAACCCCCAAATACACATAGACTGCTCGCACAGGGCCTATCGTGTGTGAGAATTCCTGCGCACCCCCCAAATTCACGTACCCCCCTCGTACAGGGCCTATCGCATGTGTAACTTCCTGCGCACCCCCCAAATACACATACCCCGCTCGTACAGTGCCCATTGCATGTGTAACTTCCCATGCACCCCCAAAATACACGTACCCCGCTCGCACAGGGCCTATCGCGTGTGAAACATCCCGCGCACCCCCCCCCAAATACACAAAGGCACCCCATCCACCCTGGGCATGCCCCACAGGCAGCCCATGCCACAGGGGGGTGCTTTTTGTATGCGATTTACCTGACACGAGCGGGCACATTATTCTGGGGCCTGCGCGGGGATTTTTACATGCATTTTCGTGGTTGTGGGGGCTGTATGCTTCTCGACTGGCCTTTGCGCCATGTACTGGATTAGTGCGCTGTTCATGGCACACAGGGCGGGGTTGGGGGCATAACTGACACTGCTGCAGGGTCGCTGCGCCACTCTGCGCCACGGGTGGTTATGGATGTTGTAATCCATGAATACGCTGTGTGCTGAAATGGGTTTTGGCACACGCGGCTGGCGCAAACTACCGCATGCGCACACTGTGCGCCAGCCTCGTACACCACTTGTGCGCTGATTTCTATGAATAACCCCCTTAGGTGGTAATTCATGGAATAAATGTGCGCCAGAATCAGTGGTCCAAGCATGCGCAAGTGTGAAAAAGCCAGCGCACGAGTGCGAATCGCACGCGTGCAATTCATGGAAGGACCTGCGCGTGTAATTTCCGGGATGTGCACCAAATCCGCACGTGGCGCAAACCGGCGCATGCGTCATTTCTGCATCCCGAAAACCATGCGCAGATGCGCACATCGAAAGCGCACAACGTCAGCGCACAAATCAAAAAGGGAGCGGAACAAGGGTCGGAACACGCGGAATGGGGAACAATGTGTGAAAATAAGGGCATAACAGGGGAAGTACTGCTGGGAAGTACACGGAATGCCCACACGCACAGGCAGGAGTACAGGAAACAACAAATCAATGTCACCCAGGGTGAACACTGAGGACTGCAAAACGGACTCTATCTTTTTATAGAACCCTGTCGGATTTTTCCTCATATCAGGAATAGATTGCCTAATAGTATTCACTTCCTGTCTTGAGAACGGGACGTGAACGAACTGCGATACATAATGCGCAGGAATGTCCACAGCGACTATATTCCGTGCAACATCGGCCGAAATCTGAACCTTCGGGACAAATGTCGGAGGAACCTCTCTCATAGGCAACTGAGAAGTAGGTGACTCCGAACGTTTACTAAGCAACAGAGCCAAGTCGAGCGCTAAAGCAGTCGAAGAAGTGTCAAGTGAAAAAACTCTCTTATAAATGCTCAATAACTTTGTGGGACAACTAATCTTCCTTTTTACACACTCATCCTGCAGGTACTTTACCATTACCTGTATCACTTTCCTCTGCATTTCTAGCATATATTGGGCCTCATTACGACCCTGGCGGAAGACGTAAGTTACCGACTCCGCCATGGAGAAAGGGGGAATTACCACCCCATTACAAGGTTGGAGGGGCGGTAATATCCACTTCCTCCATGGCCCTTCCCCATACCCATTTTTGCCCCACCGTAATTAGCACCAAGGTCCCTTTGCGGGTCCCTACTATAACTGCTGGTCTATACCAGCTGTTAAGGTTGGGTCCCGCAAAGGGGCCTCGTAATTAGGTGCTAATAGGTTAACAGCGCTGCAGCCTTTTACGGCGCCGTTAACCCATTAGCGCCTGGGTCGTAATGAGGCCCATTGACTGTATGTGTCATATACCTCAACTAGAGTTATCGATATGTCTGAAATCCATCTAATCGCGTCTTTCTTACAAATTCGCGTTTCCTCAGATATCGGTTTACGACACGGAAGGAACCGTTTCTGTACATACATATTTTCCTCCTCGTCATCCTCATCCTGTAACTTCTCTAACTCCTTTCTATACTCAAACAACCTCTTGACATGCTCATTTACCTTCGCCACAGTGTCTCTAGAAAGCGCTAGAGAATTTAGATCCCTTAAACCTTGCGGATGATCCGCATTATTTAATCTTCCCCATATTATACATAACTGAATCGCTAAACCTTCAATAAAAACATTTTACTGAGGAAAATTATCCATATTACAAAGTGTGGCAAAAACGCTAGCTTGATCATCTTTCTCTCTACTTTTAAGTTGTTGCAACACTTCTTTTTTCCAATACTGCAAAACATCAAATGCTGCAGGTCTAGCCTTTTTCTTTAATAGAATTGACTCTAAATACTCAATACGAGGGATTTCAAAACTATGATTGATTGGCCACTGAAGTTCGGAGGCATGTCTGGTTTGTCTGTGCCAAATATCATTAAATACTATACTTCCAATGCCATGCTTACAGTACATAGTACATGCCGGCGACCCCTCCTGTGGTGCGAGACGGCTAAATTCCAACGATTGTCTATCACTGCGGAATAATGCCCTAAAGCAGGTAGACAATTTCCCAGGCATATCTCTGTCATGATCTCTGCTTCCAAAAGGTCAGGGTTTTCCCAACTCCCTTGGAAGCAGATCCATAACCCAGGTTCCGAGTGCCAACCAGTCCCAATTGGGACCTTTTGGACACAGTCCTGGCGCCAGTGGCACCAGGCTCATAAATTTGCCCAGTCCCAGCACTGGAAGCGCCGGGCTCATAATGCTTGGGTGGACTTACCTGCAGCAGACCATGCTGCTTACTTGCCTGCCAGTTGAGTCTCTGATCCTCTTCTGTTTGGAACTACTTTTCCTGTTGGGTGGGGCAGGAGCCACTCCCTAGATTCAGAACACTGGAACTCTTCTGGAAAGCAGGAACTCTTTTCTTACCTAGGCGTGGCTGTGGAAGGAGACACCACTACAGGAGGCTATTTAAACCACACCCGATGGATGAATCTTGCTTTGCGTTATTCTGCATCCTCAGCAGCAGAACGCTCATCGTGTCTTCTGCATCTGATCCTGGGCCTAAGGAAAAAGGCTTACCATTCTGAATCCAGTCTTCAGCAACACCTATAAAGACAAGAAAGAACAGGTTAGCATTACGGTCTTCAGTGACAGCTCTTCACTTACCTGGTCCATCGGCTGTCACCAACGCCTCGCGCTGCATTCCGGCATCTGAAAGACAAAGGCTTACCTACTCTTCGTGTGCTCCGGAGGTCTTCACACTTCATTCCAGCATCTGAAAGACAAAAGCTTACCAACTCTTCGCACGCTCCGGAGGCCTTCGGTGCTGCATCCCTCATCTGAAAGACAAAACAAGGTGCGTTTAAAGACATTGGGGAACTTTAATACTCACGTGCCATTACTCCTTTCCACATCTAACCCAGTGGGTATTCCGGCACCCTGCAGCCGCCCCGAACTTGTACCTGCAAAATAAAAAGACAGTTAGAGCGCATCGTGAAGCAGGCAACAAGCGCTTACTTACGTGCTTCCAGGCGCTTCTATTCATCACACGGGCTCCATCTTCAACTCACTTCAGCCCGCCATCCGCCATGGCCGGAACCCTGCAAAACAAGAGACATCATTACTAAAGACTTTAAAGACATTAGAATTACTCGAAACTTACCGTTCGTGCAGTAAACGACGGACAGCAGTCCTCTGAAGTCAAGAGGCCTGCTCCCCTTATCCAGTGAAGAAACTGGTTACAGCACCCTGCCTCGAGGCAGATGGAGAGCACGGAGTTCACTTACCTAAGGTGAGAGCGTTAACCTTTGGGGTTCTACAGGAGAAGAGAAAGGGAAGAAGAGAGAGACATTCAATAACCCAGTTCATTAATCCCACATTTTCTATCTGCAGACATCTTACCCTTCGAGCCAGACATACAGTGCACAGAGGTCCAGCCCAAAGAGCCAGCCGTGTGTTACACATCACCTTTGAAGATACGGTATATGCCCAGTCAAGACCGGCGCCTCTACGGGAATCAGGTGAGCGTTACAGAACGCAAAGCCTACCACAAAACTCCCGTCCAGGCGCTATGGAAACCTCGGATACGGACCAGCTAGCCCAGTTACTTGGGGAACTAAGGGCAGAAGTGCATGCAGCCCGTCAGGAAACGAACGCTCTAAGAAGGGAACTGATTATTTCCAAGGAGCGAACAGATGATCTCGCTAGACAATTGCTAGAGTCACAAGCCGGACAGACCCCGTTACCCGCATCTGGGGGAAATCTTCCTTCTACATCCTCTATGAATCCAGTGCAGATCAACCTACCTGGGAATGTACCTCTGGCTCCGCCCGAACGATTTTCTGGTGACCCAAAGAGGTTTGCAGTATTTATCAATCAGTGCCGGTTGCATTTCTTATGCCGGCCAGCAGCCTTTCCAACTGATCAAGCTAAAGTAGCTTTCGTGCTTTCGTACCTTAGTGGCAATGCGGCAGACTGGTCGATCCCTCTAGTAAATCAAGATGATCCGGTCCTCCATGATTTTCAAGCTTTTCAGCTCAGTATGGAAAAACTGTTCGCAAGACATTCACAGGGGCAGGCCTTGGACAATGAGCTTCTTTCGTTGCGACAAGGTAATCAAGAACTTTTGGCTTATATTGCGTCTTTCAACAGACTGATAGTGGAAACTCACTGGCCTGAGGACAAAAGGATTACGCTGTTTTATAGAGGTCTACGCGGAGAGCTCAAAGATGTGTTAGCCCAAGTAGTGAATCCCCCACAAGATTGTTCGGACTATATAGACTTAGTCGTTCAAATAGATCACAGACTGCAGAACAGGAAGGCTGATCGTTCCAAGTTTGATGCTCGAGTATTTTCCAAACCGCCAACTCCTTCCAAAGGAGTAGACTCCGGGGAACCCATGCAAATAGGGGGCCTGAAAGGTCCTCTAACACAAAAGGAGCGGGAAAGGAGAAAACAGTTGCAATTATGCCTCTATTGCGGAAACTCAGGGCACTTTCTTTGAGACTGTCCGGTGAAACCTGCCAAGAAGGCAGTAGGAGCTGCAGTTACCAAAGTTACAAACTCTGAGCAGGGAAACGACCTCGCCTGACAAGAATAGAGGTCCTCTTGCCGAGCGTGAAAACCAGTTCCGTGACCTTGCATTTCGTGATACCTATGGTCCTCATTAGCCCTGATAATCCGGATCGATTACATGCAATTGAAGCTTACGTCGACAGCGGTGCCATCTGCAATTATGTGGATCATGAAATGGTTTTGAGGATGAATCTAACTCTTTGTCCCAAGGCTGTAAAGGACGTCATTACTACGGTGGATGGTACGGAGATAGCCTCCGGGCCAGTAACGCATACCACTCAAGAAGTGACGCTAGTAAGTCAAGATGGACACCATGAGAAGATCGTGTTCGATGTGATCAAGGCCCCTCAGTTTCAGATTATTCTAGGAATACCTTGGTTAGAGAAACACAATCCTCTGATCGATTGGCGAGCAAGAACGGTCCAGTTTCCAGAATGTGTCTCTACTTGTCACCCTCCACCTGGTGTTGCACTGGCAGCAATTTCTTCAGAGACTCCCCAGTTACCTCCCGAATACCTAGAATACCAAGATGTTTTCCGGAAGGATCAGGCTAACTCTCTACCTCCTCATAGGTCTTATGACTGCCAGATCGACCTGATACCTGGATCTACTCCTCCTTGTAGTAGAATTTATGCCCTCACCGAGCCTGAGAACCTTCACCTTCGACAATACCTGGATCAATACCTGGCAAATGGGTTTATTCGTCCTTCCAAGTCCCCTGCTTCTTCAGCTTTGTTCTTCGTTCCAAAAAAGGAAGGAGACCTTAGAACTTGTATAGATTATCGCTCCCTGAACCAGATCACCGTTAAGAATAGATATCCGTTACCTTTGATCCCTGAACTCCTGGACCAAGTCAGAAAAGCATGCATATATACAAAGCTGGATCTTAGAGGAGCTTACCACTTGGTACGAGTAAAAGAGGGCGATGAATGGAAGACGGCCTTCCGCACCAAGTATGGGCTATTTGAATATCAGGTCATGCCCTTCGGACTTTGTAATGCCCCGGCCGCCTTTCAATATTTTATGAACGATGTCCTCAGAGAGCTCATAGATGTGTGTGTTGTTGTTTACATTGACGACATCCTCGTTTATTCTTCATCGGAATCTGAACATCGGAAACACGTGAAAATGGTTCTCGAAAGATTGCGTCAACACAAACTTTTCGCTAAGTTGGAAAAATGTGTTTTCAACGGGACTGAAGTTGAATTCTTGGGATTCATATTATCACCTGGCGGCGTGCGTATGGATTCAAAGAAGGTCGATGTGTTCTCAAATGGCCATCACCATCCTCCGTAAAAGGTGTGCAAAGCATGTTAGGCTTCGCTAACTTTTACCGCAGGTTTATCCCCGAATTCTCTCGAATAGTCCAGCCCATCACTGCCTTGTTAAAGAAAAACAAACGTTTTGAATGGTCTACCGAGGCGGAACAAGCTTTCCAGGATTTGAAGACTAAATTTATCTCTGCACCAATCTTAAAACACCCTCGCCCCGAACTCCCCTACATCATGGAAACTGATGCTTCAAGCCTTGCCATGGGGGCAGTTCTATCACAAAAGGACCCGGTAACCAATCAGTTGCATCCCGTGGCATTTTGGTCCCGCAAATTCTCGCCTCCTGAAATCAATTACACGATTACTGACAAGGAACTTCTGGCTATCAAGTCTGCCTTTAAGGCTTGGCGGCATTATCTGCTGGGGGCCCGACACACCGTTACTGTGATTACGGATCACCGAAACCTGCAATATTTGAAAACCGCAAAAGCCCAATCCTCTAGACAACTCCGTTGGGCATTATTCTTTGCCGAGTTTGACTTCATAATTACCTATCGACCTGGTACAAAAAACGGTAAAGCTGATGCCCTTTCTCGGATGGGAGGGGAAGAACACTTGATCAACCCTAAACCTGTACCAATCATTCCCGAACAAAGAATTCTGGGTGTAATCGCCACAGAATCCATAGAGGAAGTTAAGGATAAAGCCAGGCAACTTGTAACTCCAGCAGACATACACAATTGGCATCTGCAGGGAAAGGACTTTGCAGTAAAGGACAACTTATTGTATTTCCAAGAACGATTATACCTACCCAGCACAGATTTACAGAAAAAAGTAATCTCTTGTTATCACGATTCTTTAATGGAAGGACATCCCGGTATGGCTAAGACCTCAGAAAAGATCAAGCGCTACTTCTGGTGGCCGTCTTGGAAAAAAGATATCAGAGACTTTATAATGTCCAGTGGAGTATGCGCCCAAAACAAGAGTCAAAAGGAAAGACCAGCAGGCCTCTTACGCCCTATTGACATCCCACCTCGCCCTTGGCATACGCTTTCTATGGACTTCATCACCGATCTACCTCCATGCTCCGGATACAATACGATTCTAGTAATCGTGGACTTATTCTCCAAGATGGCGCATTTCATTCCGCTCAAAGGCTTGCCAACAGCAGCAACTCTGGCCCAAGAATTTCTCGAAAACATCGTCCGACTGCACGGTTTTCCTTCAGTTCTAATTTCGGATCAAGGTAGTCAATTTATTTCTCATTTTTGGCGAAGTTGCTGTCGGTCGGCTCAAATTGATGTGAGACTATCGACCAGTCACCACCCTCAGACCGACGGACAAACCGAGAGGACCAATCAAACTCTGGAACAGTATTTACGCTGCATGCTGCAACAAACTGAAAAGACTTGGAAAGACATCCTTTGGATAGCCGAATATGCCTACAATAACTCTGTCCATTCGGGAACTGGGAAAACCCCATTTTTTCTTTTGTACGGCAGTCACCCCCGAACCTCGGAGTTGGATCCCCTCCAAGATCTTGAAACACCAGCAGTAGACTACCTGCATTCTACAATCACCCAAGCCTTTAAGGAAGCTGTTTCTCACCTTCAAAGGGCTAAAGAACAATACAAGAAAGGAGCAGATCAACATCGGAAGGAAGCCCCTCAATATCAAGTAGGGGATCAAGTCTGGTTATCCACCAAATATCTACCTCTAAAAGGGCCACGCACATTCAACCCAAGATACCTTGGTCCCTATTCCATCACTACCATAGTAAACCCAGTAGCGGTCAAGTTGGACTTGCCCCCGCACATGAAGATACATCCGGTCTTCCACGTCTCTCTATTAAAACCCGTGCAACCTCAAACCCGACTAACCAAATCTCCAAAACCTATCCTAGTTGATGGAGAACTCGAGTTTGAAGTCAAAAGCATTCTGGACTCCAAGATCTCCAAATCTAAACTATTCTACCTAATTGACTGGAAAGGCTACGGCCCCCAAGAGAGATCCTGGGAACCTGCTGAATATGTCCACGCTCCTCGCCTAATCAAAAGATTTCACCGAACATTTCCTGACAAGCCAAAACCCCCGGAGAAGCCCGGTTTGGGAGGGGCCTTGAGGGGGGGTACTGTCATGATCTCTGCTTCCAAAAGGTCAGGGTTTTCCCAACTCCCTTGGAAGCAGATCCATAACCCAGGTTCCGAGTGCCAACCAGTCCCAATTGGGACCTTTTGGACCCAGTCCTGGCGCCAGTGGCACCAGGCTCATAAATTTGCCCAGTCCCAGCGCTGGAAGCGCCGGGCTCATAATGCTTGGGTGGACTTACCTGCAGCAGACCATGCTGCTTACTTGCCTGCCAGTTGAGTCTCTGATCCTCTTCTGTTTGGAACTACTTTTCCTGTTGGGTGGGGCAGGAGCCACTCCCTAGATTCAGAACACTGGAACTCTTCTGGAAAGCAGGAACTCTTTTCTTACCTAGGCGTGGCTGTGGAAGGAGACACCTAAGCACTACAGGAGGCTATTTAAACCACACCCGATGGATGAATCTTGCTTTGCGTTATTCTGCATCCTCAGCAGCAGAACGCTCATCGTGTCTTCTGCATCTGATCCTGGGCCTAAGGAAAAAGGCTTACCATTCTGAATCCAGTCTTCAGCAACACCTATAAAGACAAGAAAGAACAGGTTAGCATTACGGTCTTCAGTGACAGCTCTTCACTTACCTGGTCCATCGGCTGTCACCAACGCCTCGCGCTGCATTCCGGCATCTGAAAGACAAAGGCTTACCTACTCTTCGTGCGCTCCGGAGGTCTTCACACTGCATTCCGGCATCTGAAAGACAAAAGCTTACCAACTCTTCGCACGCTCCGGAGGCCTTCGGCGCTGCATCCCGCATCTGAAAGACAAAACAAGGTGCGTTTAAAGACATTGGGGAACTTTAATACTCACGTGCCACTACTCCTTTCCACATCTAACCAAGTGGGTATTCCGGCACCCTGCAGCCGCCCCGAACTTGTACCTGCAAAATAAAAAGACAGTTAGAGCGCATCGTGAAGCAGGCAACAAGCGCTTACTTACGTGCTTCCAGGCGCTTCTATTCATCACACGGGCTCCATCTTCAACTCACTTCAGCCCGCCATCCGCCATCGCCGGAACCCTGCAAAACAAGAGACATCATTACTAAAGACGTTAAAGACATTAGAATTACTCGAAACTTACCGTTCGTGCAGTAAACGACGGACAGCAGTCCTCTGAAGTCAAGAGGCATGCTCCCCTTATCCAGTGAAGAAACTGGTTACAGCACCCTGCCTCGAGGCAGATGGAGAGCACAGCGTTCACTTACCTAAGGTGAGAGCGTTAACCTTTGGGGTTCTACAGGAGAAGAGAAAGGGAAGAAGAGAGAGACATTCAATAACCCAGTTCATTAATCCCACATTTTCTATCTGCAGACATCTTACCCTTCGAGCCAGACATACAGTGCACAGAGGTCCAGCCCAAAGAGCCAGCCGTGTGTAACACATCACCTTTGAAGATACGGTATACGCCCAGTCAAGACCGGCGCCTCTACGGGAATCAGGTGAGCGTTACAATCTCAAATTCTTGGTGTTACCTGGTCAATAATTGTGTCTGCAGATACAATGCGCCAAAATTCAAATTGTCAGGGTTAAATTAAGAATCGGGTCACGACTCACCTGACCAAACCTAAGGAGGTCCGATCGGATTTCTAAGAATCTTACCTAACTAATCTTACCTCGTGTATGGTGATTTCGGCAAATCTGCCCGACTCGATAAGTGGACCCTCGTAAAGATGCCGTCTCGGACCACACGCTTATCGTCCAAGGACCGGGTCGTGCAGTGCTGCTGAGGTTTCGCGTCTCGTTCAGGGGGCCCCTTGTGTCACACCGTCTGATCCCGGTCCGATAGCACGCATCAACCTTCAACAATCCGGCATCAATCTTGAGGGTCCCTAATTGGGCGCCAACTGCAAAAACAAAATAAAAATATCGAGGCTGAGTACCTCAAAAGGAAATACACAAAACACGGGTTACAAAGGAACATACAAAGTACTTTATTTTACACTGAATCCAGTTACAAAAACAGAGCAAAGTCAGACAGCTATCGACCCTCAGTACAACACAATGAACTCCAGCGTGGTTCAGTGTGTTCAGTGAGAGATCTTGTACATTAGAATGCATTCGCTTTTTATACATTCGTTGGGCACGATGTCCAGCCCCACTTCGGGTTAATATTCCTTTTAATACATCACCGATCTAGGGTTTGTGTCAAGTCTCGAACAACCGCATATAACTGGTTTGCCTTAAATACATGTATCAACAAGCCTATGCACTAACTGTATATTCTAAGATTTTCCATGCAGGCCTTCTCTAACATTAATACAATGTAATTAAACAGATGTTCTACGTTCAGTATTTGAATGCATTGTTTCAACATATGCTTTGGCCTGCAGGCAAGTTACATATTAGCTATGTACAGAGGTCAAGACGGCCATGTTGTATTCTGGAATGACATCGTCCACCATTTTAACTCACAGGGTGAATTTTACAAAGTGAATCCTAAAATGGCGGTTTGACCTAAAATGACGGTTTACATGGATTTAAGGTCAGGACCTTGCAACACGGATTTCTTTCGCAAGCGACTTTCGAGCAGCTTGGCGTAGGCCAATATTAATATAGTTATTATAATAGGAGGCACGATATACTTTCTATTTCGACACCCGCATGTAAGCCATCTGCAGGGGTGCAGTTGCTGTGACCACCCCTGCTGGAACAGAAGACTCCCGACTGGGATACCATCGCTCCACAGCCCAGCCCCAGGACCCAGTTGCCCATCCACACCTGCCTCGGGGGTTGCAATGTCGGACACAACACCATCTGGCACCAGTGGAAACCCCCCAACAGAGAGGCAGAGAGCTACCAGCTTCAGTGCCAATGAACTTGGTATCCTGGTGGAGCAAGTCCTGGGGCATTATGATGCCCTCTTTGGAAGTTTGCGTGCCGACAGTGAAGGACGGAAGAGGATCTGGATGGACATCGTGACTGACATCAATGTAGAGTGGGTGGCAGTCCGCGATATTCAACACATCTGGAAGCGCTGGGAGGACTTCAGGTCCAGGACCCTCAACAAGGCCTGGCGCCTCTTGAAGGCAGTGGATGCTGACGGGTGCCGGATCCGCCTAACCAACAACCAGATGAGGGTCCTGGAACGTATACGCCCAGCGCTCAACCTCCAGGTCCTTGAGAGGCTGACCCGTCTGGAGTCGAGCGGTAAGTGTACAGGCGTACTGATTGGACGCAGTGCATGTTAAGGTGTGGCAGGAGTGTGCAGGTTGCACATATGCCTTTGTAGGGCCATGTATGGATGTGTATGTAAAGGGACATGAGCCTGCCGCATGTGAGTGCTCTCATGTGTGAGACACATCGATGTTGTATGTGTTGGTAAGCATGCTGGCCAAATGCAGGTGTGAGTGCATACATTTTTAAATTTCTGTGTATGTACTGGGCGTCACACATGGATGCTGCTTCCACCTGCATGTATCTGCACTATGTACATTTGCATGTGTGTGTATTTGACAAGTGTGCAACTGTGATACACCATGGATGCATGTGACACTGACATGTGGGAGGCTGATTGCCAGATGTGGCATGGATGGCGATGTTGTCACTGCGACAGGTGGTGGAGATATACAGATGCATGTATGTCTGGTGGCGTGTGTGCATGTTTTCTGCACTCCCCGTGTTGCATGTGACGTCAGGCTCACCTTCGGCTGCTCATGCTGTTGTTTGTGTATGGATGGTGCTGCCTGGTGCAACATTCCTGTTGATTTGCTCATGTGTGTGAGTTGAAATGACATGTGTGTTGGGGAGTGTGATTCCATGTCTGAAGTTTGACACTGCCACTCATGTGCAACTGTCATGTGTGTATCAGACCATTGCACAGTGCCCTGATGCCTGTGTTCTATCTCCCCCTGTCTGCAGCGTCAACTGATGAAGAGGGCGGAGACGGTGCTGTGGAGCAAAGAGGCAGGGATCGCACCGCCAGCCGGAGATGCAAGGCCCGGCTCCCCTCCAATGTTGTCATCTCGTCGGGGAATGAGGAGTCGGAGATGGACTCCTTGGCAGCAGAAGGGGCAGCTGAAACCCCACAGGGTCCGATGGAAGAAGATGGCAAAGAGTCATCCAGGTTGGTGGGGGGTTTGGTTGAGGAGAAGGCTGTGGAAGGGCCCCACACGGGGTCTGGAGACGGGCGTCCTGCCCCTGGACTGGTGCTAGTGGTGCAGTCCAGGGGCAGGGACAGGAGGCAGCACAGGCCGCTGCAGAGGTGCCTGGGTCTAATCCTGTCCCCGATCCTGTGACTGCATCATCCAGCACCAGCAAGGATGCCTACGTCCAGACCCGTTTTCAGGGAGGGGATGAGCGCACAACAACTGGCCTTCCTCACCCTGCGGACGTGGTAATCGGGGACCGTATTGAACCTGTCCTGGCTGGGATGGCTTTGCGTCAACGGGGCATGCGAGATGACCTGCAGTGTTTTCATGAAGACACTGCACGTCATCTCAGATGCGTCTTTGACCGCGTCAACCTACTAGGACGGGTCACCAGTGCTGGATTCCTCCGTGTGCTGGACCTTCTTGTGACCCCCTCCTCACCTGAACCCCCTATGTGCCAGTTGTCCTCTGTGCCATCTTCCGGCCCATGTATCACCTGGGTACCCTGTGGAGCTGCCTCTGACCCAGCGACTAGGCTGGTGGAGGACACATCCCTGCCACAGTCGGGAGTCAGAGGTCCAGCAGGGGTGGCCACCCCAACAACTGCACCCCAGCAGGAGGAGGACGTGCAGGCATCAAGAGGCAGGGCACAGGCACGGCAGCAGCAGCCTCAAGGTGGGAGCGATGATGGTTCGGGGCCATCAACATCAGAGGGGCAGGCATCAGCCAGAGGGCAGGAGGACCCTGGATTGGGAGTGTCTTCTGTGTGGCAGCGGTTGGGCCAGCACATAGATGCAGAGCGGTGGTGGGCGGAAGAGGCACGGCTCACTATGGTCAGGGCAGAGAACTCCATGCAAAGGGCGCTGAGGCAGGCCGAGTGCCTCGAGGCAATTTGCAGGGAGTTGGAGGTCCACTATCTATCCCTGCGAAACCTCAGGCCATGGAACAGGCCCACCTCCAGGACATAGAACAGGAGTTTGATGATGCCCTGGCTCGGGAAATCGACAAGTGAGCCGTAGGACTTGCCCGCCACCATTGTATATAGTTAGTTAGTGTTAGGTTTCATTTATGTTTTTCTTTCATTTGGGGTGCGTGGACTATGCCCCACAGTTTTGTAGATAGTTCTTTATTAGGTAGGGATTTTTCTAGGTTTCCTTTCAACTGTTGGGCTCATGGACCTGGATTTGTTCTTTGTATATAGTTGAAGACTGCTTTTCTCGTAATTTTTTTTGTGTTTAACATGGAGCAATGGATTTTCCAGATTTTTTTTGTTTGGATTTGGTTTGCTGGACGGACACTTTGGACCCATTTTCATTTGGATTTATTTTGATTTTGCTTTCATGTTTTTTATTTCATTTTTTTGGAACATGCAGCATTTTGTTTATTATTTCCATTATTGTGTGATTTCATTTCATTCCCTTGCTTTTCTGTTTAATACTTTTTTTTTCATACTTCAATGTGTGGTATTCTCTCATTGGTTTCATGCATGTCACGATGTGGGTTCTCTCATTCACTTGCATCCATTGTGTGTGTGTGATGGACATGTATTGATGTGCATACTTGCCATTTGGAATGTATCATGTAATGGGGATTTCAATGTGGGGTGGATGGAATACTTGGTTCGGTGTTTGGACTGGGGTGGCGTGGGGTGGGATTTGGGTGCCCATAAGGGCCGTGATTTTGGATCGTGATGAAGTGTTGGTGGGGGGACATGAGTCAGGGCCTGCTGGCAGGTTCCCCTCATTGCTGGGTGGGTGAGGAGGTGCAGGGGGACATGAGTCGGAGCCTGCTGGCAGGTGCCTCTCACTGCTGGGTGGGTGTGGGGATGCAGGGCAACATGAGTCAGGGCCTGCTGGCAGGTGCCCCTCACTGCTGGGTGGGTGAGGGGTACAGGGGGACATGAGTCGGGGCCTGCTGACAGGTGCCCCTCACTGCTGGTTGGGTGAGCGGGTGCAGGGGCACATGAGTCAGGGCTTGCTGGCAGGTGCCCCTCACTGCTGGGTGGGTGAGTGGGTGCAGGGGCACATGAGTCAGGGCTGGCTGGCAGGTGCCCCTCACTGCTGGGTGGGTGAGGGGGTTTAGGAGGACATGAGTCGGGGCTCCCCAGTGTGCTCACAAGTGCATGGTGCCATGTGGGCTGCCTGCAGGGCATGGTGAGGGTTGTAGGGTAGTCCCCTGTGGTGTGGGTTGCCTGCAGGGCATGGGGAGGGGGAAACCGCCCACCCGGGAGGGCCCACGATGCCAAATCACGTGTAAAACTCCCCGCGCACCCCTGAATACACAGACCCTGCTCGCACAAGGCTTATCGCGTGTGTAAGTCCCCACGCACCCCCCAAATACGCGTAGCACGCTCGCACAAGGCCTATCACGTGTTAAAATTCCTACTCACCCCCCAAATACACGTATCCCGCTCCCACAAAGACTATCGCGTGTGAGAATTCCCACGCACCCCCCAAATACATGTACCCAGCTCCCACAAGGACTATCGCGTGTGAGAATTCCTGTGCACCCCCCAAATACACGTACCCCGCTCGTACAGGGCCTCTCGCGTGTGGTACTTCCCGCACACCCCCCGAATACACGTATCCCGCTCGTACAGGGACTCTAGCCTGTGGTACTTCCAGCGCACCCCCCATACACCACTCGCACAAGGCCTATCGCGTGTGTAAGTTCCCACGCATCCTCCAAATACACATAGCACTGTCGTACAGGGCCTCTCGTGTGTGGTACTTCTCGCACATCCCCCAAATCCACGTACCGCGCTCGCACAAGGCCTATCGCGTGTATAAGTTCCCGCGCACCCCCCAAATACAGGTAGCGCGCTCGCACAGGGCCTCTCGCGTGTGGTACTTCTTGCGCATCCCCCGAATACGCGTACCCCGCTCACACAAGGCCTATGGCATGTGTAAGTTCCCGCGCACCCCCCAAATACATGTAGCCGGCTCACAAAGGGCCTACCGCGTGTGAGAAATTCCGCACACTGCCCAGAATCATGTACCCCGCTCGTACAGGCCTATTGCATGTGTAACTTCCTGCGCACCCCCCAAATACACGTACCCCACTCGTACAGGGCCTATAGAGTGTGTAACTTCCCGCGCACCCCCCAAATACACGTACCCCACTTACATAGGGCCTATCGCATTTGAAACTTCCCGCGCACCCCCCAAATGCATGCAGGCACCCCATCCACCCTGGCATGCCCCACAGGCAGCCCACGCCATAGGGGGGTGCTTTTTAGACGCAATTTAACTGGCACAAGCGGGTACGTGTATTCTGGGGCGTGCGCGTTGAGTTTTACACGTGTTTTCGTGGTTTGGGGCTGTATGCTGCTCCACTGGCCTTTGCGCCATGTACTGGATTTGTGCGCTGTTTATGGCATAAGGGGCGGGGTTGGGGGCACAACTGACGCTGCTGCAGGGTTGCTGCACCTCTCTGCGACACGGCTGGTTATGGATGTTGTAATCCATAAATACACTGTGCGCTGTAATGGGTTTTGGCGCATGCGGCTGGTGCAGTCTGCTGCACGCACACACTGTGCGCCAGCCGCGTCCGCCACTTGTGCGCTGATTTCTATGAATTACCCCCTAAGTCTGAGTGTGGCACATGCTAATATTCACAATCCTGTCTATATACGGTGCAGGCTAATGTTCTCAGTGAAATATACTTTATATTGCACTTGTGTTACTTCCGTGAGCAAGCATCCGAGCGGGACCGTGAAACAAATCATTAACACGTATCAAGCGTGCGAGCGAGAGGAGAAATGAAAGTGGGTCCCTGAAAAAAAGAATTGCCAGGTATGCCAGGTATGCGAGCAGAGTGGAGTATGTGGGAATCGGGCTGTGAAGCGATGCAAGCTCACCCATAGGTAAAGCAGGGGAGAGGGTGAGGAGAAGGTGGGGTGCATTAACGCAGTGATTGTATTCGGACATGGGAATATTGCAGTAAATGCCATTTCGACAAAAAATTGATTTTACATTTTCGGACGATACCTCTGAATGTCCTCATAGATGCAGGGTGAAGTGATGCCTGTCCTTCTGTCCCCTCAGTGGCTGGTGTTTGCTGCAGTACTTCAAGTTTCTCCCTTGGGCAGAGTTGAACACAGATGAGGCCTCTCTGAGGTCACCGATAAATAGGACCGGGATTGCAGGCACTTAGAATTCACCTTCCACTCCCATTAACAAGCAATGGCTGTGAATGCGCCTTCGCTTTAACCTAGGAATCATAAATACACATAGGCGTCCACCCAGACACCATTCTGCTTTGGCTTCCTCTTTAGTACTTTGAAGATACTTCTGGTCAGTCTTAAGCATTAAAAATCGACAAAGAAGGTTGATGTGCCTGCTTCTCCGCTCTGCTTACCCTTGCTTCTAGTAACCTTGCCCTTTCCTTCCTTCTCACCTCACTCCCAAAGCTGTTTCAGGGTACACTTTAGGGACGGCATCTGGGCCTTTCAATTTTTTTTAATGAAAGGGGCCGCGAGACTCAGGGGCCCCAGTAACTGACCCCATGTTGCCAGTCAGCAGTCTTATAATATGGCAATATATTCCTTTATATATTACTTTTGTTCTGGGGCTTACAATGTCCATGTTGCAGCACACACCTTTCAAGCTGCGTTTGCTGGAGCCCTCCCGGCTGTTACTTGCCACTGGTTCCGCCACATCAGCTTCTTGCTGAAAGAGAAGGATGTATAGCTTTTTAGTGTTGTCTTGTTATAATCGTCTGCTATTAACCCCTGCTGTATTTGTTTCAATTACAATAGTTTCCGCTCTAAGCAAGAAGGTGGGCATCCATCTTGTTGAAATGGCCTCCACACATCTTCAGCCTGGCCTTGTAAACTTCCAGTATTTTCACTCCTCATTCTTAACAAATAGATGTTATATGTTAGGCTGTTGATATGTGACACCACATTTTCATCTCTATATATGGACACCGTTGGAACCATTTTTTAAAATCTTCTTGGCGCGGTTGAGCTCGCTCATTTTGGTCGACCCCACTCGCGTTCGAAAATAATCACAATTTGCTCAGGATTTCCTATATTTTGCATAACTTGTGTGCATTCCATAGGAGTTAAAGAATTCATAACTCTAAAATCCTTGCTGCCAAAGTTCAGACAATCTTAATGTATGTCTGTAAAGGGTGTGCCGCATTTGGAGACAAAATGCTGCCTCGAAAGCATCTTGTGAGACTTTACTGCCCTCTTCAGGGCGAATGTAAGTGTGGCCGCTCATTCATTGTACATTTTTCAGATCCAGTGTAGGATGTGTATCTTCCTCTGTTTCTTTCCTCGCTCTCTCATTCCTACCTTCTTTTCTCTTTCGCTCTCACCCTCTCATTCTGTCAAGGTTTATTTTGTTCTCTCTCTTTCTCTCCTTGTGTCTCTTGTACTCCTCTCTCTTCCTGTCTCCCTCTGTCTCTGGGTGCCCCGATCCATCTCCCTCCTCTCTCTATTGCCTTCTGTCTCCAGTTATTTGGGATCTGCATCTGGGCTCTGAACATCAGTGAGAGCCTACTGATAAATGATCACTCAGAAGCTACCCAGGGAGGCGAGGAGCTCACATAAATGTTGTGTTCGAAAATGCAATCACTGGACCCTGGTGTGGACGTCATCATCAGCGCAATGACATCAGTGGCTGACGTCAGTCTGCAGTCTAGTTTCAAATCGGGTACCCAATCCCCTCCACCTCCGCCACAGTCAACGTAGCTGAGATCAGAATGTCTGTTGTCGATATAGAGACTTTGTGTGCCTTTGCTAAAATAGCCTGTCACCTATCATGAATAATGTTGTTTAGAGTCCTTATGGTCTCGAATGATGCAAAAAGCACATAGCACCTTAATCTATGCAGTGGTAAGCTTTTGTAAGCACATTGAAAAGGAACTTGCGCTGTTTTGAAAATCGAACTAATACATAGTGGACAAATTGTAAATACCTCATATTTAACTAGTGATAGCGGAAATGCAACAAAAGAGGCCCATTCATGAACTATGTAAATGATGACTTTCATAGGAGTATTCTATAAACGTCAATATGTATTGCCTACATTTTATATGTAGAGACAATGATTTTCTTGTATTAGAATTTTATATTTGGATATAATGAATTTTTTTGTACTTGAATTCTATATCTTTGCAAAGGTTCTTTTTTGTAAATGAACTAAAAGCAAATAAATTTTAAAAAAAAATGTTTCATTTCTGCATTCCTATATCTGCGTACCATATGTATATCAGAATTCCTAAATTGGACCCATATCGAATGCTTTGCTCTGGGAGATCTCACAGAGTGGCAGGGATATCTCACAGAGTGGCACGCGCTCTGTTTGCCGACTAAGTCCCATTCACGGGAGCACAGATACGTTCTTGACTCACTGGAGCAGCAGGCTGAACTTCAGCCCGTCTCCCTTCTTCTTGGTTCCCTCAATGTAACTAGCGCCTAGATACCTGCAGGGTTTTGTTGCGCTATTATAAATGCAAAAATAAATAAATTCAAGTGGTCATAACCTGGATCATACGAAGGAGTTAGAACCTGTGTCTGGTGGCCTTTGGTTGCATAGGATTCACAGGACCAAAAGCTGTGAGGTCCCCCTCATTTACTTAAATACTGACATCAGTCATATTACAGAAAATGATATCACAAAATGAGACTTTAATACGCAAAGGCATGATGGGATGTTAAATTAAAAACACGTTGCCCTAAGCAGGAGACAAATGCACAACGTCCAGTATATGAATTGTCACTGCTAATATATCAGTGGTGAGGTTTTGTTTGAAGTAGCAGACAGTGTGAGCTGAGTACCTTGTAGAGACTACTCATTTTGGGCGATAAGGATTTGCCTGCAAAGCCAGGATTTATGACCAGTCTGCAATTCCAGTTGCTTGGACACTTCTCTTCCCAAATGTTATTGGGTGAAATATTCTTTGCAAAAGGTCTTTGTGAACTTTTTCTTTGAAAACATTATCTGACTGTCCAAGGCATTGCAAAAATATGATGACTTTGTTTTGCTAAAATTGAAGCCAACTGCTGCTGTTGCAGAAGTTTCATGATTGGTTTTATTGTTGTGCACCTATTTAGCCATAATGGCCAAACTAGAAATATGCTTTTATTTCTGGCCCACCGCATCGCTACATTCTGTTCTAACTTTCAGTGTTATGCGGATGACACCCAGCTCTCCTTCATGCTCCCCTCAGCCACCTCTGCTCCTTCTCTCATACCAGATTGGCTGCAATTCAGGAATGTTGTGATGCCAATGATCTCTGCCTTAGTGCCAGTAAGACTGAGATCCTCCTCATCGGGACACCCGCTTCCTCCTTTCCTCTCTCTCTCTGGCCACCCACCCTGGGCCCTCTTCCTGCTTCTTCCTGTGTGGCTAAGAACCTTGGTGTCATCTTCGACTCCACCCTCTCCTTCTCTCCTCACATCTACAAGGTCTCTAAGAAGTCACACTTTCAGCTACACATCCCCAGAGGCATTCTGCTATTTCTCACTTTCCCCCAGAAGCTCACTGTCTCTAGAGCCCTGGTCCTCTCCAGGCTGGACTATTGCAACAGTCTCTTTCTAAATCTCCCTGTCTCTACTCTTCGACCTTTACAACTCATCCAAAACAGGACTGAAAGACTTGTCCTTGGCCTTAATCCCAGGGATCGTATCACTCCAGCTCTGAAACCTCTGCACTGACTCCCTGTAGTTGCAAGTATAAAATTCAAGACCATTTACATCGTCCACGAGGCTTTCTGGGGCCTGGGACCGCACTACCTCCAACTTTCTCTTCCTAACCATCTTCCTTCTCGAGCTCTCTGCTCATCCACTTCCAATTCTCTGAGGGTCAGATACTTTTCCAAGCAAAGAATGTGGGGCAGATCTCTTTCCTCAACTGAAGCCTCACTCTGGAACAGCCTCCCTGCCTCTCTCAAACTTGAGCAGAACCACCTCCGATTCCGGAAGCAACTCAAGACCTTCCTTTTCACTTCCACTTTCTCGCTTCATCTCCCTAGCTAATGTCCCTGATAGCTCTGCACACTGGTCACCTGGCTACCCTTGAACTCGGGCTGCATGTCCAGTTGCCCTCGCATTACCGCCGGGCTCCCTCAGCCCTTAAGGGTCTGTATATGTAACCCTACAGTCCCTTCTCTTTGCACTTAAGAGCCAACCTCTGGCAGCACTTATTGAGTCACCTGCACTTCTCCTCATCCCTCAGATCCCTTTGGCGCTTCTCCACTCCACTTTTCCCCGCACTTGCACAATGTGAATGACACATGCCTTTGTAAGACCTTTGTTTGTCCTCCTTCTGTTTTCCCCTCCTTGGGTGATGAAGACAGTTCTTGCCAACAGAAAGTTCCCAATGCCTCGGGTTGGCAAAGGAAACAAATGTACCTTTTCCCTCTCGGTAACAGCTCAATGATTAGGGATTAGCTCCTTTACCCTGGATTCCTTCTTGTTCTACTTGACAATTTTCATAGCTGGTTTATTCCTGTGGTTTCCTTTACTTTAGATGAACAACAAAAGAGTCCTGCTTTCCTGTGAAGGCCTCTTCCTTGTTTACAGAGGGTTTATGTGTGGTTCACTCTCCTGCCAAAACACACATCAGGAAATTATAATGGATAGTCACTCTTAGTTTCATCCTCTTTGAGTCCCAGACACTGTACTTTCTTGAATGAGGTTTCCCTTATTCTTAGACCTTCATATGGGTGTGAGTCCCAGACTCGCAATGGTGTATCACACCAGCGTGGTGTACTCTCCTGCCAAGGATATATTTTCTTCTTGTCTGTCTCATTTGCTTTCGTGGTCCCAGACCTTCTTATTCTCTCACTTGCATATGGATGCGGGTTCCAGACTCGCAATGCAGTATCCCGATAGCTTGGTTTACTCTCCTGCCAAGCATATATGTCCTTCTGGACTGTCTCTGTTTCTCCCAAGGGCCCAGACCCCCTTATTCTTGTACTCTGTAGTTGTTATTCCTCCCAGACCTTTAGCACCTTTCAGTCTACCAGCGTACCTGCCTGTCTGGTTTTTGTCTTCCGGGTGGCAGTGCTCAGCTGTGAGGCTCCGGTAGTGTTCGGGTGCTCTCTTGGTTCAGCAATGGTTCAGCCAGTTTCTCCTTCTTTCTTGCACTGTACTTTCCGTCTCCAGCCGCGTTTGGGTATCTCTTCTCATCAGCGGTTGCTCCGGCAGTCACTGTTTCCTTCTAGGGCTGTGGTTCCTGTCTCCAGCAGCTCACTGGACCTTAGGACACCCAAATGTTTTAAGTAGCTCCTTTGTCCTGGACTACCTTTGTGCTCCCATGTGCCTCCGTGCACGGCGTCTCATGGTGCGCTTCCCTGCTCGCCGGGTCACTGTCTCCCATGTGTCCTCATCAGAGATGGCCCTCTCTATCTTGCTTTCCCTACACTATTTTGTATTGCCTTTGATCAATCAAATGCCGTGAGAGTCTAGACCGCTCATTCCGGTTCACTGGAGTGATCTTCATACTCCTGGTAATCTTCTTCAAAGTACTTGCATTGGAACTATATGGAAAGCAGACTATTATTTGGTGCCTTAGTCAGGTCTCACATACTATGTTGGGTGACTTTACAATAAAAAATATTGGCACTCGTTGGGGGAGGGAAGGAGAATTGGGCTTCGAAAAAGAGGGAGGTTGTAACAAAGCAGAGGTATACCACGTTCTCGGGGGATGGTAGTCCCTAATCCCATAAGAGAGTGACGTAAGCAGCACAGATCGAGTCTGCTGGTCTAAAAGTGTTAAACAAGAATGAAATGCAGCTCAAAGCAGTTTAACTGTGAAATCACAGAAATCATGGCTGATCTGATTCTCAGGTAGCTGCAAGATCCTCTCAGGGGCTGAGGGACAAAAATGGTGTTAGGGAGAATTCTCTGTTTAGGCTGAATTTCCTAACCTAGTAAGTCCCCCAGCAGCTGGATTTTGGGAGTTGTTTTTTTCCATCCTGCAAAGAGTGTGGCTCTTTTCTCCCACTCTTGGACATGAAAGTGTGTAATTCCTTTGATATGACAATGTGTTCAATGGGCTATGGGGTCTTTTACTCCATAGGGTCTCATATGTTTTTCTATGTGTGTCACACTGCACCCTACGTGTCGTGGCACGGGGGCGCCCTAGCGGGTCCCCCCACCATAGACTCCATACCCGGGGACTGACTACTGTCTCCCCGGGCATGTAAAGTCACCATTGGCTTTACTAGACCTAAATTTGCTAACAGAACTAGTACTAACCATCTTATTGTGGACGTACTTGTAGGGGTAATTCGATTACTCCTGGATCTGTTACTCGAGGGGGCACTGTCCCATCCCCCCTCGTCGAGTTTTGGCTGGTGGCAGTGGAAACTACTTGTTATGTTCGACCCCGAGCATAACCCTATGGGATTCATCCCATTGTTGGAGATTGATACTTTTTCTCATTAATCTCTAACGTACCACCGATCTACTTATCTTAAATAAGTTTATCGAGTGGTATTTTCTGCCAGAACTCGGTTTGTAAAATGGCGTCTGTGTTCGTCTCTGTGACTCCTAAACCAAAGGTTGAGCCCTTTTGTTCCACTTTTGGCGGGCCTCTGGACAGAGACCCTCCAAAGTGGTGCCATTCTGTCTGGGTTACCTCAGGGGTGTGGGAGGGGGTTTAGACACCCTGGACCGAATTGCCTTGCCAACTCAGGTCGCACTCTGGAGTGATTGGCCCAGGTGGTGAACATTCCCGCTCACCACTTAGCATGTGTTGATTGACAGCTAGGCTGAATGAATGGGGGTCGTCTGCATAAAAGCAGGGCTTTTGGGACTGGATCTTCGGAAGTCGCCACAGGACCTAAAGAATCCGACGAGGGTAACGCTGAGCCGACCTGCACGACGACACCTCCGGTGGAGCCCTGCAGAACCGTCTCACCATCTCCCGACGACAGAAGAGATCTCCCCGCCGGAGAGTCTCTTCCCCTGGCTGGTGGGAACAACCAGTCTCTTTTGTGTCTTTTATTCGCCCCAGGACGCAGTGGTCGAATTGCCCGTGCAGAGCACCCGGCAACCGGATAGCCACTACCCCTGTACCGCGACCGAAAGGTGGTGCCTTGTGACGGAGCACTCCGCGGCTGGTCTCTTCCCTGGTGGTGCACCGGACTACTTTTTCTTCGACGACGAGATCATCTCTTCTCTTAGCCAAGACCCATCGTGCATCCACCACCAGGAACAACTGCCCCCGCCGGAGCTGCCCTCCACAACAAGGTACTGTAACCGCCTGGCTTCCTTTTTCGATCGGTCCGAGTGCGGTGTCTGAATCCTCTCCGTTCCGTTGGGTTGTCTCCAAGCTTTTCTCCTTCTTTGTTCGGAACTGGTTCGACCTGTCGCTAAACAATTTGCTAACAAAGACTTGGGACATCGTGCCTTGCCTCTCGCCGAGTGGGCCTGGCCGCTGAACTTTATAACTATCGTGATTACTGCCTTCCTGCCTTGCATTTTATCCACTTCAGTGTGAACCGTGTTGACTTCATTACCTGCCTATCTTATCTCTCCCATCCTAACTAAATATTCGAGTGTCATCTAGGTTGAGGTATACACCTCTGTCTGAAAATAAGTGGTACTGTAAAAACCTAGAGTTGTCGATATTGTGTTCAGGGGGATTGATCGTTTTCCATTCCGCAGAGTAATTGTGTTTTGATTTGTTTGCCGTGGTTTGCTTTAGTGTTTTTCATAGACGTTCTGTTATAATTAAATAACTTACTATCTTTACACTAAGTCTCGTTGCGTGTTTACTTGTTTTGCTGCGAAGGATTGCCCTATCTTGTATACTCCCTATACTGACCAACTTTTCTTGAGAGAGGTCTGACTGCTCAGCCACAGCTACCAATTGAAACTGTGTGGTACAGACTGCTACCAAGTGGGTTCATCGCAACACCTGTAGTCCTAAATCTTTTGCAGTGGTCCCAGAGGGAACTGCACAGGTTTCCGCCTAACAAATGGTCCTTCTTCTCATTCCCCCAAACATTTGGGAGGGAAAAGCCTGCAGGGATCTCCATTGAAGTCATGTGTAGCAGTGCAGCTGGCAGAGAGACAGGTCTTGCTGTAGCACTAGGGTACCCCGAATGTTCCACCCCGGGGGGTGGGTGGGGTGTTAGGGAGCGTTCACCTTATAACTGGAGGACTCTAGAAATAACTGCTCTCCCAACAGGAACCAAACAAATTCTTCTTGTAGTGCTGAAGTCCAGAGATGATTTGAAGAAGGACTGGGAGGCTCTCTCTTTTATAGGCAATAGCCCACCGGTGACTGGACAAAAACAAGCCTGATTTAAGGTATCTAATACATGCCCCTGAGATATGTGGTCTTTCCCTTCGGACATAATACCAAAAAAGCTTTGTGCTATTGGAGGCGGAGGAACCAAGAAGGAGAAAGATACCCAGAGAGAAAAAAGATGGTGGAATCTTCTTCCAACTATGCTTAAAGCCCTCTGCTTACACTAACCCGGCCCCCTTCCCTTGACCACAGCATTAAATGCCCTTTTGATAAGAAGTACCCTGGTGTGAGGCTACTCCTTTTGGAATGTGCGTGCCCTTTGATTCCTGTTACCCAGAAAAGCTCCTGCTGGGAGGATGCCCTACTGCAGAGAGGTGTTACATGATCTTACAAAGGATCAAAGGAGAGGCATAGCCCTTCAATCTCTTGTTCTTCTGAATTTTCAGGGACAG
Organism: Ambystoma mexicanum; assembly: GCF_040938575.1. Taxonomy (NCBI): domain Eukaryota; kingdom Metazoa; phylum Chordata; class Amphibia; order Caudata; family Ambystomatidae; genus Ambystoma; species Ambystoma mexicanum. The sequence goes on from NC_090923.1 coordinate 196,071,489, forward strand.
GATGTCTAACCAAAATTAACATAACCCTTCAACAGCTGAGCTGGGCTTACAATACTGACACATGCATGGTATCAATCAGATGTGGCTTTAATAATTCTGATGAATACTAGCCCCCTAAACTCAGGTATGGCGTATACTCACATGTTAAAACTACTAACAGAATTGTAACTTATGTGGTGTTTGGAGCAGATGTGTAGTTTTGAAAAGCAGCATCTGCATTGCAGTTACTTGGCTGTCACAGCAGCTGTCAAACAGGACACCCATAACCTCTGAACCGGGACTGTGCCACTGGAGATCAGGGTCTGCAAATCAGGAGACTGATGCAGCATAGATGTATGATATGCTTTTGGCATAGAGTTAATGAAAGGGAGGATCTGGTGAGCAGATCACCCATTCTGAGATGGAAGTACCTCATCATTTTATTAATTTTATTAATTAATATAATTCAAGCAAGCCAGAGCTCTTACACCCTTGCCAGATGGTAAATCCTCACAGTAATGCACAGAACCAAATAAAAGATGTACTGGCTGGAAGGTTTAGAATTGATCTTAACCTCTGCCATGACTCATGGCTTCATGCTACCGTTCTTGAGCCTGCTAAGCCATTACAAAAAGGGAAAAGGCCATGTGCAAATTAGGCTTGGTCCCACCCCAAATGGGTCAGTCCAACCTGAAGTGCTTGGTCACATCCCTTCTGCATAAAACCACAAGCAACCCCAGATATGTTTCGAACTCATTGGCAATCAACAGTGAGTTTGTAGCTAGGGTCGCAAGGCCCAGCAGGCTCTGGACCCAGGTCTGGACATACCCGTCCCATTTAGGGTAACTACACTTGTCCTGGTATCGCCGAATCATGGAAAAGCCATGAGTGGATGATACAATGTAAATGACAGACTTGGTACAAACATCATTAATCGTGAGCGCCCAGACTGTGGCAATGCTTAGGAAAGAAGAATGGGGTTTGAAAGAATGTTCTAATCGTTATTCTGGTCTGAGGGGGGGTCCAGGACAACAGTGATTTGTGACTAAGCAATAAAGGGACGATGAGAACATTGGATTATAGAGGTCTCCGAAATACGCTGCGTTCCTATTTGCATGAACGCAAAGAGAAATGGAGGCAATTTTAAGATGAAGATGACAAGAACTGGAAGTGGGGATTGAGAGTTTGTTGGGGGCTCATGGATTTCCTGTGGTGGCCCGACACACCAGGGTGTCTCTCAGATGGTTCAGCATGCCCCCGTTGAGGGAGAGCGTGGGAAGGGAGGTAATTTTTTTGTTGTTGTATTTTTTGTGAAGAGAACTTGGTGACTGACTGTATTTTAATATGTGTGACTGGGGACGACACAACAAGCACAGGATTGAGAGACAAGCTCATTGATCAATTTGTAAAACCTTTGCGGGCACTGGATCAGAAAGATGCTGGGTAATGATGTGAAAGTTGGGATGCTTAAAGTAAAAAGGCCTTAACTCATCGGCTAAAAGTATGATGGTGGATCGAGAATCCAAACAGACTAAGAAAGACATCTCATTTATGCAGGAGAAAAGATTCCAAACATGGAAGGAAGGCCGACTAAACAGGAACCATATATAGTTTGTAGCCTAAATATCTGTTAAATATAAGAAAGGAGGAGCAGGAATTGTGGTTGGCAAATCACTAGGACTTGAAGTATTGGTTATCAAAAGAACATTACAGGGACACCTGTTAGAAGTAAAAAAGGAAATTGGGGGATCTAGGCTTACTATGTTCCCTATACAGTCTGAATCAGAACCAGGTAGGGTTTTGTGGGGAGGCACTAGATCTATTCCTGGCATGGAATGGAGGAGAACGGCAGGGGGGATTTTAACATGCTTGAAGAACCGCATTAAGACTGGTTTTCCCTCATAAACTGACCAGTTAGGTTTAAAGACAAAGAAGATAGACTGGTCTTTCATATGTAGAAGCACCTCTTGGTACAAACGTGGAGGGAAGCCATCCCAGAGCAATGCCTTCCTTTCACAGCCCCATGAAACATATAGACACTTTCCGAGTGGGCCTTTGATCACCATAACCCAATGCAGGCCCACGCTTAAAGAGTATGTTAGAGCTTTGTCCGTAAAGCAAGTTTATTGTACAAATGGCCGGGAGGGGATAGAGGACATCAAAGAGTCAAACTAACCTGTTTCTCTGAACCACACAAAGAACATGCAACAGTTAAAACACTGCCAGAGGTTTTGTTACAGAGTCAACCCCCCCCACATGGTTGGTTAAACCTATACAATGTAACCATATTCCCTTCAGTTCCCACACTTCTTATTGGATACATTCATCTAAGTACCATCTTCTTTAACTTATAATTGCATGTTTCATATTTACACTACACCCCTCTCTGGGGCCTTTCCATATTTGGTGATAGTCCCATCTCCTAATTACACAGTTTACACAACTTACAAACAATTTCAATTATCACAGGTTTCATCTAGTTGGAAACCTTTACCCTACTTGTGATGCACACAGCCATTCTATGGAAATACCATTGATGTGAAGAGGAGGGGAACAAACACATTTCCTTTTGCTCTAGTGTTGCTGGTTTAATCGCCCAAACGTGTTGATGTCCACATTTCATTCTAAACTATGGGACTTACCATTCCAGCACACATGGTCCCAGACCTTGACAACTCTATTGAAAATCTGTGAGTTATCGGTGCACCTTTCCCCACAAGCAACCTCCATCAGGTTTAATTGTCCGGCCCTAAAACCCTACACTACCATCTGGCCGGAATCCCTCCATGATTCAATAACAGCCACTCATGTAATTACACAGATTGCATCTCCCCTTCACAATGCACCTAGGCCATATAAAAGGCCTACCCGAAACTGACCATCTGATATTCATCGCAGCTGCTGCTGTTTTTCCCCAACCTTGTAAAACTAGTTTCTCAATCACACAGAGTTCAAATGCCTAACCCAGGTTTTCAGCCAGCATAATTCCTAACTTATAAGAAATCCCTTTGGCAAAACAGATCTGTATATTCATACTTCCAAAAATCTATTTCCCTAGAGACCCCCATGCATGTGTACCTAAACATGTGTGTTCAATACTACTGCATCCCCTCACACTGATTTTACCATTGAAAATCTCCTATCTTGCATGCACATGTAAAGCTCCTCGCTGCCTGATTGTTCAGCACTATGTGGCATGACACACCTATATTGTGTTTATATTGTATCAGCAGTTTTAATATTTATCACGCTGCGCACACGCAATTTGAAAATGTATCAACTAAAATACACACAAACAACACTAAAAATAGCATATATCTCATTCCCTTTAGTCACACCGAATACATGCTGAACTGCCACATCATGTCAATATCGCTGTCACACCAGCCACCAATATAGCACATAATTCAAACTTCTCTTTACCTGTGGGACCCTTATCAACTACCCCAACATTCCCCCTTTAGTGAATACATTAACTAAAAACCCAATTTCCAGCTCATCGATCTCACCTTCATGGGAGAATGAAACCTTACAGCCATCTCTCATACTAGTCCCCCTCGCACCTATGCTCCTCCACTGGACGATCCCAAATCACCCTTCCACCAATTCCACAATCTACCCATTGTTCTACATATTCACCCAACCTGGTGGAGGACACAAGACCGCTGCTGTATTTATTTCAGAATCAGTCTGAGTACCCATGTGAGGTGGAATGGCAGTAGCCTTAGCCTTAGACAGGGTCATGACCATCATAGCAGCACCTCTAAACATTTGGACAGAGCAGCATCATAGACATAGCTGACAGAACCAAAAGATAATTTAAAAAAAGACAAAAATAGGTATGAGAATTTTCATAGTTATGCTCATTCATGAAGGCACCCAAAAAAGAGTCATCAGCAATTCCTGCCTCCCTTTTCATGCCCCCCCTCAGGTTGTGCAATGCACCAATCATTGAGGTCAGACTTCCATTGGTCAAATCATTGGGAGGTACGTATGTGCAACACGTACTCCCAATCTTCTGCCAAAACCTGCCCTCCATGCCCGTTAGGAGGTAGAAGATATACCGATTCTGCAACGCTACAAGCCTTAAGGCCCTGAGTTGTTTTTTAATTGCACTAAATGCTGATTCAGAGGAATTCATAAATAATAATAATCCATAGCAAACAATTTGTAACCACTTCGAGTTCACCAATGTTTGTACGCCAGGGGCCAAAAGGGAAGTAAATAACAATTCTGTTGAGCTAAATATTCTAAATTGTTCAGGAATGTTCATAAGAGCCTCAGTGTATTTTTATTTATTTATTTATTGGTAATGCGCCGGTAGCTCGCAAGCCTCAGGGAGCAGAGACATGAACACGGGGGACACATGAGACAGGCAGTGGTGGCATGGGACAGTAGACGGAGTCAAACAGGAAACCTGCAGTGTGGGGTTAGTTGAAAATTTGCGAAATCACATGTAGTTAGCTTCCAATCTTAAATGGTTAGGGAGTTTATTCCACAGGCCTGCGACTAGTATGGGGAAGGATCTTCCCATACCGCATTTAAGCTTGTGGGCGGATACTATGATCTTGCCTCTGTTGGTGGATCTTAACTTTCTGCTGGGCACATATAGCTGTATTTTGGTCTTTAGGTACGCTGGTGCATTTCCATAGATACATCTGTGCGCCAGTGTTAAGGCCTACTGGAGTCAATGATATGCTGAGATCTGGTTTTATGCTTAATGATCTTTACAGCATTGTTCCAAACAACATGATAGCTGTGGAGGCATTGTTTGTTAGATTCCAGAATGAGTGTGTTGCCATAGTCCAGGCGTGACAATATGATTGGCCTTAGAATGGTGGCACAGTTGTCCTCTGATAGGTAGGGCCTAATGTTTTTTGATAAGCTAAGGTGGTATGCACACGTTTTTCTTATATACTGAGCTTGAGCTTCAGTCCCCAAGGAGGCTTTAAGCATCATTCCAAGGGTTGTGACCTTGTTGAAGACTTGTATGTGTGTGTTTTTTATCAAGAATGAACTGTATGTTGTTGGTAATTTCACTCTGGATGAAAGGGAGCCAAATACCATAAGCTCCAGTGTTTTGCCATTAAGGCACATCCAATTAGCGTCCATCCATTGTTCTATGGTATTGTAGACCATGGTAAACTGATCACTGTCTTTCTGGAAATCCCCACTCAATTCAATCACCAGTTGAGTATCGTCAGTATAGTTGGTGAAGAAAGTGTTAATATGGTCAAGGACTAAACAGAGGTATCTCAGATAAAGGCTGACTAGTAGAGGTGACATACTACCACCCTGTGGGACACCACATAGAATTTATTTTTCCAAAGAGAACTTATCCCCCCAGTGGACCCTAGACATCCTATTTTTAATAAAGAACATTATCCAGCCGATCGCTTCTTCTGAGTCGTTGACGGTTTTTTCTAGAGCTGTCTTGAGTAGGTTGTGATCCAGCAAGTCAAATGCTGCACTTAGATCAAGAAGAATAAGAAGGCCTGCCTTCCCTTTGTCTATAATGCTAAGCATTTTAGTTTGCAGGTCCAGTATGGCCGACTCTGTGCTATGGGCTGGACGGAATCCTGATGGTTGGTGATGTAAGGAGTTTGATGCTTCAACATGAACCTGAAATTGCATAGTGGCTATCCTGTCCATAAACTTTAGAATGAAATTACAGCTCGTAATGGGCCTAAGATTGTTTGGGTCTCTTTGGTCGAGGTTAGGTTTCTTAACCAGTGGCCATACCATGACCCTTTTTATGGCTTCTGGTACTATCTAGTCTCTGAACAAGGCATTGATGATTTTTGTCAGGATTGGGGGAAAGATGTCAGAGTTGTCCAATATTATTTTGGGCGGGAGTATATTTTCTGCACAGGTGGTAGCCTTCATAGAAGCGAGCACCTTTATCATATTGGTGATGGTAATTTCTGAGAATGTTTCCATATGTTGGAATGACGCCTCAATCAGTCTTTTTGCTAGTTTGGGAGTTTGCTATTACGTCCCTAGCTTTGGTGATTTTATTAAAAAAGGAGGTCTGGGTTGCATCGCACTGTTCCTGAGTAGGTGAGAAGGGAGGAGTGATAGCCTTGGGCTTTTCCACAGATTTTAGGATATTGAACAGCTTGCTGGTGGCATTTGCTGCTGTAGTGATCTGTTCATTATAGAAGTTCTTTTTTGCCTCTAATATCATATTTTTGTAGGTTTTCTCGCTACCCTTTCATGATGCCTTATTAGCGGATGCTGAAGAGATGTAGTTTGATCTTTACAATCATTTCAAGGAGTCTGTTTCTACCAAAGTTCCTGAATTGTCCATACCTGATGGTACAAGGCATTCAAGGGCCACGGGGGACAAAGGGAGCACAAATGTAGACTCAGATTTTTAATTTGCGAATGTCAGGTTGCACTGAGGAACCACACGGATGGGCACAAGCAGGGTGGTGAGACGGCAAATACCTCGACAGGCCGGCGGTACCTGCTTGTATAAAAAGGGCCCACAGGACCAGTACAAGTTGGGAAGTGCTGCCATACCAACAATGCGAAGCGTGATGCTGCAGTTTCAATTTGTGCCTACAGACACCATGCCATCACCCTTAAAACACAGAGAAAAATTTGTAAGTAACTGGATCTTAACAGGTTTCTCTAGCTCCTTAAGCCATTTTAAAAAGCTCACATACTTTTTCCATACACTTCCACATACTCTGTTTATATGTGCCACGGTGTCCGGTCAAAGTTTCAAATCAAAAGGGTCGAATGCCCTTTTGATCGAAACCAAAAGGATCGTAAATAAAAGGGTCGAATTATTTATTTATATTTTTTTTGTTTGGTATGTGAAAAAAAGTTTTTTAAACGAGAAAACGGGGGGTTGGAGGGGAAAACTCCCATAAAAAAAAAAGAAATTCGACCCTTTTGTTCGGTCCCCTTGGTGTCGACAAAAAGGCATTCGAGCCTTTTGTTTTCGAACCTTTAACCTACAACCATGTGCCACCCCTTCTTAAAGAAATCCCACCAATCCTCCTGCTGTGCAACTCTTCACCCCTTGCTCCCATTTATTGCTTGTCTGCTCCACTGAAACCCACTGCCCGTAACAATCAAAGCCAGCCCAACTGTGGACCTCTTTAAAGCTTGGCTAAAAATGTCACCTACTTGCTAAAATGGGTGCTCTCCCTGCCCTCTCTCTGAGTCAGTGTCCCTACCTGACCCCAGAACTCCCTCCAGTGATGCTTAATAATGTAATTTGTATATTTGTATAGTACTCCTCTTTAGTTTGCAGGACATGCCCACTTAGGTTAAAGTGGCCTTTGTAAATCACCTCTTTTCTTAGATATATTTTTTTCTGTTTTGTTTTGGTTTTGTCCCTGGTATATATCCCATGTTTTTACATCCTCACAAACCGGCTCACCGCTTGTTTTAATCTTTTTGCTATTGTGCAGGTACCCTTAATGGGAATGCCTCTGCCATCTGTTAATGTGTTATTGTAAGTCTGATCTGATCATAATTGACATCCCTGTTCTTCAAATACAAACACAGTCCTTGTATTTGTCCATGTATTTGATCTCTACATTTCAAGTGTAGAATGTTAAAAATGGCATTCTTGCGCTGTAAGAAAAATTTGCTCATGGTCACAGGGCAGAAGCCCTTTGAACCATGCCAGTTGTGAGCCTGGCCGTGTTATTATAATCAAAGCCAGGCGTACAGTACCAGATAGCACACGTGTCCTTCATCAGATGAGAAGAGCACAGTGAAATGCCTGGCATAGCAGCAGACAGCCACTCTCTGAGACCTTGCATGCCTCTGGAGGTACCACTTTTAATAGGCAATATGTGATCTCAGTTTGAGAACTTTCGGAAAGAGAATAAAGTGAATGCACTGGCATTCCTCTCTTCCGTAGAGCCATCCCATTAGCTGTGTTTGCACTTGGCTTCCGCATTGCCCACACATGGGGTATCAAGAGATGGCCCAATGGTAGAAGTCGGCCATAATTACATAGGGATTTGTCTGCAGCTGCAAAGGACACTATAGTGTTCAAACGCCCAGCAATATGTCTCTGTATCACAGGTTATGAACTGTCACTGCAGCATTCGCCAGCTATAGAAGAAAGGACGTTCTGCAAGTCCCAGGTCTGAAACGTAAACACAGACTTAATCATCTGCAACTTTCATGGCCACGCCTCTCCCTAAAGCGCAAAAAGGACCTGACAACAAAGCACCCAAATAGTGGCACCCATACCCCTAAAGGTGGCATGCAACAACAAGGTGCTTGCCATTGAACTTATTAATTACTTCAGTGTACAACCACTCTCCCTTTCTTCTTTAACTTACTCCAATGTGTTATCTGTTCACAAACAACATTGTCAATGTTTATTTTTCTTTACAGAAGCCGCAGGTGGATCTCCAAAATCTGCATGCTCTAGACGCACATCTTATGTCATTGCATAAGGTCTGTTCTTTACTGCCCACCGCTAAACTCGATTCCAACAATTGGACCTACCAAGCAGCCTTTCATCCATTCCATTGTGCCACTTGCACTAATAAATTCAATCACTCCTTTGCCACCTTTCATAATTTCCCACTTAGATTTTCAGGACAGGACAGGACAATGATTTCATCATTTTGAAATCAGAGATTAATCCTATCAAATGAAGAGATGTGTTATTTCCCATAAAGCCACTCACCCTTTCTTAGTCAGTCATCCTTTCGTATCCTGCATCCTATCCAACGGCAGCCCTTTATAAACTCTCACACATGAACTCTTCCTTTTCAACTCTGCCATTCAACTATTCACACACAGGTGTTTACCCCTTTCACTCACAGGTGGCCATTGCCTTAATCTTTGTATGATGAGCATCTGTCCCGCTCCCCCTCCCCCCGTCCCCTCCGACTCTGTGGCCCAGACACAGATATTTCCCTTTCTTTTACAGAAGACCCACATTTGGTTGGCATCACACTAAAGAAGGAGGCACTAGTCTTCACCATAGAGTGGGATGGCAATGACCGTATAATGTGCACTCCTCACCACAGGACGGCGCTAGCCTTTCAGAGCACCAAGAAGTTGTCAACCAAGAACTGGCTGAGGAAATAGCACTGTCGAGTAAACCATTTTACTTTTGAGCAAATTAGTTTAGTTTTCTAACACAGATCCGAATCAGAGACAACTTGAAAAAGACGGTGGAGAGCAGGGTGCCTGCTGCCACCTTTCAACTTGGACTTGAAACTGTTGATGAACACCAGGAGGGTGAGTTTGAAGTCAGGACTTTACCAGCTGTGACCCCATGCAGGACAGCGCCCAGATTAAATGCCCTCCCCTACTCCTCCTACGTCTGATGTCTGAAGTCACCCTTAGCCCCCGGCTTGCCTTCTCCTCAACCTTTCACTTCTTCGCCACATGAAGGCTATTACTGCTCCTTACTCTCCACTCCCCTCCCCACCATCACTTCCACTGTACAGTAGGTATCTCACAACTTAATTACAGGACGTACCATCACAGCACAGTATTGTGAACCCTACACTGCATACCATTTACTGTGCTGTGATTCACTTGTGCACATGTGGTTTTGCACGAGTGCTTCTTCATGTGTTGTATTAAAAAAAGAACTTGATGCCAAAATTCCTTTATAGTATTAATTTGATGATCTCTATATTTATAATAATGGTACAAGCAAAAACATTTATAAAGAAAATGAATGGGTGCAAGAAACATTTATTGCAAACAACAAAATACTTAAGTAATACCTAGAGAAATGGGAGTATACAGTTCATTCACATATGTTCTGAATGTGCATACTTTTAAATCCTTATCTTTCGTTTATGTGGGTTTCCATCTGCCACACCCATATGCTGGGCTACCACTACCTCTGCCCTTGTTAACATTTACCCTCATCTCCATCCATGCTTGAAATCCAATTTTGTAATCAGGGAGGTTTTGCTTATTTTTGTTTTTAAAAAAAACTCAGTCAACCCCAGTTCAGTGTTTTAACTCTTTTTTTTAAGAGTTTAACTTCGGACCCTCTACCAGATGAACCCATTATGATTTCTAGTTCCTTTGTAATTACATAAGTAATTTGCTTTAATTGGTATACTTCCTTGTTTAGACATTCATTAACAAGCAGCAGCAACAACCATTCATTGACAGAAGAATGTGGGTGTGTCCTGCACATCTCAATATATCCCCCCTCTCGCATCCCCCAGGATTAAACCAAACCCTTCACTGTTCTGCTCAGCTTCCCAAGGATTGATTTCATCTCATTGTGAAACTGAATATCCTCAAAATTAGGGTGGAAGATGGGCGAAAAGTGTCTGTGACTGCTTACTTATGAGGGTTACCAAGGCCAGAGTGCACAACGCAAAGGCACAATTGAAAGTAGGCATGAATGCACCTGGGTATTAGGTGAACACTCACGACCCTCTTTTTCAAATTTTCAAATATTAAGACTGGCTCCACCACCACCCCTGGCATGTGGCTATTGGGGTCTTTTTTAATGTTATTTTTGTGCCTTTGGGCTTGGGCAGAGGATTCGCTGACCCACATAGGCCACACGTTACTAGGTTGTTAGCAGGAGAAGTTGCTCGGCATGTTAGAGCCTGTCTCACTCTTCTCCGTCCTTCTTGCAAGACGTGAGTTGGGATCATGACAGGGCCTACTGGTTTCTAGGTTTGGGTCAGATGATGTAAGTAACACCGCTGTACAAGGTGATGTTGGTATTATATAAGTCTTGTTTTGTAAGTACAAAAGATTCCAAATGTTCCTGTCCGAGCATACAGTATTGAAGCAACGGAATATTGGCAGCTTTCTATCAGTACCATCTGTGTATTTACTGCATTCATACCAACATGAGGGCCTCTTTTCTCCTCCCTAAACAGCTACTCGTTTGGAGGTTGATTTAGTGTGCCCTTTGGGGTGCCTTGGAATTATGGTGCTCCGCAGTGTCTCAGTGTCTGTCTGGGGCCTCAATGCTTCTTGCTTTCCAGCATCCTTTAGGATTTGATGTTGTCAGCAGGGCCTATGCATTTGTCTATTGCTTCATTTACTATTATGAGGAATAGTGAATTTGATTGGTTCAATTTCTGACCTCCTTGTCTGCATCAATTGCCCTTTTAGACCTCGGTTCTCAGCCAGAAGTGGCTTCTAAAATGATCTCTTCAAGGGAGATTTTTCTAGCTCAGTAGGTCTGACCTCTTTACAGTTAGATTATGCCTCATTCCCCAAGCCTAGTGGTTAGCTGGGGTTAATATGTATGGTATACAGTACCCCTTAATGCACTTTATAAGGCTATTTGAAGCCATTGAAATGTTCGGTGACAAATTAGATGAATGAGGCTGAAGGGATCTGTGTTTGACCTCATGGTCACAGGTTTTCCTCCCTTTGGATCCACCAAGCACAATTAAAACATCCAAGAGGAATCCCCGGGGTGAAAGAAGGATGTACAAATGCATAGGATGTTGTTAGTGTTAATGAACGCCTATGAGCATCTCCCCAGCATGCTGTGTGTCCTGGCCAGTCTCTTGCTGGTCTTTCGATAAATGTGATGGATTCAGCATCCTCCTCTGGCGCTACTCTTTGTATCAATGTCAGAGGACCCTTAAGCAATGATGGGTCACTGCATCGTGGAATAATTCTGCTTTGTTTTAATTGAAGTTGTCCTTGGTCTCAATGGCAGTTGTGAAAGGCATTATGCGCCTTTCCTTTTTTTTACTTACTCTGCAGTAGAGCTAGGCTTTTGCCACATCAAGCCTATTGTTCAATGATTACAGTTGCAGAATAGCTATCAAGGACCTTCTTCCCAGGAGCAAGAAAGTGGTGTGTAGTCGGAGAGGTTGGGCAGGGGGTGTTCTGTGTCCTTGATTCAAGAGCTACACTTGGATTCCTGTATCTGAGAGTTCTTCCTATTTACAAGTTGCTCCATTAAAGGCTCATGTAAGATACCTGCTCTGATCTGTGGTCTTCTTTCAAGCCTTATATTTTTCTTCTGATTTGCATCAAAGGTTGAATGTGGCAAATGCTAGTCAAAAGCAGGCCTTTGCTCTTAATGAAACTCCTTCCTCTGTAGTGTTGCTGCATGTTACACCTAGAAGCCCTCTTTTGTTGGGTCTCCGAATGTGGGTTTCCAACAGACTTTTCAGTCCTAGAGTTTATGTCTTCAAACTTACCTGAGAGGCGTCACATGGCCTAATCATCCATGCTCGACTGGACATCATTGGACATCTCTATGTATTTACAGGCTGCATATTTTCTGATGGCACAGTTGATGTTGAATATATCATGTGATCCTTGTGGTGACACAGAAGGCTTATGCACGGGAGGAGTGCTGTGCACTGCCGGCTGCACTACTACCAGCATACACCCACGACTATGTGCATAGGTGCTGGCCCAGCAATGCCATATCCACGAGTTTGAGGTCTTGACTTTGTTACTCTGGTCTGGCTCACAGGGGCCCAATGAACCACGGTGCCCAGCTCCATGTGACCAGGCACACACCCTGATCCCCAACATATCCAGACCCCTGTGTCATTGGCAGGTCATGACAAATTCTCTTCCAGGCTGCAATGTCTCAGTGAGCTGTCTCATTAATACCATAGGACCCTATATTTGTGTTTCAAGTTGAGGATCTCGCAATTGGCAACAAGGGCGGGGTGGGGGACTCTACTGATGTGTGCAAGCCCCTCCTGGCCCGCCCATGTGTGCAGGTCCATCAGCCGTCCCCACACGTCTCATGCCACCATATTGGAATTTGAGAAAATTGGCAGCCATCTCTTTTGGTCGCCACGTTGGAGCTTTGAGTGTCTGGAGCTCTACATTACCAACATAAAAAAATGTCAACAAGGCCAAGAAATCTGCAGTGCTATTCTATGCAGGACTAGGCATCCGCAGGTTCTACAAGATGAATGCATCTCTGCCTTTGCCACAGTTAGTGAAGCGCGGGCACATTTTTCCGATCTGCAAGACAACGCTGACTTTGAGTGGTTCCAACTCCACCAAGCATGCCAAGCATTGCATGAGCCAATTGACACCTAGCACAGATGATTACGGCAACTACCATCCTCATTGATGAAACTGATGAAGTCTGCGCCCAACTCATACTAAGCTTCTGATCAAATAAGCTGTGATCTCAGATTTTTTGAGAGTTCGATCTGCCCATACAGCACTTCCTGGAGCTAGATCACTCCAATGAGCCGACGGAGAGCAGAGCAGGAAAATTGGAGGCAGCTTTCTAGCATGAGGCAGTCACAAAGGTGCAGGCAATATCCAAAATACAAACTCAAAACCCCAGACAACGAAATGACAAGCAGGTCACGAGCGGCCAAAGCACACTCCTACTCCACCATATGACACTGTTACTAATATGGTGGCAAGTTGCAGCACGTGGGCCGCTTCCCATCTAGAGGAACTGAATGCGCGAAGTGCAGAAGACTTAACCGTTTTTCATGCGTCAGTCGAGTAACCACATATGCCCCTCCATCCAGGCCTCAATAGCTAGCAAGACAAGGGGTGCATCAAATGGAAGCTATGCTGGAGACTGACCCTGGGGACCTCTATGACTTCCTGATATCCTCACTATGCCATTGGGCGAATAAGCAGCACTAACCCAGTTGCCGGATTCTCATGTCACGTACCCCAAACACCAGCCCTGATTGACACTAGTGCATCTGTGAATGTCACGAGCAGTAAACAGTTCATGCTCCTACATTAAAAGCCAACGATCAGACTCCCCAGTGACAAGATATGCATTTATAGAGGTGACACACCCATCCCACTTGATGGCATTGCATGGACCACATTTGAACATGAGGATTAGGTTGTGGAAAGCAAAGTCTATGTCACACCAGCTGACATGGTAAAATTCCTCAGCTGCACTATGACCAAAGACCTCAAACTCATGCACTTCGCTTTCAGGGTACACCAGGAAGAAATGGAAGCACTCTTAAAGGAGTTTGGAGATCTGTTCAATGGACTTTGCTGTTTCCCCTCACACATGGTATGTTTCCATATTGATGACACCATTCAACCGGTCGCATTGAAAACAGAAGGGTACCATTTCATCTGCAGGCTCAGATGGAAGACTAATTATGAAAAATGGCAGAGCCCATCACCAGTGAAAAGGAAAGTGGCCCCACAACCTGGGTGCTGTCCATTGTTGTGGCTGGGAAGTCAAAAAGGCTTAACCAGGTCCGCCTCTGCATGTACATGCGCCTTCCCAACAGGGCTGTCAAGAGGGAAAGGCACCCTACTCTGACACTGGACGACCTCCTTGCCGACATCCAGAGTATCAAACACTTTTCCAAGCTCGATCTGATAGCGGGATACTATCAAATCCCATTACATAAAGGCTCAAGGTACATAACAACTGTGCCATCCAATGTTGCCCTGTACTGTTAAGCACCTGAACTGCAGGCATATCTTCAGTGGCAGAAGTGTTCCAAAACACCATTCGGGACGTGATCACATATTTGCCAAGTGCCCTCCATGTCAGCAATGACATCCTCATCTTTGTGAAGTCCCTGGTGGCTTAATAGCCATGCTATAAAAGGCTCAAGGAACACAGTCTCCTCTGGGTTCGTATTCCAGAAACAAGGGGTATCAGCAGACACACATAATGTCACAGACATCAAAGTAGCACCCACTCCACAGAACCAGGCAGAAGTGAGAAGCTTCTTGGAAACCATAAACTACTGTGGTAGGTTTATCCCTAACTTTGCCGCAATCACTACCCTGAGGCACCACACCAAAGTGTCAGAACCATGGGAATGAAGTGAACTACAATCCGCAACATTCGGAAAACTCAAAATTGCATTGACCGAAGACAAAGATTACATATTTGACCCCAAATTCACTACTAAAATGACTGTGGTCACAAGCCCACATAGACTGGACACACCCAACGAACACTCACAGGTGATGTAACACAAGTTGCGTTCGCGAGCAGGACATTATCTTCACCTGGCACACGTTACTCCCAGATCGAAAAGGTAGTGATAGCAGGGGATGCAAATAATTCAATTGGTATCTTTACGGGAGCGCATTCAATGTATTGTCTGACCAGAAGCCACTTATCCCCATCTTCAAAGGGTCATCTCTTCGACTGCCACTGTGCACTGAAAAGTGGGCACTCCAACTTCAAGACTTGTCTTTGTGCTTGAATGCTGCCCTGGCACAGGGAACCCAGTGCACATCCTCTCATGGCATCAGTGCGAGGCGATTGCCAAGGAAGTAAGGAACATGGCCCGGATAAACATGGTAATGGTGAGCAACTGTCCCAAGCTCTGTCTCTGCGTGAAATCAAACTGGCCAGAGACCAAGATGAACACATTAATGTGATCAAGGAGACACTGGTCTTGAATGGGATGCTGAAAGCTCCAAAGCATTGCATGATGTCTGACTAAAAGGGATTTATGATCCTCTTTCTGTGGAAGCTATAACTTTCGGTATTCAGAGAACGTCTGCTCCTACAGGACTCGAGAATTGTAATCCAGACTCTTTAACCAACAGAGTAGACCATCTCACACACACAGAGCACCGAGCAGTGTGCAGGACAAAAGCACACCTAAGAGAAAAAGTATGGTTCCCCACACTGGATCCAGCCAAAGTGTTCATTTCTAGATGTACACCTAAGGCATGAATATACAGAAGCGGGAATAGGCATTGATGGGGTAGAGCATATAGTGTCCATGTTCACAGATTATATGCTACTATACCTACAAAACCCTGAAGAGAACCTGCAACATGTATTGGAGGTGCTGGACAACTTTAGGAAATTAATTGGGATAGGAATAAACAAGAATAAATCCTGCCTATTCCCGCTAGCAAAAGTTAGCTGCAAATAGTGACACAGTACTGCCGGCCCTGCCACTGCCGTGGAGCAGGACCTCCTTCAGATACCTAGGGTTGAATATACATCCTGATCCTAAGCAAGAATATTTACATAATGCAATACAGGCTACAGACGGATTAATCAAGTCAATGCATTTCTGGGTTAAGTTAGTCGTGGGAAGAGTGGCCTTATCAGGCCCGGCTCCAGCAGGGGGGCCAAGGGGGCCAGGCCCCCCCAGAGCCAGCCTCTGCCCCCCCTAAAAAGGAGGCCATGTCAGTGGTGTTATTCACCACTGGTAACCTACAGAGTGGGGGGTGGATGTCACCCTTAACATTCAGCAGCAACCTCAGAGACATCATTCTGAGAGGCTGATTTGCAGGAGGCCTGGCCAGGATTTGTTTTCTTGCCCTAGACAATGATTTATGCCCCACGCCATGAAAGTACAAATTACCAGGGATATGGGGGCCATTCACACCTCTAAGTGAGGTAGCACACTTATTCAAGAAGGCTGCCTACAACTATTTTCTCAAAACTAAAATCACAATTTTGGTTTCTGTAATTTCAAGGATGTTTATTTTTTGTGGTAATATAGTGGTTTTTCACATCATGCTTAATAAAATGGTTAACTATATCAAACAATAAATGACAGGTAAAGTTGCTTGAACACAGATTTCTACAGAAGGTGCGTCAACTGACTGGGGGCCCTTACAAATGACATGCAAAGTATATATTCTGCTGCATTAACTACTTGAGTATAAGTGAAAAGATAAGGTTGGTAGTAACAAAAATCTAATTCTGGAGGGGAGAGTGTAGTAAAATCAAAAAGTGATGAATGCAAGGCTTTGAATTAAACATTTTCACTACCATTGCTCTGCGCAACATTCCATGCCATAATTCTGTAGTATGTCAGTGCAATTAGAAAAGGGTACAAGCCATTAGCAAATTACTTTTGGTGCTGCCACCAAACGGAGCAGTTCAATCTCAATTGCTAGGCCGTGTTCCATCTGCACTGGAACACAAGCAACCATATGAATGTTTAGGCCCTGTGGTCTAGCAGTTTGGGAAGGGCTCCTGACATTAGTCACAGAGTCATGGCTGATATGCAAATGATATATCATGCTAGCCAGAGCAATGACGGTGGTTCTAATTGATTCAGAGACCTTTTACCTATTAGGTACACCAGAACGCATGCTGTGGAACACAGGTAGGATGGCAGTAAAATCTGAGGAGAAACACACATCCTATGGGTGTGTCTGGTCATTTACCCACCTAACGACTAGCCATGGCTATGTCAATGCCTCACCACCAAAAACGAACCTTTCTAGAACTCTTTGTGCAAGCTCCATCACAAAGTAACACCAAGCGTCTTGCTGTATAGGGCCTGCTACTGTTATATCTAAGCATTCTTTTGAGTGATTAATTACCTCTGTAAATGAGCTCCTGGTGTAATAACATTCTCTTAATGTGTGTCTTCATCCAGTTGATTTTATAAGCAATATATTTGTCAATGGCTCTGTGACTTGCTCTGAAATCCTGTCTTAAACAAGCAATCATGAAGTCAGCAGTTTTGGCTTGTGTATAGGTATTAGCAGATATTTGCCAGGCAATGACATCATATGCCCAGTTACTGGCACCATTTTCCGGCTGTTCCCATCCTATGGCCAGGTGGTACCCTTATGGCAGTGCCTAGCAAATGCCAATCCATCCCTAATCAAAGGCCCAAGACATTGGCTTTGCCAATGCATTTTGGCTTCCGTTTGTCTCCCTAAGTGAATGTGTATATGCCCAGATGTGGGTGTCTTGCTTGCTACGACTAGGGAATCAATCGGCACCTCACTGATCTGGTCCAACAAGGCCCTACCTGAAAATGATAAGGCTAGGTTGGCAAGTATTGACCAGTTTCAGATGTTCTCATGCATACTTACCAGTGGGGCTCTGACCTAAATAGAATGTACCTTTGTTTGGAAGCCTAGTCTACTCTGACAGAACGTTTCATGATTCAAACTGATAAGTACTGACTTGATAACCTCATTCTGTTTGAGTAACTTTACAGAGTTTGTTGTGGGATTTGTTTGGAAAGTATGATGCAAATCCTGGGTGCTGGGTGTTTAGGCAGTGCCGGAAATGAAACATGAACACCCGTAAAATAACAACAAAAAAAGAGCGTTTTCTATAATGTTGCGGTCAAAGTTTAAAATGTGTAAAGTATAAAATGTGTACATCTTTCATATAACTAAAAGGCAGTATTTAAATATTTTCTAAAGAGTGCAATCAGAGGTGGATTTAACATTTGGACAAGGAACAAATGCCAACGCCCCCCTACTGCTCTACTCTCTCCTCTCAAATACAAACAGCCAGGGCAGATCAGGCCCTACCAGTGAGATCCTATCGTTTTACTTTGTCTTAGAGGAAGATTATTTACAAAAGGTAGTAATTAGAGATAAGAAAAGGTAAAAAAGCAGTGACCATTGCTGTGCCAATTAAAAAATATTTATATATAGGATTTTAAGAAGCTATTTAAGTGTGATTGTTGGGTGATTAGTAAGTAAGGGGATACAGAACAAGCTTTGTGAAACAATACCCTTGTCATGCATTTCATTTCACTTTGTGTCTGTATAAGATTTTTTTAAGTTCTCCTTAATTTCTATGCCGGAGCTTGTAGGCTTCCATTTAGGATGGGGAAAATAAAGCTACAGTCATAGAGGATCATGTTCCAGGTCAAGCAGAGTGGAAGAAGTGGCGCTAAATGCATGTAGCTTCACTTTTTATGAGCTGCAGGATTTTGTATGATTTGACAGGTGAAGTTGGAGAGCAGATAGGACTTAACAAGGTCCCCTACCTAATCCAATTGGTGTTCCCATGGGACCTGCCTGACCTTTACACCTGAGAAAAGCAGGCAGAGTCCAAAGGAATCCATTTTGGAAGGCTCCCCTAATTGTTAATTGTGCAAGTAATTTACAGTTTTCCAGACACGTAGTGGTAAAGTAAATAGCAAAGGCGATTTTCGCCTATGTTTTACTCTTTACTTTTCCAGTACCTGCTGGAAACAATTAAAATTAATGAATGGCAAGCAAGAGAATTATGATCTGTGCAATTTAGGAATCAAAACAAATTTCCCCCTTAATCTTTTCATCAACATGTTTCTACAATGATGAATAGATTGTCAGGTTGGTTTATCATGTGACTTGTGCATTTTTTTAAAGTAATCTGTATACAATTTAGTATTATTTTAGATATTCAAAGCCAAACTTCAACACATATTTGTACCAACTTGAGCTTGGAAAAAGTGGGGTCAGGTATCTAAATTTCAGGCTAGGCTCAAATTATAGCTTTGCTACATCACCAAAGTGTGTGATCCTGGGCATATTTTTTTTATTTCAATGTGCCTTACCTTTTAAAATTAGGTGCCCCTAGAAGTGATTCAGTTTGCATTATGAGCTATTCCAGAAAGCCTAACTTGTGGTTTAATAGATGAGCAGCACAGGCATTAGGACACACACACATCTAACTTTGAAAATATCCAGGCTACATTTATTGAACACAATTGTGTCAGTCAATAGCAAATCAAAGTAAACACATCAAACAAAGAATCATCATGGACAATTCCATATTGTAACCAGTATGTAAACAGTATGTTCCAGACAATGATGTACAGGGGCACGCCCCACCAGGAGTGATACCAGGAGGCCGCAAACCCCTCAACCAGCACTGTCTGCCTCCAGATGCAGCCATTACAGCCCTAGCACTCCCTTGCACTCTCAACTCAATTCAAATGCGCTGCACAAATGCAACAAAAAAATAACATTTTGTGTTTAACATGGAATTTTGGACATGAACCATTGATGGGAGACATTCAGAATGGGACTACTATAGTGTTTCAAGTTGGAAAGGAGGGGGGAAGGTTGTGGAAGGGGTGGGTGAAGGGGGTATTGTATATACATGTTTATGTATTGGAGTATATGTTGTTGTGCTCGAAATATTCTTAAGATCAAAAGACTACCTGTGTTGATTGGACATGGTATGTTCTGTTCTTGAAATCAACTAAAGTTTGAAAGAAAATGTAATTTTGTAGGAAACAAAATATCCTACTCCTTGCTTCAATATTATGGGGGGGATCTATCTTTCACAACAAGATGGAGGGAGCACAAGCATCTCCTCCGGGGCCTGCTGGGAGTAGCCACAGTGCTCAGGAAGGTATTGTTGGGCGGACACCATCTGAGATGGTACAAAGACTGGGGGCCTCACTGCTCAGCCCTCTCAGAGGAGGAAGAGGAGGCATCACCCTCAATTCTCCCAAGCCAGTCCAGGAAAGACATGCTGGGTGCTGGTGGGAGTAGGTGGGAGTGGAGATAAATGGGAATGGTGGGCAGGGGCAGCTGAAGGAAGGTGACTGGATGGTGAAAGGTGAAGGAGGATCAGATATAACAGAAAGGGGAGAGCAGATGGGAAGGGAAGATAGGTAGATTGATGTTGCAACACTATTTTCCTTGCTTCTCTTTTGCTATGTACTGTTTTTTATAGAGGGGTGCAAATATATTTTTGCAGATCTGGAAAGACATTTTTTGCTGGATCACGGATCTGTGAAATCAGGATCAACACCAGCACCTTGTTGAGGGTACTCCTAGACCCACACCCAATGGAATATGGGCCCCCATAATCAAAGCCCTGGCCTACCCAGATAAAATGTCCTGCAGCCGGGCCTGGGCCTTACTAAAAATGGTAGCACTATCAAGGCTAATGCACTGCCTCAGAAATATCCCATATAATATACCTAGGAAATTCTTCTTAGATCTAGATAAGGAGTGCAGGAGTTTCTTATGGCAGGGAGAAAGACATAGAGTTGAGCTCAACACGTTGCAAAGACCTTATGCACAGGGAGGGCTGAAGATCCCCAACTGTGGGCTGTATTTTTTGGTGTGTCAGTTGCAGCATGTAGTAAACTGGATGGCTGATGACCCCACGGTGGATACAATGCTCCTACAGCCAGAAATAAAACAGTTAAATTTGAGGGACCTCATATGGGTAGACCTGCATGAGTTGCACACTCACCCACAACTAGTGGAGTGAAGCATGCAAATATGGTGGAGCACCTGCAGAATTATGGGATTAAACTAACCAATTTCGCCACAGACTCTGCTGGCCGCTGTAATGACAGACAAATGCGGACTGAGAGCAGGGGTGCAGGCACATTGGGAGAACCGTGGGCTCGCATCAATAGGGGACCAGAGAAGTGAATGTAAGCTGCCACAATTGGAGGAATTCCAGGCAACTACAGGTATGCGCGAAGGACAATTCTTACTACATAGAGCCATATTATGCACAATAAAGGGAAGGTGGCCAATGGTTATGGAGGACATAATAGAGTGTGAAGACATAGAAACTATCATAAATATCTCGGGGGAGGTGGGGGCAAGCCATATCGAGATTCTACAAGGTATTGATAGAGCACAACTCGAAGGGAGAAATGAAATGCAGGGGAAGATGGGAGGAAGAATTGGAGAAGTCAGTTGAAGATAAAGAGTGGCCAAAATGTAGTCTCATACCATAAGAACATCGCAGAAGACATCGAATTCCCCGGAGGCATGCATACTGGGTCTGTTTAAGAGAGGCTCTAAACAGAAAGCCATGGGATGTGTTGACCAAGCGTAGCATAGCCATGCAGTGGAAGGCAGAGAAAGGTCTGAGTATCAATAGGTGGTGGAAAGACCTAAGGAAATGGGCTACAGCCGAAACGGGGGGTGTGGCAAAAACTGGAACCTGGAGTACACATAATGCAGTGGATTGCCCTCACATGGTTTAGTCAGAGCGGGGACGAAAGTGCGGACTAGAATATGCAAGACAAGGCCGGGGCGAGTGGGTTCAGGATGAAAACTGAAGGCTGGAAAGTTAATTCACAGGCAACTGGGGGTAGAGGAGGGAAATTGGGGACCAAACAGGACCACATACATTTTGGTGATGATGTATACATACCGTGCATTGCACTGTAACCGGTATACGTTTAAAAAAATTAATAAAGATTTTTTTTTTAACATAAGGGGGAGACTGTGCCTCAAGGGTGACCCCTTCCTAGATGCGGTGATTGGAATAGCAACAAGGGTGGAACACACAGCAAATTGTATGGCGATGCATGCACAGGGCAAATTACCTGAAAAGTAGCCCCGGAAGGAGGTGAGGAAAGCTGAAACTAATGTGCTTACGAAGAAGAAGCAGGAAAAAAAAGGATAAGAAGGACAGTCACAAGGAGAGTGGTTGGAATGGAGGAGAGGGGATGTCATAGGACAAAATGTGCTACAGAAGTGGCAGTAAAGTGCACCTTTCTGGAGCAGAAAATTGTCCGGGGGAAAGTTATGTGTAAAAAGTATAAGAGATGGGGCTACTTTGTGAATTACTGCAAAATCTTCAGGGAGAATAAGAAAAGCATCAATGTGGTGAATTAAGGTGTGCAAAGGGTAGCTCAACGGCAACGTGCTCGCCTTGGAAGCAAGACGACACGGAGCAACACAGGTTCGATCTCTGGGTCCGCGCATAGACACCTCTGGGTATTAAGCACGTTATAAATAACCTATCATATCAAATCATAAACAGAAGATGACTCAAAGGATAATGATGGTGTTGGGGTGCGCATATATGTCCCATAAGTGTTGTTGGTGAAGAGAGTGACAGTGAGCATGAAAGCCCCACTGCATAGGTGCATTTCAATGGCATACCTATACACATGATGGCAGACTCTTAGGCGAAGGTGTCCTTTGTTTCAACGGACGTGTGGGAGAAGGTGTTGCAAGGAAATGAGGAGGACTTGATGCCTGGGAGGGCACAACGTGGAAAAGATTGATATTATTCAGTATTTCATGGCCAAGAGAGAGGGGCATTAGGGAAGATGTATGGAACACAAAAGGGAGCTGCGCTATTAAGCTGGAAGGAAAAGTACCTGCTTGAGATAAGGTTAGAGCCTAACACCTGTGAGCAAATGTTAGTGGTTACGGACAAGTGCACTGTGACTCGAGAGGTATTGAGATGTGTGAGGGGTCACAAATTTGAGACAGACAACTTTGTGAATATTTTTATTAACACAAATGGTTGGATACATGCCTCACTATCCCTACCCTAATGAGGTTTTTCCTGCTTAAAATAAACTAAAGGAACCACTCCAACAAAAGGTTTTATGTCCCTCACACTTGCACATACAACAAAGCAACAAGGTAATATATGGCAATTCAAAACCAACAAATAAAACAGTTAGTTTGCATCATAACTGTCTCTACTTATTCTTTGTCTGAGTTCCCCTTTCCCAGATTCAAGAAGGACTCGATTCAACAGTTCCAAAAAGAATAAGGAAATCCTGTCTTGTAACAAAGTTCCAATGCAGTTCTTTAGATTGCAATACTTCAGAATTGTCCAGCAAGGTTTTTCCTCTTCCACTTGTGATATCAAGAACTCAAAACAATTGTCTTTGTATACACCAAAACCACTTCCTCAGTTCATCAGGATTAACAGAAATTGTTTTGTCAGGATTGTTCTGCAACAACACACTTGTTTTGACAATGTAAGATACTGCTGCAGCATTTTACACAACATTTCATCAGCAATGCAAGTTTGTCAGGATGTTTCTGGGATATTTCACCAAGACATCATAGTGGTTCTACCCTACCACTTTGTCCCTACTACTTTTCAACACCACTTCACAATTCTTCATCAACTTCCACCTGGTCCGCTCACCTACCAGGTCTACTTATATAAAGTTCTCTGTTCTGGTCTACTCTCCTGCCAGAACAGAATAAAGTGTCACAAATTCCTCTGACCTGGTGTACTCCCCTGCCAGTCCAGAGTAAACTACTATAAGTATGTCTGTGGGAAAGATCAGCTTCCAACAATTTAGTAATGTCTCTTGCTTCAAAACATCACGTTTAATAATTTCTTCATGGAAAACATTTGTGATTGCCACACACTCTCCAAGTTAAGCTCCACTCCTTCTGAATACCATCTACCAGAAGGGCAGCCATCTTGCCACTCTTGTTTCCCCACTTCCTCTTTACCCAAATGCTGACAATAATGCTGTCTCACTTTGACTCTTCTTTGGCCTTGGCAATGTGGGTTTAAGCCAGTTCTTTCAAGGAGTTTCTTCAGACATGGGCAATAGGATTTACAAGCATTTAGATTATCATTTGCTTCCTCTTGACTTTGGCAATGACTGTTCTCTTTAACATGTCTTGTTATAGTTCTCCTTTGGCTTTGGCTATAGTAGTTTGCATTGGGTTCTCTAATTATTGCCCCTTCTTACTGCTGGACAACCTGACCAAAATGCAGATAATCACACACCCTTTGATCTGGTGATCAAGCTCTCATTATTCCACTTCTTTCCAAGTCAGCCTGGCTTACCAAATAACTATGTGTCTGCTTTCTGTCAGTTGGGTATTCAATATTACTTGTCCTTGTGAATTTTATTGTATGCGTATTGTTTCTAATGTTATGGCACCTGGTTTGGGCAAGCAAGCTGTTAAGGGGTGCTCGGGTGTCACAATATCTTAGTGAACTCACCAGGTCTGGCATGCGTGTCCGTTTGTCTCACTGCCTCCACGTTCTCAGCTTCAGCTGCTTATCGCCGTCCAGTTACCTGCTTCCTTCATTCTCCTGTGGCCCACACTACTCAAGAAAAGGAACTCTCTCTGCTCCAAAAGCTCTCTAGTGCTTGTCTACCACCGGAGACAGACTCATTTCGGGTAAAGCTTTTAAAATGTGCTCTGCCCGCTGTGAAATCTCTGCAACTCAGGTCTCCAAGGGTATTTATTTTAGCTTGGATGCTTCTCGCTGTGTGACCTATGCAATCAAGGCTTCTAGAGGTAAAGACCCTGTCAGGACTGGCAACTGTTTGACACTCAACAGTGGTCTCAGCTTCATCTTTCTCCTCCAGATTCTGCCTCTGCTGTCACGTGGAGAGTTCACAACTCCTGCTCTTCCTGCTATTGCAGTTTTGTGCCTCTTCAGCCCTCTTCTTCGCCCCAATACTTTGAGGATTATGGGACTTGGATTTCATAGTGTAAGAATCAGCTTTTCTAAATTTTTATATTTTACAATAAGCCATTAGAAGGGTGGGGCCTCAGAGAAAGTTGTGAAAGGGGGTTTGCCATTTCTCCTGACCTGCTTCTCCCCTCATGTGCTCCTCCCACAGAACACCACCCCCAGGGTCAGGATCAGAAAGTGTCTGCCTTTCCCTGGCCACATGAGAAGGGTCCAGACCGTGTTTTCTGGGGGAATGTCACGCTTCCGTCAGCTTCACACCATACTCATGCATCCACAACATCAAGTGGTTCCAGTGCATCCTCAACACCCACAGTAGCACCCTCAGCAACCACAGTGCCCACTGTCCCTCTGTTCCCCTCCTCTACCACTCACATAGGTCCAGGGTCACGTGAGCAGCGGTCTCCCTGTTTCCCTCTGAGTCGGCACACCTGTGTGGGATCTGGTGGGTGCAGCCTTCGGTCCCGGTCCTCTCCCTTTCTTCGTTGGCGCCTGCCATGGCGCATGGGAGAAGGAATCCGCGGGCGATCGCTTCCGCGTCGCGTTCCGCTTTGCACCCGGTCACGTGTCACAATCGCCCGCGGTTCCTTGTATCACAGCTGTTCCTCGGAGCTCTGTACGGCAATCACGAACCTTACCTGCATCACAGACCTTGGAATTTCTAACAGACCTGCTTTATGATTGTGCCTTTGTTACTCTTCATTCGGAACTCACAGACTACCTGATTTCGGACCGGCTACTCGGACTGCTTCTGGATTACCCTTTGTCTTGGCGCTTCTGTACTTCCTTTCAGCTATCCTTAGCTTCCGTTGACTCCTCCAGGATACTTATCATTGACTTTGGTTTTCCTCACGACTCAGCTACAGGTGGGCCAGTCGGAGTTTGCACTCTCGGCTGAAACTCTGCATCCCACATCCAATGGGGATCCTGCTCACGTGTTCCTTCGGAACTACACCCTAGGCCCTTGAGGGTTAGGAGCTACATCACTGCCCCCTTAGGTAAGCCTATTGCCAGCCTTTTTGCATTCTCGTGTTTACTGTGCTCATCTGGTGTTAATCAGCATTTTGCTTTTCAGTGGCCTTGGGGTTAGAGTGTTCCACGGATCCGGGCTTCAACCATCACCCACCTGTGGCCTCAATGATTGCATAGAGAGTATTTTGCTTTACTCTCTGTGTGGTACTTGTGGACAGAGGTTATTTTTAACTGCACGACATTCAAGTCACGACAGGGAATCATCTCTGATTCATCACAGATATCCTGAGGTATTATCTGGCAGAGTAGGTAAATTAATGGGGATGGTGCACAAGATGATCTTGAAGGAAGGAGCTGTTCTGGTAGTGGTAAAACTGCGATCCGTCCCAGTGGCATTGAAGGATGTTGTAGGGAAGGAACTACAAAAATGATGTGATAATGGAATACTTGAGTGTGCAGGAGCGGTAGAGTGGTAGTCTCCTTTGGTTGTGGCTAAGAAAGCATATGGTGATGTGAGGTTATGTGTGGATTTGGGCAAATGAAATGATTGTGTAGTAGTGAATCCGTTGCTGGACATGGGGGAGATGTTAAGCTTTATTGGAAATAGAAGCATATGCACAAAGATTGATTTAACTGCTGCGTATCATCAGGTAGAGTTACATCCCAAGTCAAGTTAATACACAGCGTTTATATCACATGAGGGTATGTTAAATGCATGCTGTTTGGGTTGTTGTCAGCGGCGTCTGTTTTCAAAAAGTTAATGTACGAGTTGTTCAAAGGAGACGAGAATATGTTCTGTTTTCAGGGCGATATATTGGTGTCTGGGAGAGGTGTAACATAGCATGATAAAGTTTTGACAAAGGTGTTGAGCATATTAAGTGAGCGAGGGCACAAGGATAGTGTGTGTTTAGAAGGTCAGAGAGAGAATACCTTGGGTACATGATATATAAAGAAGGTGCAAAAACGATGTGAGAGTTGGTACACACCATAAAGGAAGTTAAAGTGCTGAAGTCCAAAGCTGAACTTAGATCTTTTCTCGGTATGGTTGCACTCTATCAGAAATTTATAAAAAAAAAGTCTCAAAGAAAGTGGAAGGGATGAGGGAGATGTTGAGGAGTAAAGATGAATTTCAGTGGCATGATCGGTGTGAGAAGACCATAAAAAGTGAGATCAATTTAGCCAAACAGTTAGGGCAGTTTGACACCAGAGATAAGATTTTCATCACTATAGATGAAAGTGATACTGGTTTATGGTAGTCCTATCTCAAAGACGAGGGGTGGAAGGGAAGTTGCAATTGCACATGCATCAAGATTTTTGAAGGGAGCTGAGTGCAACATACCAAAATAGAGAAGGAAGCTTTACCGTGTGTCTGGGAGTGGAAAAGGTTGGGAGTTTCATTTGGGGAAAAATGCTTAAAGCAGGGTTTGAAAATAAGGGGGCAGCAAAGAAAGTGTTTGGGAGACTTGCAAGTTGTGGAACACGCATGCAGTGTCATGAATTAAAATTGGAGGTAGTGCCTGGTAAGCATAATGGGTTCGCTTGTCACATCTTAAGAGTGTGATTTAAAGAGAGATGTTGAGTTCTGATTTGGAGTGGAATGAACAGGTCTATGCCTTGCACAATGGGATCATAAGTAAATGAAATGAAATGGTATTTTATTTATATCGCGCTCGTACACAAGTGTTTCAGAGCACAAAATGTAGGTGTGAGTGGGGGAGTGTGAGAATGACGCATGTATCTGTGAGGTGAGGGAGTATGTGAGAAGGAGTAGCCTAGAAAGGGAAGTTGCATGAGGAACAAACAAAATGTTGGGAAGTGAGAGAAGATCTTCGCATGGAGAACAGTTTATTGTATCTCTCAGGAAACATTGTGACCCTGAATGGGCTGAGGAAAAGGCTGATTGATATTGCCCACGAGGGGCATATTGGAATAACAAAAACCAAAGAGGTGTTAAGAGCAGATTACTGGTAGCCAGGGTTCAATAAGTATGTGTAAGACAGACTCAAGAGTTCTGTGAATTGAAATAAATCAGGAAAGGGGCTAAAGATGAGAGTTATCCCAGAGCATCCAAGGTGTGTGTGGGAAAAACATGTGATGGACATTCTAGGGCCTATGGAGAGAGAGTCCCATACTGAGAAGTACATTTTGGTGTTAGTGGATTTGTTTTTGCAGTGGACGGAAGTAAAAGTGGTAAAGAAGAGCACTGTGAGAAGTGTGGAGAAGTTTCTTAGTGATATATTTGATAGGGAGGAGATTCCTTCTAGTATTCTAGCAGATAATGGACCCCAATTTGTTGGGGACGATATGAAGAGGTTATTGGAGAAACATGGGATTAATCACAAACAAACTTCTGTATATCATCCTTAAACTAATGGTGATGTGGAATGGGTAAATAGATGCCTCATGGAAGTAGTAAATCTCGCGTAAGGGAGTAGAAATAGTTGGAAAGAGGAAATGTAGGAAAGGTTCAAAACATTCAGATATGTGCAACATCCTATGGCAGGAGTTGTGCCATTTGAAATTATGAGGGGAACGGACGCTAATACAATGGTGTGAAGAACAAAGAAGATCCAACAGTAGAATCCTCCCGTCCCCTGCACACTATGTTAAACAGCCAATATTCATTAACTACTCTTCACAATTTTGAATGACTTGGTGTACAATGTAAAGAAAAACCAAAGTAGACATATCATTTTGTAAAAACAAGAATGATGAATTTAATATCATCACATTTTCTGTATCTGATACAACGTCCGTACGCGACTGACGCGTTTCGAGGTAAACACCTCTTATTCACGAGCTTTACGGACTGAAATGGGGAAAGTTACATGATTTCCAATTCAACAAATATGAGTAAGCCTCTAAACTCAATTTGTGGTTTGTATGTTCAATATATTCAGTAGATTATAGGTGTGGAAACCTTCAATACCAATAACGATATGGATGTGACTCCAAATTTATGATCAGTCCAATCTGCTGATAAAAAGTGGTATTGAATTGAAGTCTAGTATAGTCACCTTTTGAAAAGATCAGCTACGCATATAGTGCCACTGAATAAAGTGGTGCCCATACTGTCATCAATGGCATATCTGAGTTCCCTATAGTGGACACAACAGGAATGTAAAGAAGAAGCGGATTGAGGAAACATGTCAAAATAAAAGCATGGTGAACAAACGTAAATCATCCGACCTGCTGATGTATATCATTGAAAGTGGAGAGAGTCAAAGCGACCTGTTGAGACCAACCGTAAAATGATTCCAGGTATCCACTCTCGGCTATCCGCAATTAAGAGAAGTCTCTAGTTGTCATATGGGTAGTGATGTAGGACCATGTGTTCAAATACCAACAGGGAAACCCTGTAACAGAAAAAGTGCCAAATGATGAGAGCGGTGCTCCTGCTCCTATTTAAAGAAAGCTGAAAAATTACACAATTTACAATATACAGGACCTAAGGTTCACTATAAATTGCATAATCTTCGAGCTAGTCTAAAGTAAGTGCAACTGGGAGCGTGAAATCACTTCCCAAATTCACATAAATGCAAGGTCACCCAACTAAATAGTAAGAATCAGTGAGATCTCTCATTTAAACAACAGGGTCTAAAGATAAAAACTTACCCCCAACTGGGGTGGGCCCGTCAGTTCTCACAGAAAGGCGGAATTCAGAAACAATGTCCTCAAAATAGCGTTTCTGCAGTACTTGTGCTACTATCTGTAGTCATTGCGCCACTAATGTACCAAAAACGATCGTACTGAAAAGGCAATGGGAAAATGCACCTCACAGACACACACATCCTCATCCTGTACCACCTGAACAAGTAGATGATAACAGAACTACTCACCCACATCCAGGAGAACATAGCAGGATCGGCATCAGGACATCCATGCCACCTTTGGTCAAGTTGGTGTCGGTCCTGCACTTCGTGACCACGAGCGCATTCCAGCACTCAGTTTGCCAACTGTGTTACATTTCACAGCCTGCCTTCTCCAGACTGCTGGGGCAAGTGCTGTATGCACTCAGCTATGATGGGTACAGCGTTGAGCAACAACAATTAATTTGGCTCTGTGTCCTTCCAGTTCTAATAATTGTTTCCTGGTTTTTTCAATAAAATATTTTTTTATGCGTTTTGTATATT
This sequence comes from Ambystoma mexicanum, assembly GCF_040938575.1. Taxonomy (NCBI): domain Eukaryota; kingdom Metazoa; phylum Chordata; class Amphibia; order Caudata; family Ambystomatidae; genus Ambystoma; species Ambystoma mexicanum. Next base: position 196,101,387 of record NC_090923.1, read on the forward strand.
GTATTGTAACATGTGCATATGCTTTTTATGTCTTTTTTATATATTGGTGTCATGATTTTGTTGCTTTGAGTTCATAATAATAAAATATGATATGTGAGCTGGTTTTGGTCATACAGCCTACTATTTGTCCTTTGAGGTGTTAATGTCTAGGTACATACTGTGTCTGATGGTATATATGTGAGTTATTTCACCATATTTATACCCTTCCTTTTTTTGAGATTTAAGAATATTATATCCCCACTCAGTAGGAGGGGTCAATACCTTGTGTATGGGGCTTTACCCCTGTAGAATTATTTGGATGCACTCCTGCGCCATGTGGGCCAGCTCATTGCCCTCTCCACCACCCAGGCTCAAGTGAATGCCAGCAAGGCACGCTTCTACGTAATTGCAGGGATGCCCAATGTGGTGGCAGCCCTGGATTGTACACATGTGGAGCGGGTGCCCCCCCCAGGCCTCAGAGGTCTAAAGGAACCAGAAGCAATTCCATTCACTGAATGTCTAGGTCACCTGTGATGCCGACCTCACCATCACAATCTGCTGTGCCCCGTTCCCAGGATCAACCCATGACACAATGATCCGGTGGAACAGCACGGTGCCAGCATACATGGGGACACAGAGAGCAACAGACCTGGATGTTGGGTGAGTACATGTCCAATCTCACCTATCTTGCTGTATGAGTTGTATGCAGAAGGGTGGGCAAATGTTGTGATTGCATGAGCTGACTAGGCCCTGTAGATGCAGGACCCATGAGTGCACCCCACAAATGAAATGCTGGGACCTACCGATACAGCAGTCACTGGCCAGCCGATGCACCCCCAACATGCCAGCAACACACAAAGTAATGCAGGGACCAGAATGCAACACCACAAATACCACAACATGCATGGTCAGCAAAGTGGTTAGCCAGGCCACCTAGGGGTGTCTGAAGTATGTGTCAGGGAACCCCCAAGAGCCAGGGACTAAGGATGAAGATGATATAGGACAACAAGAGCAATGACCATGGTTGATGTCATGCACAGTAAAATTCACATTGTACAATGCCACACAAATACCTCAGTTGCCCCAATCACACTCAGTTGTCCTGGATAACCTGCCCAGGACCAGACACCCCTGCTGTGAGGTGAGGAAGGTGGGGAACGACTAGGAGCAGGGCACACAAAGACCAGTGTAGCCCATGGGGTACCTATGATATGATATGATATGATATGATAGGATATGATATGGCATTTGTAACATGCCTATACACAAGTGTTTCAAGGTGTGGCAAGGAAGGGGGAATAGAGGGAGGACAGAGACAACGATCTTACTAGGCCAAGTGACATTGAGATCTCGCAAGTGTAGGGGAGGCAGGAAGGGAAAAGTGCCAGAGGAAAGGGGAGAGGGCAGTGCTGTACATGGGATCAAAACAATAACAATTATTGCAGCCAGCAGATGGCAGGTGCACGGGTAAGTGCAGACAGCAGGTGTCCAAAAGTGCAGGTAGTGGGACTGTAGGGTTACAGATACAGACCCAAGTGCAAGGGTTGCCGGGAGGCAGTGCGGGTATGCTACTGGGCGGGCAGGGACCTGGGCCCGAAATCAGAGGGTAGCCAGGTGACCAGTACAGTATCAGACAGGAAACTTGCAGGAAGGAGGAAGAGAGAAGGCAGAAGCAAAGAGGAAGGTCTTGGGGTGCTTACAGAACCGGAAATGGTTCTCCTCAAGTTTCAGAGAGGCAGGCAGGTTGTTCCAGAGGGAGACCCCAGCCGAAGAAAGAGATCTACCACCAACGTTGCTTGGAGAAGCAACTGACCCTGAGGGAGTTGGAGGTGGAGGAGCGAAGAGCTTGAGTATGAAGGTATTTACGAAGAGCGAGTTGGAGGTATTGAGAACCCAGGCCCCAGAAGGCCTTGTGGACAATGCAGAGGGTCTCGAACTTAATCCTTGTAGCCACTGGGAGCCAATGCAGAGATTTCAGTGCTGCAGAGATATGATCCCTGGGCTTGAGGCCATTGAAAAATCATGAAGTCCTGTTCTGGATGAGTTGCAGAGGGCGGAGAGTAGAAGCAGGCAGGTTTAGAAAGAGGCATCGGGACGAGACGACATTCCTCCATTTGTTCTTAAAGAGGATCTGGGCCTATGGGCCGAGCTGTTGAAGCCTGCGTTTGACTGTATCTTTTTGTCCCATTCTGTTCCCGACTCTTGGGTACAATCTATCATTGTACCGATCCACAAAAAAGGGGATAAATTGGATATGACTAATTACCGACCAATAGCATTGATTTATGCAACAAGCAAGGTCTTCCCTATCTTCTTTCTAAGGGACCTCAACTGTGTTATTAAGGGACATAATCTGTTCAGTCGGTTTCAGGTGGGGTTTTGAGAAGATTTAGGCAGCTCACTCAACGCAACAATTCTGTCACATCTTAGACATTTTGTTCAACATTCATGGGTGGGGCAGGTGTATCTAGCCTCTTTAGATATGACTAGCGCTTTTGATGGTGTTATAAGGTCCAGACTTTGGCATAAAATGCTCTCTATGAACATCCCCGTAAATTGGTTCAATTGATTGCCCTTCTTCACTCTCATACCACCATAGCAGTTCGCTTGATGGAGGATTCGTCTTTATCCCCCGAGATACATACTTGCATTGGTGTGAAACAGGGGTGTACTCTGGCACCTACACTCTTCAACCTATATGTGTGCGATGTGAAGGGACTATGGCAGGGTCCTTCCATCTGGCCGGCTAGGTTGGGGGTGTTAGGCTGGAGTGGACGGCCTTTGCAGATGACTTTATACTTTTTGAGAGAACTCTGCGAGACCTGAGAGTGAAAATGCAGCTGTTTTATAAATATGCTGCGGATAATAATCTTTTGCTGAATGCCTCAAAGTCCAAGGTCTTGGTTCTATCTCGTAGTCAAGAACATAATGTATTTGGGCCATCACCTCTTTAATAGGGCTAGCATTGAATATTGGAACAACATTCTGGCCGATAAAACTAAGAAACTGAATGTACAACTGACGTTTTTGAGGCATAACGCTGGTAAATTGTCTCTGCTGCCCGTGAGGCGTTATTATTTAGCCAATTTCGAATCTATCATCTTGTACGGTCTGGACTTATGTAGCCACAATACGGGAAACACTTTAAACCTCCTTCAAGGGAAGCTCTGGAAGGAGGTACTGGGCCTCTCGATGACCATTCCGAACACAGTCATTAGACATGAGTTGTGCCTGATTTCCCTTAAGGCTAGCATTTCTTTGGTTTTAGCTCTGAATTCTTTTCTAACCTTTCTTAATTCTAAATTGGATAACAAAAACTTGGAATCATGTAATGTTAGTTTAATGAAATTAGATTCTGCGAAATAGATTTGTATCAAATGAATGTTTATTCTTTTATTTTATTTTTTTATGAATATGACTTGTATTTTTTATGTGATTTTATGTCGGATTTACGTCTTTTTAATGGATTTCTTTTTTAATGTTACTTATGTTGTGTAAGGTTTCTTGTAAACTATATATGCAACAATAAAAAGAAAGAGGCTGTTGTAGTAGTCCAGCCTAGGGAGAACCAGAGTTCTATAGACAGTGAGCTTCTGCAGGGAGGAGAGGAAAGGAAGACTACCTCTAAGGAGGTTCAGTTGGTAGTTTGACTTCTTAGAGACGTCAGAGATGTCAGGAGAAAAGGAGAGTGTGGAGTCGAAGATGACCCGAGGTTTCTAGCCTCACAGGTGGGAGCAGTAAGAGGGCCAAAGGAGGCCGGCCAGAGAGTGACAGGAAAGGAGGATGCAGGTGGGCCAATGAGGAGAATCTCCTTCTTACTGGCATTAAGGCAGAGATTGTTGGCGGTGCACCACTCCCGGATAGCAGACAGACATTCGGAGATGAGAGAAGGAGAAGCGGTGGCAGAGGGGAGACTGACAACAAGCTAAGTGTTATCTGCATAGCACTGACAATTTGGAGCAGATAGAAGCAATGCAATGGGCAAGAGGTGCCAGGTATTGGTTGAACAGCCAGGGAGATAGATTAGACCCCTGGGTAACACCACAAGGTAGAGAGTGATATTTAGGAAAGGAAGGACTCAAGTTGGACCTGGGAGGGTTGATCATAGAGGAACGAGGTGAGCCAGGCCAGGGCCTGATCAGCGATACCCAGGTTATCACTGAGACGATTGAGCAGGGTGGCATGGTAGACCGTGTCAAAGGCAGAAGAGAGATCGAGTAAGATGACGACAGAGGGGAGATTAGAATCAAGGTTAGAGAGCAGGTCTTCATGGATGTTCAGGAGAGCAGTTTACGTGCTTCTGGCTCCTCTGAAGCCAGACTGATGGGCATGGAGACAACCAACAGATTCAGTGTGAAGATTAAGCTGGGAGATGGCAAACGTTTCCAGGATTATGGCCAGGAAAGGAGTGATGGAGATTGGGCGATAGTTAGGTAGGAAGTAGTGGTCGGCTGAGGGTTTCTTGAGAAGAGGATGCACAAGAGGGTGTAAATGAAGCTCCTATTACAACCCCATGCATGTGATGACATACTCCAAAACTGCATCTGAGGGACATGCCCCTTGCATTTGGCATGGCATTCACTCAGTTCCCCATGCAAGCCACCCCATCATGGATGCCAGACGGACGACCTGCACACATAACCCAGAATCACATTAATGACATGGCATGGGTGCAATGAACAGGCCCAAACCACCACGAGGCATGCTGCCCTGTCTGTCATGACCCTGAAAGTAATGAGTGTTGGCCGTGAGCTGTGAGCAAGTAGCACCATGTCAGACTGAACACGCCCCCCCGAGCAATGCAATCCACATGCAAATACTAGAATGTGAAACACTGTGGTGCAATGACACATGGGAGATACATGCACAGACTGTGTATGGAGATGCTGCTGTAACAGGCAACACATCAGCAGAACATCATGAGTCCCACAAGTGTCTTTCCCCCTTGTAGGTGACTCTAGATACCAACAGCTACCGTGGCTGATGACCCTCTGAGAAATCACCAGATGCCACAGGAAGTGGCATACAACCGGGTCCATGTCCAGACTAGGGTGACCATTGAGTGCACCTTTGGACTGTGGAAGGCCTGCTTCAGATGTCTACACTTTTCTGAGGGTGCGCTAACGTAAAGGTCCGGCAAGGTGGGACAGATTGCCTTGGCCTGTGTGATGTCACATCACATCTGTGTCAGGCGCAACATTCCCTGCCTCCAAATATGGATATGCCTCCCCCTGAGGATGATGCAGCAGTGACTGCGGGACCTATGCATATGCACACCGAGCATATGGAGGCCAAGGATGGGCGTATTGCCGTCATTAACTGCTTGACATTTTTTTCTGATTGCCACATCCACATTGCACCCTCCTTCCACCTATGTATATGGTTTGCATGTTCACATTCAACACAAATAAAAATGTCCTGTCGTTGTTTCAAGTGAAAATTGTATTTATGTGGCAATGTGATATCTGAAATGCACTACACAAATACAGCTTCCCAACTCCCCACCCTCAACACACGCTCCCTCAACCCATCTTCCCCAAACACACACAAACTTTCTATTATTTCCTGTGCCTCCTTGGCATGGTGCTCTTTACCGGCTCCTTTCCAGTTAGGAGGCACTGAGAGTGCCACCTTAGGGTTCCTGAGGAGGAGTTGGTGTGCTCCAGCACTCTCTGGGTGAGATTGACAATGGCGTTGGTGGCTTGGCCAAGAGATTAAGCCATCCTACGGCTGCACCCTTGCATGCACGGATGCATTGTGCACATTTCCTGGAGTTGCTGGCCTGCAAGTGAGGCCATGTCAGACTAGCGTGCCTAAAGGGTATGCAGGCATGTATCCATGGATGACAAAGTGGGCACAGGCAGAGGTGTAGGGCTAGGCCATGGCCCCCTGCTGCAGCAGGCCAATGGAAATTAGACGTCATCATCATCCTCCTCTTCATCAATCGTAGGCCCATGGTCCTTTCCACGTTGGCCTGGTGGCTGCACTGCCGGTGATGGTGATGCAGGATTGCCTGGGCCCCTGCCACTACTGGACACGGTAGTAATGGCAGCACTGTGCCCCTTGACAGGGGCTTGACCAGGCCTTGTGGTGGTGGCTTTGCTAACTGGCGAATCTACCCGTTGGCCTGTGGAGCGGACACTGACCACTGCCATGGGGATAGTGACAGCCACAGGTACTGCTAGTGTGCCAGTTGCAGTGGTCGGTGGAGGTGGCAGAGGGGGTGATGGTGGTGATTGTGGTGGAGGTGATGATTGTGGTGCAGGTGGCCGAGTAGCCCTTGCCTTGATATCTGGCCATGCTGGCAAGGGTTGGGGATTGATCGGGGTTGGATGCAGCTGATGCGCCAGATGTTAATGGTCCAGGTCCGTCACTGGCCATGAACTGTGTGCCTGCTGGGAATTGAATGGCATGCATATAGTCATCTCAAAGTCATGTCTACAAGCTTTCATTAGACAAATGTGACATTGTGTGTGTCCTTCAACTACTAATTTTATGTAGATTACTTGGATGTGTTGGCTCCAATGTGTGCTCCTACATGTAGGGGGTGGGAGTGCACATTGCCTGTTGGCCTGCTGAGGTAACTTGTTGTTGTGTGTACGGTGAGCCATCAATTCATGACATGGACTCACTTGGCACACATGGGTGCTTCGCGTTTGTCCATATGTCGGGCTGCACGTTTCGGCTATGGTGTTTGTGCATGGCTGTATCCACCTGCATTCCCTGGCATACGGTGTTCACTGGTCATTTCATGTGAATGACGTGTTGGAACAATTCCCTTGCCCATTTGGTGCTTGTCTGCCAGGGGATGCATGCATTTTGACACAACATTTTCTTGTTCATGGTGTCTGTTGCACTTACCATCATAGCCTTGGGTTCCTGATCTGGCCTCTGCATTCCCAACTCCCTCGATACCTTCCATGTGGAGTATGGAGCTGTCTGACTGCATGCACGACATGAGGCAGAGGGGTTTCACCGTCCCTCCTCCTGTGGTAGCACTCTCCCAACTGTGCTTTGCAATGAGGCTGTGTACCCTTTCTTTGAAGTTGCCCCACCGTTTGCGGCAATCTGTCATGCGGGGACCAGTCCCCACAGCTGTTACCCTTGACATCACCTCTGCCCATATTGCAGACTTTCTCTGCACATGGTGCCAAACAGAGCATGAGAATTCTCTACCACTGCTCCAGCCAATTCAGTAAGATCTGTGTCTGTGAATTTCGGCTTCTGCAACTGGATGCCAAGAGGAAATGGGAGATTCGGGGTAGACTGAGTGTTAAAGATGGCCGTCGGTGAACTTCCCATTCTGGCGGTGATACTATTACCGGCACTGGCGATTCGGCACTGGTAATTTGGGTAGTTTAGGGGCAGTATCAGTATTAAAGGAACAAATCTGCTGGTAATACCGGCTGATGACTGTAGACACAGGTATTACCAGCGTACCGGTATTACTGTTTCCAGCGGTATGGGTGCGTGCGCAAGAGGACTCGTGATACACAAGTAATTCCAGCAGTTTACCCACCGGTAACAGTAACACCGGAACGCCAGTATATTCGCTTTCTTACCGTCAAACTCGTAATGAGCCCCATTGCCTTGTTAGTGGACCTCATGTAAATGGTACGAGGAGGAGGAATGGTTACTTACTGTTAATATTAATTAATCCAATTTTCTCTCCATTGTCCCTTTCCTTATGCCCCTCCCCATATCGCAAATATTTAATTTGCCTTCAATCCAGATGTTCTTGCATAGAGGCAAAAGACACATTTTGTTTTAGAGGTGTTCACTTTTGCCCCCACCCATTGAGAGAGAGGGACTTTGTGATAAAATATGTTCTTTTTTCTCAGAGGGTAATGGGGTGCCTGTTTCGCACGGTTGACTCACCATTTGTAGCATGATTACTGGCATGAGTAAGGGAAATTCTGAGAAATTAGGATTATCACTACATAATCACGTAATTACCATTGCATTTCTGATCCTCATCAGGGCACTAGCATATGCTACAAAAGATGGAAGAGTACAACAAAAACCTTGATGTATGATCACCTTTTTTCCGCAACAAACAAACGTATTAAGACAGTTTTTGCTAACCCTATAATTAATTGAGCGGAATAAGCTCCATGCGTTTTCTTAAAATAAAGTGCTAATTAAAAGAAGTGATTTCTACATTTGCGGAAAACCCAAAGCACAAAAGATCATGCACAAAAGCATGGCGAGCTCTGCATCATGTTTATTTATTTATTTTATTTGTTTGCTTTTTAGGCACTTGTACAGCAAGTATCAAAGCACCCACAGGGCGAAGGGAGGGAGTAAGAGGAGGGAGTAAGGGAGTGAAATACATTATTTACACACAATATTTAAAAGAACAGTAGAGGGGAAAGGAAGAAAGGACGAACCTACTATGTCTTGTTAGTATTCAGAACATGCAAGTGCAGCAAGGAGAAGGTCTGAGGGGGTAAGTGCTGGGGAGTCCAATCTCATGGGTGAGCCACAGATGAAGTGCTTGGGTTGTTGAGCGCTGCACGGCCTGGAGCCACATTAGGAGTAAGTGCGAACCTACAGGGCGCAGGGTGTGCCAAGACAAGTGCTGATGGTAGACAGGAGCTGGGTCGATTGGATGTGGGAGGTCAGGGACCCAGAGTAAGCATAGGATTCCCGGACACCAATCACAGCAAATGTGGGATTAGCAGTGGGAGGCTGTTCCATAGGAGGGGGCCAGCTGAGGAAAGCGATCCACCACCTACCCTCTGTTTATCAAAATGCTTTACACACAAAGTGTTGGTGCAAGAGGAATGCAGTGGTCGAGAGAGAGAGTATTTAGTAAGATAACGGTGAAGATAGTGTGGACCCTGGTCCCAGACAGCCTTGTGGATGATGCAGAGGGATTTGAATTTAATCCGTGCAGCAACCAGAAGCCAGTGAAGATGTTTTGGGGCAGGAGAGATGTGGTCCCTGGGCTTAAGGCCAAGGGTATGTCTTCCCTCTCTATTCTGGATAAGCTGGAGGGGTCACAGAGTGGAAGAAGGAAGATTCAGAAGAAGGCTATTGCAATTGTCAAGCCTAAAGATAACCAGGGTTTAGGTTACACTGAGCACCTGGGGGAAAGTGAGAAAAGGAAGAATTCCTTTGAGAAGGAAGAGCTGAAAGTTGGCAATGTCCTGAGTGTGAGGCATGAAGCAGAGGAGTCAAAGATGACTCCCGATGGTAAAGATCTCAGTTTTACAGGTGTTGAGGCAGAGATCGTTGGAGGTGCACCAGTACTGGATGGCAGACATCGAATCCATACATATGAGAGAGCAATATACAAGCAGTCTAGGAATAATGATACTTCTGCAGACATTTGGGGATAATTTCTTGATGCATATGGTTAATCCTTAAACTATATAATGCACGTTGTTGCATGTTGTTCACTGTGCACTTATCTCCCCCCATTTTTTATTTCTTCTTTTTCTTCTCTCTCTTCTCTTTTTCTTTTCTTCAGTCAATTCAATGTTTGATTTTTATGAACCATTATTGACTATTCGATTCTGTTTAATTATTTGCTAGTCTCTACTCAGTGGTTAGATTTCAATGTTATGTACCATTTGTTATGACTCTTGAGACTTGTTTTTGATAATTGAAAATAAAAAAATTGAAACAGGAGAATTCGAATCCATTGAAAATCTGGGTCACCGGAAGTCCCTTTTCAACTGAATGGACACAAAGCAGTGCTTTATATATTGGGGCAAAATAATATCACATCCTGATGCAGTGCCATGCTCGATTTTTCTGACTTCTGAGTGTTATGATAATATGAAAGATGAGAGCCCGAGTCATAGCGTGGCCATTCCTTATTACCCACCCTTGGGGGTCTAAGACATCATGCAATGCAATGGTTACACATTACCAAAGAATCACAAGGACAACTGGTGTATATTTGGAAACACAAGATCACATTTATTAGAGTCAACAACATTTTGGGGGTAGGCCCAGTCCTAAGTAAAGACACGTCCGCTAATACTTCTAAGGTAGCCCATTGGTCATGAACTGTTGGACTCCAGCCCTTTAAGACGAGGTAGCAATACCATTGAGATGGATGGGGACGCAGAAGTTACTCAAACATCAATAATCGAAACAACTCAGGTAGTTGGCAAAAAGGTAACTGTTTTAATATCAATTATAAAAAAGGGAGTACAACGGACATCAACGGACATCTCAGCGTAAGATCTCTCAATGCATCTTAAAAAAAGCATTCCTTTATAACAAAAAATCGTCATTGATGACGTTAACCTACCTATTACTGTCATCCTACGTGGCAAACTACAAAAACCTAGTGTTAATTGTGATAGCTTCTTAAGGAACCTCTAAGTATACGATCCGTACTCGTCTAAGAGAGTGAATAAAAGTGATAGGTTTCTTAACATCAGGTGGGGCGACTAAGCCCTCTCCTTAAACAGGTCACTACGAACGTCACTAAATACACAACGTACCATTGGTTACAAGAACTATAGGACCCTTAATCACGCAGCCCCCTACAATTGGTTGGCACGCTAACCTCCGTCAGTACCTTTCCACCTACGTTAGCAGCACGCAGGCTGGTCTTCCAGGTGCTGGTGAGCTAGTCTTAACCATTGTTTCCCACCAACTAGCATATTCATCTATCATCACCTCAGTGGTCTGCTGTCAATTAAGGGTTTGAGCTTGTCCTTTTGCTCTGGAGAATTCAAGGGAGTGAAGGCCCACTCTGCCCTCATACGTATGTGTGACCATTGTGTTTGTCCAACTTCATCCTTCCACGTGACTGAAGACCACAAAATTGAGCTCCAGAGCATAAAAAAATACTATTTTTTAATAGACCTCTGACGTCTTCCTTGTTTTTATCCATGTCTTCTGAACAAGAGTTTTGTTCTTTCACATGATTTGTATTCAATGTCTGGTCACCCCAACCTGATAAGACCTTAGCTACTTGGGGCTCGTCCAGCCTTGCCTTTTTGAGATCTGCTTCTGTAATGCAATTGCTTTTTTAACTATGACACACTGGAAAAGAGGCCTTCCTTCTCTAGGCCATCTCTGCTATAATACGTAGTGGAAGCATCCATTCTTTACTCACGTCAATATATATATATATATATATATGTATATGTTGGCGCAATCTATTCACTATAAAGCTAGCCTCAAGAATACTACGTCTGGTTGGTTTCTTTTCATCTGTACGCGTGTAAAATAACTTGATATTTTCATCATTTCTGCAGCATAGGTTTCTTCATCTCGATCTCAAGATGTCACTTATCTTTGATACTTTCTTGATGCCTTATAGAATATCTGCATCATCTTGTCTCTGCATCTCTTCCATGTACGTTAGCTTCTTCATGTGATGTCACCATTCTTCCTTTCCATTAATTGGTCCTGCTTCTTCCTGGATTTCATTCAAATGGCCATCATACTGTCTCATATGCAGGTATGGCTTTCTCAATGGGAACATTGTTTCCAGGATTCTCTTCATTATCAGAATTCTCACTGGTACCGCACGTGTCTCACATTCTGGTTCCAAACATATAGGCAATAGGGGCAAAGTGGTTGAGGTGGGGGTACTTGGCTCCTTCTCTACACTCCCCCCTCTGGGGGATTCATCGACCACTCTCCCATCATCCTTCATATCTAGACATCTTTGTTTGAAGAAATGCTTCTTTGGGATCCATACTTTTATGACTCCCTTCAGGCATCCAACTGATTTCACATGTTCATCCTTGTTCCAAGTCATAGACATGCACTGTCCGCTTGGGCTGCAAAAGATCCACTTTCACACATACTTCTTCTGGTTCTTTGGATAAAGGAACTTTGTTCCCTCAGGTGCATGGATACTGGCCTTCACAAAGTCTCTGATGTCTTCATCTATCAAATCTCTGGCCTTCCATCCTGATTCAACATTGATCATAATTGTCATCCCTATGGGTGTCTTTGCTGTCTTCTTGCATTGTGTGATTATTATCTTGATCACACAAAATCCAAGCAATACCAACATGGTTAGGGCTCCAAGGAACTTGAACATGTCTGCCATCCATTGTGTAACCCAAGAAAAAAGCGATCCAAACCAGCTGTCATCAGCAATATCTTCTACTTTGTCTATCATCTGGACGTGTAACTTAAGTCACTTTTAAGAATCACCAATGCTGGAACATGAACATTCACTAGTGAGTATCGTCCTCCCCAATCCTTGAGTAGCCTCATATATGCTCTGGATCCACAAGCCCAATAGTGATCCATGATCACTGCTGCTCCAAGTTTCATTCCTCGTACATCAAAGATACAACCACAGTTCTGATTCGCTCCAACTTTTTTTGAGACATTATTTTTAAAGCACAGCTTTGCACTCTGCAAAGACACTATCTGCAAGGGTCCTCCACTATCTTCGACCCAGGTCAGTAACTTAGCAAGTCTTGGCCGTAGAGGTTTGCAGCCATTCTGCACTATGTCAATGGCTGGTTGATAACAACCAATGACCACCCAGGCTCTGCAGATCACCACTCCTTCTTCCCATCCATCTGGTGACAGCACTGGTCCCCAGATCTGCATTTGGCCTTTGTTCTTCCATCTACGAATTTCTTCTGCAGATTTTCCTGGACTCTCCAGTCTTTTGTTTACTTCCCATCTGATTCTAACTTCTTTCACTCCAGGTTTTTCATATCTGATCACATGGTTCTTAGTATGAGCCCTGTTTCTTGTCTTCGTGTCTTGGATATAATCATCTGCATCTGGATCTGTCCATTCATTTGCCCATTTGAGATAGGCATCTCGACCCATGTACTGGCCTCTTGTTCGACAGAGTGCTATGTGTGAAAGACAATGTGCTGTCTGGAAGTCAATTTCAATAGCTATGAAGATCTTAGACTTCCCCATGCTATAGAGCAGGAGTGCACATACAAAGCATTCCTCCTTTGAGGTTCTCCTTCCCACTTCTTTCATATGCTGATACCATATGTTAATCCCCAAGTGTGCTGTACTATCCAGGTAATTATTCACCTCATGATCATCCTCCCTAACATTTCTCTTAGATCTCATTATTTTCTTATGAGCTTCTCTAACCATCTCATTCAATATGCCAGCATAGTTTCTCCTTACTGGACCAACCGTAGAAACATTTGTCAGTGGACTGGGTGTTTTTACATGTACTACCTGTGTAGGAGAAAGATCTAAAAGTCTTTTCCTATCCTGAAACCTAATTTTAGCAGCAGCTAAGGCCGGCCATATGGAGTCTGCTATAATCTCTGCATGTGACCTCCCTCCAAAAGGTAACCCAGGATTATCCATCACAGGACCAGGTGCCCTTGTGTGTATCTCTAGAATAGGAAAAATCACATAAGGTCTCGGCTGCCTTGTAGTTGCCACATCAGTACCCCCCTTCTGTACAGGGAGATGCACAGGAGTCTTTGCTCCATTTACGTCTATATAGTAAGCAGTACGTACTGTAAGTGAGAGCAGTATCACTATGAATAGAATCCAATTGTAAATTACGTACAGGTAAGTCCATTTACAACAACAGCATCTTGCACATCGTGGTCATCTCTCAGGATCTGCAATAATGATATTACCATTTTACTTTTTCTTAAGGAGGGAAAAAATAAACTTTAATCAAGCAACAATATGCAATACACTGAAAGTTGCTGAGTCTGCTCCACAAGTTCCCTTGATCAGCTTCGGCTGGCTGACTATGGGATGATGAACATAAGTTCCCAGTGAAGACCATGAATTGGTCTTTTACCAGAAGACATGAAGATTCTCCTTCAGCATCAAACAAAGTACTCTAATGCACAGACTTTTGGATCTCTCCCCTCGAAAGTCTCATTCAGTTCTCAGTGTTCTCTCAGAGTAAATGTTCACCTGCACAATCATGTCTCTTAGTATTTCATTAAATGCAGCATTATTCCTCAAATCCTTCAGGAACGTTCGGACATCAGTTTGTCTCCCAACGAGATGCAGGCATTCCTCAATAAGATAATAGAATACCAAGCTGACCAGTCTATGTGCATTATCCGCTGATAGGGGTATTTGCGTTTTCCCCACTGAAGCTGAAGGATTTGCTCAATGATAGCTACAAGCAATCTCCTCAACATTGGACCATTCTTAGGATCTTGCAGGAACAGAGGAATGCTAGTAGTTCTCCCCACAAGTGCAGGTCATGCGCGCAAAATGAACAGAAAAACTGCAAGAGCGTTCCGTGAAATGTTGTCATGGGGCACTTCTGAAAAGAAATTCAGTGAGAAAGGAATCAGGGAACATTTTCCTCTTTCAGTTGTCAAAAAGGAACTCTAAATTGGCATGCTCTCCTTTATGATCAAGACTTAAACATGTCTCAGTTCAATTTCAACAAACTCTTGTGGCTCAAGAACAAATAGCTTCACTTAACTCATTTTATAGTGACTTTAAAGAGTGTTCCAAAATAAGCCACAGTCCAATGTACTCTTTATCTTTATTCAACAGCTTTTGCGTCCTTCTTCCTCGTCATAGACCTAGTCTGCATGTGCTTTGGTTCTTCCCCGATGCTTGCATCTGACAGGGGTGGGCGTGAAGGGGGTTCGCCAGCATAGATGTTCACGTCTCTGAGAAATATCCAAGTGCGTCTGCCCTGCACTTTGACTGCAGACGGTATCACATCTTCCACTATGAAGGGACTGTTGAAACGTGGCTCGTGCCACCTCCTGGTGAAATTCCTGATCAGGACTGAATCACCAGGAAAAAGTTTGGGAAGACATTCCTTTTCAACTCCAGTTGTTGTAGCATCTCCTTCTGTGTTCTGAGCTGCCCCACAATCCTTCCGCTTGAGCTGATCTGAAATGACAGAGATATTTGAGGTCATGCATGTTAAGTAATCACTTAACTCCTTTCCTAACAATTCTGCTGTTGTCTGGGCATCACTTCTAGTTCTAGATGGAGTTGTGAGAGGTGCCCTCATTCGCCTCCCTGTCACTATTTCATGGGGGGTAAGATGGTGGTCTGAACCTGGTTGATTTCTCAATGCGTACAATGCCAGTGGTAGACAATGCTGCCATCCTGTCTTAAAGTAAGCTTCAATTTAGCTATTCTCTCTTTAAGCAAGCCGTTCAGTCACTCAAAGATTCCATTCGCTAGTAGGTGGTAGGCCGAAGGAAACCTTTGCTTTATGTTAATCAACAAGCTTATTTGTTCAAAGACTTCATTAACAAAATGAGGGCCATTATCTGTTCTTAATACTTCACATATTCCACATCTGGGAAATACTTCTCATACTAGAAATTTTGCTGCACAGGTGGAGTCTGGGTGTGTACAAGGTCCAGCTTCAATCCACCTCGAGAAGGGACATACCACTACAATCATATATCTGTATTCATTACATAGTTTCAGCATGTCGACATAGTCGATATGCAAATGCTGTAAAGGACCACTAGGTCTTGGACTAACTCCTCTAATTGTGCGCAGTGTGTGTCCAATAGTAAACCTTTGACATACAATACAATTTACTACATAAAATGCAATGTGTTCTACTATATTCGGAACAAACCAATCCTCTGCAATAGTTGCGGCAAGGCTCTCTCAAGTTGCATGTGCAGGGTAGTGTAGCTGTTTCAACGCCACCCTTAGTGAGGGTACAGGCATCACCGGTTTACGGTACAGGCATCACCGGTTTACCAGTGCTGTCTTGTCGCCACAATGCTAAAGAGGGTTTTAAAGAACATCCTCTCAGCGTCCACAAGTCTTTTTCATCATGAAGTGCTTCCCCTTGAATCCCTGCCACTTGAGTTCTAGACAAGTTATTATAACATTCAGACACACTCATCATCACCACCATGCTTACATTCACATCAGGCATACCAAACAACATAATAAAACATAATAATATCTGTAAATGCAACTCGCTTTGCTTCCTCATCTGCTTTTTGATTTCCACGTGAGATAAAATCTGCTCTCTTAGTGTGTGCTGCACATTTAACTACTGCAATGGCTGCTGGGAGTTGTGATGCTCTAATGAGTCTGTCCAATAAGGCTGCAGGATGTACTGGAGCGCCATCCGCTCTTTGGTAGCCCCTCCTTTTCCAACGTGCTAATCCCACATGCACTGTCGATCTCACATAGGCGGAGTCGCTGTGCACTGTGACTTCCTGGTCTGCGTGTCTCTCGAGCACGATAATCAGCGCCACTAATTCTACAGCCTGTGCCAAAAAGTGAGACAGTAGTCGTGCACTTATCAGTACTTCAAACTCGCCATTTGCCATGTGCTTCACCACAGCAGCACATTTATATCTTTGTCCATCATTCTGATCAATTGTAGAATAACCATCTATGAAAAGAATCTCCCCAGCTGCCAACGCATTTTCCTTCACCCTCGGGAGTTCATCATAGAATTCCTCATAATTCGAGCAATCAGGTGCATGCTCGTCCTCTGCCAGGGGTTCTGCTACAAACATGGCAGGATTCACAATTTTACATGGGACTATTTTAATCACCGGATTTGATATGACTACCTCATAGGCAGAAGCCCTTTAGAAGTCAACGTTCCTTTAGGTTTTTCCAAGATGGCAAACGATGCATGTTCAACAAACAACATCATGGAACACCCCATTACTATGCTAGCTGCCTTCTCAATGGCGAACACTGCAGCAGCCAAAGATTGTTTGCATGGAAAGTGACCCCTCATTACTGGGTGTAGAATCCCACTATAATATGCAAGGGGCTTGTAAACCAATGTGGTTCTCTGCGTAACTACAGCTGTCATAACAGTGCCATTCCTGTGCGAGAACATAAAGAATTCCTCAGCATATTTGGGAATCCCTAAAACTGGAGCTGTGTAAATTGCCTTTTTCAACTCATCAAACCCTTCCTCCATTTCCTCAGTTCAAACCATTTTCTCCTGAGTTGCCTGCGCTTTCTTCAGAGTTTGCAACAAGGGCCTTATGTATGAACTGTAATCAAATACCCATGCTCTTACATAGTTAAACAATCCCAAAAATATCTGCATGTGCTTTATCGTGAGTGGCTTTACTGTTTTCAAAATAGCCTCAGCCCTCTCAGGAGTAACTTTCTTTCCCTCATGCGAAATTAACTTACCTATGTATAGTACTTCCTTTTGACAATACTCTAATTTATCCTTGTCTACTTTATATCCTTTGTCTGCAAGAATAATCATCAGTTGAACTGAATCGCGTCTGCACTCTTCTTCTAAGGTGCTACAGACCAATATGTCATCCACGTATTGCAACACAACACTTTTCAAATCAATATTGCTTACGTCCATCTGTAGGACTCAATTGAAAATTGATAGAGACTCACAGTACTGCCTGGGTAAGCGAGTACTTTTCAGACGAGTCTGTCTGAACGTAAATGATGTCAGATCTTGCAAGTCTTTATGCAAAGGGATTGAGAAAAATGCATTTTTCAAGTCAATCACAGTGAAATATCGGGCTTCAACAGGGATATTACATAAGATCGTTGCAGCATTAGGAACTAGAGGGAACTCGGCCTCTACAATCTGGTTAATCGGGCATAAATCTTGAATTACACGCCACGACCCCCCTTTCCTTTTCTTCACAAGATAAATTGCAGTATTACACTGTGACTCTGACATCACTAGGATGGCTTGTTCCATCATAACAGATATTATATGTCTTAAAAATACCTTCATCTGGCTCTCTAGACATGGGATACTGTCGTGCTCGAGGTAAAATTGCTCCTGGTTTCAATTTAATGTTCACCTCTCCAACTCCCCTCAACAGGCCTACATCATAGGGGCCTTTTGTCCATAATGAAACTGGCATGTCTTCATCGAAATACTTGGGGGCGTTTCTGGGCTATCCTCATTTTCTGAGGAATCTCACGATTAATTGCTCTTACCCAATAAGTAATACTACTTCATCATCTGATGGATGGTCACCAAACATATCCTCATCAGTGACGTCAGTCAATCTGTAACCTTCGCCAGTGGCAATCACTGTGCACCATCGTCTGCCTTCAGAATCATTCCCATCAAGCAAAGCCATTTCTCCTCGCACTATGGCTGCTAGTAATTCTCGAGGAAAGATTCGCCCTTCCTCTTCATCCATAGGTATCTTTGCCATGAATAAGAATCCATCAGGTATTCTCATAGTTCTGCCTACCAAACCTGTTAGCCATGTCAACAGAATGCGTACCCCATAGTGAAAAAATTCTGGTTCTAACGGATCTCCTCGCATGGCCATTTGTCCTGCAAATGCCATAATACATTCACTCACATTTAAATAATGCATCCCTGATGTTGAACATACTATGCCTTTATCAGTGAACGCAATTGTAATGTTCAACTTGGTCATTAAATCTCGACCTAATATATTGACAGGTGTCTGCCTTGAATATAACAACAGCACAGACATGTCACACTCTCCTATAGAGACTGGCAAAACTTCAGTAAAAGGAACTCTGCTTGTAGCTCCTGTGAACCCTTGAGTATTCATGGCATTTCCAGACATCGAAAATGTCCCCTCTCGTATACATGAGCGTGTTACACCAATATCTACTAAAAAAGAAAAAGATTTGCCTCCAATATTGATGTCAACCCTCGGTTCCTCTTGAGGATTGGGCGTCACTGATAGTATTGAACATATCAAGTCTCCTAGTGAACTGTCCTATTATGGATACATTCTCATTCCATACCTGTGAAAGGAGTTCCTCCTTCAACAGTGACACCCCCTATTCTAGGAGTCATTAACAGACCCGTACTTGGACTCTACTGTATCTGCATGGGTGACAGCTGTGAGTGCCCATGTGGTGGATTCATTATTGCCTGCTGTGTTTGAAAATCTTGTTGCATTCTCAGCGCTTGTGTTTGCTGTACTGTCTGATTCTGAGCAAACCCATCTACATTCTGCTGTGAATATGCAGGCGGGTTTGCTGTCCCCCCTCTTAAGAATTGTCCATTCTGCACAAATCCTTGACTTCTATTTGTGCAAGCATAATGCCCTGACATACCACATGTCCAACATATAGGAGGAGGTCTCCTAACTTGCCCCTCCTGCATGCCTTGACTATCGTTCTGCATGTTTTGAAACCCACTTTGATTGCTCTGGAAGTGTCCCTGATTATTCTGGAAGTATCTACCTCGAAAGCCTCCCCTTCCATGTCGTGCAAATCCATTATTACCTTGATCAAACTGTCTTTGGTTATTCACCTGCAGCATGCTTGCTGCTTGCTGCGAACCCAATCCGTCTCCACTAGTCAACATCGCCCCTTCAATGGTGTACATTGATCGTTTTTTTTGCACTAACTTTGCCTCTTCACCTTTCCTAGCATTGTCTGTCTGTCGATTCTTCTCTTGCAAAATCCTGCAATAATGTGCAATGGCCAGCTGAATCTCTGCCCATGGCTTTGCTTCCATGCCCACTCTTTTCTTGAGCTGCTTTTTTACTGCTTCTGGCAGCCCTTGGCACACTATATGATAAAATACAGGTATGGATTTCCCCCAAGCCTCGCATTTCTCAAAAGCCCACTGCTCTTGAAAATTCTGATTGTAAACAAGAGGACCCTCCCCTTCCTGCCTCTTCTTTGCCATTATAGTTCCCATGTCGGACATGTCCGGATCTAGTATTCTAAGCGCTTTCCAGACCGCCGCGCTACAGTTATTGAACGGTGCTCGATCATGAGCAGTGTTTACCGTGGTAACAGTAGAGTACACTGCTCTTGATCATACATCATCAGCCCTTTCCCCAAGGATGGCAATCAGAGACCTTTAATGGCCCCTATAGCTAACGTGTTTCCTCCTGTCATTTTCTCTAACTCATGTATCCATTTCCCAGCACCAGAAGTTAACCTCTGGAGTGTACACCTTAAATTATCCTTATCCATCTGTGGCCAAGGTATATACTGTGGCCTAGCTCCTCCCTTTTCCAACAAAGGAAACTGCGAGATCCCAAACTCACATTCGTCTCCCATCGTCTTTCTATCCATAGCAGGGACAATGGTTCCACTCCGCCTTCTACCTGGCAGCGACCGTAACCTGCTCGCATAAGATGGCGAGTCCCTCCTCTCACCATAGGATCACCTTCTAGGTGGATCTCACCTTATCAATGATTCTGATGCCCGAGATTTGGGTAGGTCTAGATCTGTCCATTTTACTTCCGTATCCATTGAAAAACACCCTTCAGGGCCACATGCATTGCTTCCTCCTCCCCAAGGTTTCCCTGTCCTCGTCTGACATATCCTGTCTCCAACTTGTGTGACTTCTCTCCTCTTCATCCCTATTCAGAGTCTTTCTATCTAAACAGTAAACAAGGATTGTAGATTTGCAACTGAGTACCTGTGCGCTATTTGTCACTTATCAAAAATTGGGAGAAATGAAGAACAAGAAGAGGTGTAAGCAGCAGTCCAACTCCGCCAACCTATCCACACAAGTTGGTGCTAATACAATGATTAAGTGAAAAGAGGGGTGGAATTGCGCTTTAAACCATTGGGTTAAACACCTGCAATCAGAATTCTGTATTTTAATAAAGTAAAGAACAGCCGACACATGTTTTGACACTCAGGTCGTCTTCAAGGCTGAGTAGTTGGATCAAAATCAATTATCAGTTAACAATAATGCATTTTTAATCACCAGCACTCACCATCATCACTTGAGCTCTATTTGAGATGTTAGCACCAGCCATTAGCCACTAGTTAGCATTCAGCCAATCTTAACTTGTTTTGCCCTACCTCCTTTCCTTACTCTACTTTCTCTGGTATGCCAGTTATTTTTCCTTGCCAATTCCTGTTCTACATATCCAATGATTCTGTTCGTTCAGCTTTCAGTTTATTAGTTTCTTTTTCTTGCTTGTGATTCACCTTGTCTACCATTGACGTCATTTGTGCGACGTAATTCATCCGCGTTACCGCCGACATCACTTCTGTGACGTACGCGGCAGCCGCGATAACACACACGCGACCCCATAAAGGCACCTCCTTTGACTCAAAACTGCATGAGGCTCCTTCTTTGTTGTACAACTGCGTATTCTCAATTTGATCATTTTAACCCTTCCTCTGCAGCACTTTCTTAGTCCTCATATCATAATAGACTTTATTGATAGCATCCCCAATGCTTCTAGAGTCAAACTCATCCTCTAGATTTGCTCTAGACAGACCTGCTATTGGCTAATGTGCTGGGAAGACCTCTTCTATGTCTTCCCATGCCATTATTGGATTAGGATCTATTACTTCCTCTTTCACAGTTCAAGATTGTGTGCTCTCTGCCTCCTCTTTCTTTATAGTTCCTCATCAAACTCTCGTTGTTTCCTTGCTTCTTCTCTTACTCTTATGTACTCTTTTCTTTTCATATGTCTCCTCTCATTTGGCCTTCGTATCTCCTCATCTTTTTGTCTTTGTATTCTTGTATCCCTTAATTTCTGTTCCTCCTCTTCCTCTCTCTTTCTTTCTTGTCTTTCTCGTTCTTCGATTGCCCTCTGTCTATTGTCATACATTCTCTGCTCCTCTGCTCTTTCCTGCTTTCTCAGTTGCTCCTCTTGATACAACTGGTCCCGTCTTTGTCTATCATTCCTTTTCGCTCCGTCTTCTTTCAATCTCCTCTCTCTTTCTCTATCCTTTTTGCCTGTTCGTCTCGATCTTCCCTTTGCCTTACATCCTCGATGCTGTTACCATCGAGTATGAGCAGAATCTGACCACCCATCCATTCGTTCTGTATAAGTGCTAACTCATCAGTCTTATCTTTTTCTCCTTTCCATCTCTTTATTTCCCGTCCTATATCTATGGATGCACTTGGTCGATCACTTCTCTCCTTGTCGCGTATCTCCTTGTCCCTTGGGACCTTAGAGATTGTATTTTCTCTGGGCCCTCGTCGCTGCTTTGCGCAGGTGACTCATATGCCGGATTACCGTACCCCGTTACTGCCTTAAGCTCACTTAATGGGTATAACCCATCATCTTTGTTCCCATCAACATCTGCTTCAGGTGTGGCTGGTGGAGCGGAAGACTCTTCACCCCCCTCTTTGCATATGTTCAATATCCAGTCTTCAGGAGGTGGCTCTTCTCTCTCCTCCTGGTACATTTTCCAGAGCTCTAAGCTTGCTAGACGTTTATCTCACTTTTTTCCCGTATACGCTGCATGCAAATATGTCATCATATGCTGCAAATCTGCCTTCGATAAGGATCCCCCTTGTGGCCATGGCATGAACATTTTGTCTGCCGTTCCTCTAACCCATTCTGCACTGTACTGTCTAACTTTGGGTGCGTATTTTGGCAACTGTTTGCGGACTCCTCACACTTCACTGTCGAAACTCACCCTTACACTTTGCAAATTTAAAAAATATGTTTCCGAAAAACAAAACAATATGAGCGCGCACCAATCATTGCAGGCTGCAAACCCTCTATATCACGTTTTTTACTTTAATCTACTTTTTCATTAAACACCATCAATTCAATTTCCACTAATAAATAATTAATTCTCAAATCTCGTGTTTTCGATTCACATCTATCAATTCCTTTATTGTTTTTTCACCATATCCAGCCACATAAAATGAACACACAAATGGACATACTTGACCGGCCACATACATTTCAGTCTTCTCCTCAAGACCAACCTTTACCTACCCCTAAAAATACCCCGATTGCTATGGGAATCATCCTCTTTAAATTTGTCTTTAACCGAGTTCGTAGTCTACGTCACCCATCAATAGGGCTCTAGGAATGATTCCTTCTGTTACGTCCTTATGACGCAGGAAACTGGGCGTACTATTTACTGTGGCACCTTCCCTCATAATACATTTTAATTGCTTGGCCTCTCCTCAAGTCAATTACCTAATATGTCAATGCTCAACATTCTCAAGTTACTTTAACCCAACCTCCCTCCATTACTCATTTTTCCCTTATCACTTTCTTCACCCACTACCCATTCACAATTTTGCCACATCACTCAGTTTTACTCACCATTTGTTTTATCAACTTCCGACTCTCGGAATTGTGCGCTTCTTTAACAGCCGTTTCATCTTTCCGTTCATTCAGCTTCCTGCAGATGCTGGTAGGGGTTTCTGCCTGAAAACAAGGGAGCCGTTGCGCATAGCTTGCAAGACTTGCTTTAAACTAATATCCGGCTTCTACAGGGAGCTTCACGTCCTTTTAGCCAAATGGCAGAGGTTGTGCGATATTTCCGGGACCCTAAAGCCTACTATCTCGATGGATTTTAAACCATCCTGTCCGCAACCATGTGAACTGGTGGACTCCAGCCCTTTCAGACGAGGTAGCAATACTCTAGAGATGGATGGGGATTCAGATGTTGCTCAAACATCAATAATAGAAATGACTCAGGTAGTTGGCAAAAAGGTAACTATTTTAATATCAAATGTCTAAAACAGGGAGTACAACGGACATCAACGGACGTCTCAGCGTAAGATCTCTCAATGCATCTTAAAAAAAGAATTCTTTTATAGCAAAAAATCATCATTGATGATGTTAACCTATGTATTAATAATGTCATTCTACATGGCAAACTACAAAAACCTAGTGGCAATTGTGATAGGTTCTTAAGGAACCTCTAAGCATACGATCCATACAAGAGAGTGAAAAAAGTGATAGGTTTCTTAACAACAGGTGGGGCTGTTGGACCGTAATACAGATGAGACAAAATGTACCAATGGCCTACCCCTTAGTGGGCAACCATGTATCAGTCTTAGACAACCTCCTAGGGGGGTGTGGATCACTATGCCCCCCCCTGCTTTTGTATCTCAGGGCCTTTGTGCACTGTGTTACTCCTAGATTACTCCTATCTTACTCCAATGAACACATTAACATAAGACACAAAGAAAACACATGAATCGATTCAACAAAAGAAACACTTTTATTCATACATAGCAATGAATGATGAAAATACTACTATAATGCAAATCTCGAATTTGCACCTTTTTATGCTTTTGGTGCAAATCTACCATGCAAAGCAATTAATATAAGCCTTACACTATAAGCTATAAGCCACACCATTCCTCTCCATTGCACACCATACTTCACACTCTCTAATTCCCCATGCACATCTCTTATTCAACAATACTCCCCTTCTTCTCTGTGTTTTGCTCTTTCTCTCCTCTCCTGCTAACTCTGCAACCAGTCAGTCAGTGTCAGGGCCAGGCCTCTCTCTCAAGATCTGGTCACTTGAACTGCCTCAATGCCTCTGGCAAGCTCTCGAACGCCTGCTCTCATCAGAATGCTTCCCCAAGATTCCTCGATCTCAGCTCAATCTCTCTGAGCGCAGCTCTCTCCAAAACTCCATCTCTAACAACTAGAAACTCCCAAAAACCTCACCTTTCATTATACTGTTCAATGACGTATTGAAATCCCTATGGTTACACTCTCTTTCTGTCTGTCAGCAATTCTAAATATGAGCAGTGCCTAAATGTCTGTGTTGCATGTACTTTACTTTGCAATCACTGCGTGTTCTTTGTCAATGTGACATTTTGGCCTATCTATATCATGGCCTTCTTCAGTCTGCCTGCCATCCTCATATTTCTCCATTCACTCCCTCTATCGTCCTGCTGCAAAGCTCTCCCTGCAAAGCTCTTCTCCCTCTCCATGGCGCTGCCCCCACCTTTTCTCTCTGTGTCTGCGAACACAAGGCCTCCAAGATGCTGATAAGGCTCCTTCTCCCTCTCGGACAAAGGGTTACGTTATCTCTCTCTGCCAAGCAAACTGTTTACGAATACTTGTACACTGTAACTCATAACAATCTTCACACTCCACGGAACGAACAGCTTCTGTGTGTCTCAATGGAATGGCTTCATAATGCCATAGGCCTCATTCTTTCTCTATTCTCGAAGGTAGTGCCTAACACATTCATTCATACCAAGCACTATACTCAAAGCTCAATGCATATTCTAAGTACACACTCAATGCGTGTCCCTCTACATGCATACATAATACATAACAAAATATCTCTACATGTGTAACGTGTCTCTAAATGGCACTTCAAATATAACAGGCCTCATTCTATATTCAAATTGCAAATGCATACAAAGTGGCAGAATAATGTAGATAGGCTAATGTTACTATTTCATGTCACTACTAATCAGTACTAATCAGAATATATAATGAATAACTAAATCCCTAAATGGGTAATGATTCTCTAATAATGGGTAATGATTCCATAATGATAACAAAACAGGCCTCTCCATACTATCAGGTTCTACAGGGGATCTAAGCCCTCACCTTAAACAGGTCACTATGAACGTCAATAAATGCAGGACTTCCCATTG
The DNA here is from genome assembly GCF_040938575.1 of Ambystoma mexicanum. NCBI lineage: Eukaryota > Metazoa > Chordata > Amphibia > Caudata > Ambystomatidae > Ambystoma > Ambystoma mexicanum. The sequence goes on from NC_090923.1 coordinate 196,126,561, forward strand.
GTTACACAAACTAAAGCACCCTTAATCACGCGGCCACCTACAATTGGTTGGCACTCTAACCTCCGTCAGTACTTTTCCACCTATGTTAGCAACACGCTTCCAGGTGCTGGTGAGCTAGTCTTAACCATAGCTTCCCACCAATTAGCATATTCATCTATCGTCACCTCAGTGGTATGCTGTCAATTAAGGCTTTGAAATTGTCCTTGGGAGTGTTCTTTTGCTCTGGAGAATTCAGGGGAGTGAAGGCACACTCTGCCCTCATGCGTAGGTGTGACCATCGTGTTCGTCCAACTTCATCCTTCCACGGTACTGAAGTCTACAAAATCGAGCTCCAGAGCATTAAAAATACTATTTTCAAATAGACCTCTGACGTATTCCTTGTTTTTATCATTGTCTTCTGAACAAGAGTTTTGCTCTTTCACAAGATTTGTATCCAATGTCTGTTCACCCCAACCTGACGAGACCTTAGCTACTTGGGGCTCATCCAGCCTTGCCTTTCTGAGATCTGCTTCTGTAATGCAATTGCTTTTTTAACTGTGACACAGTGGAAAAGAAGCCTTCCTTCTCTGGTCCAGCTCTGCTATAATATGTAGTGGAAACATCCATTCTTTATTCACTTCAATATATATATGGATATGTTGACGCATGCTGCAATCTATTCACTATAAAGCAAGCCTCAAGAATACTTCTTCTGCTCGCGTTTCTTTGCATCTGTACATATGTAAAATAACTTGACATTTTCATTGTTTATGCAGCATAAGTTTCTTCCTCTTGATCCAAAGATGTCACTTATCGTTGATACTTTCTTGATGCCTTATAGAATAGCGACATTCTCTTGTCCCTGCATCTCTTCCATGTACGTCAACCTCTTCATGTGATGTCACCATTCTTCCCTTCCATTCACTGGTCCTACTTCTTCCGGGATTTCATTAAAATGGCCATCATACTGTCTCGTATGCAGGTATGGCTTTCTCAATGGGAACCTTGCTTCCAGGATTCTCTTCAGTATCAGTATTTTCACTGGTACCGCACGTGTCTCACACTCTGATTTCCAACATATAGGCAATATGGGCAAAGTGTTTGAGGTAGGGGTACTTGGCACCTTCGATACAGTCAGGCTTGTCATCATATTATAATTCCCGGGGACACTTGTCACTTCTGGTTTGCAGAATAGCAGACATCTACTTCTGCTTGTACACTGTTCAGCAGTAATTCTTTGGGACCACAGAATCTCGTTGATGAGGAGTCTCAACCGTCCATAAAGGAATCAGTGCCCGTCATCCGAATTTGACTCTAGTGCCGCCATCGAGACACCGCCTACAGCTGAAATTGCAGCGTCAAACTCCTCCCCGCCTAGGACTACCTATAACTCTGCCACATTTTGGGGATGGCTCCCCTCTGCTGCACCCAATGCCCCCGAAAATGTGCTGACCTCACATAACTGCATCTATACTCCCCTCTCTTATTAGCACATCCTGCCCATTTTAGAGCTGTGAACACATCCCAGAAGAAACCTTTGCCTTATGCTGTCTGACTGCCAGTGTTGGAGAGTGTGGGGTACATTTAAGGCCTAAGGCAGAACCCCTCCAACAAAAACTGCATTTCAGCAGTCACCCAAAAAGGGGCTGTGCTTTTGTCTGCTGAGCACATATGGGGTGAGAGTTGAACCAAGCCACCCCACGAATAGCTGCATTTTGTTGTCATTCACATGAATCCAGAGAAAACAACTAAAATTCAGAATGGTTGTGCATTGCTGTTCTGTCATTTAAACATTCAAGGCTGCACAGGAAAATGACCTACATTTAAAATGACATCGCACTGGCGCTACTTTCATTTCAAACATCACGCAATTTTATTCCATTAAAACACAGCCCTGTCCATGTATTTCATTTTGAACACCATCAAATATAACCATCCCTCCCAAAACGGCATTGTTTCATCAGTAAAGTACCTGAAAAGCAAAAGAATTCTGCTTCAAGTCCACCCGGCTTGGATTTACTTTTTGAAATAAACTAACACCCGCAAAGTACTTCAAAGAAAAGATGTTCTCTCTTGCCTCGTGTCAATTACCAAGAAACCATTTTCAAACATATCTATGTGTCCAGAAACTGACCACATCTATAAAAAGCCTTTCAGAAAGTAAATGCAAAGGAAACTGTGTGCGGGAGAAAAAAAAGTATTTTGTGAAATAAACATGAGAAAAAAATTAACACATATAAATCTGCTTTGCAAAGCAGAAAATGACATTGGGAAAGCTAAATGCGAAAAAATACTGTAGCTTGCACAGAAACACAATTGTACATGTGGGGAGAGGGGCTGCAACAAAATGTATATTGTGCTCTGTTTTTCCCCCCAAAAGACAAATCATCCTGGCTGAGGCCCAGGAATTTCTGTCAAACCGGTTTGGCAGCAAGGCCAATGTCGCACCTCCCCGTGAACTGATATTGCAAGGGCATGTGACCTGTTCTTATGGACCTGACTGTGTAATAATTACAGCTTCTCCCTAACTGCCAGGCAGAACTGCCCCCAAAGACAAAGGATGGGGTGAAGCCCTGTGTTTTGCCTCCTAGAGCTATGGGGTGTTATTTCCTCTACAGTCCTTCCCAGTATCCACTGGAGGACTTCAAAGGGGAGTCATGCAAACCCTTGGGCAAGCTGACCCAGTGGAGACAATTTGGATTGTGGGGGTGGCAGCGCCACCCACATCTTTGGCAAATCCACCTCATTGACTATGCAGGAATTTTATACTTTAAGACATTTTTCTCCGCAATCTGAATCAGTAGTAATATGATATTATGACAGTTTTCATGTGATTTTTGGACAAGCAAAATAGGACTATGTGCATCTCTCTGGTACATGGTGGACTGAAATGGCAGGAAAAAGGCATTTCTGGGGGAAGCATAAATGGCACAGATATTAAACTTGGGGAAACTATGCCCAATAATATTATGCATATGTGGAGCCATTTGCAGAATTTTAGATAATATGTTTCTCCTGAAAACGATTAAATTGTGCCCAAGGACGAGGCAACATCGCAAAGAACTGGGATTGGAACCGGCAAATTTCTTGTAAAATATGGGATCTTGTTTTCTGATTTTTATGATGGTGACTATTGTAAATATGTGGTTTTTATTCCATAACTCATTTTGGTAAAAAATAACTGTGGTGAGACAAAGCAAGTCATAAAACGCACACACTTAAAATGATGTCAATTCCCCGGAACCGATCAGCCCACAGGGAGAAGGGGACACTCTGCCTATTTAAGGGGTAGACAGGGAGACACAGGGATATTCAACATTCAAAAATCACACTTCAAGATTTCAAGACTCCAGACCCAGACATACCCAATAATCCAGGGAGAAAGGATAAAGACCGCTGATCCCCTTTAGGACAATCCAGTGACCAGACCTTTTGCCCAGCTGACACATCCCGCTGTCCACATTGACCAGACTTTGTCCAGCTGTTCCCCCACCAGGAGGGTCACGCTGACCCAGTAACCAGATCTCTTGACCCCACTGCCTGTGACCAGATTCTTGGCCCTGCTGTCCAGAGACCCTTCTGGCTGTCCAAATTACTCAACCCAAGTTTGCCTTGTAAGTATCCATCACCTAGTACCCAAAACTGCATATCCCGCAATTTTTCCTTGCATCCTGTTCAAACCCTATCCAAATCCCATAAAACCCTAGTCATATCCAAAATTGCCAGTATCCTCTGTTCACCCTTTCCCTAGAAGATTCTGTTTAGTCTATACCTGGCAGCATATTTCTTTTCTATTTCCTTCAGTTACCTGTGTAAGTCCCTAGTATCATTATGAATAAATCAACTAATTCCTCATTGAAAATTCACCTTCATTATTTTTGCACTTCGAAAGTAACAATTTGGGGGAGTGTTTTTACTAATTATAGCCTTAATTTATAGTCTCAGTAGAACTAATCATTGTGCTAACAAAACCGATTTTGCCCGTGTATTTTGTTTTCTTTAAAATCCGCCTAATAAAAACCCATAACAATATCCAATAGAGAGTAATCCCTTCCCCTCAGTATCCTATCTGTTCTGTATCTTTGGTTCCCATCCCAAAAATCGATTTCCAATTTTGCCTGCTAAGCGCATTTTCTTAGCTGTTTGCCAATTTAAAGCCTGTGTGAATTTGCAATTCTGATTCGTGTGATTTTTGTTCAATTGTTTTCCTTCCAAAATCGATCTTCTCACCTGTGTTCACTTGGCTTTGGTGCCCTGCTCAATAGCCTGTAAACTTCCTTGTCTCTTTAGTGCAGCCACACAAATGTCTGTCCTTTCTATCCTACCGCAAGTGTAAACTGATCGACAAGTAACAAGTGCAATCCGAGTATGCTATTTTGCTCATTTTGAAGGTTTTCATTTTACGTTTTTGGCCTCCCATTCTGGGGTGCTGGGTCGAATTTAAAAACCGATTTTCCCTCTTCTTGCTGACTCCTTGCCACTGCTTTCCATCCACACAGAATTTAGTTAGCAGGTGTTTGGAGGAGTGTTGCAGGGGGAGTGCATGACTAATGTGTCATCTATGCTTGTGAAGAAAAGTGATTTTATTTCCATTTCTATTTAAGTTTTATGTAGATGATGTAGAAAGTTGAATTAATTGTATTATATAATTTTGCATTATATTGTCACCACACTGGTGATTGCTGCCCTAAATATTTTTTGCTCTGATTTTTCATTTGAATTATAAAAATAAATAAATATTTCGTTGTTACACACTGGCCTGGTTCATGGTCCATTGCAACACATGGTATTTGTTAAGGTGGGTGTGAGATGGGTTGGGTGCCTCTTCAAGAAAGAATCCAGGGATCAAATAAAAAATAAAAAGATGTTTTTTTAGTGTGCCACCTTCAGTCTCAGTGGATTGAGTCCCTGGCTGGAGTGTGCCATGCCATAAAATCCATTACAATAGAAAACCGATATGCCAGAGGTCTGGGGATGGCTAAGAGCTTACCCATCTGGCTCCCAAGGGCCTATCAACACTTTCCACAGAATAAACAGAGGATTCAGGCAAGGGCAAGTTAGAAATGTCGTTTATTACAAAAACCGGCAGGGACCATACAGGACAATCACAATTCTCCAGCAGTTTCAATTACACAAGATGCGTCTCCCTGTTTTGATACCAAATTGCATCATCACCTGGGCCCTCCCCTAATAATCTATCCCTTACTTCTGTTGGATGCTCGCAGTGGTAGACCCTACATTGGGTCAGTATAGGTCTAATTCTACAGAAGCTTGGAATGCACTTGTTTATCTCAGACCTTGTCAGTGAGCTCAGTTTTCTCGCTACATGCAGCCTGAGTCTGGTGTCCTGCAGTTTTAGGCCTTCTGTGATTTTCATTAGACTTATAATATGATTTCTAAACACTTATATTGTGCTATGTTTTTCATAGGTTAGTCATACGTGGCCCTACCAGGCTTCATATATACTCCTGTAGTTCCATGGGGTTATTTGCCATAAGCATAAGCAAGCTTGCTCAGGATTTCTGTGTTGACTTGCATTTAGCGTTTCTGCTCTTGGCCAATGAGGGCAATAATAAAAGCTTAAACAGTATGTATATGGATCTGTACTTGTGGGGTGTTTTCGCGCGATTTGGCTGGGAAGTGGCCAGGAATCGCGGGGTGTTTTCACGCGATTACGCTAGGGTGCGGCTGGGGATCGCGGGTTGTTTTCACGCGATTATGCTGGGGTGCGGCCATGGATCGCCGGGTGTTTCCGCACGATTTAGCTGGGCGCGCTGTATGCTGGCTCAGGGATGGCATTGAGGCTTGCGCTGTGTTAGGCATTTCACCTGCTTTTTACTGTGCGTGGGGGCGTGTTGTGGCGTTACTCGCGCAGCTTGCTGTTACTTGCGCGACGGCTACTGATGCGTCTGGGAATCCATGGCGCGCAAAGATTTCTCTGCACCACGGCTCACGCAGGCTAGGATAAGCCCAGAATTATTTGCCGGTCTTTACCAGGGCTAGAATGAGAATTTAGTGATGCACACTTTCATGCTCCACCCACCTAAGCACAGCACCACCTACAAATGCCCCACACACTTAAACATAAACACACACACATATGCACATACAGACACTCTGCGCCTGACTTCCCCATTGCAGTTTTGAGTTCTGAACCTCTGCAGTGTGGCTCCCAAAATGAGAATGTAGTTCTGGAGAGGGCATCTTGCCCAAAAATAAAATTTGTGAAGGGAATGTTTGTGAATGTGTGCAGGGGGGTGAAGGACTGTGTGGGTGGGGTGTAGGAGAATGAGTGTGGGCCATCTGGGTTAGGGAAGTGCCAGCAATATTTGTTCCTGGATTGTTGTCAAATTTTGGATACTCGCTGAAAAATAATGTTGTCAAAGGGCAATGATGTCATATTGGCACAGCAAGCTTGAACACATCTTCTTAAAGTGACAGTAGTATCAATATTAGGCAAAGCCAAGATGAGTTTGTTCTCACAGTTGCAATACTGGCATTCACAGGTACAGCAAGCATGAAAACATCTCCTTAATGTGGCAATATTGGCATCATTAGGCACAGTCACCATGAGGTTAGCATAAATGCATTTGCCTGCTGGGTAATGACTATTCTTCCCACTCCTACTGTTTCTCTATCTTTTTCCCCCGCCTGGGGACCAAAGAAACAAGCATTGGCAAAGCTAACACTTTTGGCTTTTGTATAAGCATGAGGCATTTGCCAGGCACTGATATTAGATGCCCGGATACTTGCACCATGTTGCACCTGCTACCATCAGTAGCCAGTTAACACCACTACGGAAGTGCCTTTCCCATGCCGACACAAAAGCCCATACTATTGGCATTGATAATGCCAGTTTCCTTTGTGGTGGGGATGTTGGGCCACTCTATTATTGACAGCTGCACGAGCATGGACTCCCCATGCCTGTTGAATATACTTATTGCATGTGTACAGAAAGCAATTGCCCACCGCTGGAAAAAGAGTGAGCGCTTTGAACAAATGGAGCTGGCGAAATATTGTACGTCAAATGTACAGAATTGAAAGGATTGCTGTTAGGAGCATGAGGCATCCTGCAGACATGAGGAAATGGCTGGGCGTCAGACATCTTTAGAGACTTAATTCACAACCCCAGAAAATAAGGATGGGAGATAAACTTCGCATCTGCCAAAGTATGCCTCATGTTCATGAGTGGGACGCATTCTTGGGAATAATCTGTTGCATCAGATTCAGCACACTATCGTCCAGCACACTCTTCCTTTGTACCATACATACATGGTTATTTCTCTGGACACTGCCTTTAAACTTGGTAACAGTTTAGAGAGCAGTCGGCTGATGAAAATATGCAACCTTGATTAGGCAGCATGCAATGGGTTGTTCGCCCAATGGAGCAGTACTTCCAAGTGAGCATCGCCTGCAGAAATAGCAGATCCTAACCTCCTAAGCTTCCACCCGGCATTCCTTGCTGGTGATAGAAAATGCCAATGGATTATTTTAAAAAACATACAACTAGAATAAAACAAGCCGAGCGTGGAGGTGGTGTCAGTGCCCACTGTGTCCTCATCTTTCTCTCTCAATAAAGTGCCTCCTTGAACAGGCCCAACAGTGGGGCATGTTTTCCAAAAAATGTCATACTTGAGAGCATGTGGGCTTTGTGTGTTACCACTCTTTTCATACCTCAGAGGCCAAGGGAAAAGTGCCAGGGACTTGGGTGCCAGCCACCTCTCCCATTTCACAGCGCAGCAAAGCTGCAAAGCTGCAGGACAAAGGCCTATGGGAAGCACCAAGCCTCCCCAAAGAGCACAATGGTTGGAATAGGAATTATAATTATGAAATCAATCAGCAACGTACTTATAGCGCTCGCTGCTAGCCATCCGACAGCGTAGACCTGCAGATAGGCGGTGTCCTCGTATACTTTAAAAGCTAAGTCTAGTTAAATAAATAGCCCTCTTTTATTTTATTCCCAATTGAAAGCAATGCCATGTTTGGCTGGGGAGCTGAAATTTGTTCTAGAAACAAACTTGTACAAAGAAACACAGACTTCTGATCCAATGACATTATGCTGACATCACTAACTACGCATCCAATCAGGTTGTGTTTACATCACAAGACATTAGAACATCACCCACAATCAGTACATGGACAATTTGAAGGCCATTTCACAAAACACGTATCATTAACAGTAACTTCTTTATTTGGAAAACCAAATACATCAAAATATGTAACATAACTTAAAAGATAACAAGTAACTGTGTTATGGGCCACTGCGACAAACCAAAAATTATAAGCACTAATGTTTCAAACAATGGTTGTTAAATAGTTTACAGAATCCCATCGTCAGCAAGTGCTGGGGGAAGGACTGTAACACCCAAAGTCAAAGAATATAAAGTATGTGAAAAGGATCCCCCTGCTATAATGCACCCAGGGGCTATGATAGGCAGCCTCTTGAATCCATTTAGTACGTTTATACTTTTAGTATTTATTATATAAACATGTGAGAAAACTCCAAGATCAAATTACATTATACAAGCACGTGACATACATGAAAAACCATGTAGCCAACAATCACCAGTTAGCACACGTGCCTATTGTTTCTCCAAGAGCAGCTTTTTCTAAGCTCAAAATATCCATTGCTTCTTCTAAGCTCAGTAAATCAAAATTATAACATTTTATCACATGAGTCAACATACGCTGTATGCGTAACATGTATGCACATTTGTTTGTAAATATAGAGCGTATTCATGTGTAGACAACTGGTTGTATTTAAATTCACTTTATGGGGAACTCTGTGAGAAACACAAAAGGCTGGGGAAAAAGGGAGACAGAAAAAATAGAAAGCAACGTTTAATGAGTTATTCCTTTGAGATTCATCATACATGTTTTAAAAATGCATCTATATCTGTGCTTCTTGCTATAGAAGCCATCTATTTACAAAGGTGGCTCTGTTCGTACATGACTCAGTTCAGCCACATGTGTCATTAGTATTAAGGTTCTAAATGCCACTATTTCTCATTACAAAAAGACTTATCTTAATTTCAAATGCAAATTAGGAGTGCAGTTTTACTTAGCATGTCACATTGTTCCACTGAAGTGATGGGTCACTATCTGATCTGAAAATACAGCGATGCCAGCCTGCTCTTGGCATTATTGAGAAACGTAACCCACTTATATGAGGCTTTTTTGTGTCCTAAAGTAACTGGCATCATAAAGTATGGGACCAATTACCTAGTTATTGGTGCTCTCCTTTTAGTGTTGATCACTGTATATACATCACCATATATTCAATATAGTCAATTCAATCTGAAATAATAGCATGGTTTTGAATTATAATTTTGCATTGAGAAAGCTTCTACTTAATGCTTAGGTTAAGCATATGTTAAATTTATCATCAACAATTACCTTAGAGTCTGCTATTTGCTATGCGGGCTATTCTTATTTCTTTCAATGATATTGCACTGTTTAGTGTTTCAGAAGAGGTCTAATCTGGAAAAGGTAGCAGAGGTTTCCATTAGACCCTTTATTTAGGGTGCCCAAAGATGATGCCCCTTAATGTTATCTGATCGTTATATATTTTCTCTTTAAGGCTGATCATCCATGGCACTGCTATTTGAGGAAAAGTGGTCTTCCTAATTGGTTCCCATTGGGTGGTTGTATTTCAGAGGCCTGAAAATATATATCTCGATT